>NC_135372.1:130431998-131031998 GCF_049243985.1 Paroedura picta
CAATTGCCATGCATATTATAAACCCCGTGCATCACCACACACTGATCATTCTCTTTGTCTCTCTCCTTTTTGGCCTGTTAATCAAGAGCTCGAAGCGGATGAATGGTGCAAGGTCTTGCAGATGGAGTGCCTTGGGACTCAGATGAATGATATTAGCCTTGGAGAACCTGACCTTTTAGCTTCCGGAGTCGAGAGAGAACAAAGTGGTACGTGGATACCTTTTATTGCTCCCCTACAAATAGAAACGTTTAGAGTTCCTCTGCTATGGCCTCATAGAATCCGGAAATACACTTCTGCTGTGGGCCAGGACAGAGTGCGAAATTCCTGGTTGGGCCTGTTTGGCCGCTGTACAACCTGGACGGCACTAACGTGGCTGTCTCTGTTTGCTTTTACTCCCCTGACTTAGTTGAGGAGGCTTGCCGGAAACCAATGTTTTGTTTGGAAAGCAATAAATCAACAGGGCCCTGGAGTGACAAGGCTGTTCTGTTGAGGCTGCCAGGTGTTTCTAGACCAGAGCCTAGTCTGCACACAAAGGATAATGCACTTTCAATGTGCTTTGGCAGATGGATTTTCCAGTGCAGAACAGAAAATCTACTTCTAAAGTGCACTGAAAGTGCATTATCTATTGTGTGCAGACTAGGCCCAGGGGTGGTCAAACTGCGGCCCTCCTGATGTCCATGGACTACAATTCCCATGAGCCCCTGCCAGCGAATGCTGGCAGGGGCTCATGGGAATTGTAGTCCATGGATATCTGGAGGGCTGCAGTTTGACTACCCCTGGTCTAGACGGTGAATATTTTCCTTGGCAGCTTAGCCACACAAAAGTAGTGGTTCTGCAGTGCTTCCCACCCCCACTCCTTAGTTCACCCCTCTTCCGGAATACTGCCTTGGAGAACTCAGAAAGAGCCACCTTGGTGCAGTGGTTGAGAGTGGTGGCCTTTAATCTGGAAAACTGGGTTTAATTCCCCACTCATCCTCCACATACAGCAAGGAGGGTGACCTTGGACCAGTCACAGTTCTCTCAGAGCTCTCTCAGTTACCTCACAGGGTGTCTGTTGTGGGGAGAGAAAGGGTAGGCGATTATAAGCCGCTTTGAAACTCCTTTGGGCAGGACAAACTGGGGTTCAAAGAAAACCCTCGGATCTCTGCTTGTCTATCTTTGAGGCAGCCGCTGAAAACTGAGAGAATATTAACCTTGATTCTTATAATTTATGCCAATATGGAAAGACTTCCTGTTCTCATGTGACCGCATGCACACCTCCGTGAAGATGTTTTAGTGGAGTGAATGGGTCTGATTATTATCATTATCTGCTGGAATGAACTGATGGGCTGTTGTGTCCAACATCTGGCTCCAGGTTCACCCATTTAATTCATCCTATGGTATGTTAGGGACGAAGAGCTCGAGCAACCAAGGCACTTGCAGAGCGCTTAGAACCAAAAGGTTTTTGCTATTGAAAGCAAAGCATACCTACTCCTAGCATTCAACTGGAAGTGCTAGAACAGCCTTTCTCAACATATTTACTGTTGAGAAACTCCTGAAATATCCTCCAGGCTTCGAGAAACCCCAGAAGTGGCACAATAGTGCAGAATATGGTGGAAGAGCATAGCTGTGTACATGCTCACTTGGGGCCCTTCTCCTTCCTACCCTCCCCCACCCCAGGCCCATCGTTGGCCATTTGGGGAACATCTAGCCAGTGATCCATGCAATGGTCACCTCTAGACTGGACTTTTGTAACTCGCTGTACGCAGGCCTTTCCCTTAACCTTGACTCAGAAACTGCAACTGATCCAGAATGCCATGGCTGTGATCCTCACAAATACATTGTGGAGGTCCCACATCCAGCCTGCCCTTCAACCACTTCACTGCCTTCCAGTTGAATTCTGGATCAGGCTTAAGGTTCTGGTAATCACCTTCAAGGCCATACGCGGTCTGGGCCCAGTGTATCTGAGAGACTGCCTCTCTGCCTACACCCCTCAAAGACCATTATGTTCTGCCACCACCAACTGGGTGAGGATGCCTGGCCCCAAAGAAGCACATCGAGCCACAACCAGGGCCAGGGACTTTACTGTCCTGGCCCCCACCTGGCGGAACGAGCTCCCTGAAGAGATCAGGGCCCTTCCTGAACTCCCACAATTCCGCAGTGAGCTCCTCCACCAGGCATTCGATCGAGGCTGACAAGACATAACACCATTCAGCCCCCCCCCCCGCCCCAGACATCCTTCCACATCCTGAACCCAACTCACCCCCTATGGGCTCTGTTTAAAAAGTTGTATTGTAAATTGTCAGATTATTGTTCAATACTGGTTCTTACTGTTATCGTTACTGTTATGTTATGATTATTGCTACCGTTACAATGTATACCCCTATGTTTTATGTAAACCACCCTGAGCATTACGGGAGGGCGGTATAGAAATATAATAAACATTAAAAAAAATTAAAATATTTGCAGAGGAAACTAGACTCAGCATTGAGGCTTAATTGATGCAAAATGCAAAGGGGAGGGTGTCCCGCACCTGTAGTCTGAGCTTAGCTTTATGTTTCTCATGCTTGATTTGATACCCACAATGGTTCAAACAACTCGATTTTTAATGAATGGGGAAAAGTACGGGTGCCATGATTCCTGAGGAATGCTATTCAAACAATGTAGCCCATAGTCATTCAACCCTTTGCCCTCCATGTAAGTAATCACTCACAGTAGTTGCCAAGGGAAGAATGTTCTTGGACAGATGCCCTATTTAACTAGGAACACATCTTCCCATAAACTTTTCACATGTACTGCTCAGAAAACTTCATGTTTCTGAAGTGATCTTCTAATGGTTATTATCCTGTTTGGTGGGTTGAGTGTACCGCTCAAGTTTAGGATGATATTCCACTTATTAGAATCATAGAGTTGGAAGGGGTCATACAGGCCATCTAGTCCAACCCCCTGCTCAATGCAGGATCAGCCCTAAGCATCCTAAACAAGCTTATTACAAGCTTAGTTCCAGGTATGTGTGAGATTCTTGAGTGCTGCAGTGACCGATATGTATGGTTGCAAAATCCAGGTGAGGCCTGAACATCTCCAAAAATTACACTACAGAAATCAACAACATCTCATTCTAATAGCACCTTTAAGGCCACCAAAGATTTATCCAAGGCGTGAGCTTTCGAGTGCATGCACTCTTCCTCAGGCAAAACAGAACAAGGATCATAAGAGTACAGATATAAAGAAAAAGTAAATTAGTGGCAGATTAGTAAAGCATGCTTTGAATACATCTTTGTTGGGCCTAAAGGTGCTATGGGAATCAAATGTTGTGGTGCTGCTTTAGACTAAAACAGCTACCCACTTGAAACTTGTTGTTGTGAGGTGCGAAGTCATGTCCGACCCATCGCGACCCCCTGGACAATGATCCTCCAGGCCTTCCTGTCCTCTACCATTCCCCGGGGTCCATTCAAGTTTGCACCTGCTGCTTCAGTGACTCCATCCAGCCACCTCATTCTCTGTCTTCCCCTTCTTCTTTTGCCCTCAATCGCTCCCAGCATTAGGCTCTTCTCCAGGGAGTCCTTCCTTCTCACTTGAAATGACAGAAATCAATTTCCCTGGAGAAAGCGGCATCTTTGGAGAGTGGATTCTGAGGTCTGTCCCCAAACCCTGCCCCTTTCAGCTCCACCCCAAATCTACAGGAATTTCCCAATCTGAAACTGGCAACCCTGAAGATATGGAAAGTGGGGGCTCAAAATCTGACATAACTTTGGACTTTTAAAAACATCGATTTCCTGATCTAGGAATCCAATCACAGTAATTTCACACCAGTGTGGTTTGTAAAACCTAGCTGCAAATTAAAATCCCATGGATTTTATTGTTGACTGTTTTTAAAATTGACATACTTTTGCTGTTATTTTAACACAGAATTCAGAATTCTTCAAACGACAGAAAAAAGTACAATTGTCCCTGTAATAGATTCCGGAGCTCTCCTAAATATATATTTACCAGCTGTTGTGGGCACCGTGCATAAAGTTTTATTATTATTTATTTATTTTAAACAGTTATTAAAATTGATTATATTTTAACTAGCTTCAAAGCCCATTCCTAAGAACTGGCCTTGAAAGGGTCCCCTCCCCTGGCCAGGCAGCTTAAGGTGTCTTTCGGCTGCAGCTCGCACCCGGATCTAGTGGGGCGAGCGGGGGCTGGCCAGCTCGTTAGCATGCCTGGGACAGAGCTCCTTAGGAGGCAGTCAGCAGGCCAGGAAGCCCTTGTTAGCAGGCCCTGCTTAGCAGGCTGGGAGACCCTCGTTAGGAGGCCCAGCCTAGCAGGCCAAGAGGCCCTCATTAGCAGGCCCTCCACCATGAGCCTTTGCCCAGGGCCTTCTCCCCTTACCTGCTGCTGGCTCCAGGCACTAAGGCGCATCTGAGAGCAAAGAGGCTAGAGTCCAGGGACGGAGGGCGGGAGCTGCAGGGGCAGGGCCAATCAGGGTGCAGTTAGCTGGCTGCACCCTGATTGGCCCTATTCCAACTTGGACAGCCAGACACGTTCCACCCCCCAGGCTGTTTCACAAATATATAGCAGAATCATGGATACGGATGCTTGTGTGTATAGATTTACATATCTGTACATTGGAGATGAGATGCATCTCCTCCCCACTCTGAGGCTGAGCTTCTAGAGACCTTGGAGAGGGGATTGAATCCCAAGGAATGATGTGTCTAGCAGCTTGTACTGAAATTTTTAACAAGGCATATTCAGTAGGCAAAAACGTGGACAAAATAAGGACATAAATATAGGTGATTTATCTCAGGGCTGAGACCAAAAATACGGGCTGTCCTCGGTAAATGGATAATGTATTTCCCTTGATATAAATTTTCCTGAAGATCATAAACCAGCATATTAGAGGAGGATTATGCGACAGTTTTATCTACAGTGTGCTAGTGTTCTCTCTTAGTGTTCCAGGGTCAATGATTCTGGGTTGGGAAATTCCTGGGGAGGAACCACACCAAGGACTGATGCCATAAAGTCCACCCTTCAAAGCCATCATTTTCTTCAGGGGAACTGATCTCTGCCCTCTGAAGATCTGTTATAACTCTGGGATATCTCCAAGCTTCCCCAGGGGATTGGCAACTACACTTATCTGTATATTTAAGCAGGGGCCATTAAAAATACGAGCTCCAAATTGCACAATATTGCAGCGTAGTCCAGATTTCTAGTGCCTTGCTTGACACACTTCCTTCTTTACAATGTTCTTGGTATTTAAGGACTCAAAAGTTGCAGAATAGGTTGCCCGTCCTCATAGACCTGTGTTGAGATGTCGTGTCAAAAACTACGTAGGACGTTAGAAAATGTCATAAAAGTCAGGGGTAGTCAACCTGAGGTCCTCCAGATGTCCATGGACTACAATTCCCATGAGCCCCTGCCAGCGTTTGCTGGCAGGGGCTCATGGGAATTGTAGTCCACGGACATCTGGAGGACCACAGGTTGACTACCCCTGATATAAGTGATAATTGATGATTCTGAGCCTGAACCTACCAGGGAGGGCGAGCAATAAACATAAAGTCATGATGATGATGATGAAGATGATGGTGTTGATGAAGATGATGATGATGATGTCTGCGATCTTTTAATTCTGCAAGGATGTTAGTCTAAATCTTTTGTTTTTCTCCCAGAGAGATTCAATGTGTATTTGATGCCATCCCCTAATTTAGATGTGCATGGGGAATGTACCTTGCAGATAACGTTTGAGAATATCTGTCTTTGGGACGTCCAGAATCCCAGAGTAAAGCTCGTCTCTTGGCCTCTAAGTGCCCTCCGGCGATACGGACGGGACTCAACTTGGTTTACCTTTGAAGCCGGGAGGTGAGTGGATGCTTCAGAGCGGCGCTCTTCAGACTGCTGGGACTGGAGCATTGGTATCCCTGTGCATTAGGACCCCCTCTGGGGGGAGGGGGTGAAGGTAGAGGCCATGTTCTATAGGCTGTAACTGAAACGCATCGCTGAAAGCTTTTCCTGCCGCTGTTCATCTTCCTGAATTGTATCTTTGGGTTATGCGCTGGGAAAGCAGGTTTCGGCCAGTTTTGAGCTGCACAATAAAAGACCACTTATAAAAACAAACAAACAACAACGACATGGAAGTGCCTGAATTGGCATAGCACAAGGATGTTCCTAGTGGAAGCAAGGTGGGGAGGGAAGGGGTCAAGGGTCTCTGGTGGGCTTTCGACAAGTCCTACAGGCCTCAGCAGTTGTACTCTGTTACTAGTGGTTCTGCTGGCCCTGAAAAGCCATTAGGGTCACCAGCTCTGCGTGGGGAAATGCCTGGAGATTTTGGAGTCTGGGGAGGGTGGGGTTTGGGAAGGGGACAGCCCATCCTCCAAAGTGGCTGTTTTCTCCAGGTGATCTCTGTCACCTGGAGATCAGTAGAAATCAAAGGAGCTCTCCAGCCACCCCCTGGAGGCTGGCAACCCTACAAGGCATGGATTCCATATTGAACCATTGGGTTGCCCTGTTGTGAAACACAAAAAGGGTCTCTTTGACTGTTTCCACGCTGGGGGCTTCACACCGGGCTGCAGGCTGGAGTTTGAGCGGGAGCAGGTTGCCCCGCCTCTTCCTGCTCCCGCACGGGGGAGCATGTGACCCGGTGCACTTCGTCCGCCCTGGATTTGTGTTCCTGTATGGGAGCCACAGCAGTGAAGTTCCCAGTGTGTGTTTCTTTTGGTCACCAACAAGGCCGTGCTGGAATCTTCATGGGCAAGAGCCATTTGTGAAACGCACAGTAATAATGAGGGCAGTTGGACAAGATTGAGTGACAAAGCTGGCTGGATCCCACCCTCTGTTTGTACAAACTACTGCCCCAAGAATTAGAGGGCTTCTTTCACACAAAGGAAAACCAGAATGTGACTATCACCTGCCGGTTTCTCCACCCAAAGAAAAGAACAGGGGGATCGGAGCTAGCTTCAGGCTCTTGCGGTATTCTAGACCAGTGGTTGTCAACCTTCCTAATGCCGCGACCCTTTAATTCAGTTCCTCATGTTGGGGTGACCCCCAACCCCAAAATTAGGCAAGTGTTCTTTCACAGAAATTAAACCAAAACTGACCACTGGCGTGAAGATCCATTGTTCATGATTGTATATAAATTATGTTTTTTCTGGGGTTTCTCAGTTCAGGTTCTTCGTCTTATCCCATCATGCTGATCTTGCTCTTTTCCACTGCTTCAGACAGACAAATGCTCTGTCTCGATCTACCCTGCAAGGCTGTTGTGTAGATGGCACCCCTCCCCCTGGCCAAGCTGCTTGCCCTGCTGCGACCCCTGTGAAAGGGTCCTTCGAGCCCCAGGTTGAGAACCACTGTTCTAGACTGTGTGGCCGTGGGTCTGTTAGTTTTAGTCCCTGACATTTTGGCAGTAATTGTGGCGGGCATTCTCAGAGGCAGGACACGGCAAGGTGGGAATCTCTCTGTGCCGAAGACACCACCAAGGAAGACTCTACAGCGGCATCTTGGCACAGCAAAATTCCCATCTCGCCATGTCCTAGCTCTGAAGACGCCAGCCACAGTGACTGGCAAAACGTCAGGGCCTAAAACTACCAGACCACGGCCACACAGCCTGGAAAACCCAAAATAGCCAGTTGACTCTGCCCATGAAAGTCTTCCACAGCTCATTGGAGCTAGCATCCTTTGCCCGGTAGCCAAAGAATTTGTTATGCTGAATAACACACTTGTAAATAGACATGTGCTATAAAGCAGTGGTCCCCAACCTGCGGTCTGCAGCCCGGTGCCGGGCCGTGAAGGCCAGGGCGCTGGGCCGCAGTTCCCTCTCCCCCCCCCCTGCAGTAAAAAACTTCCCAGGCCCCAAGCTTGCGGCCCAGGAAGCTTCTTACTGCGGGAGGGGGAATCAGGGATGCACCGCGCATCGGCGATTTCGGCAGCGCAGTACGCATGTGCGCATGCGCGGCCCAGCCGCGCATGCGCACTGCGCGGGTGCGGCCACGCATGCGCGCTGCGCGGGCACGGCCACGCATGCGTGCTGTGCGGGCGGGGCAGTTGCCCTGCCGGTCCCCAGCCAAAAAAAGGTTGGGGACCACTGCTATAAGGGTACACATTGAGTCTGATGCCAATTTAATTCATGTGCATTGGCTGTTGTCATCTCTTGAGCTGCTCTTTTCTGCACGAGCCGTACCCCAGTGTATACCTAGAAACCCACCTGCTCTCATGAGGCACCTTGCTGCGTTCTCTTTCCGGCAGGATGTGTGACACGGGGGAAGGACTGTTCATCTTCCAGACGAGAGACGGGGAGGCCATCTATCAGAAGGTTCACTCGGCGGCTCTGACCATCGCAGAACAACACGACCGCTTATTGCAGAGCGTGAAGAACTCCGTGGTACGCTTACGAGCCCTATCTGTCATCCTCCGGTGCTCCGTGTTAGTGACATGAAATCCATAGGCCTCCTTTCTCAGCTGGAGTTCAGATTTTGATTTTCCACGCCGTAAAAACTTTGGTGCCTGTTAACTGTCTTCTTTTGTGGCCTCGTTACCTCCGTCAGCTTTCCCCCATTTTAACGCTTGGGGCTATCAGGCTAGTGTATCCATACCTGATTTTTTTTTAAGTCACTATTGGACTTGTCTAAGAATTCTTTAATTATTTATTGATTTAGAAAAACAACCAACAACCAATCAGGGTATCAATGTTGCTGTATCCCAAATTTAGCTGTCCTAATATTTCATAGGGCTAAGAGGCAGCCTTGTGTAGTAGTTAAGAGCGGTGGCCTCTAATCTAGAGAGTTAGGTTTGATTCCCTGCTCCTCCTCCACATGCATCCAGCTGGGTGACCTTGGGCTTGCCACAGTGCTGATAGAACTGTTCTCACAGAGCTCTCCCAGCCTCACCTACCTCACAGGGTTTCTGTTGTGAGGAGAAGAAGGGAAAGCAATTATAAGTCCCTTTGAGACTCCTTCGAGTAGAGAAAAAGAGGGTATAAAGAACAAATCTTCAATTCCAGGCTGGAAAGTTCCTGGATGTTTTGGAAGAGGAGACTGTTAAGGGAGGAATTTTCATGGAATAGCTATCGTGCCCAGCCTCCAAAATAGCTATTTTCCCCACGGGAACTCATCTCTGCTCCCAGAGATTAGTTGGAATTCCAGGAGATCTGTTGTAATTGCAAAATCCAGACCTAATGGATGGCAAGTGGATGGCAAGAAGAAGACCTAATGGATGGCAAGAAGAAGAAACAACGTCTGCCCCTTTAGCAGAGACTTAATGGGATGTTATTTAATGGGTCATGTTCTTGATCTCTTGCCTTTAAAAACACAACTGCCCATTTCAACACAGTTCCTATTTTAACTATGTTAAACGTATATCACCTCTGATGCCCCCTACAGGACACTCTTTACATTCTGCTCAGTTATGCCCACTGCAGATCTTGCATATTCCAATATCTCCACGGCTGCCATTCCTGGAGCCATGAGAGGGCTTTAGGAGGCTTTTAAAAAGTCACAAATGGCCAGATGGCTCTAGTGCAAAAATGTTACCTTGATCTATCATTGTGATCTACAAGCTTTCCAAAATTGCTGAGGTAGAGATAACCAAACAGATTTATTTTACAGAAATAATTTACCATAAAGTGTTGTCATAACTTATTTCTCAAGCTTATTTTTGAGCGCATTTTAATTCCACCCTTCCCGCAAAGAGCTTAGGGTCCCATATGCAATTCTCTCCTCCATTTTATCATCACAATAGTGTCAATAGGTAGTTAGGCTGAAGGTGACTAGCCCAAAGACACCATTTAGCTTCATGGCCATGGGGCTGTTCTGTGTGCTGCTACAGCCCTTCCGGGGGAAACTGGGAAGTAACATAGAGTAGCTCTAGGAATTGCTCAGAACTCTATGGTTTTGCCTGGCTGTTCCTTCAGCTACTCTATCACTTCTGGGTTTCCACTGGAAGAGATGTAGCGGCACACATGATGCATGGAGTGGAGGCAGACAACAAAGCAGGAGGTCTGACAGCCTTACTCCTGTGTGGGGGATAGTTTGGAAAATTAAGTTTTGTGCATAGCATTACTTTCCCCACATAGACGTTTTTCTCTTTGGTTGTAAGAAAAATGGCTTAAAATTAGCCAATCAGATGGTTTTCTCTTTCCTGTTGGAGACAGCCTGCTTGGTGTAAAATTTAAGAGTGGCAGCTTCTAGACTGGAGAATCAAGATTGATCCCCCAGGCTCTCTTCCATTGGAGGTCTGTGGATTCCAAACATCATGTTCTGTTCAAATTTAGAAAGATTACTGCCCTTGCTTTCTTGCCCCTCTTACTCAGGTGGGGGTACCGTTAAATCAAACTCACGAGGGGTGCCAAGGCATGTGCCTTTGAGAAATGCATTTTTAAAAATTTGCAGTGTTCTGCAGAGCGTTACCACTAAATCTAAAATAGATTCCGAGTTGTTTGTTTCCATGACGCTGGAATGCAGGATAGCGTTGCAAGTCCTTTAGAAGAATAACTGGAAGAACCATATTTATTTCACAGGGTGTGGGTGGAAGCATGTATTGTGTGCAGTGATTCAGTATTAGCGACTTAAGGTATCTAAAGATAGTTTGGCGATTCAGTATTCCGCCCCCGCCCCCTGCCAAACTTCCAGTTCCTAGGTGGAAAAGGTGAATTTGGTCAAATGGGAGTGTATGGGATGGAAAAGTGCTCCTAAATAACATCAAAACACTTTTACTTTTAGATCACGACGCCACCAGGTAATATTCATTCATGAATTAATTTAGGCAGAAACGTGTCTTAAAGTTAATTTGGCTTTGTGTACCCAATTAGGAGCCTCTTGTGGCGCAGAGTGGTAAGGCAGCGACATGCTGTCTGAAGCTGTCTGCCCATGAGGCTGGGAGTTTGATCCCAGCAGCCGGCTCAAGGTTGACTCAGCCTTCCATCCTTCCGAGGTCGGTAAAATGAGTACCCAGCTTGCTGCTGGGGGATAAATGGTAATAACTGGGGAAGGCACTGGCAAACCACCCCGTATTGAGTCTGCCATGAAAACGCTAGAGGGCGTCACCCCAAGGGTCAGACATGACCCGGTGCTTGCACAGGGCTTTACCTTTACCCAATTAAAGCCAGACCTTTGGGAATTCTTCCTGGAAAAGTTAGCATCTTATTAGAAAGGCATTGACTTTTTCTCACAAAGTTCCTTGCAATCTTTAAACAGGTTGGGCAAGAGATTCTGGAAGGATTATATTTCCAGTCAGGAGGTGGCATCATTCCTTTCCCTTCTTAAACAAAGTTTCAGCGTTTGTCTTCTTCTGTCTGGAAGTTCCTATCTAGTCTAAAGGCTTCTTTATTTATTTAGAATCACAGAATCATAGAGTTGGAAGGGGCCTTACAGGCCATCTAGTCCAACCCCCTGCTCAACGCAGGATCAGCCCAAAGCAACCTAAAGCAATTTGTCACCTTTCCACAGCAAACATCAAAGCATTAACATGTACCAACATAGTTAAAGTATTTAAAGCAGTTAAATAGCAGTTGAAATACATATGCAATAATTCAGTGAAAACATGTAAACACACAAACATGAAAACCAGAGAGAAGGGCCAACAATGATTAACAGGTTATGCCAAATAAAACAAAGAAGTCTTCATCCTATGGTGGACAGAGTGACAGCTGAATCTCCCTGGGGAAGGAGATGCAAAGTTTTGCCACCATGACCCAGAAGATCCTTTCTCAAGTTGCTGCCCATCTAGTCAACACTTTGGATGCAGCACTTCTGGACAGACTTCAAGGGCAGCCCCATGTAAAGTGCATTGCAGTAATCTAATCTAGATGTTACAAAGACATGCACTACAGTGACAGTCTCTTTCCTGCTAAAGAAAGGCTGGTTCACAAGACAAAGTTGGTGAAGGACACTCCTTGCTACCACTGCCACTTGAGGGTCCATAAGAAGAAGAGAAGATCTGTGGGGTTTTTTTTTTTTACCATGCTTTTCTTACCTTATGGAGTCTCAAAGTAGCTTACAATCGGCTTCCATTTCCTCTCCGCACAACGGAAACCCTGTGAGGTGGGTCAGGCTGAGAGAGCCCTGATATATCTGCTCAGTCAGAACAGCTTTATCAGTGCTGTGGCGAACCCAAGGTCACCCAGCTGGTTGCAAGTGGGGAATCAAATTTGTTTCTCCATATTAGAGGCTGTTCTTAACCAGTACACCATGCTGGCTCTCTTGAGATGGAGTAAGAGTGTAGATCGGCCAAGACTAGAGTGACATGACCCATTCTGGTCACCATTCTGGAAGCAACATTCTGCACAGTTTGAAGCTTCTGAACCCTTTTCCACACAAAGAAAGCATGGTGGCAATCTAATCTAGGGGCAACCAGGACATGCAGCACAGTAGCCAGATGTTTTCTGCCCAGGAAAGGAGTGGGGAATCGAACTCGGTTCTCCCGATTAGAAACTACCACTCTTAACCTTTACACTATACTGGCTGTCACCAACAGGAGACCAAGTTCCAGAATCACCCATAAGCTCCCAACGTACAACCAAAGGCTATTATGCATGTAAAGGTTTTCACTGAAGTCAGCACGCTGACACTTTTAAATTGTCATCCTTGAAAATGGTCATGTTTTTCTGCAAGGATTATGCATTTGACAGACTTACAACAGCAAACAGTGTGTGTGTGAGGGGCAATTCCTCCATTGTGCCAGACACTCATTGGCAGGCCATGGTCAGCTGCAATGTCCCAAGTCCACCACTCTGGCACAAGCTACTGGCAAGGCCTTATGGGAATTGTAGTTCATAGATGCTGAGAAAAATCATTTTAAAGCTAGGGTGAACTGCTGCGCTTAAAAGATGCAGTGGCTGCTATGAGTGGGGAATGCCGTGCAGAATCAAAGATAAAAATGGTGGTTTTTCCATGACAAAAACCGTCCACATGCAGAAATTTTAAAAACAACTTTTTGGGCAGACTTTTTGCAAGATTGTCTGCCATGCATAATACACCCATGTGAAATCCCATTTTCTTGGCCAAAGTTCTCCCCCCCCCCTTTCCCCCGCTGCCAAAAGAACCTCTTGTTTTGGTCAGATTAACTTGCAACTTGTTATTGAGGTTTGCTTTTTAGAAGAGCGTATTTCCTCATGGGAAACGGTGATCATTTGCTGTGCCGGGGAGAAATTTTCCATCTTCAGAAGCCAGCCTGGCAGTGCAATTTCACATTTGACACCGCTGCCCTGGCGCAGGAGTGAATCTTGCTCCGAAACAGGTGGAGCAGTGTTCACCTTCTGTCTGCGAGCCGCTGCCCACGTTCGTGCCTGGGAGAGCTTCATTTACCTTTTGAATGGGTGGCTACATATTGCCTCCGTTTCCTGTACTGAAGCTTCAACATGACACAGGCCTTTTTGTGCATCCCCAGCAATGCTTATCTTGGTCTTTTCAAAGGGTGTTCAGCAGCTACGCTCTGAATGCCTTCAGCACAAAAGGGCGATAGCCTCATACAACAAGAAATAACAATAGCATGAGAGACCAGCAAGATTTTACCTCCCCCCCCCTCCCAATTCTGTTGGCCGTTAAGGTGGGGGCGGCACTAGCTGGACCAGAATCTCAAATAATCGCCACTGTTCTGGGAAACAGCGATCTTCACACCCCCGGTTATTGGTTCATTTAAATGTGAGAGTGAATGATGAATAAATGGGGCGGGGTGACAACCAAAAGGTCCCTTCTGTATGCTGAACGGTTGAAATTCCTCTGCCATTACCGAGATCTGCAGTGACAGGCCTTTTAGGAAGCCGGCTTTCGAGCAAATAGCATCCGTTTCTCGCTTCCTTTCATGAAATGCTGAAAGGTTAACGATACCCCCCCACCCCCCTTCCCTTGTCAGAAAGAACAGGGATGCATGACTGGAAATCAGTTTGGGTAGTGCAAAAACGGAACAAAAGTTTACCGCACGGAACTGAGTTACACAAGCAGCAACCTAAAGTTCTTACAATGAGAAGAGGTTTGGTTGCAAAGGAAGGCCAGTCTCTCAAAGAGCATCAAAGGGACAAGACAAAGGAAGGAATAAAGTGTGGTGTAATGGTTACCAGAGTGGTAAGCAGCAGAAATGCTGTCTGAAGCTGCCCGCCCATGAGGCTGGGAGTTCGATCCCAGCAGCCGGCTCAAGGTTGACTCAGCCTTCCATCCTTCCGAGGTCAGTAAAATGAGTACCCAGCTTGCTGGGGGGTAAACGGTAAGGACTGGGGAAGGGAATGGCAAACCACCCCATATTGAGTCTGCCATGAAAATTCTCTTTAAGTTTCACTGGTGAGCCCCCTAACCACTTGCAAGGGGCTTCCTTCCCGACAACGCCGGACAGAGGAGCTTCAAAGCCCAAAAAAGGTCTTGCTGCAAGGGACTCGGAGCGTCCACGGCAATCTCTCTTCTGCTCTCTTTCAGCTACAGATGAAGATGAGCGAGCGAGCCGTCTCCCTCGGCACCATGGTCCCCTTACCTCGCAGTGCTTACTGGCAGCACATCACACGGCAGCACAGCACTGGGCAGCTCTTTGGCCTTCAAGGTAAGCGGCCGAAAGGAGACTAGACATCGTTCCGGAGTATTATTCATGGCCGCAAAGGCCATGGCACCGGGCCGCGGCTCCCTCTCCCCGCCCCCCCCCCCCGCAGTAAAAAACTTCCCAGGCCGCAAGCTTGCAGCCCGGGAAGCTTCTTACTGCGGGAGGGCGGGGAGAGGGAATCGGGGCCAGGCCGCGCCCATGCGAACGCGGCATGATGTGCGGGCGTGGCTCGCGGGGCGCGTCCCGATGCGGGGGCGCGTCCCGATGTGTGGGCGCGGCCCGCGGGCGCGGCCCAATGCGCGGGCGCGGCCCGATGCGCGGGCGCGGCTCGCGGGCGCAGTCCGATGCGGGGGCGTGGCCCGCGGGCGCGGCCCGATGCGGGGCCCGGCCCACGGGCCGCGCCCCAATGCCCTGCCGGTCCCCAACCTCAGAAAGGTTGGGGACCACTGCCCTAGCTCATGGGTTGTCAACCTGTGGTCCTCCAGATGTTCATGGACTGTAATTCCCATGACCCCCTGCCAGCAAACGCTGGCAGGGGCTCATGGGAATTGTAGTTCATGGACATCTGGAGGACCACAGGTTGACTAACCCTGCCCTAGCTGACATATAGGTTAGGAGAAATGAAGCATCTGCTACCGTGTTGGTCTTGTTCCTGTCTAGTCCTAAATTGAGACTTGTTCTGGTGGAGAGCTATCTTGGTTGCCGTCTCCCTCAGGATGCTGAGCCACACCAAAACTTGCAAACAGCCTCTCGATGTTTCCACGTTCTCTGGCCAGTTAGACGTTTTCTATATCTCCTGGGCACATCTTACAATCAATATGTCTTACATCCTGATCCCAGTGAAGGCTATTAAGGAACTCAAACTTCAGCAATTTTTATATGGACATTTTATATCCCTTGTTCTCAGCAGAAGGATGGCAACCTCTTCAAAGAATGGAAATCCCTATACAAAATCTGTTCAGCGTCCCTGGGCCCGAGGAGATAAAACTGGCTTCGGTCAGGACCGCGGCCTTTCTGGGCCTGGCCCCGGTGTGGTGGGACATGCTTCTTGAAGAGATCATGGCCCTCCAGGCCCTCAAACAATCCTGGAGAGCCTGTAAAACAGAGCTGTTCTTCCAAGCCTATGGTTGGGGCCAGAAGAATAACATCTGGGCTTCCCAGCTGAAAATCCACCTGCAATTTTTTTTAAAAACCTCCAAAATCTATGCAAGAAGAAGAAGAAGAAGAGTTGGTTCTTATATGCCGCTTTTCCCTACCCAAAGGAGGCTCAAAGCGGCTTACATTCACCTTTCCTCTCCCCACAACAGACACCCTGTGGGGTGGGTGAGGCTGAGAGAGCCCTGATATCACTGCCCGATCAGAACAGCTTTATCAGTGCCGTGGCGAGCCCAAGGTCACCCAGCTGGCTGCATGTGAGGGAGCGCAGAATCGAACCTTGCTTGCCAGATTAGAAGTCCGCACTCCTAACCACTACACCAAACTGGCTCTTATAGGAAGTTTGAAAACTTGCAGTGCCATCCAACAAAGTTTGAGTCCGATGGGACTTTCAAGAGCAACAGGGTGTAATTCTGGATATTAACTTTTCTCTGTAGGCACGCTTCTTCAGAGCGAATGACACTCTCTCCCAAGACAGGCAATTTTAATGGAATTAAGAGTTAGTTCCACAAATGGGGGGGATTCTGTGCCTGGGGGCACATGTCTTATCTCCCAGAGTATGTTGACGACTTCTTGCCTGATGCCTGAAGGACATCTAGTGGCCAAGGCAAGTATGGTCTCAGATGTCCACCTCAGCTTTTAGCCGAACAGAAAGATGAGGCTTTTAAAGAAGTTTCTGAATCCCAAATCATGAGAAAATGAAAATTCCTGTACCTGCATTCAGGTTGGATCCAGTGTAAAGCACAGGGAGTGAAATAAACACAAAACGTACGTGCTTATTAAATTATATTTGTGTCTAGGTGTGAAATCCTGTTTCTTTCAGAGAGGTAGCCATGTGAATCTGCAGCAGTCAGGATAGCCAAGAACCTCATTGCATCTTGAAGACTTCCGTTTTTTAATGGCGGTAGAAACTTGTGGGACCCAGAGTTCATTTGGCCACATTTATGCATTTGACCATGTGTGTTGTAGTTCAAGAACGCTTCAGCCACGGCACTTCAGTTTATCCACAAAGTGCCACAGTGCCCTCTGTTTTGCTTCACATGTCTATTCCCCTTTTCAGTGTGGGGTTTATGTACAGCAAGACCGTGTTTGCCCGGGTGAGGTGGACTGACCTGGAATGCACATAACTGCCTTATTCTGAATCAGACCCTTGGCACTTAAGGTCAGCGTTGTCTCCTCAGACCGGCAGGGACTCTCCAGGGACTCATGGACCCATCACTTGCTGCCAGCTTGGTGTAGTGGTTAGGTGTGCAGACTTCTAATCTGGCGAGCCGGGTTTGATTCTGCGCTTCCCCACAAGCAGCCAGCTGGGTGACCTTGGGCTCACCACAGCACTGATAAAACTGTTCTGACCAAGCAGTCATATCAGGGCTCTCTCAGCCTCACCCACCTCACAGGGTGTCTGTTGTGGGGAGAGGAGAGGGAAGGCGATTGGAAGCCACTTTGCGACTCCTTTGGGTAGAGAAAAGTGGCATATAAGAACCAACACTTCTTCTTCTTTAACAGAAGATGGTTGGGATTGAACCTGGAACCTTCTGCATGCCCAGCAGATGCTCCCCCGTTCATCCAGGGCCCCTCCATTCCTCGCAATGATGTTCCTGTGTAACCACCAGGCAGATACAGTTGTGATCTCGGGTGATATTTATTTAGTCCCCATTAACAATCTAGTTGATTGGAATCCAAGTTGAGGGAACTGTGTTGTCCCGTCACAAACCATTTAACATTTATTGGGCACAACTTTTAAAGTTTAAAATATGCCTAAGAGCCTATAGGCTAATCATTGAAACCACACAAAATATGTACCATACAAAGCTAGACATACAGTAAAACCTAGCGTGTTTCAACCCCAAAATGGGTCTTTCTCAGCCAGTGCAGTTTCAACTGTAGCCCATGTGTGTTCAGGATTAGACCGCTGAGGAAGAGGCATTTTGGGGTCAAAATGTATTACGTCTAGCATTGTAGCTCTAGCATTGAAAGGTGCATATTTTCAGTGATTTCACTGATTGGCTCTCTTCATGTTTTTAACTTTTTAATTTTATAGGTTGTACAATAATAAATATTAATTTAACTTGTATATTTATATTTTGTGGACACCTAATATTTTGGTTCCTAACTATTGGTTGGTTAGGTTTGTTGTTTTTGTAACATGATCCCCTTTTTGTAACACGATCCCCTTCCTTGTCCCATCACATACCCCATACATCTGCTGCCAGCAGGGCCATGGCAGGCTGAATTCTTCACGGACATCCGGATTGCATCCTGAAACCAGGAAGCATTAAGAGTGGAGCTGGAAATCCATCACCACAGCATCTCTGAGCAGAACAGAGCATGATAGGAGGCAACATGAAGAAGGAATCTACCAACATGCATCTCAACCCAACGTCTCAAGAGTAGAATCTTAAAACGTAGATCCAACTTTCCACTGGATTTTCCTCACATTTAAGGAGCCTTACTCCCATTTCAATGGTTCCTCCCTTGGAGGAAGAGCCAGTTAAACTGGAGAGAGGCTCCTTTGGCTGGAGAAAGGCTTAGTTGAGCTGTAGGACAGGGGCTGGATCCACCTCTATAATTCCACTGCAGCAGGCAAAATGAAGAGAGGCAGAAAAGTAGTCAGAGAGATGTTATCCCCTTTCCTATTATGCCATACAAAGGAACAGAAGAGGTCAAAGCCACTGGGCCAAGGGTCCCAAGGGCTATCATGATGGAAACTGGCTAAAATGTATGGGTTGAAGTTATACGTCATGATGAAGTTCAGCAGCAAATTGGTGCACCAGAATCCAATTAAAGCTGTAGGCTCTTGCGAAATTTCAGTGTGCATATTTTACTTTCTCAGAATGGGTATCTGAAAGGCTATATCTAGGAGAAGAAATGTTGCATCCCCATTGAACTGGAACTGAATGTGTGCTAAAAATTCAAATCCAGGTGCGGAGGTCACCTGTCAGTGCTCTATTGCTTTCCATAGGCGTTTGAATGTGCATTCCAATAAGCACATTCAGCTATTACTGATCAGGACTTCAAAGTTGCCAGATCCAGGTTGGGAAACACCCACCAGGTTGGAGCCTGGGGAGGACAGGGACCTCAGTGGGTACAATGTCATAGAGTCCACCTTCCAAGGCGTCCATGTTTTCCAGGAGAACTGATCTCTGTAGTCTGGAGATGAGCTGTAATTCAGGGGGATCACTAGGTTCCACCTGGAGGCTGGCTCCCTGCTCTGAATCCCAGTGCCAGGAGGCAACGTCAGGAAGAAGCCTTGGCCTCTATGCCCTGTTGTTGGCCCTCCAGAGGAACTGGTTGGCCACTGTGTGAGTCAGGATGCTGGACTAGATGGACTTCTGCTCTGATCCAGGAGAGCCCTTCTTATGTTCTTAACCTCTGCATTTAGAGGCACTGAGACTCTGAATTGCAGAGCCAAGAGGCAATATCAGGGAAAGGCCTCAGCTTCTATGCACTGTTTATTTTTTTTTATTTATTTTATTACATTTATATGCTACCCTGCCCTGCGGCTGAGGACGGCTTACATTGCAACTTGTGGTAAAGTACAAGGAACATCATCATTTTTAAACATATAATAGTTAGAAACACATAATACCTCTGAACATACAACAATTGGGAATACACAAAAACTCTAATGGTTGAGTACATACCATTTGATGTCACATTCAGCATTTACTTGTAATACTTTGATTTCACAATTTGCTATCTGATGTTTCTGTCCTGTGGCTGGGCACAGCTATCTGCGAGATGTAGTTGTTGGTGGGAGGGGTCTCTGGGCTTTGATGGGTGGGGTCACTTCATTGGCCTCGTTGCCAAAAGCCTGGTGGAAGAGCTCCATTTTGCAGGCCCTGTGGAACTGTTTGAGCCCTCCAAAGGAACTGGCTGGCCACTGTGTGGTTCTGGATGCTGGATTATGTGTGTGGCTCAGGGTGGTTTACATGAAACAAGAAAATAATAAAGGTAACTCCATTTATAGGGGATAACAATAACATTAACATAATAACACAATACCATTCAAGAATGGTGGAAACTGCAAAGACCATCAGCTCAATTCATACTGAGGCCCAGTGGGTTGGGCAGATTTGTAGTTGTTGTGGTAGGAGGGAGGCTTGGGGGCCACCAACCAAATGCCCAGTGGAGGAGCTCCCTTTTGCAGGCCTTGCAGAACTGTTCAGGTTCCGTCAGGGCCCTGATCTCCTCTGGGAGCTCGTTCCACCAGGTGGGAGCCAGAATGGAGAAAGCTCTGGCCCTGGTTGAGGTCAAGCGAGCTTCCCTGGGGCCTGGGACCACCAGGAGGTTGTCTGTAGTAGAGCACAAGGCTCTTTAAGGGGAGTAGGCGGAGAGGTGATCCCACAGATATACTGGGCCCAGACCACATGTGGCCTTACAGGTGATAACCAAAACTTTAAGCCTGTCTACTGGTCTAATCCAGCAGGGCTTTTTGGCAGGCTGAAAAACAATACATAAAAGGGGACAGTATGGCTTTGGGGATGCTTTGAAGGCACACTTTCCATCTCAAATGCAGTGATTTTGTATTTGATGTTAATGTTATGGTATTTGACCGATGTATTCCTCTTCCTTCCTCTTTTATTATTTTTTTTTACGAGAAGATAGTCCACTGAAGATCCATCGAACAGAAACTTTCCCCACCTACCGATCAGAGCATTGATAAAAAAAAGAAGCAAGGACTTTAAAAACAATGTTTCTTGGGACGTGCTGGTCCAGCAAAGAGGTCATCGCCGATAACGGATAACAGTCATGAAGTGGCCACAAGAAACGAAGACGGCATTATGACTGCGATATTATATTTTTAATCTCCAGCCAGATGATAAATGGCCTGCGGATGATTTTTTTTTTTTTGGAAAAGTACTATATTTCATAATTACATTCAGAACCAAGAGGCACTGCCCCAATGTGTGAAATCTTTTCGAGCATAATTGATCTCTGTCGATGATTTGTCTTCTGCTATCAGTTGTTTGGAAATTCACTTCATCCATTTTGACAGTATGTTGACAGAATGTCGTTTACGGTCTCTGTATATTTCCTTTTGAGCTCCGTGTCTCAATTCTCCACTGAGCATAGCACTTTTCAGAATGGTGACCAGTTCCCCCCACCCCCGGAACTGGAATCTGTTGTCTTTGTCTATTCAAGTCTGGTTAAGACTCACCTAATTGATCCAAGGACAATTCTCTTGTCTTTAATCTATGCTGATTTCACATTTGTGTGTTTTAAATATGTCTCTTTAGACGTTTAGAAATAAAAAAAAGTATCCTTTCCCATAGAATTCAAAATGTTTCTGAGAGTTGTAGTTTGAGATCACTAAGAAATGTGGGATCCTCCCGGCTGCCCGGCTGTTAGGGCTCCCCCTAGCACCTGCACCAGAGCGTGGGGTTCAGATCCCCCTTTTGGAGGACACCAGATAGGTGTTCGGAAGGGGATGTTGTCCGACTCTTCCTCCTCCTCCATTTGCTGCAGAGAGCTCCCAGTCAACCTCCTCTGGCTCCAGCTTAGGGCTTTTCCCAGCCACTGTTGCCACCTTCCACTGCTCCTCCCCTCCTTCACTCCATCTCTCTCCCCCTCTCTCACCTTGTCCTTCTTTCCAACGCCAACATTTAGCTCCTCCAGGTCGTCTGCCCTCCTCTCCTTCCCTTGTATCTGACCCCCCCCCTCTGCCCGTCCTTCCACCTTTTATCCCCCCTGTGCTCCAGTGATCCCCGCAGTCTGCCCTACCCCTCCTGAGCTGATAACAACCTTGCCCTTCATCCCGGTGTGTTCGTCCCTGGCTCCGCCCTGCCGTGCACATGGCATCTGCAGGCCCCATTGATCCTGGGTGCATCCTGGTGAACAGACAGCCCAAGCTGGGGCAAGGGTGTCATTGGCTGGCCGTGCTCACCTTCCCTCAGCGCCGCACCCTGGCTGGGGTGACACAATTTCCTGCTCCAGTGGTGGGCAAGTGAGTCCGGTGAGCCACGGGCTTACAGCACAACTCTGGCGGCTACCATCCCCAGCCCTTCCAGGGCCCTGTGGGATAGAGGCTGTGCCCATTTTGGTGAGTTCATTGCTTGGTGGGATGCCGGGGGTGTGTGAGGATGAGTCGGACCTCCCAAGTGGGAGCCCAGGAGTGGCCGGACAATAGATGTCACATTTAAGGTTCTATAAGAAAACCCAGTGTTGGCTTTATATTAAAGTGTTGGATTTGCTTACATATGGAAGTGCCATCAAGTCACAGCTGACTTATGGTGATGCCTGCATGGGATTGTCAGAGCAAGTGAGAAGCAAGAGTTGGTTTGCTATTGCCTTCCTCGGCAGGATCTTCCGTGGTGGACCACCGTCCCTGCTCAGCTTCCGAGATGTGACAAGTTCGAGCTAAACCATGCTGCCTTTCCTCCCTCTTGGGCCTCCTTACAGAAGCTCAATGCAGTTTTGAGGTGAGCTCATCTGGAACACTAGGCTCCAGTTTGGAGGCAGCTTTGAGAAGGACTTAAATTGCACACATTCTGACCAAGACCCTCGAAATATATGTGAAAAGCAGGTCAAACGAATCACTGGGGTGGGATTTATGGGGAGATTCACCAAGAACTGCTTTCCCAGATAACAAAAATCTTCTTAAGCAGTAAACGGTGGGGAAGATTTAAGGCCAGTGTAAGTGGTGACACTGGGGTAGTGTGGTGTAGTGGTTAAGAGCAAAGGAAAGTCAGGTTTGATTTTGGGGGCAGTGCCCTTGCTTGGATGTTCCAAGAAGTCAGAAAAAAGAATAGGTCTGACAAGTCCCTGGTGGGCTGCATTTGGTCTCAACTTGCATTAGGCAGGCCACAGTGGTGGGAATTTATACCATCAGCGGCCTGTGCGGAATTATTAATTCCTCTGTTCATATGACTTTTTAAATATTGAAATCCATGTGCTTGGACATGCATCCTTTCAGTTGGACATGCTTGGACATGCATCCTTTCCTACGTGCATGACCCACTTTTGCCTTCTGTCACCCTTGCACGCCAGTGGGTGAAGTATATTCTGATCCCATGGAAAGAGAGGGGCTTGCCCCATCTTACATTCATTGTTATGATGGTCCAAGTGGTTTTGCAGTTCATCCGGTCATCTTGTTTCTTTGCTGTGCTCTGCCACTAGATGCTGCTTTCGTACTGTCTACTTCTTCTGCATGTGCTGTACTAGGAAAAATCATTGGAATTGACACCTGATAGCAGAGCACAAGCATTAATAGCAAAAAGCCAGCGTTGTGTAGTGGTTAAGAGCGGCAGATTCTGATTTGGTGAGCTGAGTTTGACCCCCTACTCTTCCACATGAAGCCAGCTGGGTGACCTTGGGGTCATCACAGCCCTGATAGTGCTGTTCTGACTTAGCAGTCCTGTCAGAGCTCTCTCAGCCTCACCTCCCTCACAGGGTTTCTGTTGTAAGGAGAGGAAGGGAATGTGATTGTAAACCACTTTAAGACTCCTTCAAGCTGTGAAAAGCAGGATTATAAGAATCAGCTCTTCTTCTGGTGGACACCCAGTGAAGGATCAAAAATAACCAGTGTTTGCACCAAATATATGCTGATTTCATAAAGAGTAAGGTGACCAGATTGTCCCACTTTTGGAGGGACATCTGGACCGTTTATGCACTGGAGGTTTCATGCTGGGTTGCAGGCTGGAGTTTTAGTCGTGGCAGGTGGCCCCACCTCTTCCTGCACCTACACGGGGGAGCATTTGGCCCAGTGCACCACATCTGCCCCCTATTTGTGTTCCTGCATGAGAGCTGGGGCAGGCAATTGCCCAGTGCATAAACGGTCCTGGGGGCACCTGGCAAATTGTACTTATGTTGAAATTTTAAAAGATATATTACAATACTATTTTTGCATTCTATGCGTTCTATGAAACTTTTTGTTGCTCCATATAGACCAAATTTTTAATCAAGAACCCCCCCGGTCAATGGTGTCCCGCTTTACCAATGTTAAAATCTGGTCACCTTAATAAAGAGGCAGCTTGGTATAGTGGTTAAGAGTGCCAGCCTCTAATCTGGTGAACCGGGTTTGATTCCCTACTCCCCCACATGCAGCCAGCTGGGTGACCTGGGGCCCATCAGCTCTTTCAGCCCCACATACTTCACAGGTGTCTGTTGTGTGGGTAGGAAGGGGAAGTGATTATAAGCTGCTTTGAAACACAGGTAGTAAAAAGTGGGGTACAAAATAGCTATTCTTTCTTGTGACCTATCAATTATGCGAGTTACCCTGTGCATTTGGAGTTGGTAGCTTGCCAGTTCTAGAATCCACCTCACGAAACCCGTGATGACTTCACATGATCTTTTTCGGTTTGTGGCGTTTTGAATCTTTGCATTATACTTCCTGCTACCTCTGTAGTTGCTGGCCATTGAGTTCAGAGTCCAAAACATCTGGAAGAATGGAGACTATCCAGCCTTCCCTGTATTATTTTATTTAAAGGCACTGCTGCTTCTACAACATCCTTTATAAAGCTAACCATGGTTTAGGGAATAAAAAGAATCTCTGAAGCTCTGTGAGAGGGGAAAAGGGGGGGAGTCATTGTGATGGTAAAAACCCCATAATGCAGATAAACATTTGCAGTGATCAACACTTGAGGTAAACATTCACAGGAGACATCACATTGTCACCTTGGAATCAAAGCATGCTCAACAAACAAAGCTCATGAGGGCTGCAACTCAAGGAGGCTGCCTAAATCCTGTTAATTGGATGCAAGCTTACCACCATTGTGGGTCTGCAGAAAGAGCATTAATGCTGCTTCATGCTGCTCAGATTTCCTATCCAGCAAGGGTGCATTTGTTTACAAAGCCTGAGATGCTGAAAATGAAGGGATTGACTCAAAGGTTAAGCATCTGGTATCTCTTACTTGCTGCCATCTTGGAATATTGCATGGGTGTACTTAGTAAAATCAAAGTCTCTTTAATCACTCTATGGGTGTGCATAAGGACTGGCATGCTCCAGATGATGTGCATCTCGAAACGATGCAGCCAGCCAGCAGATTCAATGGGGACAAGATGAGCATCTGCATACAATGTGGACATGTATTCAGAAGAAGACTAGAGTTGTTTTTCGCACCCTGCTGTTCTCTGCCTTGAGGAGTCTTGGCTTACAATTACCTTCCCCCATAACAGGCACCTTGTGAGGTAGGTGGGACAGAGAGAGAGCTCTGAGAGAAATGTGACCGGCCCAAGGTCACTCAGCAGGCTTCAGATGGAGGAGGAGATGAAGAATGAAATCTGGTTCCCAAGATTAGAGTCCGTAGCTCTTAACCGCTATGCATGCTTACTCTCAGATGCACATGGACACAAAACATCCTTGTACTGGTCCATCTAGTCAGAATTGCCTACTCAGGTTGGAAGCTGCTCTCTGTGATCTCAGGTAGAGTTCTCACACACCATGTCCTATTGGATAACTGGAATTGCCAGGAATTGAGCCTGGGACCTTCTGCATGCCCAATAGAAGCTCAGTCACTGAGCCATGGCCCCTCCTCATGTCTTAGACTTGTATTGGCTGTGCATTCTTAGCAGACATAGCTCTCCATTGAGAAAACTGAGGACAAATGTCCTTTAAAAATAGTCTTCCTGGTGACCATCTTTCTTTATTGGCGTACATGAGGAGAGAGTCCCAGAGGTTGTGAACATCTTGCTAAACAGTGAGAAAATAATCCAGATTTTCCTTTTTAAACCCCCCCCCCCAATCTTAGGAAATGCATTTTTTAAAAAAAGTCTGAGTATAACAAGAATTGGGATGGGGGAGAACACTCTTCAAAAACACAGCTCAGAATTAAGCACCAGGTTAGTACAAGAGCCTCTTGTGGCGCAGAGTGGAAACGCAGCAGACATGCAGTCTGAAATCTCTGCCCATGAGGCTGGGAGTTCAATCCCAGCAGCCGGCTCAAGGTTGACTCAGCCTTCCATCCTTCTGAGGTCGGTAAAATGAGTACCCAGCTTGCTGGGGGTAAACAGTAATGACTGGGGAAGACACTGGCAAACCACCCCGTATTGAGTCTGCCATGAAAACGCTGGAGGGCGTCACCCCAAGGGTCAGCCATGACTTGGTGCTTGCACAGGGGATACCTTTACCTTTAGTACAAGACATCCCAAATGACGTGTAGAGAGGTGAGCCTGTAAGTTCTTTGCGGAACTCAAAATCTGAGGTATACATTTCTTGTTGACTTGCAAGTTCTAAAGCGGAGAAAAATAAACAATATCGGGAAAATGTTTGCGGCGGGTATTTTTTTTAATAAAGCTGAATTCATATAACTGCAGCAGTTTGTATATACAGCTAACCAATAAAGCGAAAATCAACATGTGTGGTTGAAATAGAAACCCAAGATTTAATATGATGGTGATGAAAGTACAAAAATAAAAAAAAAGATGGAGAAAAATAGCATAATGCTGAACACGGTGACCGTAGCTGAGGCAACTGTTGGGTGCAATGAAAGACAAATTGCCCTGAAACCTAGAAAGGGAAAGCAGATTGCAGCACTGATCATTTCTCTGGTGGGATAGGTCATCTCCAGGGCCTCATCACTTCCTGTCTCACACGCTATCCCGGTGTGGTGAAATGGCCACCCCCAGGCTATTTCAAAAACAGCTCCTGAGAAGCAGTGTTCTCTCTAAGCTTTGGGAGAGGGAAGGGGTGACATTAGCCCACCTACTCGTCTTCATTTGAATGTTAATTGGCTTAGCTCGAAAACAGGTATCTGGAGAAGGGGGAAACGTCTTCCCTCAATGCTCCAGAGTGGGTGAGACACAGAAAGGGGAAGCATTATGGAAATTGGTTGGTGGGTTGCTGAGAACAGGAGTAATGGGATGATTGCATGGGTGGCAAGAGAAGATACTGGGCAAGGTTATGGGGAGTATATGGTCCAAGCAAGGAGGAAGTTGGAGCACTTTTGCACGAAAAATTTTAACTTGAGTTGGCATAATTATCTGGCATGAAACCTCCAGTACGTAAACGGTCTATATGTGTATACCAGGGTCCTTCACTTACAAACTCACAAAGACCAGTTGAAATACAATACATTTTTAATTGAAAAACAAATTAAAAATAAAACTAGCCCAATTGCACACCAATGTACTCAATGTTTTCACAAGAGAAAAATGGGTGAGATGGTGTGATAGGGTAGCATATGGAAGAAAACTATAGATACCGTCACAACATGCAGAAGTCACAAATGGCCAGTACTTTGGGTGTATCCAGAGGACACACACACTTGGAGGAAAAGCAGAGTTACACATGGTGGCGGTATGAGAAGAATCCCAGAGAAATGAATTGCCCTACTACTTAACTATTGAGACAAATCTGGATGATACAGCTTCCTTCCTTGCAGAAGAAAGCCATGTAAAATAAACTCTAGTTAAATAGCTACCTGTTCTTCAGCAAGCAAAATCAATAAAGACACTATTGTTTTGAGATATTCTGCACAGCACTGGCAGGTGATGAATTTACAAGGAACAGAGATAAAATGTCCTTTGTTTCTGGTTTCTTGTGGAACTGAGCAGTCTAGCCCCCTTGGGGAATACCCACTACTATATTCCGTTTGGTTCCTGGTACCCCCTGTGATTTTGTCAGGAAGAAGGTAGGCAGACTTGATTCACATAACAAATGACCCAGCAGGACTTCCGGTTAAGTTGAACCACTCCATGAAGGATGATCCCAAAAGGCACCATCCTTGGCCCTGGAAGCCCTCTTTGATCAATGGTGTTCGAAATCTGTCCACCTTCCACAAGTTGTGCCCAGAAATGGGGTAAGGGGAAGCAACAGCAGAGAAGTAATGCAACCTTCAAATGCTCTGTGTGTTTCTTCTGCCTTGAGTATCACTTATGACATTTCATGTCAAAGAGACATCAGGCCCTGTTAGATGAATGTATATTTACTGGTGATCAGAATCCATGTGGCAGGCTATTTATCTCTGCATCATTGCAAGATGGAATTAGCTGGAGACCTCATTAGACAGCACGAATAAGGGAGATCAGCATCCCAGGCAGCTACTGGCTTTGGGTGAAAGGTTTCCAAAAGGCTGTTTGGAGCTGAATATTAATAGTTCCTGCAGTATTACAGGGCTTACGTAAGACGGGAGACGGTTCAGTGCTGACAGAACATGCCTCGGCTACAGAAGTCCTCAAAGGTGGTAAAATATTTATTTGACAATACTATGTTCAAGGGGTAAGGGAGGAAGGAGAACACACTAGATTTCTTGTACATTTTCCCAGAGAGGTATCTAGTTCGGCTCCTTGAATTTATATGATCAGATTCATGAAGGATAAGTCAATCAGTGGCACCTAGCTGCAGAGACTAAAGGGAAACTCCACATTCACAACTGGACCTTGAATGTCAGAGCCAGGAAGCAAGAAGGGTCTCGACTGCCAGCCCTCCAGAGCAGCTGGGGGGCCACGGTGCAAAACAGGATGTTGGAATCGTACAGATCCTGATTTCAGGCCTGGTTACAGGGTTGAAACAGACTTGGTTACCCTGGTGGATGCCATTGCTGGGAGATGGATGATGCTGATGGACAAAAGGGGGGTTGTAGCCCACCCCGCTCTCGCAGAGGTCTCGAAGGAGCCGACAGCATGTAAAAAAATCCACCCATAATGGTTTAAAACAGTAAACAAAAACTATTTTCTTATTTAAAATAAAGATGCTCCGACCATCCCTCTAAATCTAATTGCAGGACTGAGTTTTGGGTCCAAATATCTGGAGGCCTCACTTCAAAACGGACGTGGGCAAAATTGAGAGGGTGCAGAGGAGAGCGACGAGGATGGTGATGAAGAAGAGTTGTTTTTTCTATGCTGCTTTTCTCTACCTGAAGGAGTCTCAAAGCGGCTTACATTCAGCTACCCTTTCCTCTCCCCACGACAGATTCCCTGTGAGGGAGGTGAGGCTGAGAGAGCCCTGATATTGCTGAAGAAGTGTTGGTTCTTATAGGCCGCTTTTCTCTACCCGAAGGAGTCTCAAAGTGGCCTACATTCGCCTTCCCTTTCCTCTCCTCACAAAAGACATCCTGTGAGGAGGGTGAGGCTGAGAGAGCCCTGATATTCCTTTATTAGGGCTTCGAGGAGCTCAAGGTTGCCCAGTTGGCTGCATGTGGAGGAGCGGAGAATCAAACCCAGCTTGTCAGGTTAGGAGCCAGCACTCTTAACCCCTATACCAAGCTGATCTGGAGTTTGGGAGCCAAACTCTGTAAAGAAAGGCGGAGGGACCTGGGAATGTTCAGCCTGGAGAAGAGGAGGTGGAGAGGGGGGATGTTTGCTGGCTTTTAGTAACTGAAACGTTACTTAGAGGAAGGTAGGGAGCAGTTCCTGTTGTCAGCAGTAATGGCTTTAAACTACATGTAGAATGGTACCACCTAGACATCAGGCAAAAAAACATTTTCACTTAGTAGTTCAGCAGGGGAATTGGCTGCCTAAGGAGGTGGTGAGTTTCCCCTCACTGGCAGTCTTCAAGCAGCAGCTGGACAGATATTTATCCTGAGTTGTTTAGGCTACTCCTGCATTGAACAGGGGATTGGACCGGATGGCCTGTATAGCCCCTTCCAACTCTATGATTCTATGACTCCAATGGTAGACAGAGGGAGAAAGGAGGGAAGGGAGGCCTATTTTGGTTTTACAGTGTGATTGCATTGGCCTCAGCCGTACGCCTGACAGAAGAATGGTGTTTTGCTGGTCCTTTGGACCTTCAGTTACAGAGAGTGCTTGAAATGTGTCATGCTTGGCCTTTGAGCCCTATTGCTTGGGGTCCTGGTTGGCCACTGTGTGAGACAGGAGGCTGGAGCAGATGGACCACTGGCCTGATCCAGCAGGGCTTTTTTTGTAAAGGAAATTCTACTTCACACAGAGTGTACTAAAAATATGGTATCTGCTGCTAGAGGATGTAAAGATGGCCAGAGGAATATACAGTTTTAAAAGGGGGTTAGAAAGATTCATGGACGATGCCTACTAGCCATGGCGACTGAAGGGAACCTCCACATTCAGAGGCACTAAGCCTCTGAATCCCAGAACCAGGAGGCAACATCAGGGGAAGGCCTCGGCCTCAGTGTCCTGTTGTTGGCAATCCAGAGGAACTGGTTGGTCACTGTGTGAGGCAAGATGCTAGACTAAATGGGACATCGGTCTGATCAAGCAGGGCTCTTCTTATGTTCTTTCAAGCCCGTCATGCCCCAGAGGGATGGACCAGAACCAATGGGATGAAATTAATTCAAAAGAAATTCTGTCTAAATATTCAGAAGAAAATCTTGACAGTTAGAGCGGTTTCTCAATGGAACAGGCTTCCTCGGGAGGTGGTGGGTTCTCCATCTTTGGACAATTTTAAACAGAGGCTGGAGAGCCATCTGACAGAGAGGCTGATTTGGTGAAGGTTCAAAGAGGTGGCAGGTGACAGTGGATGAGCGATGGGGTTGTGAGTGTCCTGCATAGTGCAGGGGGTAGGACTAGATGACCCAGGTGGTCCCTTCCAACTCTGTTATTCTATGACTCTATGACAGATTTTTTTCTTGTGCTGTTCAATATCTTCTGGATTCCAACAGCGAGGGAACGCTCACCCATAACTAGCTCAATTAGCTTCTCCTGCCCGCGTTTGCCTTCCAGACTCATTATCCTTCTTGCAGCTCCCTCTTTAATCCTTTCCAATTTCACGTTGAATACTAGCCAATGTCTAATGTCAACAACCTGCTACTACCACTAATTGATACGGAGCCCCAAACCAAGCGTGCATCCTTACGTATTCCTGCAGTGCATTGAGGCTTAAGAGCTCTGTGCCGGGATGCAGCCAACAAATTTAAACTTCTTAGGATTGTGACTTCGGCTGCCCATTCATAAAAAAAATCCAGCAACATGAACTCGTGACTCCGGGATGAAAGATTAGAATCATAGAATCATAGAATCATAGAGTTGGAAGGGGCCATACAGGCCATCGAGTCCAACCCCCTGCTCTGTGCAGGATCAGCCCTAAGCATCCTAAAGCATCCAAGAAAAGTGTGTATCCAACCTTTGCTTGAAGACTGCCAGTGAGGGGGAGCTCACCACCTCCTTAGGCAGCCTATTCCACAGCTGAACTACTCTGACTGTGAAAAACGTTTTCCTGATTAAACATTGCTACGACACACGAGGAGTCTACTGCTTCAGGCGCCTGGACCGCAGGGGAGCTTACTTTTCTCTTTCGGCAGGCATTTCATTTTCAGTGGCTCTTCAGTGGCTTGTAGATTCATGGCTGCTTCTCACCCAATTAGACTGTAAATGATGGGTGCAGATGTATAAAATGGCCGATTTGATGGCTGTGAGAGGTACAAAGAAGGGGTGGCCCCCAGCCATTAGAGCAACCAGGCCCTGCGGTGATTTTATCAGACTGTGTAGTCTCTCTATATAAATTAAGGAGTCTTGAACACAGAAGCTACTTTATAGTGAATTTGACAGTTGTTTCATCAGATTCAGTGCTGCTTACTCAGACCGGAAGAGACTGACCTGGGTCTTATGTAGAGCTTTCTTGCATCGTGATATAATCCTTTTAACTGGAGATACTGGGGATCGAACTTTGAATTTTTGCAAAAAAAAAGCAGCCACAGGAAGAATTGTGCTACTTTGGGGTTAGGAGGTGAATTTCCTGCAGGCCAGACTGGCCAGGGATTCTGGTTTTGTTTTTTTGGGGGTGGCATCATCTAGACATGGAATTGGGGCCATTGTGGGTGGGCAGATAATTGTGAATTCCCTGGATTCTGCAGTGGGATTCTGCACTAGATGACCCTGGAGATACCTTCCAACTCTCGGATTCTTAGATTCTGTGATTCTGTGCCCACCTACCCCCACTCATTTCCGAAAAACACTTGGTGGCCACCAAGTAAGTTGTTGGACACTATATTGGCAACCCATGCCTTAGACATGAGCCCTTGCCAGCACATGTTGACAGGGGCTCATGGGAACTGTAGTCCATGGACCTCTGGAGAGGCACAGTTTGGCCAGCCCTGCCTTAGACTGTAATAAAAAAAGAATTTGCAGGGGTTAAAACTGTCCAGAGTGGGAGTGGATTTCTGACTGGGGAAATGGTGCATGTGATAAGATGGGAATGAGCTGTTTCTTCTCCAATGACATTTAAAAAATATTCAAGACTAATTTCAAGTCAGCCTTAACTTCTTCTTCTGGCCATTTTTATTTTTGCTGGAGGCTAATTTCTGCAGCCACTAGATGTCTCTCTCTTTCCACGTCAAAGGAAGACAGGAAAAAATGTGAGCAGTTTTATTTACTTTATTGGCTCTTCCCCATGCTTTGATCTCTGGCTAAACTGGGGTTTATAGCTAATAAAGTCAAAATATCTCTCCCCCTTCCTCTCCCTGACTTATGGCATCTTCCTTGATTTCTGCCATCTCTCAAGCCTCTGCTTTATGGCGTCCGTTTGTCCACAGAGCAGCGGCACGACTGGGTGGGGACTCAACCGGCTCTCCCCAGTGAAACCTTATAGACAAAACAATCAAAGTCTAAAAGGGTAGGAGGACAGTCGCAGATTGTCCTCTCTGCAAATATATGGGCCGGGAAGGCTTTCTGGCGCTACCGCTCACATGCTGCGTAAACAGGACATCGCGGATTGAACAAAGGAAACCCGTTCCGTCTTTTGCTTGATCTGGGATCCAGGAAGAGGTAGAGCTGTGGGCGACCCACTGGCTTCTGCCGCCTAAGGAAATGCCTCCCTGTCTGAGAAGTGGCATGAAGCCATGACAAATGAGTTAGGAAGGGAAGCACAATGAGGCAAGGAAGACAAGAGGAAGGAGCACAAATGCGCCTCGGTAACCTCCTTTGTTTACTTCAGCATGGGCTCACAGCGGATTTCTTTCACTAGAGCACACTTTGTAAGGAGAGAGGTACTCTAGGGCAGGGGTAGTCAACCTGTGGTCCTCCGGATGTCCATGGACTACAATTCCCATGAGCCCCTGCCAGCGTTTGCTGGCAGGGGCTCATGGGAATTGTAGTCCATGGACGTCTGGAGGACCACAGGTTGACTACCCCTGCTCTAGGGTGAGAAGAAAGAGGGGAACCAGGCTTCGTTAAGGCAATAGCTTGGTAATAGTCAGGGATGCTTGGGAGCTGGGAGTGAGGTGTAACCCGTGGGTGTTTGAATTTAGGACAGAAAGAAAGTCAAAGAACTCTGAATCTTAGATGCAATTGACAAACCAGTTTCACCAGGCCTTCCAATAGAGGGGACAGCTGAGTTCCCTAGTTCTCCAGAGCGGGGGGGGGGGGGGTTCAAGGGATCTTTTCAGGAATTCCTAAGAGAGATTCTACCCTGAATTATTTTAATAAGGAGGTCAGTAATAATGCCCTGCTTTTCATGAAGGACAGCCTGGACAACCACTACTCATCTCTCCCCACAATACTCAGATGGCATATGACAAGTTTGGCACAGGGTGTCTGTTGTGCGGAGAGGAAAGGGAAGGCGACTGTAAGCCGCTTTGAGACTCCTTCGGGTGGAAAAAAAATGGGATATAAGAACCAACTCTTCTTCTTCTTCAGTAATATCAGGGCTCTGTCAGCCTCACCTCCCTCACAGGGTGTCTCTTGTGGGGAGATGAAAGTTAAGGAGATTGTAAGCCGCTTTGAGACTCCTTCTGGCAGAGAAAAGCGGCAGATAAGAACCAACTCTTCTTCTTCTTCAGTAATATCAGGGCTCTCTCAGCCTCATCTCCCTCAGGGTGTCTGTTGTGGGGAGAGGAAAGGGAAGGAGATTGTAAGCCGCTTTGAGACTCATTTGGGTAGAGAAAAGTGGCATATAAGAACCAACTCTTCTTCTTCAGTAATATCAGGGCTCTCTCAGCCTGACCCACCTCACAGGGTGTCTGTTGTGAGGAGAGGAAGGGAAGGTGACTGTAAACCGCTTTGAGACTCCTTTAAGCAGTGAAACATGGGGTATAAAAACCAACTCTCCTTCAAAAGAAAATAAAAGTAACCTATCTGGCCAGCATCCATCCTGGACTGTATGCTTTGGAACCAGTGTGTGGTCTGTTGTTGTGGGTGCCAACTTTCATATGACCTCTGGAGCTCTTCTGATACCTCCTGGAGTTTCCTCTGATCTCCCATCTCTGGTGATCCGTTCCCCTGGATACAATGGCTGCTCGGGAAGGTGAAATCCATGACATTGCACCCTATAGAGGCCTACCCCCTTCCCAAATCCCATCCTCCTCAGGTTCTACCCTCATGTTCCCCTGAATTTCCCAGCCTGACAATGGCTACTTTGCCTGTGATAAACATCTAAGAATCCCTCAGCAAAATGTTTTGAGACAGACAGAATTCCCTGAAGGGAAAAAATGCTAAAGAAACACACCTTAATTTCCCCTCAAAAGATGCAAGGGGGGCACCCTGCTGTGATTTGCAGCCCTCCTTTTCATGATAGAAGACAAGACACCCTTTGTGAAATATATTGTCCCTAAAAACTGGAGTTAATATTTGCATAAACACTTATTTCCCCATGAATGCCTAATGACTCACATGAAATCTGGGTGGTGTTAAATGATGGATGCTCACTATTTTTAGCATAATTTAGTCAAGAAGCCTGCATTTAGCACGTGTGGAAATAAAATCTAAGTAAATGATATCCTGAGGAGTCTAAAGACCTGGGAAACAGTGGTAATATTTACAGCTGTGTTGCTCTTTTTCTGCTACAGCACTCTGGTACCCAGTTCAGCCATATCTTGTTGTGAGGACTGAGGTGTGTCGTTTTAGCAGTCCTTGTAACATCTTTTGACTGACCCATAAGCATGTGTGGGGCCAGTGAATGATTTACAAGTGATCTCACGAACTGCTTTATTTTGACATGTTTCTCTCACTTTTCTTCTGCCATATTTGACCGGCTTGTATTTCTTTCTTGGATAGCTGAGAATCATAAAATCATAGAGTTTGAAGGGACCTCCAGGGCCATCTACTCTAACCCCCTGCACCAGGGGTAGTCAAACTGCGGCCCTCCAGATGTATATATATATATAATTAATTAATCCAGATGTATATATATATATAATTAATTAATTAATTAATTAATTAATTAACTGCTACTCATTTGGGAAACCCTTCTTTCTTGGATAGCTGAGAACGCCCTGTAAGGTAGGTGAGGCTGAGAGAGCTCTGAGAGGAACTGTGACTGGCCCAAGATCACCAGTGGGCTGCATGTGGAGGAGGAGTGGGCAATCAAACCCAGTTCTCCAGACACCAAGCTGCCTGGATTGACTCAAGCAAGGAAGTCATGTTATGTTCTGTTTGTTTCATGAAACCCTGGTTGAGAAAGCCTACTCCAAACCAACAGGCATATGCAGGGGGTGGGGAGAGGGACTCTCTCAAATAGCATGTGCTTCATACAATCGCTTCTCCTGATAAGAAGAAGCAGCCCATATTTATTGCAACAAGAGTCTTGTGGTGGACCTCTGACGACCTTCTGCAGAAGGATGATAAAAAATGGAAAGAAAACAGTGCTTCCCCTGAGCATCCGTACAGAAAGCACTTTTCACTGAGGTCTGCTTGAGGGTTGCCTTTCTTGGAAAACAGCCTTTGTTTTGCCAATGGATTATTTAATTTACTTGTTTACTGTATGAAACCCAATCAATCTAAAGTTACTTTCCCTGTGCAGCACGTGGCGGTCGGCTCCTTGTGGGAAATTGCTTAAATTCCTGTGATCCATCGCTCCAGGAGGGAACGGCACATTTAATTAGAGCTTCATTTCCATAAACTCTGTTTGTTCTGAGATCCCCTTTTCCTTTCCTGCATTTCATTTGCTTGGTTTAAAAAAAAAACCCACCATTCATTTACAGCAAAATAGCAGTCACTTGGTGGGATTATTCCGTTTCTCATTGGCCAAACCTGGGTGATTCAGGCTTCTGTGTCTGTAAGGATGATGGATGAGACAGTCAGTGGAAATGAAAAGGTTGGGGCCTTTTGCAGCATCGTTGCAAGCAAAAAGTAAATAAGGAGACCCAAGTCAGACGGACTAGCCTGGATCAGATATGATCACACTGCCATACAGGATGTGGCCAGATAACGTGCATTGATTTTTGCCTACTCCCTGCATGGACGATAAAGAGGGGGGCCAGTTCACACAACCCCTGGGCACCCGGCATTCGAATTCCCAGCCCATGGCTTGCTAATGGTGGGCATCCACCACCAGAGGCATCCACCACCACTACTGGCATTCCACTGCAAATGGTTCTTCCTGTGGATTGACTGATGCATGTCGATGTGCATCTGGTGACAATTGGAAGGTGATGCACATATGCTCAGGAATGAAATGTCCTCAGTCAGGGTGGGGCGAGGTTATTTTCTTAACAGGAGATGACAGATCTAGTCACTTGAGGGGCCCAGTGTGCAAAATTAATGAAGGGGGGCTGAGATCCCACACACCTCACTCCCAGACCAGGGCTGATTCTGCACTTACTTTTTTTTCCTGCTGTCGATCCTGCTAAATTCAGATTGTCTTTCTCTCCCCCCCCCATTGAAACAGAAAGCCTTCTGCACTTGATTGGGGAAGCTCAGGGCGGGGAGGAGAGTGGTGGTCATGAAACTGAATTATGTTTCCTGAACTGGTGGGGGGGGGGGGATCGGGTGAAGTCCAGCTGGCACTAGTGTTTTTTTCTTCTCTTTTTGGCTCCCAAGCCTGCAGCAGCTTCTCAGAGAATGAGGCAAATCTCTGCTGATAGAAGTGTGGGCTTCTGGAGCACAGTCACTTTAAAAAAAGGAGGGAAGGCTTGCAACTGGGAACCAGGAAGTCTTTGAACTGATGCCCTGGCCAATCAGGGAAGACCACTTTGCTATGTCAGCACTGGAGGCATGTAGCAGTAAGTTAATTCACACAAAGCAGAAATCTACACTTATACAGGTTGCAGTTTTTCAAATATCGGGGCTTATATATACTCATGGGTATCACAGGAGAAAAGTAGCGTCACCGCAGATCAATCATGCATGTTGCGGAGGGAAAATTTTAAGTGCCCCAAATCAAAATGGAAATCGAATTCAGTGTAGACAGGAGGGATTTATTCAGGCTGGAAGTAGATAAAAAGCCCCGTGCACACTCGATCCAGGTATCCTCCATTTGTGGTGTCCAATGTCATATTAGTGTTGTCAAGCCTGTACTGAGAATACTTGGAAGACAGAGGTGGAGTTTGGGGTGAATCCTAGGCATTGTGCTGACTTGATAAGGTTTACAATGGTGGTGACACATTCGCGTGCTACTGGTTCCCCTATTTTTCTCTCACTGCTAAACTTGAACAACAGTGGGAGCCGGGAGCCCTGGGGCAGGTGGTCTCCTGCCAAAATGGGAGAGCTAGCATGTATCTGGAGCTGATATATCTTGGAGCATGTTTAGGCCCAATAATATCCTCATATTCAGTTTTGCCAGGGAAAGATAATCCATTATCAGCCCAATACTATGATGATACATTATGTCCAGTGCATGCAGATAAAATGCCACTGGTTAGATAGTTACAACAATTTTACCCAAGGAAATTATGCTGCTTAATCCTGGAATAAGCTCTGCTTCTGAGTGTTGGAGAGGAGACATCATAGGGATGGCTGATTCGGTTTGGATAAGCCTAAAAGTACCAGAATAAATGCTAATTCAGGTACTTTTTGGATGTATCTGAGCTGAATCCCTATAGTTTAGACTGGCTGCACCAGCGGTATCCAAATCGCTATTTGGAGTTTCTGATGTGATATGGCTATTACTCCATTATAGCCTATGGCACTATTAAACTCAGTGGGAAATTGTGCTTTTTCCTGTATTCTGTGGTATGGGGGAGTGGGGGTTTGGCTGCTAGAGCCTACACTCAAAAGAGCCCCCTGAGTTTCAAAAACCATGTAATTTTCAATGTGATTCTCTGGTCTTGCTCTTTTTCTCCACTATAGGAAACAATGGACAGCCTTGGGCCCTCACATTTTCAGTGTAACCTACTTCATGAGGTTATTGTAGAAGAAGAAGAAGAAGAGTTGGTTCTTATATGCCGCTTTTCCCTACCCGAAGGAGGCTCAAAGCGGCTTACAGTCGCCTTCCCATTCCTCTCCCCACAACAGACACCCTGTGGGGTGGGGGAGGCTGAGAGAGCCCTGATATCACTGCCCGGTCAGAACAGTTTTATCAGTGCTGTGGCGAGCCCAAGGTCACCCAGCTGGCTGCATGTGGGGGAGTGCAGAATCGAACCCAGCATGCCAGATTAGAAGTCTGCACTCCTAACCACTACACCAAACTGGCTCTCTTTGTGAAGCTCAGAGGGAAGAGAAATCCTGTATCCGGAGCTCTTTGGGAAAAAGACAAGGTAGAAACAGTCAAGATGTTAAAGCTGTATTGTAAATGAGAATAGTATCAGGCTGATGTGCAGAAGTACCGTATTTGCCGGCGTATAAGACGACTGGGCGTATAAGAGGACCCCCCAACATTTCCACTCAAAATATAGAGTTTGTTACATTACATTCCAGTACTATGGGCCACTATGGGCAACTATGTCTATCCCAACTAAAGTGCACCCGGCGTATAGGACGACCCCCCCACTTGGAGGCATGTTTTTCAGGGGGGGAAAGTAGTCTTATACGCCAGCAAATACTGTACTTTAGATCTCCAGTGTCTGAATCTGGGTGAATTGATTGATTGGTGGTACTGGTCCAGCTTGGTGTAGTGGTTAGTGGTGTGGGCTTCTAATCTGGTGAGTCAGGTTTGATTCCCTGCTCCCCTACAGGCAGCCAGCTCGGTGACTTTGGACTTGCTACAGCGCTGATAAAGCTGTTCTGACCGAGCAATAATATCAGGGCTCTCTCAGCCTCACCTACCTCACAGGGTGTCTGTTGTGGGGAGAGGAAAGGGAAGATGAATGTAAACTGCTTTGAGACTTTGTGGTTGAGAAAAGCTGCATATAAGAACCAGCTCTTCTTCTGTCCAACTCAAAGGTGAATGTAGATTGTGTAAACCATGACTTCTTTGGAATTATAGGTCATTTCCAGATTAAAGAGATCTGTTCCCCTGGAGAAAAATGGCTTCTTTGAATTGTAGACTCTATTATTTTACATATGTGCTTCCTCCCTGCTCCAAGTCCCACCCATTCCTTGCTCTGAATTCCCAACAACCATTTTCTCTTTTACCTGGAGACCAGTTGTAATTCCATCAGATCTCCATCTGCTACCTGGAGCCTGGCAACACTACATCAACAGTACCCTCCTTTTTATCCAGCAGTCTTGGATGGACTTCCCACGTCACTGTTTTTTTTAGAAAGGCAACCACAGCAGGCTAGGGTGAGAGAACCCTGTCTTGATTTGCTGATTTATTTCTCAGTTCAGTTCAAAAGAATCAAATGCACGCTGCTGGGGGAGAAAAAATGAAACAAAAATGATTTCAGAATCTACAAATGGGTGTTCCAGCAACACTCCTGCCACTTATCATCAGAGGAGGGAGACAAACCTGAACATTTTCTCACCATGTTGCACTCAGAAAAGTACTGATTAATTCATTATTCTCAACTCCAGCGGTAGCTGCTTGGCCTGATCCCCACAACTCCCTGCATCTTAGGTCTGCCCTAGCTAAATTTCCAAAGGAAGTGACATTGCAGGCACATATATAGAGTTAAGCAAAAAAGTTTATGACACTGACCGTTTACGCACTGGAGGTTTCATGCTGGGATGCAGGCTGGAGTTTTAGTCGTGGCAGATTGCCCCACCGCTTCCTGCACCCACATGGGAGAGCATTTGGCCCGGTGCACCTCATCCGCCCCCGATTTGCACTTCTGCACGGGAGCTGGGGCAGTAAAGTTCCCAGTGCATAAACGGTCATTGAGGTGCCTTAAAAGAAGAGTCTCTCTCTCTCTCTCTCTCTCTCTCTCTCTCTCTCTCCCCCCCCCCTTGTGTTTTGATGTTATGGAGTCAAGGCTAGAACTTTAATGGAAGAGATGTTCTTTAAACTTAGGAAGGCACCAAACAACTTTGCCATTATTGGGTAATTTCGGCAGTGATCTCTGCAGTGATTCATTACGCGATGATTGAAGCTTTCTCGGCCTATTCATGCAACTAAATTGCTATGGTGAGAATGCGAGTGGAGTGCATCTGGGATTATCTGCTGTGTGCAAGGGGAGAAAAAATGTAATACTGTGACTCTCGGAAAGGAAACCAATCCCTCTGGCCTGAAAATTCTCCTTCTTAATATCAATTCTGGGGCTGAACGTCCAGGAAAGCCAGTTCGTTCCTTTCCTTACTTCATTTAGCGCCCAGTTTTCTTGCTGATCCTCAAGGCCGATTACTCAGATGTTGTCAGGAACCAGGCAGAGGACACCCCAGGGAGGCCTTGTTAAACCAGTCCTGGAGACCACTGGTTGATGACGTCCAAAAGGAAGCTTTATTCAAGGGTCTAACTCAAAGGCACTACAGGCAAAGTTCATTGAAGCAAACATCTTGGCAGAGACAAAGAGCAATCGCCCCAAGGGGCTTTTATACAGTAGACCAAATAGAGGAGGGGGAATGAGGGGATACCTAGGCCGGAAGGTACAAGGCGGGGAAGGGCTGTTAGTTCCTAGTGGGGCCACCTGGCTCCCACTTAGAAGTGAAGCGGCTGAAAGTGTTGATACTTTGCAGACTCTACAAGGTAATTAGGAGCAGGATGAGAACAGGAAAACATAACAAACATAACATGCCAAAGCCAGACCCTTTGGTATGCAAAGGAGGGCCAGGGCTAGCAAAGGATTTATTGTTTTATGGCCACAGTCTGGGAGGCTCCCGGAAGTCACCAGTGAAACGTGGGTCATGGATCCAGATCCAGATCCATGACATGTGAAGGAATTGTAGTCACTCTGGTGCAAAGAAAGAGTACTTTAAACCAGGGGTAGTCAACCTGTGGTCCTCCAGATGTTCATGGACTACAATTCCCATGAGCCCCTGCCAGCAAACGCAATGCAACTAAGGACCACAGGTTGACTACCCCTGCTCAACTGTTACATCACTCCATCCAGAGCTAAGTCCTGGACATCCTGGACAGTCCTGGATAAGTGTAAAGTTCTGGGTCAGAAAAATGCAAAGCAAGCATACTGGATGGGGGATATGCTTCTAGGTAACACTGTGTGTGAACGAGACCTTGGGGTATTTGTAAATTGTAAACTAAACATGAGCAAGGCAGTGTGATGCAGCGGTAAAAAAGGCAAATGCCATTTTGGGCTGTATCAACAGGGGCATCACATCAAAATCACAAGATGTCATAGTCCCATGGCAAGCACTGGTCAGACCACACCTGGAGTACTGTGTGCAGTTCTGGAGGCCTCACTTCAAGAAGGATGTAGATAAAATTGAAAAGGTACAGAGGAGAGCGACGAAGATGATCTGGGGCCAAGGGACCAAGCCCTATGAAGATAGGTTGAGGGACTTGGGAATGTTCAGCCTGGATAAAAGGAGGTTGAGAGGGGACATGATAGTCCTCTTTAAGTATTTGAAAGGTTGTCACTTGGAGGAGGGCAGGATGCTGTTTCTGTTGGCTGCAGAGGAGAGGACACGCAGTAATGGGTTTAAACTTCAAGTACAACGATATAGGCTAGATATCAGGAAAAAGTTTTTCACAGTCAGAGTAGTTCAGCAGTGGAATAGGCTGCCTAAGGAGGTGGTGAGCTCCCCCTCACTGGCAGTCTTCAAGCAAAGGTTGGATACACACTTTTCTTGGATGCTTTAGGATGCTTAGGGCTAATCCTGCATTGAGCAGGGGGTTGGACTAGATGGCCTGTATGGCCCTTCCAACTTTATGATTCTATGATTCTATGATTATCCAAATCTCTTGGTAGTAGGGTTTCTCCCTTGCCCAAGTTGAACTTGCAGTTTTTGCATTAGCACCTTCTTTGTGTTTTTCTACATGGCCCTACACAGTAGCATACAAGCATTCTGGACAATTCAAAATGCCTTATTGAAGGCATTCCAACAGGGAGGGGCAGGAACAAGGCAGGGAACTCCAGCCCCATCACTGGACTGTATAGCATATTAGCTGGGTTATCCTTCCAGGTTTTGAGATTTCACTCGATCTTGCCCGTATGCTTTCACACATCCCTCTACTAGACATGAGGACTACTTGGTTGGGAAATGCAAGTAGGGATTGGTACAGATCCCAGCTAGGGTTGCTAACCTCCAGGAGGTGGATAGCCATCTCCCATTACTGATAGCCAGGTGACAGAGATCAGATCACCTGAACAAAATGGCCTCTTTGGAAGTTGGACTCCATGGCATTATACCCCAAACCTCCACCTTTATCAGACTCCACCTTAAAAATCTCTAGGTATTTCCCAACCTGGAGCAGGTAACCTTATTACAGCATACACAGAACCCTGCGTACTTCTGTTTTTCTTAAGTTTTTACCACCCGTTACAAAAATCCCGTGCAGCAGCCAAGACAAAGTCAAAAACATTACTCCCATTTGCCATGAAAATAAATTAACTCAATAGCTTCAATTAGAATCAGGTTTACGGGAGAAAATGGAGAACGTTGATTCTATATACGTGGCTTCTGGGCCGGTTTATCGTTGACTGTTGAAGCTGAGGCAATGGATTGCTGAAGGGCCCTGCTGTTTGTGCAATCAGGTAACTTTGGCTTTTCTTCAAAGCAAAAGACCAGCCTTTACAAAGCCACTGAATTATCTTTAACCGCTCCTGCGGTATTAAATAAAAGGGCAAGGCCACCTGGGGAGGAGTTAGGGCGGGCCCTGTCCAGGATAAAAACTCAGAGGGCCCAATCAGGAGCCGCGAAGCGGCTCCTGATTGGGCCCTCCGAGTGTCCATCCAGGGCTAGGCAGCCAATGGGGAGGCACGCGAAGTGCCTTCCTATTGGCCCCTCACCAGGACAGGCCAAAATTCCATTCACCCAGCCCAGTCTGGCTGCCAGTCTGCTCCTCACCACTGCAGGGAGAGGAGGTCAGTAGGGCTGCCAAGGGGGATGAGGACAGAGGCTGCGCCAGCCCTTTTTGCCCCAAGGCTGTCTTAACTGTCATGTCCAACTGCAAATTGCCTCAGAACCCGACAGAGCTGGCAGGAGGCTGCAGAGTGCTCCCCTCCCCCCCCTTTGCAACTCTCTGCAGGTTTGAGGCCACTGCACAGCGTTATTCTGCAGAGGAAACTGGGTTTTTTTCTCATGTTTCATCTGCACAACAACCCTGTGCAGTAGGCCTCAACATTCAACCCCATGCCCTTACAGACTGGATAACTCCTCCCCTTCCTCTTCCCACTGCCAAGCTCTAGCGCCCATTGTTTTATTGGAGACAACGGGCTTTGCCCCTAGTCACTTTATATTTGAGGGCTTCATTGCAATCTCCAAGCCTACAGCATCCATATATCAGGGCAGACCCTAGTTAGGATTTGGATTGGGGGCCTCCAAGGAACACCAGGGGCCTTGATACGGAGGCAGGCAATGGCAACCCACCTCCAAACATCCCTTGCCTGGCTGCCAGACATTCCTCCCATCTCCTGGCTAAACTACACACACCGTACAATAAATAAGCAGCCATCTTGCATTTCTCTGTTGTGCTTAATCTAGCAGGAAAGTTGATAGATATGCCCTCTTTCCAGATTCACTTTTATTAAATATGTCGAAGGGTGATTAAAAAAGAAATGCAGATTGCTGATTTCTCTGTTTCAGTTCCCAAGATATCGGGCCCTCTGCTGAGCAGGAGGGTCTCAGAGCTGCTTAGTTGCATTGCTCTGATGGAACTGGCTGATTCCACCACAATCCTGTCAGATTCTCCTCAGAACTGCTGCCGGTTGCTTTTCTTCCTCTCACATTTCTGAAAGTTTCTGTTTTCCTGCTCCTAATGTTTTAACGGTCTCTGTGTCTGTTGCCCATTTCGTTTCTTGAATGATTTTTATTGCTTTCAAGCTTTGGTCTTCCCGAGCAACCATAGCTGGTTTGGTCTTCTGGTCAAGGGTTGCTAACTCCACAAGGGTAAATTCCTGGAGAATTGAGGACAGTGCTTGAGGAAGGCGGAGTTTGTGAGAGGGGAAGGAGCTCAGCAGGCCATTCAATGTGATGCCATTCAGACCGCCCTCCTAAGCCGCCATTTTCTCCAGGGGAACTGTTCTCTGCCAACTGGAGATCAGTTGGAACTCTGTGAGATCTCCAGGCCCTGCCTGAAGGTCAAGGAGAAGCCGACCATTCAGGTGAAGCAAACATAATATCCAAATGAAACTGAACACTTGGCTGCACTAATAACACTTCAATTTTCTTCTTCCCGAGTCTTCATAGAGTCTTTACAAGCTCTTGTCAAAATGGGCTCTGGTTTAAACAGCATTTTCCCCCATGTTTCTTTAGTGACGTGATTGAAATTGCAATTGTTATTGTGTGAAGCTTTCCTTCAAAACTTATGGAGCTTAACATTCAAATTTTTTCCGGCAGAGTAATAAAGGTTTTCTTAAATGGGGACCCAGCTTACATATGAGCATAGCCTCATGGTAGCATACAGCCTCAATGTCTCTTGGTTTTTCCCAGCCCAAAGGTGGCAACGCTACTCCATGGGTTTTCTAGACAAGAGATGTTTAGAGGTGGTTTGCCATTGCCTGCCTCTGCCCTGTGACCCTGGACTTCCTTAGTGGTCTCCCATCCAGATCGTGGCCAGGGCTGATCCTGCTTAGCTTCTGAGATCTGATGAAGTCAGGCTAGCCTGGCCTATCCATGACAAGGAAAGCTTCATCTGCTTAACGAAATTCTTACCATGGAGTTCCTAATGATAACTAGAGAAGAGTTTGTTTTTCTACCCCATTTTACACTACCCAAAGGAGTCTCAAAGTGGTTTACAATCACCTTCCCTTCCCTTCCCCACAACAGACGCCCTGTGAGGTTGGTGGTGCTGAGAGAGCTCTGAGAGAAGCTGCTCTATGGGAACAGTTCTAATAGCACTGTGACTAGCCCAAGGTCTCCCAGCTGTCTGTCTGTGGAGGAGTAGGGACTCAAACCCAGCTCTCCAGATTCCAGAAGATGCCACTCTTAGCCACTACACCAAGCTGGCTCTTGTTGCTACTTTCGAGGGAGGTGTAGCTCTAGGGACCACTGAAAACTCAATGGTAAGAACTTGTATTATTTCTGATACTTCCCAGGGTTTCCCTTTTCACTTCTGGGTAGCTCTAGGAATTGCCAGGAACTCTATGGCAAGAACTTCCTATAAGTAGGCAAGGTCTGATTTTTTAAATTCAATTTTTCTCCTGGAACACCGCTTCCCCTCACAACCCCTAAAAGACAGTGGAGATGTCCTGTTCCTGTTTTGAAGGAGATCTTCTTTTTCTTAAGATCTTCTTGAAGCATCTGCAAATATCATGGAGATGTCTGAATTGAGCTAGTTTCTTTCATGGCTCCGGAATTGCTCTGAAACTTCCATGCCATTAAACTCAGTCACTGCACTTCAATTATAGATCACAAGTCCATTTTTCAGTAGCCCTTGCCAGTTCTTGCAAGCAGGATAATGAATCCGTCTTAGAGCAACTGAGCAAGGGAGCAATAATTATTGGAACGGTTAGCTTCAAAAAATGTTTTCAGGGGATTGCTGACTTGGTCTGCGTTAAAGCAGTTAGGTTAGAGTCCAGTCGTGCTTAAGAAACCAACAAGAGATTTTCGGGGAATGAACTTTCAAGAGTCAAAGCCATTTTTATAAAGTGGCGGAAATGACCACTTTACATTGGAATGCCTAATAAGAAGAGCAGATATACTTTTGACTTTTGTATTGCTATGTAAAATCACATTCCCCTAAGGCTACGGGCTCTCTGGAGCTGACCTAAGCTGTTTTTAAGCCCCAATGATTTCACAGGGAAAGGGTAAAACGTTTGGCTTTCTCAATAAATTAATGAAGCTGAACGGTGCTTAAGCTTTGGTGGCCATGGAGGTAACAAAAGCAAATGCTGAAAAAGGGAAAGGAAAATTCCTCAGGATCTAATGGGGGCCTGGCTAAGTCTGGCCCTGGGTGTTAGGTGCAGAGGGGCTTCAACTCCCCAAGATATTCCAAACACCATAAAGACCGAAGAATGAAGGAGTAAAAAAAAATTTCAGAGAGATGCCCGAACCAGCCTTGCAACACTCCGCCATCTTGATTTCCCACAAGCCATTTGCGGTTTGACACAGCATCTCTCACTATGAAGCACATGTTTACAATGAGCAAGAAGCTCACTTTCAGAAAGCTAAGGCAGGTTTTCTCAGTCAGGATTTCGTGAAACCCTGGGGTTTCCTAAATGGGGGTGGGGGAGTTAATCAATTTCAATTAAAAAAATGTGTTAAACATTTATCAGGTGATACAACCATCTACGGTCACCTTGACCCCCCCCCCCCTCATGGTCAATGCTGGGTCTGAAGGGGTGGGAAAGGGAGGAGCTCTTGGTGGGCATGTCCACAGCTCTGCTTCCCAACCATATTCTGCATCATTGTGCCACTCCTGGGGTTTCTCAAAGCCTGAAGTATGTTTCAGGGGGTTCTCAATGTTAAGAGAGGAGAGGAGAGGAGAGGAGAGGAGAGGAGAGGAGAGGAGAGGAGAGGAGAGGAGAGGAGAGGAGAGGAGAGGAGAGGAGAGGAGAGGAGAGGAGAGGAGAGGAGAGGAGATTCTCAGGAAGCTCTTCCCTCTCTCCAGTAACACCCTGCCTGTGAACCCAGACCTCCCCCCTCCCCCTGCTTTTGTGAAGGGTCATAACATGTACACAGCACTGGAGACTTGTCAAGATACTTCTGTCCTGCTTGCTTTGGAGCGTACAATTAAACATCTCTTGACCAAACTGCACTTTCAACCACAGCTGCTGAGGCTGATCCATTGGATCAGTCTGCCTGCGAGAGAAAGATTATTTTTATAGTAGAGTGGATGAGCTATTGTCGCGGTCATCTTGTGACAACTTTCACAGAGAGCTGAAAGATTTCCACCGTAGTTTTTATTCCAGGCTTCTCTCCCCAGCTTGCCGCAAGACATTTATCTTCAGATGTGCTTAATGGCGCTGTGGCTTGGACATTGCCTTCCGAAAGGCTGACAACCTTATTCCCTTTCTTCCCGCATGTTGTGGACAGCGTGGATAGCCGGCTTAAACATCACGCAGTCCCTTTTCATAAGATTGCACTTAAACAAGGCCTTTGGATCAATGAGCATGGCTCCGATGTCAGGAATATGCAAGGCATGCTTCTGTAAAATAGATGCGTTTCCAGATGACGATAACCATGATGAAGACTGTAAGCCTTTGAGCTGTATTTTGAATTGTGTCAATTACTTAGAATTAAAAAAAGGTAAAGGTATCCCCTGTGCAAGCACCGAGTCATGTCTGACCCTTGGGGTGACGCCCTCTAGCGTTTTCACGGCAGACTCTACGGGGTGGTTTGCCAGTGCCTTCCCCAGTCATTAGCGTTTACCCCCCAGCAAGCAAGCTGGGTACTCATTTTACCAACCTTGGAAGGATGGAAGGCTGAGTCAACCTTGAGCCGGCTGCTGGGATTGAACTCCCAGCCTCATGGGCAGAGCTTTCAGACTACATGTCTGCTGCCTTACCACTCTGCGCCACAAGAGGCTCATACTTAGAATTAATAGGTGCTTAATTTAAACAACAATGATATATCTGGTTCTGAACCTGACCTCGGACTGTGGATCAAAAAATCCCCACAGTAGGGCCAGATAGGGGAAATCCTGCTGGAACTTGGCATCCCCAACAAAAATCCTATTTAAAAATAAATGCAGGATTTCAAAGCTCCCACAAATGGATAAAAATGAAGAAAACCTTTGTGAGATGGTGGCCAGCATTGTGGGATAGTCCAACCTCTGGGGCATCTGCTACTGACACTTGGGAAAAGAATTTAGTGCTGGGATAGGAAGTGCAGAAAATAGTGATGAGGGATAAACTGGCAATGGGGAAGAAAATGACAGACATGTGGGTGATGGTAGGGTTGCCAACTCTGACTTAGCAGAATCCTGGAGAATTGGGGAAGGCATCCTGGCTAGGTAGAGTTTGGGAAGGGAGATGCAGAAGTGGAGATGCAATGCTAAAAAGTGGAGATGCAATGCTAAAGAAGAGGCTTTCTCAACAGGGGCTTTGTGGAACCCTGGGGTTTCTTGACAGCCCTGGAAGGGTTTTCTTGATTGGGTGGGATTTAATTATTTATATGGATTTTTTTTTTAAGTTATCAGGTGATAGGACCATATACCCGCCTTCCTAAAATAGCCAATGGAGGGCCTGGAGGGGTGGAAAGGGGATGGACCCCAATCCTAAAAATCCTTTCTGGTCAAGGCTTGTTGCACATGGTAGTGACTGGATTCCAGAGAGGTAAGTACTCTCATTTTAACTGCATTGGGGAGTGGCAGGGGATGACAGAGTAGGGCAGGTGTAGTCAAACTGCGGCCCTCCAGATGTCCATGGACTACAATTCCCATGAGCCCCTGCCAGCAAATGCTGGCAGGGGCTCATGGGAATTGTAGTCCATGGACATCTGGAGGGCCGCAGTTTGACTACCCCTGGAGTAGGGGATGCCTGCCCCAGCCCTGTTCCCAGCGCAGTGGAATAGGCTGTTGAGCCATTTCTGGCATGGGTGGGTTGGGGGGTGATGACCTGTGGTCACATCCAGTGGCAATGGGAGTGTCTGGGTAATGTGATGTCCAGGGGTGTGGCAGGGAGGTGTGGCCTTCTGACATCACTTCCAAGCTTTCTCGAAACCTGAAGGTTTCAGAAGAAGAAGAAGAAGAAGAAGAAGAAGAAGAAGAAGAAGAAGAAGAGTTGGTTCTTATATGCCGCTTTTCTCTACCCGAAGGAGTCTCAAAGCGGCTTACAATCCCCTTCCCTTCCTCTCCGCACAACAGACACCCTGTGTGGTGGGTGAGGCTGAGAGAGCCCTGATATCACTGCTCCGTCAGAGCAGCTTTATCAGTGCTGTGGCCAGCCCAACATCACCCAGCTGGCTGCATGTGGAGGAGGAGCGGGGAATCAAACCCAGTTCCTGGCCACTATACCAAGCACAGTAAAAAGATTGCTATAGAACCCGCAATTTCCTCCTGTGGAATTAATCACCGTTGTATGAGGATCACCTATAATTCTAAGAGAACTCCACATTTCACCTTGATGTAACCTTGGGTTGGGCAGTAGAGAAAGCAATGATGCAGAGTTGCCATGAGTTCATGTTTGTGCGTAGAAAACATTGGAGAGACATTTCTGAAAGGGGGGGTGATAGTAGGAGGCAATGGTGACAGAATAGAAAGCTGTGATATGAGAATAAACAAGAGATTTAAAATTTGGGGCCCAGCAAGTTAGGGAGTCTGCTCCCTGTCTTCTTAAGGGCCCTTTGTTTGTTAATCTCTAATGTCATGGAGTACCACTTGTGTACATAACTCATCAAAAAATTAACAAGACTGAAAAGATAACTCCATCCTAAAATATATGCAATCTGCCAGCCCTCACCTTGCGTTTGTTGTTCAAGCACAGAGAATCATACCATCAAGGAGTTGGGAGGGACCCCCAGGGTCATCTAGTCCAAACCTCTGTACAATGTAGGAACTCACAACTACCTTCCTACCCACAGTGATCCCACTTTTATCCCCACCACCACCGTAAATATCCAGAATCTAGCCTGGCCTGAAGGCATCTCACCTACCATCCCACAGCGGCAATTAGCAATACTCTGGGTATTCAAGGAAGGGCCACAAGAGTCAAACGCTGGAACATCCCTTCCTGCCCACCCATTCACCATCCTCCTAAGTTCACAGAATCAGCATTCCTGTCAGATGACTATCCAGCCTCTGCTTAAAAGCAGCTGAACGATTCCATGTCTGGAATAATTACGACATTCTACTATTGGTTTTATCCTGCACCAAGGATTGTACTGGAGGAATTGCTCGGAAAGTGAGCAATTGGTGGCTGAGGATTTTAATTTGAAACTCCTGTTGGTGCCATTGTAGCTATAGCAGAGTAATTGGACTGTGTTGCCAAAATATTAATTCTTGGTCTAATTTGTTTGCACCAATGCTAGGCCCAGTTTATTCCTCACCGAGAGACGGTCTTAACACATTTGTGCATCGTTTGCAAAAATGTCAACCTATATTTGGGGAATGAGCCACATTTAATTTGACAATACTCTTTCCCGGAATGTGCAACCATCATATGAGAAAAGCTTAAGAATCGGGAGATGAAAACCATCAATTTGGGACCATTTGAGATCCATTAAAAGCATAGATGCTTTTAAAGGAGGATGAAACAGTTGCACCCCCTAGATCATTTGTTCTGTGGGCCCTTTTGTAACCGCTTCCCCCTCAATGGTAGCAGGAAGAAGACTACAACAGCTTTTTTTTAAGGACTAGAGATGGGAGTGGAGTACAAAACAGAGCATCTAAGGATCAGCAGGAGAGAACAAACCATAGACGCATCCATAAATAGCTTGAGCAAGAAGGGCCTTCAACTGACTTGGAGGACGTGAGGATGGGGGTGGGGTTGAGGTCAAATAAGAATATGCAAGCTGGAAAAACTCCTCACATTCTTTGGGGAGTGTGGTGCTTTTGATCAGACCAACATTCCTGGGATGATGTAGAGAAGACCCTAAATCCAGTGGCAGAAAACATGCTTTGCATATAGATGGTCCAAAGTTCTACGATGCAACCACCACCAGTTAAAAGAACCTAGGCATCAAGGCTGAGAAGGACGCCTATGTGAATCCTGGGAGAACCGCAGCCAATCAAAGTATAAAATCCCAGGAGAAAGGTTGTGGTTCAGAAGTGGAGCGTCTACTCTGCATGGAGAAGTCCCAGATGCGACCCCTAGCATCTCCAATTAAAAAGATCAGCTGATAGATGATGTGAAAGGCCTCTGACTGCGATTTTGGAGTGCTGTTAAGCATCAGATGAGACAATACTGACCTTGATATTGCACTGACTCATCATGCTGGGACATTGCAGGGGCTACTACATCTTTGTAGGCGCACTCTCGTTGAATGGGATGCTTCTCTTTGTCTTAACCTGGGAACTCCTCCTTACTCTTCCTCTCTCATACTTTGTTCTCTCTCACACACTTCATATGGCCTTCCATGGAGGCTCCTGCCTCTGCAAGTCTCTCCTGTGGATACGGCACCCTTATTCTCAGACACATAATGCTGGACAAGCCGGCCATTTGTGAGAGGGAAAGGACTCTTGAGATTAGTCTTCTTCCTCATAGAATCATAGATCCTGAATACCAATGTCTTCTCAATGCATAATCCAGACCGATTAGAAGAATTAGTTTGTACCACTGGAGATCAGTCTTTCAACGAGGCCTTGAGCTGAGCAGGCATCTCCACTGATTACAGACACTCTTGGCCTTTGAACTCTAAAATATCTAGGCAGAACCTCCAGTTTAGGACCTGACACCTCTGGTTTGTGTTAGTTTTGTGCAGCCCATTGATCCTTGAGGTAGTTGTGAAAAGGAAAGGGGCTATCTCAAGTGGGCATTTATTTACTTGTTCATTGATTTGTTAATTTGTTTGTTCGATTGACATACCGCCCCTCACGATGTCTCGGATCACTTTAAATAGAACAGGAAATGGAAGAGTACATTGAAGGTATATGTAACAATAGCAATCATGGCAGTCAAAACAGTAATCATAATTGGGATATTTGTAACAGTAACAAGAATCAATAACACTTAACAACACTCCTAATTGGAACATGTGGTACATCAGTGAGTTCCCCAGCAGGGATAGGTCCATGTTGTAGAGGGCGGGGCCAGGTGGTAGACCTCTGTTTTGCAGGCCCTATGGAATTGTTTGACCTCCAGTAGGACCTTGATTTCATTGGGGAGTTCATTTCCATTGATTGGGGCTATGACCAAAAAGGCCCTGACTATGGTCGGGGTCAAACGAATTTCTTTGGGGCCAGGGATCTCCAGTTCACTGTCATGAATGGAACATGTCGCTCTTCAGGAGTTATAGGTCTGCATCCAACCTCTGCCTGTTGGTTGGAACCTTTGCACAGGGGTCCTATGCCTGTGGAATCTAGACCTGTAGTCTGTATGTTACACTTTCAGGGTCACCTTTAGCAGTTCTCAGTATTATGCATGGAGGCCTATAGGGCTACACAGACGTCCTGACCAAAGCATAGAAGCTAGGCACATGGAAGAAGCAGGGTCTATTTCCTTAATCATGGCACATCTCCCAAAGATTTGTTGTTGTTGTATAAAACGACCGTCTGTTCACTTGCTGGGCAGCTCATGTCTCCAAGCTGCCCTTCCATTTATTAACTCAAGCAGCATCTGTTGGGCCATCCCTCATTCTCTTTCCTACCAGCGTTTTTCAATCTGTGCCTATATTCCGCCTCTTCGACGCCAATTTCAGATTAGCGGCGCGATAATATGCAGATTGGCTGCGGGAAAAGAGGAAACCGGAAGCGATTAATTAGCCATGTTTCCATAGAGCTTGAGGAAGGTCTCAGGTATCTTGAATCAGAGGCTGCCAAAGTTTTAATTAAAATCTGACTGGTGTCTGCTGTTATCGTATTTGTATGCTCTCAGTGGTGATCTACAGCCAAACGCTGAATAAAGTAACTCGGCATAGAAAAAGTGATGAACCGTTCTCGTCAGCTCTGCCCCCATGAAAAGATTCGGAATGGCAACGATTAAATAAAACATGTGCTTGCTAGATCAAATAACACCCCAGCTCCTAGTCCTGAGCTTCAAGCAGAAGGTATACCGAGATACTGTACCCTCAGTCGGTAAATTGCAGAACATAGTAAAGCATCAGCTCCTTCAATTATTAGGGTTTTGTTTTGCCTTTGTAGAAGGATAGTACAGAACTTTAATATCTGGGTTTAAAAGATATAAGGGCGAAAAGAATGTGAGAGTGATGAGAAACGAGGGGGGAAAACTTGCTGTGCAAATGAAGCAAACACAAAGAGATCGTTTCTAGGTTGCTTGAGACATCTATTGAAAAAAATCTACAAACGTGGTCACATATGTAACAGTGAAGAAATGCCGCAATTCCGAGTCGAAAAATAAAGAACAGGGCATTTGCATTTGGTTGCTTGTAGCCATGATCGAAGTACACAGGAAATGGGAACTGACCTCTTTTTGGAAAAGACAATTGAGAGCAAAAGGCTTGAGAGGGTGTCCAAAGGCAGGATTACGCTATGCAAAATTGAAATAAAGAATGTAAAAAAACACCTTCTTTTGTGTTCTTACTTCCTCTTCTATTTTCTCAATGCTGATGGATTTTCCTGCTTTTTTTAAAACATCTGATACCTTTTATTACCCAATTTGATATTGTTGGGATTGCAAACAGCAAGTAATTCAGTGAAGTCAGCTCTAAAGGACTGTTGTTAAGCTGTTTAAGCAGCAGTACTATATCTGTGTGCTCACTAGCGGCATCATGTGGTGACTGGTGAGGTTGTAGTGGAAAAACTCCAAGCAAGAGCTCTGGGGATTCCTTTGTTTAAGGTGGGCTCCTGCCCACTTCCTCTTTCTTCAGTTTCTTATGCATGGATAGGAATTAAATTTTAACATGGAAGTCCTAGGAAATGTTTGGCCAATTGGATCCAGGGAAGGCCTGTAAACAATATGCCTAGTTAGAAATAGTACCTGGCCTGAGGCCATCCCGTGAACTTTATGGCTGTCACTAAGGGCACTTTTCTGCTAATAACCCCCTTTAATAATATCTGACTTATTTCTAAGTAAACTTGCTTATGATTGTTTGCATTCTGTCTCAGCAAACAGCTTTGGATATGATCTACCAGCTCCCGAAGGCCAGTGTAGGAGCACTGAATGACCAAAGTATTTGTTTTATCTTGGAAAAAAAGCTCCCTTTGCAAGATTGGTGTCCCTGTCCAATGAAATTTCAGAGATGTAATTTGATCTGTTCTCCTATGCTGCATTTTATGAAATCTAGTTTTTCATATTATTCTGGGAGACTGGCTGATACAACCTCAGAGCTGATATCAGCAATCCTGGATGTTAACTTTTCTCTCTTTTTTTGGTCCCCAGTGGAAAAGAGAAATACAATACAATTTCATCTATCTAGCCTAGCAAACACTGAAATTATTTGGAAATTTAGAAATTGAGATAAACGGGGACATTGCTTTCATAAAAATTAATGCAGGCTTATGTAGGTGACATGCGTTGAATACTGATTTTCAAGAGATTCAAAGAATGAAGGTTTGGATGACCTGAGGTTGACTGAATGTATTGATTCATGCTTTAAAATTAAAAGATGTGTGATTATTCCATTTTTTTAAAGCACAAATGATTTATTCTTACGTTTGAAGCCCTCCACAGCCTTGATTTTGCCTTCAGATATCGGCCACCTTTCATGTTCACAAGATGCACTCAGAGACAGATAACCATGAATAAAACTATATATATAAAAAAGTGAACATCAATGAGGAGGAAGATGGAAATCTGAAAGGGGTTGGACTAGATGACCCTGGATATCCCTTCCAGTTCCATGATTCTATGAAATGGAATAAATTGTCCCTCCCCCTGCCTTTGTCAGAAGAAATTCATGGATGCTTTAGTCTGATCTTGCACTGAGCAAGGGTCTGTATTGCCTCCCCTCTATAATTCTGTTATTCTGAATCTTCTGTAACCTCTAATTCAGATTTCAAGGAATGATAAAGGTTTACACTCTGCCCAGATAAAGGGAGAGGTGCCATGCCACACAAAAGTCTGTATCTATGGTGATCAAGATGAAGATAGATAGTTGTGACTCACCTGCCCAGGAGGACATCAGTGGTGAGATAGGCAGTCAATAGCAGGGAGGAACATAAAACTCATCCCCTCCCCCCAGGGTTCCATTCAAAACCATCTGAATTCCCCCCATGACTCAAGAAACAAATGGGCACTAGGAAACACCAATGGATCATGATGGGGATTCTTGCTTGATTATTCTTGCTTTGGGCTGATCCTGCGTTGAGCAGGGGGTTGGATTAGATGGCCTGTATGGCCCCTTCCAACTCTATGATTCTATGATTCTATTATAAGAAGTTTTGGGGCATGGATCTTTTGTTTGTTTGTAGTCCTCTGTTGGGGAGGTAGGGGAAAGTGCTTTTAAGTCACAGCTGACTTATGGAGTCCCCACATGGTTTTCATGACAGGAGACAAACAGAGTTAGGTCCCCTTTGGCTGCCTCTGTGCAGTGAGCCCGGACTTCCTTGGCTCCTATCCAAGTTATGCACGTTTATACTATTATGGAAAATAGTCAAAATGCAGCAGATTTATGATGACCCTCTAGGGCAGGGGTGGCCAACCGGTGGCTCGCCAGATGTCAACGGACTACAATTCCATGAGTCCCCACCAGAACATGGTGGCAGAGGCTCATGGGAACTATAGGTAAAGGTATCCCCTGTGCAAGCACCGGGTCATGTCTGACCCTTGGGGTGACGCCCTCCAGCGTTTTCATGGCAGACTCAATACGGGGTGGTTTGCCAGTGCCTTCCCCAGTCATTACCGTTTTACCCCCCAGCAGCAAGCTGGGTACTCATTTTACCGACCTCAGAAGGACAGAAGGCTGAGTCAACCTTGAGCCGGCTGCTGGGATCGAACCCCCAGCCTCATGGGCAGAGCTTCCAGACAACATTTCTGCTGCCTTACCACTCTGCGCCACAAGAGGCTCATTGGGAACTATAGTCCCTGGATATCTGGAGAGCCACCGCTTGCCTACTTCTGCCATAGGGTTTTAAAAGCAAGAGACATTCAGAGCAGGTTTGCCATGGTCCGCCTCTGCATAACAACGCCAGTCTTGGGGGTTTCCAAGTCCTTAACCAGGCTTCCAAATCCTGATAGGAGCAGGCTTGTCTTGCTCATCCATGTCAAAAATGACAATAATCATCCTACCATCTCACAGAATTACTTGCATACGTAGCTGTTATACCATGGTTGCAAGGTAGATTCTATTTCCCTCCTTCCATCTCCTTTGCAGTTTCTTCAATCAGCCCCAGTATATTATCAGGTCCAATGTCAAAATGTCAGCCATTCAATCTACCCCGAACACAGCTGTATTTAACAAACAAAAAGACGGAATTTAGAGGTCAGATCTCCTGACATTATTGTCTGCGCTTTCGGCACAGCTGTAGTGGAAGGCAGCAGATGGTTCAATTTACTGTGTCATCTCAGAACACAAAGGAAGGTGCTGACTCAGCCGTTATTCGGGTGGAGCTGCGGATGACCCGAAGGACTGCAACAAGAATACCGGTTTATGTAATCCTGGGCTTTAAAACTGTCTTGATCCCAGCTTTGTGAGTATCTTGAATGCTTTCTTGATGATAGTAACATAGAGTTAACCTTACATTCTGACACCATTGAGTAAATCCTGAATTTGTACCTGATGCTGGCGTATGCCTTCCGAATATCCCTGTTTTACAGCTTACTCCAGTGCTGAACTATTAGAATGAGAAGACCTTTGTTGGCATACAAAAAAGAAAACAGAAATAAATGCATCATAAAGTGTTGATTGTTCTACATTTACGAGACCTCATAGCCAGCTGTAGGAACTTGGCAAGTGATTCAATTGCTAGACAGTTTTTGTTTCCAAGTAAGAAAACTTTTTGGTTATAGCTCCTGCCTGGTGGAATGAGCTCCCAAGAGAGATCAAGTTCTTGGCAAGTTCTGGCAGGGCCTGTAAGATGGAGCTCTTCCGCCGGACCTATGGTTGAGGCCAGCCAGTCCAATAAGATAACATCAGTACTAAAATATCAGGCCTTGCTCCCATCCCTCCCTTTGCCTCCCACTTTGCATAAACCCAAATATTTTTCAGGGGTTGAGCCCCCGAGAGCTAGTTTGGTGTAGTGGTTAGGAGTGCGGACTTCTAATCTGGCATGCCAGGTTCGATTCTGCGCTCCCCCACATGCAGCCAGCTGGGTGACCTTGGGCTTGCCACGGCACTGATAAAACTGTTCTGACCGGGCAGTGATATTAGGGCTCTCTCAGCCTCACCCACCCCACAGGGTGTCTGTTGTGGGGAGAGGAATGGGAAGGCGACTGTAAGCCGTTTTGAGTCTCCTTCGGGTAGGGAAAAGCGGCATATAAGAACCAACTCTTCTTCTTCTTCTTCTTCTTCTTCTTCTTCTTCTTCTTCTTCTTCTTCTTCTTCTTCTTCTTCTTCTTCTTCTTCTTCTTCTTCTTCATGGAGGTTATGTTAGGTGCCCACACCCTGGCATGCTCCATATGCAAATAAAAATATGCAAATAAACATTACTTTAGGATGCTTAGGGCTGATCCTGCGTTGAGCAGGGGGTTGGACTAGATGGCCTGTATGGCCCCTTCCAACTCTACGATTCTATGATAAAAAACAGCCCCCCCCATCTCCTCACCTCACCACACTTGGCTTGCAATGCTCTTGAATCTGAATTTCTAGTCTGGATCCAATCCACCGTGTAGCTGATAAAGGATTTGGATTCAAGTGACCCTGGTACAGTTGTGTCTTGCTTTAAGGTCCAAGATAGCAAGATAGTGATATCATTCAATGATAGGAGGGAAAATATTGGTAGGAGAGTTGGCTGGTGAAAGTCTACATCCCCTGAGTAATAGATACTCCTTGGCCATCTGGGAATTAAAGATGAGATTAATAATACTTACATTATCACCAGCCAGTTTTTCCCAATTGTAATTTTGGTTTGGGAAGGAAGCTAGCAGAAAATGCTAGTGAGGATCCCCTCCCAAACAGACTAATATTCCTTGCTTTCTTGGAACACTATCTGTAAACATACTTCTCCTCCCCACCCTGAGAGTTTTCACAGAAAGCCTGGAGAACTGAACTAATTACCAGGTAGGCCAGGGGACCATGACTGAAGTGGGGGTGGGGGGGCAGGGGGGGGCAGGAATAGGAAATAAAAGTTCTTCATTCTTTCCTTATCAGGAAGAGCATATTAATCATATATAGTGCTGACTGCTTTGGGGGACCCCAAATGGCACAAGCCCCTGGAAACTCCTTAATAATTATTAAGAGACTTACATAATTTACCTGGAACATAAATCATCGATGACAGAATACGGGGCTAGGGGAAAGAAAATGTTTCTATATGTTGAAAAACGACACAATATTGATTATGTTGCATTTTCCTTTTTTTTTCTTCTGTTCGGTATATAAATGTATGTGTTCACAACAGAGATTCTATTATATATCACAGTCCCATAGAGTTTCTTTAAAGTAGTCTATGGTATTTCACACAATAAAGAACTCATTAACAGCCTGCCTACAAATGAGAATACTTGGTTTTAAATCACCAGCTGTTAACAGTCAGACCTCTGCTGACATTAAAGGGCAGTTTATATGCAGAAAATCATAAACATCCTTCCTTCAATATTATGTTAAATATTAGATGCAATACTCTATCTAATTGAAAAAGACACAAAAATAGATGCAAGCTGGATCATAAGGGCAAATAGAGTCTGGCCCAACAGACACAGAAATGGATGCCAGCCAGAAACAAGTCTACAGAAAGAAGCTTGGACATATTGGAATGTGTTGGAAAGAATGGCTAACCCTCTGGTGGCCTCCTCCACCCCAGGGAGATGCATAATTTAGGACAATAGGTTTCCCAAGAACTTGTGACTAGTCTCAACAAATTCAAGCCTCACTTCCCCTACATACATTGACCTTCTGACAATATCGAACACTGTTCCCAAACTTGATAGCTTTCCTGTTCACTATTCAAAGGGTCATCAAGAACTATTAGCTCTGAGATCTTTGTTTAACTCTGGAACACTCATCAAGTCATTGGGGGACAAACACATCAACATAGCTTGGGGTAGCATTTTGTCCTATATCAAGAGGCATCCTGTATATATACACCCCTACTTTCATGTAGGCATTTCGTTTGTTCTTTTATGAAATGCTGGTCATTTTGCTGCTGAATCCACAGACCTCTTCTCATCTAGACTGGTAAATATTGCCTGTCTAAAAAAATACTCTCTCCCTTTCCATCACTTATCATTTTAGCCTACATTTTGTGTATTTTTCAGTGTGATTTAGGTATATGCTATACTCCTTATTCCCCTCAATAAAAGCCTTTCTGGTCAAATATCTGATGGTTCATTTCTCATATTCTCTAAGGGACCAATCCCCGTTGTTGGAGATCCCAAGTTGCCCCCTTTTCCTTTGTCTCCTGTAACCTAATTTCCCCCAACTAATTAGGAGACCACCTAATTGGCTAACACTGTGTCTTAATCCTAGGAATATTTATGAAGTTGATATATTCTAAATCAACAGAGTTCAGTGTTGTCTGTTCCACCGAGCAGTGATTATCCAATATCTCAGACACAGCTCTGTTTTTTCTAGAGCTTTTAACAAGAAATATCAGCATTTGACCTTGGGAAATTTAGCATGCAAGAATCCTCCAACAGTTAACCTGAGGAAGCCAAAAACAAAAGCAAATTAACTTTTGCTAGATACAGATTATATTTTCCCCCATGTTATCTCCAGGTTCTTGTGATCAGATATCTGTTGCAAGGGTGTGCTGGGGATTCAGTTCCCAAGCATGCATAGGCCAAATTCAGATTGGATCTGTGGAGGGATGAGGTTTATACTTTCACCCCAATGTTTTCCTGATCTGAAGGCCACTGGGAAGAGCTATTTAAGCCTTTAAGGCCCTCCGCAGTCTGGGACCCACATACTTGAGGGACCGCCTTGCGCCCTATGCCTCCTGCAGAGCCTTACGCTCAGTGGGCACAAATCTGATGGTCGTACCTGGTCCCCAGATGATGCGTCTGGCCTCAACCAAGGCCAGGGCTTTTTCGGTCCTGGCCCCTACCTGGTGGAATGAGCTCCCGGAAAAGCTAAGGGCCCTGCAGGATTTACCAGCTTTCCGCAGGGCCTGCAAGACGGAGCTCTTCTGCCAGGTCTTTGGTTGAGGCTGGAGCCTAGACGGATAAATTGGGACCCCCCCACCAGGGTTACACCAGGGCGGTCGCTATTCTTTCCGCTTGGTTGGGTCAAGTTGTATTTCTCGCCGCCACTTCGATCGGGTGGGTTGCTTGATTGGGCTTGTTATATTATGAGGATTTTATTGTATTAGGGTTTTTATGTGTTTTTACGATATGTAACCTGCTGCGAGCCTTGTGGCTCTCCAGGGACTCAGGTTGGAATCCTTCACATTACCTGCTACCTGAACCTTTCAACTGGAGATGCCAGGAACTGAACATGGGACGGGGCACATGCAAACAAACAAACAAAACAAGAACAACAACAAAACACCAAAGAGATTTGGATTCAGCCTGAATCCAAATTGCCTGCCTCACCCTTTATTTTGTCAGACTTCCTTACAATTCTGCTTCCTTACAATTTCCCTGACCTGAACTATCACATGAAGCTGCCTTATACTGAATCAGCCCCTTGGTCCATCAAGGCCAGTACTGTCTGCACAGACTGGTAGCAGCATTCAGGGGGAGAAGACTTTCTTATCATCTACCACCTGATCCTTTTAGCTGGATATGCTGGGGATTGAACATAGGGCCTTTGGCATGTCAAGCAGATGCTCTAGCACAGGGGTAGTCAAACTGCGGCCCTCCAGATGTCTATGGACTACAATTCCCAGAAGCCACTGCCAGCGAATGCTGGCAGGGGCTTCTGGGAATTGTAGTCCATGGACATCTGGAGGGCCGCAGTTTGACTACCCCTGCTCTAGCGCAATGGTCCCCTACCTTTTTATCACCGGGGACTGGTCAACGCTTGATAATTTTACTCAGGCCCAGGGGGGGGGTAGTCTTTTGCTGAGGGAGGTCGCTTCTGCCACCAGAGCCCCTGCTCCACTTGTTTTCCCGCTGGTGCCCACTGGGGGGCGCTGCCAGCAGCAGCTCTGCAGTGCCATGCCGAGGGGGAGGCCCAGCCATGGCTGCTGCTGGAGAGCACCAAAAGTTAGCTGGCGGCAGAGTGGCAGGGCAGCCCCTGAGGCAGCAACTGGGGAGGAGGACGAGGAGGAGCCATGGCCTAGTACTGACTGATCCATGGACTGGTCCCAGACCAGGGTTTGGGGACAGCTGCTGTAGTGCTAAACCCTCTCCCCAAAATGCCCTGTCTCTCTGTGTAAAGTGCCATCAAGTCTCAATCATGGGCGACACCAGCAAGCGTCTTCCAATACGAGTGAGAAGCAGAAGTACCTGCCATTGCTTCCTTGACGGTCTTTCTTCCAAGTAATGACCCTGCTTGGTTTCTGAGATCAATTGTAAGCCATTGTAAGCTTCTGAGGTCTGACAAAAACTGAGCTATGCAATTCCATCTCCCCTTCCTTAACAATGCCCCATTGGGCTATTATTTGCTCTGGATATTATTTGAGCCATTCAATCCTGACTTGTCTTTTTTTTTTCTAGCAGAGCTAGTAGCAACTGGCAATTTTAGCTTAAAAATGGGGGGAGGGAGGCGGGGCAGAAGAATGATTTCCCAGTTCTCTAGGCCCACAAAAATCAGATCCAAACCCAATGCCATTGTGGTTGCATTTTAACATCTAACTTCCCCATCAGGTCACAGATCGCCATTTTGTGTTTTTTTTATAGCCCTGAACATTTGACAAAATGTAAGTTAGGGATGGCTCTAAATCAAAGGGCTGAAGGGTGTGATTTTTTTAAGGTTTTAATGTACCTCAGGAAAATGGAACATCAAGAATTGAGAAATGACGGTGTTGCAAGACACATTCCCTTCCCGCCTGTAATTGTTTTTGTCTTTGTGTCTGCCGCTTATTGAATCTCAAGGTCTTGTATTCCATAGTTGCTGGTTGTTGTTGTTGTTGTTTTTAAACGTTCTTCTTTACTTCAGAATCAACCATTTTAGATAAATAACTCAACCTGGTTCCACCCAACAAGGTCCTTATGAAACATCTACTTCCTTTATATAGGCTACTTTCCTTTATATAGGCTAGATATCAGGGAAAAAAATTTCACAGTCAGAATAGTTCAGCAGTGGAATAGGCTGCCTAAGGAGGTGGTGAGCTCCCCCTCACTGGCAGTCTTCAAGCAAAGGCTGGATACACACTTTTCTTGGATGCTTTAGGATGCTTTGGGCTGATTCTGCATTGAGCAGGGGGTTGGACTAGATGGCCTGTATGGGCCCTTCCAACTCTATGATTCTATGATTCCTTGTCCTCAGGTCAAGGTGCGAGAAACCTGTCAGTGAGAAGAAAAGAAATCTATCGCTCCTGACATCATGGCCTTCTAACTGATTTCATAGTTCATTTGCTGAACTTTACTGAAGACGGGACAGAACAACTTCTTGGTAGGGCTGTGTCTGTGGAAATCTATTTCCCAGTAAACTTTGAATGCCGTTATTTTTTCGAGGGATGGAAAGTTCTCATTATTTACCAGTCAGCCTGAACCTCCGAACCAAATATCTCCCTCTTTCCTCGTCTCCACTGATCATATTTCCTTCTTGTTACTTTACCCGCTTTCTATCCTTTCAGTGAAACCGTTCCCAAAATACCTCAGGGTGCATTCTCAGCTCTAGACGTTCATTACCCATAGATGCCCTGAGTCCCAGATAATTTATTATCCATAGACTCGAGTCTGGGAACTGAACTATAAATTTCTGTAGTTTGTGTGGCATAGGAATCACTTGAAATTTATTTTTTTAAAAAAACTGGTTTTAAAAAGTTTTATAGCTGTTTAGAAAATGCTGTCCCCATGCACAGTTATTATTTTTTATGTTCTGATGCCACCCTTAACTTCGGTTAAGGAAAAATGTGACCTCCTTAGATGATGGGGAACCGGCTTAAATGGCTGCTGCATCCACCATTGTGATGGGGGACCCGCTTAAATGGCTGCTCCAAAAGCCTGTTTACATTGGCTGGGCCACACAAAAGAAGAACAGTCTAGATTCCACCCAGTGATTCTCATCCAAGGTTACTAGTAACACAAGGGTTACCTCAGTGCCTTGGAGGGGTTACTCCAGTTGGGATGCGTGTATTAATTTTCCAGAAGTGACACTGAGAGGCTCCTTCTATTGCATACCCCATGTGTCCATCTCCAGCCCTCCCATGGGGTGACAGACTCAGCCTGGCATCCTTTGACTGCAATTTAAAGAAAGTGATCTGAATAAATGCATTTTGTTGTCAGTTGAACACCATGAATTTCAGATCAGCACAATTTGTGATTCTGCAAGGATTTTGGTTCCCTGAATAACCACAGCATGATGTAAACAATTTAGGCACATATGCACAATGCTGGTTTATGGTCCTGCCTTAAACATAATACATGGAACTTTCATGTGACCACAGGTCCTGCTGTGAATTGGCAGGGCTACAAATGCTCTTAGGGATGCCAACCTCCAGGTGGGATCTGGGGATCCCCTGATTTTGCAGCTCATCTCCAGGCAACAGAGATCAGTTCCCCTGGAGAAAATGGGTGCTTTGGAGGGTGGGCTCCATAGCATTATACACCATTGAGGTCCCTCCCTGCCCTCAATGCCACCCAGTCCTGGCTCTACTCTACTCCCAAAGTCTTCAGCCATCTCCCAACCCAGTGCTGGCAACCCTACTGTGCTGTGAGCTGTGCAGCTAAAACCGCAATGTTTTAGAAACCTTAAATTAAGTCTCAAAGGGTGGTGGGGAGAGATCACAGACAAGAATATCTTTTGAGTAGCGGATGGCTGTTCCTCCCAATGATTGCTGTATCTTTGACCTCTTATGTTAAAAGGAAACTTGTCCGGCATTTTAAAAAGGTATTAGAGCAATTTGTAACTCCCTGCTGTGCAATGAATTTTCTAGGTGGAGGCTAAAAGCTTTGGAAATTGGCCATTAATTGATTAGACTAAAATATCTGCATTCTCCGTTTCTCTCTGCATAGACTTGCATGCATCGGAGATTTACATGGCAATCCTGTGTAGAGTTACTCCAGTCGTTAGGCTCCAGATTTTAGTGGACTTAGTTAGGAGTAACTCTGCATCAGAGTGCACTCCTAGCTTCCTTTCCTTTTTTCTCAGATGAAGCATTATTTGCACCTTGAAAGTTTCCATGGCCCTGCGTGGAAGACTCCTAATACGAGATATTGGCCTGAATCTAAGGATCCCAGTCCCCTGGTGAGACCTGGGGATCCCCTGGAATTATAGCTCATCTCCAAACTAAAGAGATCAGTTCCCCTGGAGAAGATGGCTGATTTGGAGGGGGGACTTCATAGCATTATAGCTCATCTCCAGGGGACAGAGATCAGTTTCCCTGGAGAAGATGGCTGATTTGGAGGGGGGACTTCATAGCATTATAGCTCATCTCCAGGGGACAGAGATCAGTTCCCCCGGAGAAGATGGCTGCTTTGGAGGGTGGACTCCATAGCATTCTACTCCCTTGAGGTTCCTCCCTGCTCCAAATCCCACTTACTCCTGGGTCCACCCCCAATGTCTTCAGATATTTCCCAACCCAGAACTGGTGTCAGGATCAGCCTTTGCTCTCTGCCATGTTTAATTTCATTGAACCTGAGGGACTCCATCTTTGTGTGCTGTGCTCTTGCTGTCTTTCCCATGTAACCAGAATGCTTATGGCTCTGTAGTATCCCTTTGATCCCCCTCTCCTTTGATCCCTCCGCTTTCACACGGCATGTTCTCCCTGCTGTGATCCATTGTTGCCAGTGTCCCTGTAAACATCTTATCTGTAGCCTGGGGCACCAGCCTGACCAAGGCCGTGCTAAGTCTGGCACTTTGGCAGGAAGCCTGGGATGGCACCTGGGTGAGGAGTAACCCCCTCCCCTTGGGAACGGGTCTGGTTTTGGCGGGAGAATTGCATTGAATCATAGAATCATAGAGTTGGAAGGGGCTATACAGGCCATCTAGTCCAACCCCCTGCTCAACGCAGGATTAGCCCTAAGCATCCTAAAGCATCCAAGAAAAGTGTGTATCCAACCTTTGCTTGAAGACTGCCAGTGAGGGGGAGCTCACCACCTCCTTAGGCAGCCTATTCCACTGCTGAACTACTCTGACTGTGATTTTTTTTCCTGATATCTAGCCTATATCATTGTACTTGAAGTTTAAACCCATTACTGCGTGTCCTCTCCTCTGCAGCCAACAGAAACAGCATCCTGCCCTCCTCCATGTGACAACCTTTCAAATACTTAAAGAGGGCTATCATGTCCCCTCTCAACCTCCTTTTCTCCAGGCTGAACATTCCCAAGTCCCTCAACCTATCTTCATAGGGCCTGGTCCCTTGGCCCCAGAACATCCTCGTCGCTCTCCTCTGTACCCTTTCAATTTTATCTACGTCCTTCTTGAAGTGAGGCCTCCAGAACTGCACGCAGTACTCCAAGTGTGGTCTGACCAGTGCCGTATACAATGGGACTATGACATCTTGTGATTTTGATGTGATAACTGCTTGCATCCCCGATATCGAACAGTCTTGACTTCAGATGTTAAAGTGCTCAGATCTACTTCCAATTAAAGCTTTCTTTCTATAGAAGACTGATTGTGAGTTTTGTCTGCCCTTGACAACTGGCAATCCTGCCCCAGTACTTTCCTCAGCAAAATTTGAAACCTTCCTCTGCCCAAAAGAGCTCTCCTATGACATAAGGCTCTGAAGATCATGCAATGAAAAGGATGCCCCACAATGATGCACTCAGGTCCGGAGGATAAGGGTAAGCGAGGGTAATGGAAAGTGAGGACACTCTGAGTCACTTAGAAAATCTTCTCACAAGGTTTAAGGCTGAGGAGGTGGGTTTTGGTACCGCCCAAAACAATATAAAAGACAGTGGGGTTTGCTTTGAATCATTTTTAAAAAAAATAATATGGCAATTTAAAAATGAAAAGAGACATAAAGGAAGCTGTTTGGTAGACAGCAGCCTGGGAAAGCTACAGAGGGATCCAGTGATACGAATGACCCTGTGTATTTGAATTTGAAGACTGGCCTTAAAAAAAAATGACAAATGTAGCTAGACTCTTTTCAAATGAATGGCCGCTGCCATCGCTTTTCAAGAAAGCCTTCACTTCCCATCTATTCTCAAAGGGTGATTTTCTGTATCAGTGCCTCGGATACAAATAATCTGTCTTCAGAAGTGTGATACCCGTGTTGTAACTTTAAAAAAGGAAACCATTCAATGCAACTCTTCAGAGGTGAATGATGAATAGAACCTCTTTAGCTACTGCTGAATGGTGGTGTACAGCACTGTTTCTGAAGGAAAGGGTTGGGAAAGCTTTATTGTATTTTAAAAGCTACTGCAAAGAAATCTGTTCCTTTCTCTAGTGGATTCTTAATCATCCTCAAAAAGATCTACCCCGCCACAAGGAATGATGCACAGGGCAAAGATGGTCTAAGTCTTTTTGCTGTTAGTGAAGGCTTCAAAAGAGCCTCAGAAACCGTATGACATTTGTAAGGAGGAAGGACATAAGTCCTGGATGGGTCCCTGAATCTTAGCCCCCATCCATGTCCTAATACAACTAAGGGGAGGTCCTCACTGTGCGAGCCATGGGTTCTCCAGGGGAACTTATCTCTATTGTCCGGAGTTCACTTCTAATGTTGGGAGATATCTAGGCCCCTCCTGAAGATTGTTGGGATATGCAAGATCTGCAGTGTGTATAACTGAGTAGAATATAAAGAGTGTCCTGCAGGGGGCATCAGAGGAGATGCATATTTAGCATAAATAAGATGGGAGTTTCCTGATGATTTTCATATTATCTCCTCCAGTCTCCTCCAGACTGCTTAAAAGAATAAAACAGTTTTATTATGAGGAGGAACAACTATGTGTAGAAAGAGAAGAGAGTCGTAACTAACTGTCCAACTGTTGTATGAAGTCATTCTGCCTTTTCTGGAGGCAAGCTGGGAGGACGTGTGCTCAAAAGAGCAGGGAGTCTCCAATCAGGACTTTGAAAAATATCTGGAAGTTCCTGACCTAAGTATGCTAACTATAAAAACAGGTTATTGCAAGCCTCTTATGACTAGGCTGCAGGTAGACTACATGCCACACATCAGCAGGTGAAGAGAGCAAAGCCTAATGGCTGCTCCTTGCTTCTGCACACAATCTGCTCTTCTTCAGGAAGGAGGAAGTGGGCGGTGGCCAGCTTAAATAAAGGGAGCTCTTTTCCATTGCTCATGTTTGCAATCCCTGTAAAGTCCACCTGGCTCCACTAGTGAGCACACAGGGACAACTCAGCTGCTTAAACAGCTTAGCAACAGCCCTTCAAGGCTGACTTCACCAAATTACTTGCTGATTGCAATTGCAACAAAGCCCCTATCAGGTTGCTATAAGTGATCTGCGACTGGACACCACTTTCTATCAATACCTAGGGACCCCCCAAAAAATCCCTGCACAGTTGAGCATTCAGAGCCCCACTAAAGCATGTACAGAGTTATCGACACACTTTCTTCCCTGATACTTGGGCCCTTGCGGTGACAGGTAGTACTTGATAGGAGCCTTTTCACCAGCCTGAGGGGCTGCTGCTGTGGTGTCATGATTTTCAATTAAACCAGGATTTATTTCCCCCTGGTAAAAAGTGATACTATCAGTTATCCAATCAGATCTTCCGTATTGCAAATACTGTTGAAGCGTCTGTGGTACCATTGTGTTCAGGCTCCAGGGGTCAGCCTTGATCCCGGTTAAGCAAAATACATTGACTATGAAAACTGGCAGCAAGTGGGCTTTATTTCTCATCACTGCAGGGCTTCCTAAGGGATTAAAGTATCTTGTAAATGAATTGATGTGCCACCTGCCAGGTGTTTACATTAAGCAAGCAGAGAGCGTTCCAGTCTTCATATTTCCTACCCCTTTGATTTCCAGTCTCTTTGGAAATCCACAGTCCTGTCGTGGATCAGCCAGCTACAGCAGAGTCGAGTGATGAAGACGAAGGTGATTGTAGGCCACTTTGAGACTCCTTTGGGTAGTGAAAAGCAGGGTATAAAAAACTCTCCTCCTCCTCCTCCTCCTCCTCCTCCTCCTCCTCCTCCTCCTCCTCCTCCTCCTCCTCCTCCTCCTCCTCCTCCTCCTCCTCCTCCTCCTTTTTGTCCCCCAGTCTCTTTTCCAGTAGCTAACAGGTTATTGCTGTTGTCATTTTACCATAGAGCTTCTAGCAATGCGATGTCACTCCTGGTTTTCCTGGAAATGAAGTCATGGTATGGCATGCACTCCGATGGAGCCTCCCATTACCCCAGCTCTGCTTCCTGCTGGGCGCCAGCCATTGACCCAGTGGAAATTTCCCCAGTGGCTTGAAAGACATATGCCATGGCCGCCTGGGTCTACAGGACACTGCAGATCTGCTTTTTCCTCCTCACAGAGTCTGCTTTGTGCCCAGGTGGGGCAGCTGCTGCCACCTGGGTCCAAGACAAGTTACAGAAATGCTGTTTGGCCTGAGACCCAGCTGGGGCAGCAGGAGAATCGCATGCTTCATCCACAAAATGTCTTGAGCTGAGCCCACAGGCCACTACTTTAAAAACAGGTTTCTGATGAAGCATACGGCAGGTTACAGCACAGGGCTATGTTTATCTTGGTACAGCCTTTTCCAGCCTTTTGATGATGAAGGAATATTTTTCAGGCTTTGAGGTTGTTTTTTTCAGGCTTATTTTCAGGTTATTACTTTTCAGGCTTCTGATAGTTAGAGTGGTTTCTCAGTGGAACAGGCTTCCCCAGGAGGTGGTGGGCTCTCCAACTTTGGAAATTTTTAAACAGAGGATGGATAGCCATCTGAAGGAGAGGCTGATTCTGTGAAGGCTCAAGGGGGTGGCAGGTGACAGTGGATGAGCGATAGGGTTGTGGGTTTTCTTTACTGTGCAGTGGATTGGACTAGATGACCCAGGAGGTCCCTTCCAACTCTATGATTCTAGGTACCATCGAAGTGATGCTAGCTGGCAATGCCCCCTGCTAAGACTCATATGGAAATGAACACAAAAACTAGCCCCCCCCCCATCTCCTCACCCCACCGCACCTGTCCTGCAATGCCATACATGCAAATAAAAATAAAATTAAAATATGGCTCCACCCCAATCAAGACAAGACTGAGTCTGAACCCACAGAAGGCCCTCTCGGCCAAATTACAACAGCCATATGCAGCTGCCATCTTGGAAACTCCCATGCTGTGGCACATCGGAGAGGCTCTTGAGGTCCACTGCTGTACCCCAGAACACTGGTTGGGAAACCCTGTCCTGGAGGGTCACAAATTGTGCTGAGCTGCTTGAATATAAAGTCTATGGATTATCTGTGAGGTGTAGCCTTTGAAGGAGTCTCATTACAATACCTCCCCCACTCCAAAACACACTCTTCAAAGCCCTATCTCCACTTTCAAGAAATCGATTGTGAAGGAGGAGTGGATCAGGAGCGATTCACCTACTTGAAAACCAGGCTGCGGATTTTGTTCCTCTCCCCACTCATCCCCAATACAATGGCTCTTGTTCTTTCTCTACATACAAGGATTACATCCTCCTTGTTTTTGCTAATTAGCATGTGCGCCAGCCACAACGTATATGGATGGATTTGCTCGAGGTCTTTCAGTCTCAGCACGGAGCTAACTGGTAAGGCTTGCCAGAAAGGATAAGCCTATGCTGGAGATGCGATTACTGATCTTCTCCTGTGGGTTTGGGTGTGATTGTGTAAACATTATGCATTTTCTACAACCAGATTTTGTTGGCGTTGTGGTGGGTTGTGCCCCCCGTTCCCCTAGAATTTACCCACTTACTCCTTATGATTTTTTAAGAAGTGCATAAAGAAAAGAGGGGGGCGCAAACAGAAGAAAAAAAAGAGGAAGAGTTTGCTGGAAAAACATTGTGTGGCATTTTACTTTGCAAGTGGGTAGGAAGCATAGCTAAGCTTCAGTCTTCACAGGGAGCCAGACTATTTTGCCTCATGTCCTCAAATTCAGCTTGGCTTTCTGATTTAATGGTTCTTTTCTAGTGGGCAGCCTGCCCTAATAATATTGCAACATGTTCTGACCCTGTCCTAGAGGCCATTCGACCAAGATGGCACCACAGTAAGGTGGCCAGATTTTAACATTGGTAAAGCGGGACACCATTGACAGGGGGGGAGGGGGGGTGTTCTTGATTAAAAATTTATTCTATATGGAGCAATAAAAAGTTTCATAGAACGCATAGAACACAAAAATAGTATTGTAATATATATATATATTTAATTTCAACATAAGTACAATTTGCCAGGTGCCCCCAGATGTCCCTCCAAAAGTGGGACAATCTGGTGACCTTACACCACAGCAAAGGACCCAAGTGACTATAGGGTACGGCCTTCCAAAGGGTTTGCTCTGAGATGCTCCTTTTGTACTTATGCAACTCAGCATAAGACAGAGGTACAAGCCTAAGAAGGGTTGACTTGAGTTCACTGGAGTCAGAAGGCACAAACTGTGTTTAGGAAGGTGCTTATCCACTTGCCCTGAGTTAGGGGGAGTGGTTAATTTGGTATGCATGTGTTTTCTTACAATCAAAGTTACCTCAAGCTGTGTAATGCAGCCTGTGTTCTCTCCCGGTGAGAGCCAGTGTGATACAGTGGTTAGGAACGGTGCCCTCTAATCTGGAGAACTGGGTTTGATTCCCCACTCCTCCACAGGAAGCCACAGGGTGACATTGGGCTAATCACGGTTCTCTTAGAGCTCTCTCAGCCCCACCTACCTCACAGGGTGTCTGTTGTGAAGAGAAGAAGGGAAGGCGATTGTAAGCCGCTTTGAGACTCCTTCAGGTAGTGAAAAGTGGGAGGTAAAAACAGCTCTTTATCATATTCCTTATGCAAGGCAGACAGAGATATGGAATCAATGTTGGTCAGAGAATTATGTTGCAGTCAAAGCCAATGGACTGTATCCCATGGAATATTCTTGCTCATGGCAGAACCTATGCGCCAGGAGAAACACCAGATAAGCCATTACAAGTAACCCTTGTACTAGGTGAACGACCCATATCCCAACTTGGGTTTTGAGTTCTTCAAGACATTCTGCAAGGTAGATTTCAGCATCCCCCCCCCCAATCAATTCCTTAATCAAATCATATAGCATGGCTTGATTGAGGAATGCTGGGTGGCAGGTTACACTGTCAGCCATAGTGTTGTGGGTATCCTCCATGGGGCAGGGGGTTGGACTAGATGACCTAGGAGGTCCCTTCCAACTCTATGATTCTATGATTCCTATGAGGACCTGTTTGATTTTTGAATACAATGCCACTGATCAGAAGAGGGTGTGTGAGTGTGGGGAGAAAGAAATCAGCATTTGCTCTTGCAGTAGCCTTAGCATAATATTTTGTGCTAAGCGAACTGCATTAAGAGAATCTTCTTTTGGAGTATCATATGGCAAAGTCCAACCCAGTTACACTTGCCCATAGTTATATTAACAAGCTCATGCACCGATCTGGAGCATAGAAGTCAGTTTTTTCAGTCATGTATTGCAGGTGTGAACTGAATGATAAACTCAGAGGACAATGATTAGCAAATATTCTTGATTGGTTTAGCATATTCGAGGCAGGAAAGATACAAACCTGGCATTGACCAAGCCATCCTTACATTAAACTATAGGCCAGAAGTGCCATTCCTAACTGTCTTAAGTACCAATATCAATTTATGTGTGTCCTGGCTTTCCAGGAAATATCTGTTTCTTGGGTCATAATTTCTCTGGGATATTCAGCACAACATGTTCCTAGAAGCCATTGTATAATCTTTTTTAATAACCCGTGCTTCTAACCTAAATTAAAATTTAATTATGACAGATGATACAGTGCATGCTTCAGAGAAATTTCCAGCGTTTCATGTCTTCCGAAAGCATGGCTAGAAGCATTGGAGTTTAAATTATTGAAATGTTCCCTACATGGGATTGCCTTGAAAAACAGTGGTTGGTGGAGAATGGGGCAGTTGCAGAATTTGACTTCAGTGTGGTTTTCTGACAAATCATAGCTGGGCCACCAAATCACAATGGCCTAATCGGAACCCCATCCAAGGGAGGTTAAAGGCAGATGTGATATGTCACATCACCCAGGATGGCTTCCCATTCATATACTAACTTCCCATTCATATACTAACCATAGGGGCCAGTTTGGTGTAGTGGTTAGGAGTGCGGACTTCTAATCTGGCATGCCGGGTTCGATTCTGTGCTCCCCCACATGCAACCAGCTGGGTGACCTTGGGCTCCCCACAGCACTGATAAAACTGTTCTGACCGAGCATTGGGGCAGATTAGCCATTGGTCATCTGCAGGGTGGTGGTGGCTCCCTATTCTGTGCCTATATCTATGGATGGCTAATGAGGTAGTTTGTGAGTCATCCTTTTATGACTCCGATTTTGTAACATTTAGAAGAAGAAGAAGGAGGAGGAGGAGGAGGAGGAGGAGGAAAAGAAGAAGAAGGAGAAGGAGAAGGAGAAGAAGAAGAAGAAGAAGAAGAAGAAGAGTTGGTTCTTATATGTCGCTTTTCTCTACCCGGAGTCTCAAAGTTGCCTTCCCTTTCCTCTCCCCACAACAGACACTCTGTGAGGGAGGTGAGGCTGAGAGAGCCCTGATACTACTGAAGAAGAAGAGTTGGTTCTTATATGCTGCTTTTCTCTACCCAAAGGAGTCTCAGAGTGGATTACATTCACCCTCCCTTTCCTCTCCCCACAACAGACACCCTGTGGGGTGGGTGATGGTGAGAGAGACCTGATATCACTGCTCGGTCAGAATAGTTTTATCAGTGCTGTGGGGAGCCCAGGGTCACCCAGCTGGCTGCATGTGGGGGAGTGCAGAATCGAACCCGGCTCGCCAGATTAGAAGTCCGCACTCCTAACCACCACACCAAACTAGTGAAATGATGTCCTGCTGATGAATGCCAGGAAAATGAAGGGTACTATTTACATCATTAAATAAATATATATTTCGGTATGCTTTATTAATGTTTATTTATTAAATTACCATGCTTTTAATACACAGTTCATGAAATAGCCATGCTGTTTGTTTTAGTTCCTGATAGGAATTTAACAGAAAGACTGAGCAGGACTGAATGTTGTTTTAGTGTGCTTTATTTGGCGTACTGTTTGGAAATTTAAGCAATAAGATGAGTGGGGTACAATGTTTTTTGAATAATAAATAAATGTAGCAGTTCAGACAGGTGTTCACAAGCCTTTACAATCAAATCTGTTCTACTTAATATTTCTGGTAAGGCCTTGGAGGAGGAGCGTGTCTCATGGCTTAAGTGCCACTCAGAGCTTAATACCCACTCAGGGCAGCTGTCCCGCACCTGAGTGCTTTCTCCTCCAATCAGCTTGCCTATCTGTCCAGCAGCCAGCCAGTCGCCTTCCATCCCCCACCCCTGACCACCCCCTCCTCATTCCACTTCCCTCCGAGGCTCGGAGGCTGCAGATCCCTGCTGTGTGAGAGCTGCCCCTGCTGGCAAGTTCCCTAACAGCTGCCTGCAGCCTTTCCAAGTCCTGGGGGGAGGGAGAGGCCACCCCCACTGACATCTAGCCCCCATTTGTATTCCTGAATGCAACAGGCTTGGCCCCTAGTATGACATAAATTCATGACTATAAACACCTGAACCTATATTCAAGTCCACAATACATTTCTCCAGTTAATACAGCCCTAGTGCCAACGCATCTTACTGTACATCCCTGCAAATGGTCATCTGTAAAGTATGTCTATTTCGGTCATCATTTTGTAGACCTCTCTGGAGCTCAGCTACCTCTTCCAAAGGGGAGCAAATATAATCAAAAAGGCACCCTACCTGAAATGTACAATTCATCTTCACTTTGATGCTTGGAGGAAGTGTACATCCATTCCCTCCAACATTAAGTTTAGGGTTTTGTGTGTGTGTGTGTGTGTGTGGTCAGAATGTGTTTTTTGAGGTGTCATGGGTGGGGAAGAAAATAACTCTATTTACGTTCCTTCACAGAGATGGCCAAGGTTGCCTGTTTCTATGGAGACCAAATACTTCACTCTGCTCCATTAAAACATTGGAACAGAAACACTAAGTTGAGTTCGTGATGATATTTTTATATCAGTTAATATTTACCTTAAGTAGCTCTCGTCTGTGTACATCTGTTTTGCATTCTGAGATTACATTTGCCACCAACAAGAGGGGGAAAACAATGCAATTAACACAATTAGTTCCCAGAAAACTGACATTGTTTACCTCAAAATTATACATTTTTAATCTTTTTTTTTTACTTTAAAAATCCTTGAGAAATCTAAAAATGAACAGCTTATAAACATAGGCTTGGGTAACAGTGAAAATACAAAGGAAATACAAAGACCTGGGGACAAGGGATCCGGGTTGTTGAGGGACAAGGAAGGGAAGATGTTCTCCTTGAAACTTTCTGATTCAGCCTCCTCACTGTGTTAGCTCAAGGACTGTGTGCAGCCAGGGCAGACAGAAAGGAGAAAGATGCTTGCTGGAGGGTGTGAAATCTGTAACAGGGCTTAGTCCCGGGAAGGAGGCCTCAGAATTACATCCTAAATTGAGTGACACCCATCAGCCAGAGTGGGCTAGTGTTTAAGTGGCAGCCTCTAATCTGGAGAACTGGGTTTGATTTTCTCCTCCTCCTCCAGAGGCAGCCAGCTGGGTCATTTTGGACCAGTCACAGTTCTTCCAGAGGTCTCTTAGCCACGCCTACCTCACAGGGCTTCTATGGTACGGAGAGGAGGAGAAAGGTGTTTTGTAAGTCACATTGAGACTCCATCCCTCAGTGAAAAGCAAGGTATGGAAACCAACTCTTCATCATCCTCACCTGAGATTTAGGTAGGTGTAATGGGTGGTGCAGGGTGGTAAGGCAGCCGGCATGCTGTCTGAAGCTCTGACCATGAGGCCGGGAGGTCAATCCCAGCAGCCGTCTCAAGGTTGACTTAGCCTTCCATTTTTCCCAGGTCGGTAAAATGAGTACTGCTGGGGGGTAAACGGTAATGACTGGGAAAGGGAATGGCAAACCACCCTGTATAGAGTCTGCCAAGAAAACACTAGAGGGTGTCACCCCAAGGGTCAGACATGACTTGCACATGGGATATGTTTACCTTTAATGGCTTTAGAAGGGTATAACATGTGCTGCTTTCCCACAGGTTGGAAAAAGCACTTTCTGTGCATCCCAGCAATCATTTGCAAACAATTGCTAAAGTTGCCTTGAAGATGCATTATCCATCCTGTGGGAAGGCAGCCTTAGAGGAGTTAGAATGGACTCAGAAGGGTTTAAGACTGCTTAGAATTGCATTGCCTGCTCCACTTCTCTCTTTTTCTGCTGGTGCAGTGGTGCCCCCCCCCCCTCCCAGCAGAGGGAAGGGAGGACTGAATTCAAGCTGCATCACACATTCTCACTGCAGCCCTGACAGCAGCAGGTAAGTGGGTGGGAACAGAAAGGTCAAGTTTCAATTAAAACACAAGTTGGAGAAGAATTCAGAGCCACAAGTGACTCAGGGTTGAAGCGAGTCATTCCTATGCTTGGAAAATAAGCCGAGGAGGATCGTCATGTTTGCCTTCGGAGTGAAAATAAGCCTCGCAAGCTGCTGAGGTACATATTGTCAAGTCTCCAGGGCCTAGTCTGCATACAATAGATAATGCACTTTCAATGTGCTTTTGCGGCTGAATTTTCCTGTGCAGAACAGGAAAATCTACTTCTAAAGTGCATTGAAAGTGCATTATCTCGTGTGTGCAGACTAGGCCCAGGTATCAAGTCTCTAGGGAGAGATGTGCAAAATGGAAGCTAGGGTCAATAGCCAGAAATCAGCTGCTCACATGCCAAGTCTGATCAGAGCAAGAAGGAAGTCTGTAGTCCATTTACAAGGCAGGAAGTGGGGTCCAAGAAGTCAGGAACAGGCTCTGGAGGGGCAGGTCTGGAAGGAACCGCATTGCCAGCACAAATGGGCTTTTGCCCTCACCACTTTTACACCTGACTTGCAGCCAATCATCCACAGCTGACTCTGGGAGTCCTCATCTTCCTTGAGCAAATTAGCCTTGTGCTTTCCTGCAAAGTGTGGTCTAGGTCCAGGAAACGAAGGCAGGGAGCCAGTTGCTGCTGCTGTAACCTATTCAGTTAATTCAACAATATCAAAAATAATTTATTTTATTCTTCAAGCAGCTTGTTGCTTCGCTCTCTCCGAATATTCAGGTTCTGCCAACATATTTTTGACTCAAAAGACCTAAGCACAGAAAAGGAAAGAATATGATTGTGAACTCACTGAGGCTTCCTGACAAGACCAATTTCCTTGCAGCCACTGGTTTCCAAATGGGTCATTAATAAGATGTGTCCCTTTTGGTTATTTCTAGTGAGACTGTGGCTTAGTGGCGGAGCGGCCGAGTGGCACGCAGACGTTCGTAGGCTGGCTGACAAAACTGAACTCAAAAACAAAACAAAAGCGACACGGACACCGGGGTAGTCAACCTGTGGTCCTCCAGATGTTCATGAACTACAATTCCCATGAGCCCCTGCCAGCAAATGCTGGCAGGGGCTCATGGGAATTGAAGTTCATGAACATCTGGAGGACCACAGGTTGACTACCCCTGGTCTAAACAAAGGAAAACATCTTCTAGGCATGGAGAACATTTAGTTCCTCTGAACATAAAGGCGTGGGGGAAATAAACTTTGCAAGTGGGAACGGTGAAAGGATCTTATGGCCCTCTTACAGGTTGGTAGAGAAGGAGTCAGCCCAGCAGTATCCCACAGGCTTCATTCCTTTTCTGTCCTGGCTAAGCATCCGGGAACAAATTTAGTGAACTTTGTAAAGCAATCTACCTTCAAATCAGTGCCGGTTATGCACACTGAGGGATTTGTGGATTTTAGAGATAAGGGGGTAAAATATTAAATTTGATATGTTTGTAATCCAGTTTAGTAGTCTTCTAGAGAGCCTCTTGTGGCACAGAGTGGTAAGGCAGCTGTCTGAAAGCTTTGCCCATGAGGCTGGGAGTTCGATCCCAGCAGCCGGCTCAAGGTTGACTCAGCCTTCCATCCTTCCGAGGTCGGTAAAATGAGTACCCAGCTTGCTGGGGGGTAAACGGTGATGACTGGGGAAAGCACTAACAAACCACCCCGTATTGAGTCTGCCATGAAAACGCTGGAGGGCGTCACCCCAAGGGTCAGACGTGACTCGGTGCTTGCACAGGGGATACCTTTACCTTTACCTTTAGAGAGCCAGTCTGGTGCAGTGGTTAGGACTGTGGACTTCTAATCTGGCCAGGCGGGTTTGATTCTGGACTCCCCCACAAGCAGCCAGCTGGGTGACCTTTGGGCTCGCCTCAGCACTGATAAAGCTGTTCTGACCGAGCAGTGATATCAGGGCTCTCTCAGCCTCACCTCCCTCACAGGGTGTCTGTGGTGGGGAGAGGAAAGGTAAGGTGATTGTAAACCACTTGGAGACTCCGTAAGGTAGAGAAAAGTGGCATATAAGAACCAGCTCTTCTTCTTCTTCTTCCATTAGCTGCAGAGGAGAGGACACGCAGTAATGGGTTTAAACTTCAAGTACAACGATATAGGCTAGATATCAGGAAAAAGTTTTTCACAGTCAGAGTAGTTCAGCAGTGGAATAGGCTGCCTAAGGAGGTGGTGAGCTCCCCCCCACTGGCAGTCTTCAAGCAAAGGTTGGATACACACTTTTCTTGGATGCTTTAGGATGCTTAGGGCTAATCCTGCGTTGAGCAGGGGGTTGGACTAGATGGCCTGTATGGCCCCTTCCAACTCTATGATTCTATGATTCTAATCTTCTTCCTCCTCCTCCTCCTCCTCCTCCTCCTCCTCCTCCTCCTCCTCCTCTGCTCGCTTGTTTTCTTTTTTCCTCTGGCAAACCAACGCAATACTGTAACCAAGTCATTAACCAAATAGCCATTCTTTTCACCTCCCCAGCAAGTTAGATAAAGGGATTCGGTCTAAACCCAGTTCTGCATTGGGTAATCAATTTCTAAGGGAATCGGTACGTGTCACAATCTAGCAGTTCACAGCGATTAGCAATTCTTTTTGTAACATTGCTCACTTTGTTAGACTAGCTTTATTTTAATTTTTTTTATTAAAAAAAAAAGACATTTAGACGTGTGTTGACTGCAAAATTGTCACTGCAAAATGTAAATTATTCCACGGGGCCCATCTACATAAATACACATTAATCCATTTTTTAAATGTGTGGTCAAGGCTCTCCCAGAGGAGGCAGCAGAGAAGTGAAAATCTGTAACAGTAATTAATTACTAAACAAGGATAGAGCCATGCTGCATGCGAAGAATAATAAAATGGAAAGCACACAACTCTGAGTTCTGTTGGGCAAAACCAGCCGCACACAAATAACAAAGAACTATTGTGTTGTATTTAATATGCCGGCAAATAGAAATGGTGTGCGATTATTTCGGTGGGTTTTTCTTTTTAGAGAGTGTCTCTATTTAAATCTTAGAATCCCGTGTGTTTTATACAAAGGTGTCCATTTTATTATCTTCCTGCTATTGTTATTGCAATTAAAAAAACAACCTTTGGCCTTTGAGAATTTGTTGCAGGCAAATTCCGAGAGAGACTGCCCTTTATATTGAACAACTGACATGTCCGTATCTTAAGATGGGAAATTTCTTCCTGGAAAAATACGCTGAATTTGATGCACTTTTAGGCACAGATGCATGCAGGTAGGGCTGCATCCAAGCAGCTTTTCTGCTGGTGGAAAAGGAATGAGAAGTCCTCCTTGAGGATCCAGTGGTACAGGATCCTCCTCCTCCTCCTCCTTTATTCAGTCAATTGACCAGCAAAAAATACAGATAAAATAGAAATCAAGCACAAGAAAAAAGCATAATAGTAACAAACACCAGATACCACTCTGTAGACAGCTAGCAAGCTAGCAAAGCTTTGCCATTGTGTGTGGGACTTGGGAAATTTTATCTTCAAGTAGATGGTAACTAACAAGTCATTAGGGCAATTAAAACAACTGAAATGTCTAGAACGTGAAGTCAACAGGGGCAAAATTAGACCATTCCTGATATCTCCGTAGAATTCGCAATAAGGTAAAATGTACGTGACAGCAAGGGAGATCAACCACCACCAATTCCTTCTTCTGATGGATCCCTGGATCTAACCCAGTAGTTAAGGGAGCTGCCACAAAAGAAAGGGAAGGTCTGTTTCTGTCTACATCTCAGAACCTGGGAAGGATGGATTCAAGGAGCGGAAGGACCTCAGCAGAGTAAAATGCCAAAAAATCCACCCTCCAAAGCTACCATTTCTGCCAGGGGAAATGATCTCTGTAGCCTGGATTACAGAGCACCACCTGGAGGTTGGCAAGCCTGGACTGACCACATCTGAAGGGGCATGAGTCGCTCATACTTAATTGGTGCAGAAAGAAAGCTTTGGCCAGGTCCAGAGTATCTGCAGAATGTTTGATTGGGCAGAACTTCTTATGACCTTCTAGAGGTTTAGAAAACTCTGTATGGGGTGGAGGGAGTTGACAAAGAGATCTTGTTATCCCTCTCTCAAAATACCAACACTCAAGGGCGTCCAATGATGGGCAGTAGATTTAGGGCAGAGAAAAAGAAACACCACTTTGCACAGAGAGTGATTAAAATGTGGAATTTGCTGCCAGAGGATGTAGTGATGGCCACAGGAATAAACAGCTTTAAAAAGTATGATTTGATACATGGAGGATAGCAGCTGCTAGCCCTGGTGACTAAACAGAACCTCCATGTTCAGGGGCCATCAGTCTTTGAATTCTAGTGCCAGGAGGCAATATCAGGGGAAGGTTTCTCAACCTCTATGCCAGGGGTAGTCAAAACTGCGGCCCTCCAGATGTCCATGGACTACAATTCCCAGAAGCCCCTGCCAGCATTCACTGGCAGGGGCTTCTGGGAATTGTGGTCCATGGACATCTGGAGGGCTGCAGTTTGACTACCCCTACTCTATGCCCTGTTGTTGACCCCTGGGATGCTGGGCTAAACAGACCATTGGCCTGATCCATCAGGGCTCTTCTTAAGTTCTTCAAGTTCCAGATGCATATTTGCTGAAAAGGGGGGGGGGGCATATTTCACCTTGTCCTGTCCTGCTCTTCTGTGGAAGGTCATTATGAAAGGAGTTATTGTTATTGTTATAGTTATAGTTATCGTTGTCGTTGTCGTTGTCGTTGTCGTTGTTGTTATCGTCATCATCATCATCATCATCATTATTATTATTATTATTATTTAATTTTTAGACCGCCCTTCTCCAAATAGGTCTCAGGGTGGTTTAATAACATAAACAGTTAAAAACACAATAAAATCCCCATAAAAACCCCAATTAACATCAACAACAAGTCACCTATAACATATAAGCGGCGGTGGTCACAATTCTGATCTTAGTTACCTGACTTCCCCCCAAGTTCAGCCTGGTGGGGAGAATAATATTCAGAAGAGGGTGGCAACAATACAATAGATCTAACAATGATCTCGAAGTTAGAGATCTCAATATGGGAATGAAATCCCAGGGCATGTTTTATTTTACTACATACTGCAGGCATGTTTTAGCATAAGCTTACTTAACACAATCAATGATTTTTAGTGATAGGGAGGGGGGACTCTATTAAGTCACACTCGCTTGTCTGCCAGCTAAGGAAATAGTGTTCCTGGACATATACTTTTAATGCCTTCTTGTCCTGTGCAAGGGGAAAGGATCACTTTCTCCCTCACTGTCCCCTCCCAATGTGCCAGCGTGGTGTGCTTTTTGAAAAGGCGGCCCTGTTATTTGAAGAAGGAATGATTCGTGCATATCTCAAGCACGGAAAAGCACACAAGTTAATGCAGGAGCCAGATAAATATTATAGTGTTTAATTTATTGGAACTGAGATCTGTATCTTCTTTAAGACGTATGCTTAAAAAAAAAGAGAAAGCCAGCAACATCGTATGGCTGATATTAGATTAAACAGTGTGGGAAACGAGAGGGAATGAATTCTGTTATGTCACTGGCTTTCAATGTTTGCATTGATATAATATTTTAATATTACAGTGCAACAGCATTAGTTAGAAAGAACAGTTTCTGTTGCCTTTCGTTCAAAGGCTACACACTCGGATTTTCTCACCTCCATTTTATCCCCACAAGCCTGCATGAGAAGAAGAAGAAGAAGAAGAAGAAGAAGAAGAAGAAGAAGAAGAAGAAGAAGAAGAAGAAGAAGAAGAGCTGTTTATGGAACTCCAATTCTACTACCTATAGGAGTCTCAGAGCGGCTTACAATTGCCTTCTCTTCCTCTCCCCCCAACAGATACCCTGTAAGGGAGGTGGAGTTGAGAGAGCTCTGAGAGAACTGATCAATGACAACAGTTCCAACATGACTGTGACTAGCTCATGGTCGCCCATCTGGCTGCATGTGGAAGAGCGGGGAATCAACCCTGGTTCTCCAGATTAGAGGCTGCCACTCTTAATCATTACATTAAACTGGTAGGTTAGTTACAGCGCATAGCTATGTCAGTCTGCAGTAGAACAGCTAAAATTTGGTCCCTTAACACTTTGGGTCCTATGTTTTCTGGGGTATAAGCTACTGAGAGTCAAAGCTCCCTTTGACAGATAGCAAACAGAGGAAACTTTGACTCAAAACTCTTGGCAGACTCTACAGTGCTCCTGGATTCAAATCTCACTTTCTGGCTGAGACAAAAGACAGTGAATGTCAAGGAGGAGCAATGGGGTGGGACAGCCAATGGACAGAACAATAGGGACAGAATAGGGACAGAACAATAGACTATAGAAATCGGAAAACCAACAGAAACCCCAAGAAGAACTCAAGCAAAGCATGAACCTCTAAACATGATCCATTAGGTGGTGTAGCAACTGCCTAGCTTGAAGCGTACCTACAATGGTGGTTTAAAGATTTGCAGTACAACTGTGATAGGGGCAGCCAGACTGGGTGCAAAAGGGACCCCCAGAGTGGAAAGGGGGTGTCACTCCAAGTGTCCTCAGAGGGAAAAGTTAGGAGGAGAGAGGCTACAGTCCAAATCCATGGGGTTAAGGCACTATGAAGCACCCCTGGAAGTGCAGGGACTGTAGCACGTGCTACATGGATAAACCAGCCCTGAATCGGCAGCACTGCGGTTCCATTTTCTGCAATCCCTATCTCTTTGCCGATGCAGCTGTTTGTCCTTTCATCACCATTCAGTTCTGCTTTCCTGAGCAAAAAGCCTGCTTGAATAATTCCATTCTGTGTAGTTTGTGGAAAGCCGGGAGACGGAGAACCTTCATTGTCAGAGAGGCTCTGTCAAAACCATGCCTGATTTTGCCATTTGCTGTTTGATTGCTTTGCTCTGTTTTCTGTCCATGTCATTGATTATCTTTAGATGCCTTAGTTATGAATTACACCAGTAAGAGGAGGGGGGATTTCCTGTCCTCTCCTGTTGCCTAGCACAGCTATCTCAATTGCAGCCTTGAAGGGTAGTGGTGTCTCTCCAGCTAACTGAAGGATGGCATCCTGGAATCTTTGCACCCAAATAGACTGGCAGGGGAGCAAGGGAGACTTGGAGGTTAAGACAGAGCAGCGGACAGTGGGAGTTTAGTCTTAGCAAGGCTTCTCTACCAATGTTGTTGCCTTCAATAAAGAGACTTTCCTGCAAATGGAGTGTTCTTATTGAAAGCAATTGCTAAAGCGTCATAGCCTCATCGTATCAGATGTCCCAGATTGAATTGGAGTAGATGTTGGAATCCACTTTCAGTCTCTGTGAGAAATGTGCCTGATCAATCAAGCAATCAATAGATGAATGGTCCTACTAGAACTGTGCACTTTCAAATGTGGCCGTGTATCTGTGTTTAGAGGTGGTTTTGAAAATGAAAGCAAATGCCATGTGCATAGAAAACTAGCACACCAATGGGAAGGTGATAGTGGGGGGACAGTTGATCTCTTGTCCCTGAAGTGCTAGTTTTCTTTATGTGAGAAACTTTTGTCATGCTGAATTGCCAAGCTTTCTTTGGTCATAAATTCCCAAGCACATCTGCTGCTGTAACAATCTCTGGGTGACCAAGATCATCTTCAAGTATTTAAAAGGCTTCCATATAGAGGATAGAGCAGAATTGTTCTCTCTTGTCCCAGAGGGATGGACCAGAACCAATGGGATGTAATTAATGCAGAAGAAATTCTGTCTAAACATCCAGAAGAAGTTACTGACAGTTAGAGCGGTTCCTCAGTGGAACAGGCTTCCTCGGGAGGTGGAGGGTTCTCCATCTTTGGAGATTTTTAAACAGAGGCTGGATAGCCATCTGATGGAGAGGCTGATTCTGTGAAGGCTCAAGGTGGTGGCAAGTTACAGTGGATGAGCGATAGGGTTGTGAATGTCCTGCATAGTGCAGGGGGTTGGACTAGATGACCCAGAAGATCCCTTCTAGCTCTGTTATTCTATGATCCTAAGATCAGTTCCCCTGGAGAAAATGGCTGCTTTGAAGGGTGGATTCTTGCATTGTACCCTGCTGAGGCCCATCCCTTTTCCAAACCTCCCCCCCCCAGGCTCCACCCCCAAAATCTCCTGGTATTTCCCAACCCAGAGCTGGCAACCCTATATATTATGCTTCCATGCAGCCTGAAATGAAATCTTTTGGAGAATATAAAGCTGAGAGGATAGCAATCAACCAGGAGACCATGGCACAAAGCTGATCCAGCTTGATGCGTCAAAGTTGATGAAGATTTGACTTTTCAATAATGCACTTTCAATGCACTTTAGAAGTAGATTGTCCATTCTGCGCAGGACAATCCAGCTACAAAAGTACATTGAAAGTGCATTATCCAATGCGTGTGATATCAGGTCAGGTTTGGTTGTTTGTTTCCCCCTGCAAGTGAGAAAAAATCTTGGACCTCCCAAAACTGGCAGACGTGATCTTAAAGTGCGCGTGCTTTATTTAACTTTGCAAGAAACTTTTCACAGTTTTGTTTTTAGTTTTGTAATAAAAAAACACATATAATTTCCTGGTCCTTTTCTTGCGACCATAATAACCTATCAGAATGTCAGGGCTTGATTAATTCAATAACAGAAGAACTGAAGCTGTCAAAGGCTTGCTAGTGAGCCTTGATTGATATTCAATTATTTCCCATGTAAACACCAATGATTTCGGCAGGGCGGCTTCCCGAAGCTGGATGCGAAACCGACTTATGAAGCAAACCATCACCGAAAGTGTCAGAGCGGCTAGCAATGTGTCACTTCTTCCGATACTTTAAAGCAGACACGAAAATGAGAAGCTGCAGACTAAACAAATTGCAGATTGTGTTTCTTTCAGAGGCTGCTGCCTTGACGGATCTCTCATTACGATATTTGCATTGCCCATCGTGAAGCTTCTGGTGGGTTTTATTATTATTATATTTTTTAAAGAGAAGGATCAGATGCTATAAATGAAAGACTTCAACCAAAGACCAGGGAGGGCTGCTTAGAACCCTAGAGTTGGAAGGGGTCATACAGACCATCTAGTCGAGTGGTGGCCCCAGGGGCTCATGGGAATTGTAGTGTGGCTCTCCAGATGCCCATACTGTGGCTCTCCAGATGCCCATGGACTACAATTCCCATGAGCCCCAGGGGCTCATGGGAATTGTAGTCCATGGGCATCTGGAGAGCTACAGTTTGGCCACCCCTCAACCTCCTTCTCAATGCAGGATCAGCTTAAACCATCCATGAGAAGTATCTGTCCAGCCACTGCTTGAAGACTGCCAGTGAGGGGGAGCTCACCACCTCCTGAGGCAGCTAATTCCTTTGCTGAACTACACTGACTGAGAAATTTCCTCCCCTGATATTAAACTGGCACCATTCTAAATGTAGTTTAAACCCATTACTGGGGGTCCTCTTCTCTATTGCCAACAAGAGCTGTTCCCTGCCCTCCTCCGAGTGACAACCTTTCAAGTACTTAAATAGAGCCATCATGTTGTTGCCAGATATTGGTAAACCATGAGTCAGATTCTGCATAAGGCAGGTCTATGTGTATTGGTCTGCCCTGACTGCCAATATCTGCTCAGGATCTTAGACAGACACCAGCGGAACGGAAACAAATGTGAATTTTTTTTCCTTAAAATCTCTGAAGGAAATTACATTTATTAAAAAGACGCAGTCAGATTTTCTAGATGAATGGACTGCAGCATATAGGGCTCATCCGGGATATTTTGGTGGCTAAGAGCCGAATATATCCTAAGCGGTCAAGAGGAGGTGAAGCAATTCAGAGCTGAGAAATGACCGGTCAAAGCAGGAATGGCCAATGGCAGGGTGGCCCGTGGATGTCCAGGTGTCCATGGAGTTACCTGAACTGTGTGTCAGGAGACATGTGTTAAGTGGGGAATGCCTAGCAAGAGGTCAGGGAACTTAGCGTAGGATCGAATTACCTATGTCTTATGAGGTAATTCTCCCCTTTAGAACTCGTGGTGGACAACCAAGAGTAAAATAGAATAATAATAAGCAGCCTTTAACAGAAAGCAAAATGAAATGGTCATAGACCAACACATAACAGGCACACTAACAAGCTAACGGAGATGGGAAATGAAGAGGGGAAGTGAATAGGGTCTGGGAAAGCAAGTCAATTGAAGAGGTATTTACCAATCCTGAAGCGGCGGAGACAGACTCAAAACAGCACAGCGACCAAAAGTGTGAAGGGCCATCTGGACGGATCCAGGATTCCAGGATGGCAAGTCCCAGAGAAGCAATTTGGCTTGCCAGGGCAGGGGTTCTTATACCTTGTTGGAGGGTTAGACGTGCTTGAAACTGTACGTACCCAAAGTGGACTGTCTCGAGGTTAAGACAAAAGGGAGATTGGTCTTGATGGGTTTAGGTGACGGATGTTAATGGCTCCAGAGAAAAGAAGCCATCAGGGCACAATGGGAACCTTCCAGGGACTAGCTGGTATCAAGAGGGGGAAAGTTTCCTTCTGGCAGAGTGGTGTACATGAGTCATAGGTGTGAAACAAAGAGATTGGATCAGGAAGCCCTTGGGCAAACAGACCCTGCCGGCCACTTGATCAGCAATACAATGGGGGAGGGCAGGGGGATATAGAGCAGGGGTAGTCAACCTGTGGTCCTCCAGATGTCCATGGACTACAATTCCCATGAGCCCCTGCCAGCAAATGCTGCTATCCAGGTGCTCATGGGCTGGCAGGGTTTCATGGTCACTGTAGTTCATGGATATCTAGAGAATCACAGTTGGGCCACCTCTGGCCTATGAGCTGTTTCTGATATCCTGGCCATTTCTGATCTCCCCACACCCTGGGTATATTATGGAGAGTAGGTAGGAAAAGGAGATAATACGGAGAAAAAGAATTCCACAGGGATAAGATGTCTTGCTGCAATGTTAAACAGGACTCCAGAGGACTCCAATAGTAACAAGACAAATTACAGCAGATAAGGGCACCAGTCAGAGCTCATGTTCCCAGATGCATGAAGTATATATAATATTTATAATAAATTATTATACATTAATTTTACATTAACTATTCATGCCCCAGATATCATGAAGAGGGGTGGAGTGGTATGAGCTCCCGGGGAGGGCAGTATATAAATATATAGATACTAGTAAAAAAGCCCATTGTATACCAAATACAATGGGCGCTAGCAGGCGAGGGACTGGCGAGGATAGGGTGAGGAAAGGTGGCTTACCGGTGAGAGGGCTGTAGCGACGGCGGGGGGCTCCTTGGCGGCGTCTTCTGGCCGGTGGCCATGTTTTTTGCCGGCGGTGTCTTAGTCGAGGCCTGGGGCTCTCTTGTGCGGCGGCTTGACATGGCGAGAGGCGCTCCGCGCGACTGCCGGGGGCTCCCTTGAGCGGCGGCTTGATGCGTCGGAGGTGCTTCGTGCCTCTGTCGCATCAGGCCGCCGGCAAGGAAGCAACTGCGAGTTGCTTCCTTGTCAGTAGGGTGGGAATCGCAGTTGCTTCCTTGTCAGTAGGGTGGGAATTGGCCCGACCGATGGTCTGTCCAGAGGAAGGGGCCAATCGGCACCCTTCCTCATCCCGGACAGAGCCCGCCCTAACTCCTCCCACACAGCCCTTACGGCTTTATTTAGTCCGCAGCGCCTGTGGCGCCGCGGGCTGTGTTAAGATAATAAATAAATATGAGGGTTTATGGATCAACAGCATACAGACAATTCATACCTAAAAGGCCTACTTTTATAAAGGCCTCCAAATGGCCTTCTCCGTTGGCTGGCCAATGGCATCTTTTGCCTCTTGTGAATTTTGAAGAGACTGGGACAAGAAACTCCCTGGACTTAAAGACCAGAAAGACTTGAAATGCAATATCTGCGGCATTTCGCTGCACTGTGGATGTCATTTCTATCCATGATGGTGATTAATGGATGTATGAAAAATGTCGGGAAATGTGTGTGGTTTTATGACAAAAAGTCAGTGCGTGGAAACAGAAAAATGGCATGAAAGCAAAGAATCTGTGACTCAGTGGGCCCTGGGGAGATGCAAAATCCAAATGGGGATTTTTCAGGTCAAAACTTCTGGAACGAGAAATTAAGAATGATGTCTGCAACTGTGGGATTTTTTTTTTGAATAGGTGAATAAAACTGTGAGCTTAAATTGAGCATAATGATCTGTTCACTTGCTTCCTCTGGGGTTCCATATATCGAAGGTTTATAAAATTCATTTTGAAGTGTCTTTTCTGCCTGACTGTAGCTTCCCACTGGCCTTATTTTGGGGTTGTGTGGCAGGGTGTAAATGCAATGAATCAATAGATTAATCAATCAATTTCCTACTGTCCAAGACCTTCACAGGCTTGAATACGTTTATCTTCCCAAAACCCCCGTGATGCTGGGAAAAAAAGATTAATCAATCAATAGATTAATCAATCAATTTCCTACTGTCCAAGACCTTCACAGGCTTGAATACGTTTATCTTCCCAAAACCCCCGTGATGCTGGGAAAAAAAGCCATTATCTTTGGATGTTACAGATGATGTTGGAGATTGAGAACACAAATCCTTCAGCAAGATGTAAGGAGTCTTTGATACCTTTGAACAGGTATCCGACTTTCCCGTGCTGGAGAGTTCCAGGGCACCTTTTCAAGCAAGGTCAGCCACCATGAGAAGGCAGACGGGTAGAGATTGATGTTGTCTTTTGTAATCAACTATTCTACAAGTATTTAGGCTGAGCAGGATGGGGAGAAGATGTGTGTATGTATTGCTAGCTCCGAAAGAACACCAATTGATCATCCCAACAGTCTGGCAAGCTGCTTCCGCAAACCAGAAATCTCACTGTGACTGCTTTGCTTTAGCATTCTAAGCTGCTTTTGTGTTCCAAACTGCCTCTTGCTTGCAACGGATGGAAACCGATCTTAGCAAAATGCAAGACTCCCGACCCATTCAAAGTGTTAACATGACCGGTAAGTCTAGTGCATGTTCTTTGAAAGCCAACATGATGTAGAGCTTAAGAATGGCGGTAAGCCAGGTTTGATTCTCCGCTCCTCCATTCGCAGCCAGCTGGGTGACCTTGGGCTAGTCACAGTCCTGATAGTTCTGTTCTAACCAAGCAATTGTGTCAGAGCTCTCTCAGACCCACCTACCTCATAGGGTGCCTGTTGTGGGGAGAGGAAAGTAAGCCATTTTGAGATTCCTTCAGCTAGAGAAAAGTAGGGTATAAAAAACAACTCTTCTTCTGTAATTTTCTTCCTAAGATCTGAATTTGGCATGCTAACATTTCACACTGGACTGACTGCATTTCACAGCCTCCTTTATCCTGCTGTTTGATTTTTTCCCCCATACTTCTTATGTAAGAGGTCTTCTTTGTGACATTAACCTCACTGGAATTTTTTTGCATCCTTGACTTATTCTTAGTTTTCTTGGCAGTTGATCCCAAAGCTTTGGAATTAGTTTTGATATGGTTTTTCCATACCTCTACATCCCCACCTCTGCATTTTCATATTTATGGAGTCAGTTTACTTTCTGGTGAGGTGGTGAGTTCTCCTTCTTTGGAAGCTAGATCTGACATAAATGCTGATTTTATGAACTTAGGCAGATTGCGAGTGGGTGGGTGGGCAGGAAGGGATGTACCAGTTTTTGTCTCTTGTGGCCCTTCCTTGCATACCCAGGGAATTGCTGATCACCACTGTGGGATGATAGGTGAGTTCCCTCCAAGACCAGGCTGGATTCTGGAGATTTTTGGTGGGGAAGGATCACTTGGGTATGAAATTGGGCTCACTGTGGGTGCTCACAGACATCTCACCAATCTTAAGCAACTCCTCACCCACAATAATTCAGCATCTAATGTGAACATGGACACTAGTACCAGAACTTGCAATAAACCCAGATGCCAACTTTGCTGCTGCTGCCTACAACCAGCCAACACAATCAATTATACCATCTGAAGCACATTCACTTGCTCATCGTCTAACCTTGTATATACCATCAAATGGCAATCATGTCCTTCAGGAGATGTGCTGCCCCACCCAAAAAGGAGAGGATCAGCAAGTGGCAGAAGATCAGCAAGGGATGGATCGACTACCCTCTATATCCCCCCCCGGTGAGTTTCTCATGGGTCCTCGCTTGAATTGGCATAGCACAAGACTATAAATGTGATGCAAATGTGAAACATGGTGAAATGTTTATCAGGAAGCATCCTAAGTGACATTCCATCCCTCCCCACAATCCAACAGCAGAATTTAGAGGAACTTTTAACACTATTTTCACTGTGATATCTCTGCAAATACACAGATGTTGCTCCTTTGGTATTTGGGAATAATGACCAGACAAAAAAAGCAGTTGATGTTGTATCAAAACATAGGGATGAGCCCTATCTGGAGGGCAGTATAAAAATTTAGTAAATAATAATAACATTAAAATAATAAAATAAAATGTAGAAAAACCAGCTAGATAGGGTGCTCTAACACTGTTAGACTAACATGCTCAGTTTAGCAGTTTATACCAAGTTGAGATCCTAAAATTAAGAACCGATCCATCAAATTATCAGAACAGTAAGCCCAGTCTCACAGATTGGCTGACTGAATCCACTTTCCAAGCAGCCATTTTTCTCCAGGGCAACTAAGCAGTGCAGTCTGGAGATTGCTTCTAATTCTAAGTGCTCACCAGCTGCCCCTCACCTAAAGTGGATCTTGCATTTGGGACTAGAAATTGCTGCCACCAAGCCCATCAACTTGAACTGGGCCCATAACTCAGAAGAATAAAGGCTTTCACCCTTCTACCAATAGTGAACAATTCCAGATGGGTTGTTTTGTTAAGGTGTTGCCTTTGGAATCACAGGAGAGATGCCTTGTGGCATCTGTAGGGCAACGCATTACCCTTCTGTAATCATCCTTTGAATGCTACAAGATGAACAGAGGGCCCAGGTTTTCTGCCTCACTTTTTTTTTTTTGTCCTGAATCCACCCACTGCTGCGTTTACATGAATTGATATATTTACATATCAGAGAGTAAAAATCTATTCTTCTACCATTGCCCAGAGGTGACTGGAGAATAGAATGCCAAGCCGTTTTGAGACACAGCCATTTCCGTCTGGTTTACAATAGTCCGACTAGGGAGTTTACAATAGTCCAACTAGGAAGTTTGCTTCAGAGGCTGTGGCTGGAGTGTATATTTAATTCCGTGCCTCCGAAAAAAGCATGCAGAGACAAGGAAGCAAAATAATTAATACCCTTGGGTTCCCTGCTGCAAACTAGTAGTTTTTCATGGACTTTTTGAATATCTTTAGAATGTGAACGGAATGCCTTTGCATCCTAGAACTGGTCTCTTTTCAGCTATGTGCCGCTTAGGGATGGGCACAAGCCTAAAAATTCCAGTTTGGCTCTGGGCAGTGACTGAACCTCGAACTGAACCAAGCCAGAATTTTCCAGAATCAAAATGGAGAAGGGGAGGGAATAATTTAACCCTTCCATTTTGCTTCCTCCTACTTGGAAGCGAGAGGGGGAGTGATGTGAACATGTAATGGCTTGTAGCCATTTAAGCATAACAACTGATGGGCGGACCCTCCAGACTATGAAGTTTAAATGGCTGGCAGTCATTTCACCAATTGGCTTTGCTTCCACCCGCTTCCAAGGGAGGGGAAGGGAAAATGACTGGTGAAATGGCTGGCAGCCAATTTAGCCTAACAGCGGGGCAAGTGCCCCCATCCAATGTAGGCTGAAATGGCTGTGGGCCGTTTTACTGATCTGCTTTGCTTCCCCTCACTTAGAAGAGGGAGGAATGAAACCAATGGGTTAAATGGCTTGCAGCCCAACAAAATAGGTGTGCCCATCTGCTGTTAGGCTGAATTTGCTGTCAGTCATTTTACCCTTCCATTTCACTTCCCTCTGCTTGGAAGTTGGGAGTCATGAGTCAGCCAGCTGTCTTTTCCTCTGAGGATGAGGAGATTTTAGAATCAGGATTGATGCCTGTGGAATGCCCACCTGATCAGCTGAGTTTAGAAACAGAACCAGCAAAAGATTTATCAGGGGGTGAGGGCTGCTCCTGGCAGGAGATAAGGGGTCAGAAATCAGGTTGTCACTCACCATCAATGTCTTCTAAGCCAGCAGAGTGTCAAAAGATGGGAGGAGAGACTGACAGCTCAGGAAACAGTGCCTGTTTGTTGGTACAGTGTTAGCTGGTTTTGGCTCCTAGCAGAGTTGTTGCAGGATCAAGTACATAATGAGCTGTAACTTGGGGCCTCAGCCATGAGTCAGCTAATTAGGCTGATTAGGGAGATGTGGAACAAAGCCCAAGTATGCAGCAACCTTGTTCACACTGCTCCATTTTCTGAGTTCTGCCTTGTGCTTTGTTTATTAACCTTGTGCTTGCTTTCAAGAGGGAAACCTGTATTCTGATTTCCTGCCTTGAACCCTGAATCCCAGTTTTTCCTGCTTCCTTGACCTTGGATGGAATGCCTGGCTTTCAGATCTCTGTGGACTGGCTTGCTAATTCTTTTTTGTTCTTGCTGCAATTCCTTGTGATTGCCTCTGTGTATCCCAGAATTCCCTGGGAGAGTAAAAGCAACAGTCTGTGACCTGAATGCAATGTTTGATTAATTGCAATTGTTTGTGTGCATTCTGGAGACCATGTCAGTAAACATCAAGCATAGCCTTAGATGCAACATGGGGATGGGGAAGAATGAGTTAAATGGCTTGCAGCTATTTAAGCCTAGCTGCTCAGTTGTTGGTTTAAATGGCTTCAACAACCCAACTGAGCTGGACCAAAGTCCTGTAAATGTTGGGGAAGGCGCCTCTGCTTGGATGGTGTCTTTTGCTTTCAGAGGGATCATTGCAAGGACTGGGTCCCAGTAACGGAGTGTCTATCAGAGTTATTTTGTTTCATTATCTCAATCAAAAAGGTATTGTTTTTTCTCATGGCATGCTTCAAGAACCTGCAGGAAAGAGAATTCTCTTTGCTTTACTCGCTCATCTTGGCACATAAGGGCAAACTGTTTGATCACCTTTTTTCTTGAAAGGAACAAGATGTTTCATTTCTCCTCACCCTGACATCTCATTATTCCAAAAATTTCAAGAACAATATTAACAAAATGGTGAACCCTGTCTACTTCATCAAAGGCCACCAACCCCCAGCTGAAAGCAGAACCATTTAAAGATTCTCTTTAGGACTTCATGTAGGTTTATGTTGGCTGGCATTTAAACATCTTACTTAATTCTGACAGCAAAAGAATACCTTTGTACTTTCTGACTGTCTATCAATCCACCTAAAGGATTAAAATGATGTTTTCAGGAGATGTGAAATAATTTCCCCAAATCCCCTAATAGTCACAATTTTTGTACATGTTTGCTGGCAAGAACGCACAAGCTCTAACACCTGTTAGGGTTTCATAAAGTGATCTCAATCCAATCAGGGATCATATAGTGAACATATTAATCTATAGGATCAATCAACTTAGGTTATATCCTGATGAGGCCCAATGAATCTAAGGCCTAGTCTGCACAAAATAGATAATGCACTTTAGAAGTAGATTCTCCTGTTCTGCACAGGAAAATCCAGCTGCCAAAGCACGTTGAAAGTGCATTATCCTATGTGTGCAGAATGGGCCTAAGTTAGAGTGAAAGCAAAGCTTTCCTTGGGTTATCCCATGGGTGATACTAACCAAGAAAGGCAATTGCCACACAACAGGCAAATGCAGTTATCACTTCCAATGTGTGAGATCACAAAGGCACATCCAGCTGTCAACCTCCAGGTGGTGACTGGATGTCTCCTGGGTTTACAATTCAGTTTGCCTGGAGAAAATGGCTAGTTTGGAAGGTAGACTTTGTGGCATTATACCACAACTGAAGTCCCTCTCCTTCCTAAGTCGCATCCTACTCAGACTCTGCCCCCTATGTCTCCAGGTATTTCCCAATCCGTGAACCACAACTACCAAGTAGTTTCAGAAGAGGATAGCTCCCTCTCTGACAAAGGGGATATTGACTCTTGAAGTAATCAAAGAAGCATAGAGTTGGAAAGGGCCATACAGGCCATCTAGTCAACTCCCCCAGCCTAAAACATTCATGATAAGTATCTCTCCAGCTGCTGTCCAACCAATACAGTTTCCCTTGGATAGTCTGCACTGCTTTCCCATAAAACATAAGAATATGTCTTATACCGATTTCACACTATTAGTCCATCTGTGTGTGTGAAGTACTACTAAGTCACTTCCAAATTAGAGCAATCCTATGAATTAATACTCACCCAGATATCCTATTGCTCAGAACTTTGCTTGGGTCTTGCTAATGGTTTCCTTTATAGTCTAGGTCTACACTGTGTTCTTTAATCATAGAATCATAGAGTTGGAAGGGGCTTCACAGACCATCTAGTCCAACTCCCTGCTCAGTGCAGGATCAGCCTAAAGCATCCAGGATAAGTATCTGTCAATTTACAGCTTGAAAACAGCCAGTGAGGGGGAGCTCACCACCTCCTTAGGCAGCCAATACCACTGCTGAGCTACTCTGACTGTCTAATATCACCCCCTGACACAATCTACATGTAGTAACCCATTACTGCAGGTCACCTCCTCTGCTGCCAACAGGAACTGCTCCCTGCCCTCCTCCAAGTGACCATCTTTCAAATACTTATTGTGTCCCCTCTCAGCCTCCTCTTCTCCAGGTTGAACATTCCCAAGTCCCTCAACCTATCTTCATAGGGCTTTGTCACAGGCCTGGATTATCCTCATCACTCTCTTCTGCATCCACAGGGAGATTATGACATTTTGCAATTTCCATGTGATGCCTCTGTTGATACAGCCCAAGACTGCATTTGCATTCTTTATTGCTGCATCCCTCTGTCTGCTTGTATTTAGCTTACAGTCCACAAGTCTCCCAAGATCTCGTTTGCACAAACTGCTACCCGGAAGTGTATCTCCCATCCAGTATGCATGCTTCTCACTTTTGTGACCCAGATGTAGAACCTGGCACTTCTCCTTATTGAATTGCATTTTGTTCTTATTTGCCCACTTTCCCACCAACCCATCCAGGGTCTCAAGCAAGGGACTTTCTTAGCACTGGTACCCAACATCTTTTTAGCTATCGACGACAGGGACTGAAAGAGGAATTTTCTGCATGCAAAATGTCAGCTGTGCCCAAAATGTTGCAGCCTTCCAATATCCCACAAGGGCTTACAGGCCTCGTTCAACCTTTCAGCTATGTTGGAACCAAACTCTACTTGGGCTGGCCAGGGATTACTTTGACTTCAGCAGAAACCAATGCCCAGTGGCAGCTTCATGAGTTTATCCTTATAAAATTGAATGTGTTGGGAAACAGGAAACACCTGCAATATTCTACATGAATGTTGGTATCCAGGGATCTGCATTATGCTCATTGTGAAGCAGATGCTATATCAGTTTTCTCATTCTGTCAATTTTTCCCTGACAAATGCACTGAATAAAAGACCATTTAAAGTATTCTGGGTTTTAAAAAATATATATTTAGAAGGAGAAGAGTTTGTTTTTATACCCTGCTTTTCACTACCCGAAGGAGTCTCAAAGCAACTTACAATCACCTTCCCTTTCTCTCCCCACAACAAACACCCTGTGGGGTAAATAGAGCTGAGCCCTGACATGACTGCTGTGTGAGAACATCGTTATCAGGGTTGTGACTAGCCCAGGGTTACCCAGTTGACTGCATACGGAAGAGCAGGGAAACAAACCCACCTCACCTGATTCGAGGCTGCTGCTCTTAATTGTTACACCAAGGTGGGTTGGTGGTGCGAGGAGTAGCTCCTGTTTACAGACTTAGAATTTGCCTACTCTGATTTCTTCATGTTATGAACAAACTAGGGGTCAAGCCCCTTGCATTCAGGAATACAATGGATGCTAAACTAGTTGGGTGGAGTGGAAGTACTCTGTGTATGGCCTCACCCTCCCCAAGGACCTGGAAAGGCTGCAGGCAGCTGTTAGGGAACTCACCAGCAGGAGGAGCTCTCACGCAGCTGGAAAGAGGAGGGGGTGGTCAGGGGTGGGGGATGGAAGGCGATTGGCTGGCCACTGGAGGAGGAGGAGGCACACTGGGGTGGGACAGGTGCCCTGATTGGGTGTGAAGCACTGAGTGACACTTAAGCCATGAGACATGCTCCTCCTCCAAGACCTTACCAGAAATATTACATGGAACAGATATACCCAAGGAAGAAGATGGTTGCCAGAAAGGCCATGTGTGCTATGAGGTAAAAAGACAGTTTCTGAGTCCTGAAAAATGTCTGTTATGCTGTATCAAAAATTCAGTGACTTCATCTGGTTACATGAAGACCAATGATGGGTGTGTTGGCCCAGTCAGTTTTGTGTGATAGATTATGAGGTGTTACCTGTGGTCCAATGCTCAGTGCTTGCCAACAACTATCCCAGAACCACCCCTCATCCCTCACACGGCTCTGTGCGCCATTTGTCTCTCGTAGGCCATGCTGTGAGTTGGGCAAGAGCCTCCATCTTGGATCCCTTTCAGTGACCCCAAACATATAGCATATTCACTTATTTAAAAACATCTGTAGCGGAATTCAGACTAATAAGCATTCAGGGAAGCAAGCGGCTAATTCTCATTTTGCTCCATCTGCCGTGTAAGTCCTCATCAGATCCAATCTGCCGGAATAGGCGGCAGGTGTCAGATCTGAAAGAATAATTTTCTGTTTGTTTGTTTTATTTTGGTTTTCTCCCGGGCCTCCCTCCACACATTTTTTGCTGGATTACGCATCTGATGATATTTTGCAATCAAATTAAGGGAGGAAACATTCCTTCTAGGAACGTTGGACATTTCTAGCAGAGTGGCAAGGGCAGAGATTTAGTGTGGAGCGGGACGAAGCTTTTAAGCCTTTGGCTGAATGGGATAATGAAGTCAAATATTGGCCATGGCCAAAGCTGTTCTTGGATCAAGATGAAGGCTAATGTTAGCATACTGGAACCGTCGAATAAATCCATTTTGTTCTAAACGGAGCGTGAAAGTTGCCTCCGTATGATGACGGAGTGTATATTAAGAGCTTGTTCACAAAATCAGTTATCCTAAGATAACAGGGCCAGTAGTCAATTTATTTTCCCAGTCCAGAGTTCGATACAAGGCAGAAATAGGCAGGGAATGCAGAAAAGAGGACCTCTAAAAATTAAACCAGGGGCTTGGATAATGAGGGGTTTTTACATTGTCTAGATTTGTCCACAACAGCCGTGATATGTTTATTTGGGCTTTTACAAGAAAAAAACATTGAGAAGGGAGCAATGTATGCTGGGAGGCTGCCTCCGTCAAACTCAGTCTGGGAAACTTTAGGATGCTTAGGGCTAATCCTGCGTTGAGCAGGGGGTTGGACTAGATGGCCTGTATGGCCCCTTCCAACTCTATGATTCTATGATTCTATGATTCTAAACAAGGGGACCAGCCTTTCTGGATGTTTTTACCAATGGGAAACGCCTGAAACATTCTTCAGGCTTTGAGAAACCCTGAAAGTAGTGTCTTGTTGTTGTTGGTTGCAAAGTCATGTCCAACCCATCATGACCCCATGGACAATGATCCTCCAGGCCTTCCTGTCCTCTACCATTCCCCGGAGTCCATTTAAGTTTGCACCGACTGCTTCAGTGACTCTATCCATCCATCTCATTCTCTGTCGTCCTCTTCTTCTTTTGCCCTCAATCGCTCCCAGCATTAGGCTCTTCTCCAGGGAGTCCTTCCTTCTCACGAGGTGGCCAAAGTATTTGAGTTTCATCATCAGAAAGTGGTGTAATCGTGCACATTATGGTTGGGAAGCAGAGCTGTGTCCATGATCCCCTGTGTCCCTTCCTTTCCTCTCCCCACAACAGACACCCTATGAGGTAGGACCAATATGGAACAGCAGTGCAGATCAGCTGGCTTCAGTACATAGGGGGAAGGAGGAAAAATTGCTCCATGTTTTACTATCAGTGCAACTTCATCGACAGAGAGGAAGAACAGGTAATGTCACTTCCTTCCCCCTCCTTCCTGCAGCCCACTGATCCATGCATCTAGTGAGCCATACTCCTGATTTAAATTAAAGCACAGTACAATGTGTACACAGTACAGACTGCCCAATGAGAAATCAACTCACTGCGTGCAAGTGAGCTGGGCATTCACCGAAGTAGTAGATCTTAGAGCATCCCTAATAAGTGATTTTCATTGTTTATTTAGTAAATGGAAGATTTAGGTGTGTGTAGCTGTGTTGGTCTGAAACGGCAGAACAAACAAGTTGAGTCTAATGAGACCTTTAAGACCAACAAGGATAAGCTTTTGTGTGGGTGCACACTATATCAGATGAAAGGTTCATGCATATAAGCGCTTATCCTTATCCATTGTTGTTCCTCTATATATTTCTGAAACAGCCTAGGGCAGGGGTAGTCAAACTGCGGCCCTCCAGATGTCCATGGACTACAATTCCTGGGAATTGTAGTCCATGGACATCTGGAGGGCCGCAGTTTGACTACCCCTGCCCTAGGGGGTGGGACATATCCGGCTGTCCAAGTTGAAATAGGGCCAATCAGGGTGCAGGCAACTTTGTCCTGATTGGCCCTGCCCCTGTGGCTCCTGCCCTCCGGCCCTGGACTGTAGCCTCTTTGCTCTCAGACGCCTCAGTGCCAGCAACAGGTGAGAGGGCCCTGGGCAAAGGGTTGTGGTGGAGAGCTTGCTAACGAGGGCCTCCTGGCCTGCTGACTGCCTACTAAGGAGCTCTGTCTCGGCCCTGCTAACGAGCTGTTCAGCTCCCACCCGCCCCACTTGATCTGGCTGCGAGCTGTGGCCCAAAACCATCTTAAGCTGCCTGCCCAGGGGCCAGGGGAGGGAACCCTTTCAGGGCCCATTCTTAGGAACGGGCTTTGAAGCTAGTACCTTGAATAACACTTTGTTAATCTTAAAGGTCCCAATGGACTCCAAATTTGTTCAGTAGATGGCAGTAGCTGTGGATGGATTTGGTTCCTGTAGTAACAGCGTAATAACTTAACCCCCTTTTAATGCTATTTACCTTTTGATCTGAAAGGGTAAGGAGAATGGTAAGTCCTCTCCACATGTGTCTTCTGTTTCATTCTGAGAAATCACCACCTGAGAAACTTAGAAGAGCTGAAATAGATTGCGGGAGGGATTATACCACTGTGAGCACCTCGATGATATGTGTCATGATTTCTTACTGAAATTCAGTGTTGAAAGATGGCTGGCTCTATAGAATTAAAGGTCAAACTATGACTTGGTTTGAAAGGATGGAAATTGATAGAAGGAACCCACAGAGAACAATATCTATCCCTTGGATTCTGCACCTTTATGCACTGAGTTGTAAAGGATTAGGAAAGTCAGCAGGACGGCTTGCCAACTCCAAGGCAAATTTGGCCAGGGCAATTTCTGGGAGGTAATTTTCCCTGCTAGAGATTTCAAAGAAGCCCTCCACGATGGCCAGTGCCCTTTGGCCTTTAATGAGAAAAGAATCAATGTGTCAAGATGGCCGACTGCTGTCTCTCAGCCAGTACACAGAGGATGCACAAAAGATAATCAATGGGAGCGATCCCTTACCAAATTCCAACAAGAGAAAAGGAGAATTCATGTAGAAAACATGTGGCAGCCACACTGTGTTCTTCTTTCCAGAGAGATTGAAGAGTTCACAAGAAGCACTGGTCTCAATTACTACCTTTTGTAGCTATTTCAAGTTTTTTTTTCTTTTTCTTTTAAAGAACACTGCCTGCAATATGAAGAAAACATGTTCTGCTACACCCCCCAAAGATTAAGTGACCAGAACTTGCTCAGGGTCCCGAGTCGTAAAGAAATAAAACTGGCCTCGAACAGGACCAGGGCTTTCTTGGTCTTGGCCTTGGTCTGGTTGAATCCTTCCTTATTGGTCCTGGCCCTCTAGAACAGGGGGAGTCAAACTGCGGCCCTCCAGATGTCCATGGACTACAATTCCCACGAACCCCTGCCAGCGAATGCTGGCAGGGGCTCGTGGGAATTGTAGTCCATGGACATCTGGAGGACCACAGGTTGACTACCCCTGCTCTAGAACCTTCAGCAGTTCCAGGGGGGTCAGGAACTTAACCTCTCACCCAGTCTCTTGCCTAATCAAACTTTTCAACTAGAAAGGCCAATGCTGGCTCTCTGGAAATGCTGGCCTCCCTGCCCAAGAACAACCCTCAATTCCCCTAATATAAATGAGGCCCTCCCATAAGATTTTTAAGGAGACAGCCTTTAATAGAATTTGAATTATTTTTTAATATTAAGTAGCTTATTTATGTACACTGTATCATTTTGTATATTTTATTTTGTTGTTACCTGCCCTGAGCCAATTGGGAAGGGTGGGCTAAGAAATAAATTGTTGTTGTTGTTGTTGTTGTTGATACATGTTGTACATCCATCATCTTAACAAGGGAGATGGGTAGAACTGAAAAAAAAACACATTTCATTTAATTCCCGTTGATGACTGAAAACCACCGTGCAATTTGGATTCTCAGTAGAAAAACAAAGTTTCCCCCATATTTTCATTTAATACAGAGAGCCAACTGGAAAAGTTGAAAATGTTGCATGTGTTCGGAACTGACATTGTTCTGAGAGATGAATAATGCAGGATAATGATTAGATGGCCATATTTGCTATCCAGGGAATCTCATGGAATTTTAAAATACGATATATTAAAGCAGATTAGTATACCTTAACAAAAACCGAAAAACCGAAAAACCGAAAAACCGAAAAACCGAAAAACCGAAAAACCGAAAAACCGAAAAACCGAAAAATAACAATAACAATAACAATAACAATAACAATAACAATAACAATAACAATAACAATAACAATACAACCCATCACTCACTGCTAGGCTGTGACTGGTCCAACCAGCAGTAAATGCAGCCACGTTGGAAAGTAGGGTTACAGGGGGGGGGGAGGGTTCCATTAATGGTGACACTGTCATGTTATTTCCAGAGAAAACTTGGAAATGACATCACATCTTTTATGAATGGCTGGGAACCATAGACATTTTGGCAGCTCCTAGAATGAACTGATCTCCCTTCTGGATAGCATCATGCTGTTGCTAATGCCATTTTTTGTAACCATTGTTTTTCTCCACCGCAGGAATCAGGGGTGGAGGATCCCACTCCCGCAGCTGGGAAAATGGCAGCCCTAGCTGGAAGTGATGTAATACCAATATTGGCCATCTTCTCACGCAGCCTAGTCATAAAAGGACACCCAGTGAGTCTGAAACTGGGGAGCAGCAAAGCCAGTGTGTACAGGAATAGCAGGGGCAGAGGATTTTAACCTCTCACCCGGTCGCTTGCCTAAACAAACTGTTCAACTAGAAAGGGCAATGCTGAACCTATTGACTCTGCCTATTGAAAGCTGTCATGTTGCTGGGTGCCTTAGATTGAAGGCAGACTTTTCACCTTCTGAGATGATCTGAGGGACCCTCTCTGGTAGGGGTCGGCTCTCAGTAGGGATCAGTTCTATAGCCCCCTGTTCAATATCTGAACCCCTAAAAGGTGATTTTAGAAGCACCCCTTGATATGACTACAGATGCAAATAAATTGTATATACTTAGTGGCTGTTGAAATAAGATTTTCCATCATGCCATTTTCCTGGCAGGCTGATTCCATTCCCCAAAAGCAGGCACTGCCCCGATAGCCCTCCCTTGGCTCATTATTCCTACATCAAATTGGTCCTCTGGGAAAAACAACTGATGATCAGGGAGTTAAAGCAGGGTTGCTTATAAATGGGGAGACATTTCAGACCAATCCCCTGACTAGAAACCTTGATTTATGTAATGCTACAAGATGACCCAGAATCTAATGCGAGCAGATGGGTCCATCAACACCGTGGCATGAAAAAGTAATGCTACAAAATGGAGAAAAGCTGTTTCTTGAAGAGCTATAGAAAATAACCGCCGTGTTCTTAATGCGATGTGTCAAAGTAAGGAGTCAGCATGGTTTCAAACAGGATCACAGTTTAATAAGTTCACTTCTTTCTCTGTGACCTTTTCTGCCCCCACAGCCTGGCCCAGCGCTCGTCCAGTTACGGAGCTAATTTTCACTTCTGTATGACATTGATGTCGATATGGGGCAGTCCCAGGCCTGGCGAGATGCAAGTCCAAATTTGCACCTTGGCAAGAGAACACGGATCCGCATTCACTTGCCACAGGGCAAATGAGGAGCTGCATCTCACCAGGCCTGGGACTCTCCCTAGTAATGTTTTGCTGATCAGGGTCTTGGCATGAGGAAACCGTACATTTTAATTGTATTGCAATTTAATTTGTAGAAGAGAGCCAATATAGTAGAAGAGAGCCAGTTTGGTGTAGTGGTTAGGAGTGCGGACTTCTAATCTGGCATGCCAGGTTCGATTCTGAGCTCCCCCACATGCAACCATCTGGGTGACCTTGGGCTCGCCACGGCACTGATAAAACTGTTCTGACCGAGCAGTGATATCAGGGCTCTCTCAGCCTCACCCACCCCACAGGGTGTCTGTTGTGGGGAGAGGAATGGGAAGGGGACTGTAAGCCATTTTGAGCCTCTTTCGGGTAGGGAAAAGCGGCATATAAGAACCAACTCTTCTTCTTCTTCTTCTTCTTCTTCTTCTTCTTCATCTTCTTCTTCTTCTTCTTCTTCTTCTTAATACACTGAAATCCTCATCTCACCTATATGTTGATGAAGTCTGAGCTAGTAGGGGCCAATTAAGAAAAAGATCTTGGGATTGTGATGGATCGTTCTTCTGAAAATATTGATTCCATGTGCAGATGTGATTAACATAAAAGGCATATTCCATGTTGGGGAGAAGAAAGAGCAAAAAGTGGAAAATGACAAACTGATTGTGGAGTAGGAATGCCTGCTTTCCCGGTGAGACAAACCTGAAGCCATGGGCAGTTTTAAGAAAAACGAAGTCTGCAACATTTACAGTGTAGAAAAATTGTTGGAGAGGTTTTTCCATCTCCAAGAATACTAGAATGGGGCCTCATCACATGAAGAGTCAACAATAAATGATACTTCTTCTCTTCCCCCCCCCAAAGGGTGCCAAGGAACTAGGGTGTTAGCTGCATGGAGCTTTTATTCCAATCCCAGATCGATTAAATCCCTCCCATCTACACTGAAATTGATTTCCATTTTGATTTGGGTCGAATTCAAAGTGTAAGCTTCCGTGTGCATGCACACTTACTCAGACAATGAAATGGGAGTTACAAAACCACATATGTAAATAGAGAGTGGGTCATAGATTAGTACACAGCATCATGAAGATGTTTATCAGATTCTAGGGTTTTCCTGAAATAAGAAGCTAAGTTTATTAGGTCATCATTCGTTTGGGCTCAACTCTAGGGGAAAAGCCTAGCAAAGGAAATAAAAATGTCAGGATTATTTTATGCATTCTCAATTAGAAAACCTGAGAGTCATTAAAAGAGAATTAAAAGAGGGTAAAGGGATAGGTTCTGTTTTTAATTGCTCAGAACACTTAGTTGGTCTTAAAGATGCCATTGGACCCATACTTTGTTCTGCTTCAGTAGGGATGAAAGAAGAGGATCAGCACCGGTAGCAGAGGAAAATGTACATGGGCAATTATGGGGTTGACTTTACAATGAGCCACCTCTGGGAAAGCTCCTACCTAAGAAATGTTGCCTGGGTTAGTCCTTTGACAACTACTATTAAGGCTAATTTGCACCTAGTGTGGTCCCTGTGGCCACCATAAGGAGCTGGTGTCACATGTGTAGAGAGGGGGAGAGAGAGTGACCAGGATAGACATACATCTCCCAAAGCTTAGTGCAATTAGCATTTTGACATAGCTGTCACTTGCTCTGTACTCCTAACATGTTCAGAGATTAGAAAGCAACTCTTAAAAGCTATTCTAGGGCACTGTACTTTCTGTTCTGTTTGCATCTTCTACTGGTTAAAATCAAAGATTTATAAAAAGAAAGTTAAAAAATGATGCAGTAAATTACAAAATCCTAATAAAGATATATAACATTTTGCATAGTACAGCAAACTCATAAAAAATACCCTTTCTCCTCACTTCTGTCAGCTTCTTTATGTCCTTTAGGTTTTACTCGGCATGATTTTAATTGGCTACATCATGGAGGACAGCATTTGGAATGTATGTTGCCTGCAGAGATAAGTGGAGAAGAATTTTCGTACCTTATGGATTCTTGCTGATAAGGCCAACCTGACTGACTGATCAAGAGGAGGGGAAAGCTAAATTTTCTAAAAGGAGAAGAAGCAATTTAAAGTCTTCCAAAGGTCTTTCTTTAAAACGGAGGTATAGTAGAATCTTCGTTTTTATTAAACCATATATTAAAACTTCGAAGAGCTGGATCTCAAAAAAGGTTGAACAGATAGAATATAACTGCAGCTTGCTGGTTGTCAGACATTTTCAAGAGAAAAGTCTGATAGCTTTGGTTCGTACATATATGACAGATAGGAGTCCCAACACTGCCTCAGCAAATTTGGGGCACAATGTCTGGTGAAGGGGAGGATATGACATCACTTCCAGGTGATGCTCTAGGCTGAGTCCTTTAGACTATGGTGTATTATGCATGGCAGGAAACCTCTAAAAATCTGCCCCAAAGACATATTTTTAAAATTTCTGCATGTGGCACCATTTTCACTTTGGAAAAACCACTGTAGTATTTTTGTTTCTGCATGGCCTTCCCCCCTCATAGCAGTATGGTATTTAAAACTAGCTTTACAATGACTTTTCTTTTATGATGGTACTGAGCATGCCCTTTTTCATGCATAAACATTAGTGTGTTTTTAGTCTCCTTCCCTGTGCCCCTGTAACAGCACCTTTTCTGCTCACAGTCCACCAATAGGAGCTCAAGGCGCTTGCTGCTGATTCTCTGCCAAAGGAGGTGGGCTGCCTTTGCTATAGGGAAGTGGAGCCTTTGGCTGTGTGGAATACAAAACTATAGCTTCTCTACAGAACTGTAGCACCCAAGTAATTATGTGCAGTGGCAGTCTACCTCTGATCAGTGACCATGGCTGGGGGGGGGGGTGTTTGACAGTTTATTAGGCTGGTGAAGCAGAGGAGTCTTCCCTGTGACACCTTGTGGCTGTCTGAAATACCAGTTCCCTGTTGCAGAAGAATGAGGAAGCAGAACTACTTCAAGCTATGGGCGAAGACTCCCATTTTGGACTGACTCACCAGTGATTAAAAAGTACTGGGGGGGGGGGGGAAGGTGTGGTGAGGGTTTTCAGTTTGCATGGGAATGTGTGGTGTGTTGAGGTCCATCCTGCCACTCTCTACAAGGAACAGTATACCTTAGAGGGGGGAAGGTGGTAGTTTTGCCATTCAAAAGCCAGTTTGCTCCCATGGACATTTCTTTTTTAAGTCTCCATGTTGCCTTGTCAGCGGCTTGTGCCGGAGTGGCAGTCAAGTGACACTGCAGCTGACATAGACTACTAATGAGGGTCTAGCACAATGGAGTTACTGTCATAACTGATTCAAATGCATAATCGCTACAAAAAAAAACAGCAGTATCAGAGCACATGCATAAATGGGAACGTTTTTTAAAAGGATGAATTAAAAGGGTCAGTGAACTTACTATAGTAAAAACTGGCACATACATAATAGCCCTATGGTTTTTAACATGGAGACTAAAGAAACTGCTAGATCACCACTATGAAGAAGCTCCTCAGTTTCTTGGGGGCAGGAAATTGGGGCTGAAGGACAGGTAACTCCATACCTCAGTTAGGTCAATAAGAGTCATGATAGGCTCCTCTGCCAAGCAAGACTTGGAAGGCCAGAGAGCTATGAAAGGATCTGCCAAACTGGTCCATATCTATGTGGAATGATTTAGAAGCTTCAGTTTGAACCCAATGGGGAACACATATAAACCATCTGTATTCTTTTACTCCAACATGGCAAAAATGTTACTCCAGGTGTACTTTGAATTTGGGAAAATGGTACATGAGAGCTGTAAATTTTTATTGATCCTAACCCAGCTGCTACTTAACAATAAAAAGACTTGAGACTGCTATTCATGGATCTTCCAGTGTTTTATATAATTTTATCCATTCATTGAAAGTAATTTAGAGTAGTTTAAAATCATAACCACAGCATCAGACATACTCACATTAGCCCCATGGAGCCATCAAGAGAAGCTCTAGGGTATCAATTGGCATCTCAACAACTGCATAAGCAATTTAAGTGCCAGTCCTATGCAGCCGAAGAAAAAATACAGCTATTGACAGCTTTAAAAGGGGAGTAGACAGAGTTATAGAGGATTGGTCTATATGTGGTTATTAGCCATGCTAATGAAAAGGAAACCACAACATTCAGAGGCATTAAGCCTCTATAAAGGAGCCTCACACACTTTCCCTCTCTGAGGTAAAATTTTCTCTCCAAAAGAAAATGTTGTTCCCTTACAAGCTGAGCAGCCCTTGTCACTGACAGGCATCCTGGCTTTGCTCAGCCCTAGAACTTTTTGGGAAGTCATAAGAACTCACTTTTCTTTAAAAACAAAAACAAAAAACCTTTGTCAGGATGTCATAAAGGCTTTGTTAACAACCAACCAGCAAAATATCTTATTTTATAAAGAAGAATAGGCTAGTTGGAATGTGTAATTTGGCTATATGCTTTGCAATGTTTCTTTAAGCTTTCTTAGCACTGAGAGGATGTAGTCTCTGTGTTTATGTAAAATATGTGTCTTTTTCTTTAGTTTTTGTGAGTTCCTCTGAACTTTAATCTCTAGAAGGCAGCTAGTACCTCCAATTTCCCCTTCCTTGAGGTACCAGTTTCCCTTTGACTTCTCAGGTGACTAAAGCAATCTTTCACAAATGTCTAAGGAAATCCTCACATTAAAGCAAGCTTTCACTCATGCCTAAAACATTCTTTTTCCCACTAGGCAGGGTTCCTCTTTCTCTCTTTAGAAAAATTCTCCCTTCTCCTTTTGGCCTGAATTAGGTATATCAGCTAACTTCCCAAATTCCCTCTGCCAAATTATCTGTCCCAGTTGTCCAAACTCTGTGTAGATCAGCTTTCAGCCTTTAATAAGGATTCTTTCCTTTAACTAAAATTTCTCCTCAGCTAAACACAGACAGGTGCTCTCAGTATGCGAATCAGAATAGAATAGTTTCTCTCCAGCATACAACTACTATATCTATTCCCTCTCAGCTGCTGACCAATCAGAGCCCTCTGCCTTACTGAGGAATTTTAACCCTTTAGCCCTTTCACTTCAGTACTTGGAGCCTTACTTATTTTAGTGCAGTCTGTCACAATCTTTGAATTCCAGAGCCAGGAAGCAACATCAGCCTCTATGCTCCAATGTTGGCTGTTCAAAGGTGTGAGAGGTGTTTGGCTGTTCAAGGTGAGGCTGTTCAAAGATGTTTGGCTAAGGTGTGAGACAGGATGCTGAACTGGTCTGATCCAGTAGAGCTCTTCTTATGTTCTTACCTATTACATTCAAAGAGATCTGTTCTAGGGTTGTGCACTTTGGGTGCCGAAGCAGCTGTTCCAGCATAGAGCTCTGCACCTGTGTGTGTGTGCCGACTGGCATGCCAGCATCACCCCTTCCCACGTGCCGTGGCACTGGCCACTTCGGGCTGGAATGGCTGCTTTGGCGCCCGAAGCGCACAACCCTAAATTTCTGTTCTTGCCCTCATTTGCTGCAACCCGGGGATGCTGAAGGATCTACCAATTCACGTCCCTTTCTGTTTTCTGGTTGCAAGTAGGTTGCAAGCTGTGAATCGTTTGAGCTTGTTCATCAGGTTTCATCTCATGAATTCAAACAGTACCATGGAGTACAATACAATCAGTAGTGTTTCACAGATGCATGTTCCCACATGGCCCAGTGAAAGCTCTCATTTCCCCCCTCCCATGCAGGCCAGACATCATGGCACTAGGCAGCCAGTTCAACAAATAACAATTAGTGAGCAACTGGACATCTTATTCTTGGCTGTTGAATTCATATAATCAAGGTTATTCTACTCATGTGCGTTGTCACCCAGCCATGTAGTTCTTCTTCCAGATCACTGACTTACCTAATATAACCATCCATGACCTTCAGTGGTAAATGTGCATGCAGATACGAAATCATTCGGAGAGCAAGAAAACGAAACAGCTTCCAAAATGGCTGTTTTCTGCAGGTGAACTGATCTCTGCCACCCGGAGGCTAGCAACCCTAAAGATGGTACACTTTCCCTTTAAATCCAGCGGTCCCTTGGTTTCTATTTCTCCTTCCCTGTGCCTGACTCTCAGTTCAGTCAAAGAGATCAAATTATTTTGGCAGCTTGATTGCCATGAGTTCTTGGAGCAATAACTCGTGTACTAATGGAGCTACGTATATAACATTTAGGACGTTTGAATGCAGCCATACAGCAAACCCCCCATATCCTAGAACCAGACAGAGCCATTTTTGTAGGTTTATTTATTATTATCTTAGGTTGAAGATTATCCTACTCTCACAGATAATAAATAAAGGTGAGATGAAACTTCAGACCCAGATGTCAACATAGCTGAATCAATATGCTCTTCATATAGACAGAACCAGCCCTGGGGTGACTTTAAAAGCACAAAGGATACAATAACCAGTATTGAAACGGGCTCCTCCTTCTGGGTAGCTATATCTCTTTTCTAGAACTGGCACTCAAAGAACTGCTTTCGGCATGCCCCAGGCCTGGGACATGTCTGCTTTGTATTGAATAATGCCTCTTTTTACTGAACGATGGATCCCCAAAACCATATCGTAAACTGTCTTTTGAAAGTCCCATCAGATTCAAGGGAAGGTTATGATGTGGTGTGAGAAATACCGGGAAAATAAATCTGTAATACTACTTAAGTGTTTCTCTAAATTCCAATCTACATAACTGTGCCTTAGTAGCTGCAATTATAAGATTATTGGGGTGTGTAAAAATAATTTAGTAGTTGACAGATTTGAGTATATTGAGCCCCAAAACCTTGGTATTTTCTGATATTCCTGAATCTAGATACTGGTATGCTATTCGGATTTGGAATTTTTCAGAAATCCTGATTTGTTGTGGAACTATTATACCCCACGGCAGACTTTCTCTACCAGGATTTCATGAAACCCTGGGGTTTCTTGATGGCCCATGAAGGGTTTCCTAGATGGGTGGGAGTTAATTAATTTTTAATATATCTTTTTACATTTGTTAAACATTTGCCAGATTTTATAACCATATGTGATCATTTCGACCCCCCTCCCCCCAAAATGGCCAATGATGGGGCTGGAGGGAAGGGACCCTGAGTGGGCATGTCCACAGCTCTGCTTCCCAACAATATTCTGCATGATTGCACTACTTAAGAGGTTTCTAAAACCTGAAGAATGTTTCAGGGATTTCTCAATGGTAAAAAAGTTGAGAAAGGCTCTATATAGTCAATGGTCCCTATATTTATACAGCTTTTGCTGTATTCATATTAAGCTAAGAGCTAAGTGGGGGGAGAGTGGGCGGGGCCAGTCCGGGTGAGGGGCCTATCCGATTGGCTTCACACCTTCCGATTGGCCCCTCACCAGGACAGACGGCAGTTCAAGCCAATCGGGTGAGGGCACAATCTAGGCCCTCACCAGCACAGGCCAGAAAACTCAAAATGCCGTGTCTGCGAGAATCATACATTGCTCTCTGAGAGTTTGTGTCCTCTGGGTGGGCCCTTATGTGAAATAGGTCTTATATGAAATCCTAATGTTAAATGTCATGTTCTATTTTGTTTTCCTTTACAATTACCTATTAAGGTTTGGGGCATTCAGAAGTTCTGATCTAGATGTGCACAATCCTTAACTCTCTTTTTTCCCCGTGGCTCTTCCATATAAAATTCAAGAGCTGCAAAACAGTAATAAAAACAGCTTGATTTTAACATCCCGATTGGGGCACCAAGTTGGAACTCCCAAGGGTTAGATAAAGAAGAGGGCCATAGACTTTAATCAACTCATTGCCTGTTTGCATTAATCTGCAGGGGTGTGCATTCAGCTATGTCCGAGCCAAAAAATACCTTATCGGTATTTTCCAGCTCTGGCATCACAACTCCCACAATCACCCTGAAGTGATTTATCTCATTTTTTTATTTATATTTATAGGCTGCTCCTATGGAACCAGTCCTCTCAGGGTGGCTTAGCAGCCTATATTGAGTTCCTACCTTCATTCCCCAATGAATCACATATGCCACAGGCAGATGAACAGACAAACAGACAGTTCCTTTTATTAGTATAGATTATTTTCATAGTAACCTGGGGGAAATAAAATAAACAGGAATGTTATGACACCTTAAATAAAATGATGTTGATTTTGAAGGTGCCACAAGTCTCCTGTTTATTTTTGCAATAGAAGCCTAACATAGTTACCTCTCTGGAAAGATTTCCTGAGGAAACCTGTGACTACCACATGGAGGGGGGGAAAATAAGTAGAAGAAATTCTTCAGAGGTTACCCACCCACTGTAGGAGAGTGTGAACTCAAGTCTTCCAGAAAATGAAGTAACTATGTTTTTTTGTTCCTGTGTTCTATGAGTTTGGAGTCTAAGGATACACTAATAGTGTTTTATAGAAAACCATGTTTCTAATTTTTCCTTGTTTTCTTTAAAGCTTGCGAGATGATACCTAAACGCAGACAGTTAAGTTGACAGATATTTGCCATAATGGTATTCCGAAGAGACATGTTGACAGTTATTCTAGTCTATATTTACTGTCAACAAACTTTACTGTCACTGGGAATTAATGTAGTTCGGGCATGGACTAGAGAGATTCGCTGGGTTTTGTGAACGGGGCTCATCCATCTGGAAATGAAGTAAATCTGAGGACAAACCGTTTTTGAAATGGCTGTGGCATTCCGGCTCAGATATTCTCGAAGGGAAGAAATGAGCCGCTCTACATGCAAGGCACCGAAAAAAGAAGAAGACAAATTCACTTGGAAAGATGCCATTTTTTTGCAAGGAACAGATGTGCAAGAAAACGTAGAGAGGTTGAATTAAGAAAAACAAAACAAGGATTTAATTGGGAAGAGATACGAAAGCAATGGTGTCTCTGAGTCCGGTTTTCCTATGTACATGACTAAATGGAAGCAACAGTGAAATTGCTCTGTTCTATGATGAAATGAATTTAAAAAACCTAATGTTTAAAAGACAGATATTTGTTACAATTTAGCCTGCAGCATCCACGTCATATCCCTGATATGCCAGCATAATGTCACAACCATTTGCATTTTGACCATATCATAATTACTGTGGTTCATATGTAGACTTAAAGGTAAAGGAAAAGGTATCCCCTGTGCAAGCACTGAGTCATGTCTGACCCTTGGGGTGACGCCCTCTAGCGTTTTCATGGCAGACTCAATACGGGGTGGTTTGCCAGTGCCTTCCCCAGTCATTACCGTTTACCCCCCAGCAAGCTGGGTACTCATTTTACCGACCTCGGAAGGATGGAAGGCTGAGTCAACCTTGAGCCGGCTGCTGGGATCGAATTCCCAGCCTCATGGGCAGACAGTTTCAGCTAGCATTTCTGCTGCCTTACCACTCTGCGCCACAAGAGGCTCTTATGTAGACTTAGGACCAGTCAATATTCAAAGTTCTAGAACCCATGCAGTAAATCTTTTCTTTTACCTAGCATTTCAGATTGCAAGGAAGGGAGTAGGGTTTGTATACCTTTCTTTAAAAAAAAAAAAATCCATACATGTGAAGAACATAAGACCGAAGGCAAGCCCTGAATCTTTCTTCTTGATATGCTAGTTTCCAACATTAAGGGAACTGAGATGCATAAACTGCCAATCCACTTAGAGCCTTCATAGTACTTTATAGCATTCATAGAAGCATAGAGTTGGAAGGCACCTCCAAGGTCATCTAGTCCAACCCCCCGCAGCATGCAAGAAATTCACAACTACCTGCCCACCACAGTGACCCCAATTCCATGCCAAGATGATGTCCCTCCCCCCCCCCAAAAAAAAAAAACCAGAATCCCTGGCCAGTCTGGCCTGGAGGAAATTCGCCTTGTGATCCCAAAATGGTGATTAGCATTTCCCTGGGCATGTAAGAAAGGGCCACAAGAGCCAAGCCCTGACACAATCCCTTCTGCCCATCCATCACAATGTGCCTAAGTTCTCAGAATCAGCATATCTGCCAGATGACTATCTAGCCTCTGCTTAAAAACTTCCAAAGAAGGAAAAACCACCTCCCAAGGAAGTCTGTTCCACTGAGGAACTGCTTTAACTGTCAGGAACTTCTTCCGGATGTTTAGCGAAAAATTCTTTGGGATTCATTCCATCCCATTGGTTCTAGTGGGCTCCAGCCTACATGTGACATTCTGATGTATTTGAAAGGCAACCCGAATGTGAAAGTAGCAGACACATATGAGATCTGTTATGTGGATTGAAGAAGAGTTATATTTTATATCACACTTTCCTCTACCCTAAGGAGTTTCAACATGGCTTATGATCGCCATCCCTTCCTCTCCACACAACAGGCACCCTTTGAGACAGGTTAGGCTGAGAGAGTTCTGAGAGAACTGTGACTGGCCCAAGGTCACTCAGCAAGCTCCATGTGAAGGAGAAGTGGGGAATCAAACCCGGTTCGCCAGATTAGAGTCTACTGCTTATAACCACAACCCACAGTGACTTGATGTCTCTTTGGAGCAGCTGTTCTCCTCAGCAAATGGGATGAAGATGAAGCCCTTCTTAGCCCTTCTGCTAACTCTCTGAAGTGTTAATGGTCAGGAACCCTATTACCCCTTCTGATTGGCAGACAGAAGCTGGTCCTATGGCCTCAGAATGAACAGGGATGAAGAAAATTCTACATGGATTGCTACCTTAGCCAGAAAAGTCAAAATAAAACAGGAGTTTGTTGTAGGGATTGCTGGGCGCCAGCTATCGCAGGAGGCCTCCTGTCAATCCCTTTCATCATCCATCAGTACCCTTGCCCTGGGAGGAGGAAGTGGAAGAGAAAAAAATGTGCACCAGCTTTGTGCTGGCACACCTGCACCATTTCCAATTAAAACCCGAAGTGTCTTAGACCAGGGGTAGTCAACCTGTGGTCCTCCAGATGTTTATGGAGGACAATTCCCTTGAGTCCCTGCCAGCAAATGGAGGACCATCTGGAGGACCACAGGTTGACTACCCCTGTCTTGGACCTCACAGTTTCTGCTAGACTTATTACTTAGTTGTAATGCACATTTCCTCAGATCAGGAGATCATGATCATGACGATGCTTATTTCAGTTTTAAAACAGCAATCTTTCTAGTAATGTCCCCCACCCGTGAAAATGGAGGTCTTCAGCATAGCAGCATGCTAAATATGTACCATTGGTATATTATCTATTGAGTTCTTTTAAATCTCCTCTCCAGAGGGCTCAGGGTGGTGAACTTCATGGCCTTTTGGGCTCTGGCCCCGGCCTGGTGGAATATTCTCCCTGGAGAGATCAGGACCCTGGATTATTTGGGACCGTTCTGCAGGGCCTGTAAAACAGAGCTGTTCTGCCAGGCCTATGGTTGAGGCCAGAAATGACATCAACATTTCTGGCCTCCCTGCTCAAAATATCCCTCAGGCTTCACCGCATTTGCCATCTGTTCTGGGCACTGGGAAATCTGAGGTGGTTTGAACTAATTGGTCTGCAGAGTGTTTTTAAATATACCAATTATTGCTATTTTGCTGGGTTTATAGATCTTGTTACCCACCCTGAGCCTTTGGGGAAGGGTGGGTTAAAAATCATGGTTTTATTATTATTTACTAGTCTCCAAGCCTGCTGTAGTTTAAATGCAGTGGGTGCTAGTGGCAGGGAGGCCTGGGGGGGGGGGGGCGTCAGGAGGGAGGGAGACCGCTGGAGCTGCGAAGAGTTATCCCGGCTCCGTGGCACTTCCCAGGGGCGAAAAAGTTTAAAAGTGGGATCCACCCAAATGACTGGTTTGGCCCTAAGAACAGTTTGAAGTTAATTTATTATTGGTTTCGTGGCAGACCTCTTCAATAGAAATAAATGCCTATAGAAGTTTAAGATACCACAAAGCACTTCATGTTATCATTAATGCAATCTGTTTTTCAAATCCACAGTGGGCCAAGAAACTGGGAAATGCAATCAACTTGTGTTCCTGTTAGAAATTGGAAGTTCCAGAACAATTGAGCTCAAAAGGAGTGAGTCACATATTTAATCCATGCTACTCTGAAATGATTTTTTCTTCTCTTAAAAGAAAAAAAAAGAATTTCAAAGTCATAAATATTGTAAGATAAAATTACAAAGAGGGTCTCAAACTGCCGGTGTAAGTTCAAAGAAATAAGAGGCAGACTCAAATATTTTACTGGTTCACAAATGGCCACACAAAAAAGAGAGAGAGAGAGAGAGAGAAAAGACAGCATAAGGTTTTAAACTTTCCTTTAAGGAAAAACCAGCCTAGTGATTTCTAATATACCTTATCAGGAAGTAAGCAAATGGGTTAGAAAATCTTGTAAAAGAGTGACACTTCCCTTTGTTGTTAGCTGAGCAATTGGGCACCCTGGATTAAGAGACTCTAAAGCTCACCAGTAACAGAAAGCAGAAAAGAACTTTATGAAACAGACCAGCTTAACTAACTTGTTCTAGACTTTCTAGGGTTTCTAGTTCCCTGAAAGGCCAGCAGTGGAGGGAGATCTATACTAGCATCACAGAGACTTCAGCAGTGAGATGGCAAAGTCAGTTCCAGAGTGCACTGGAAAGGATATAATTGTGTCACTAGTCATACAGGACACTCTGGTATTTGGGCAAAAACTCTATGGCGGAAGCCAATTTGATCACAGAATTTCTGTCCAAATACCAGAGTGTCCTATATCACCTTTGCCACAGTGATAGCACTTCTGGGGTACCCAGTGGTGAAGCCACAGTGTTGCAATGCCACGCCATGCCAGTACATGTTTTGGAAATGTTTAATTTTTACACTGGATATTTACAGTCATTGTTTGCTCTGAGAGAAGGGTATACTCAGAAGTTAAGAGGCAACATGTGCACTATACAAGCCTGTCTGTCAGTTTCTTTGCTTTTTGGATGCCCACCTGCATGACGGCCACCCTGGACCGCAGAGCGGTTTCAAGCTGTGCAGCAGACAGCTCAAGGAAAAGAGGCAGCAGAGGAAGATACGCTGTGCAGGATGGGATCTGTGGGGCGGGTGAAAGGCAGGAGCTGGGTTTCCTTCCCGTTGCCTCACCCATTCGTCTCCCCTGCTGACTCCCCAGTCTGAGCTTTGGGTTAATTGGATCAAACTGGCATGTTCTGGACATAGCCATTTGGTGCGGTGCATTTTGAGTACATGCCGCTATGATTAATGCTGCTGACTGGGCAGGCACAAAAGCTGCACATACACCAGATTGTAAATGATGTACGACCTGCCCAGCACTGACACGGGGAGGGCATCTGTAACCCAAGCAAACCAGTAAATTGTTAACATACATCAACTGCGGCGCTTGCTCCGCCAAGCTGCTATTCGGAACGCGCCGTTCGTGCTGACTGCAAGACGACTCGGAGTGCTGTTTGTTCTGAATTGCAAACAAATTGTCAAGGCAATTCTGGGTTATGCTGAACTTGACAGCAAATGGGTATTGCAAACGAGGTGAGTTCTGAGTTTGGGGGAGTGAGCACACACACACAACCGTACTGCTGCTTCCCTTTGCAAAAGGCTGAGAGAAGAAGAAGAAGAAGAAGAAGAAGAAGAAGAAGAAGAAGAAGAAGAAGAAGAAGAAGAAGAAGAAGAAGAAGAAGAAGAAGAAGAGTTGGTTCTTATATGCCGCTTTTCCCTACCTGAAGGAGGCTCAAAGCGGCTTACAGTTGCCTTCCCTTTCTTCTCCCCACAACAGACACCCTGTGGTGTGGGTGAGGCCGAGAGAACCCTGATATCACTGCCCGGTCAGAGCAGTTTTATCACTGCTGTGGCGAGCCCAAGGTCACCCAGCTGGCTGCATGTGGGGGAGTGCAGAATCGAACCCGGCATGCCAGATTAGAAGTCCGCACTCCTAACCACTACACCAAACTGGCCACCCTCTAAAGAGCGAGAACCTGAGTTTTGAAGGAACGTTAGAAGCTGCCCAGTATGGAGGCTAACCCCAACTCCCCAGTACTGTCTGCTCAGACTGGCAGAAATGGTCCAGAAAAAGTAGAACGGTCCAGGAAAAGTAGATCCAGCATGGTGTCGGGGTTAAGAGAGTGGCAGCTTCTAATCAGGCAAGCCGGGTCTGAATCTGGTACGTCTCCTTTTGCGGAAATGGTCTTAGAGAAAGAAAGTTTGATCACAGGCCGAACAAGAGAGCCTCTTGGCTGAGTGATATGGTTGCCAGGTAACCCCTGTCAACCAGCTGTGGATAGGAAAACTTAACAACAAAGGGGGAGACCTAGGCCAGCTCCTCAGCAATCTTGCCGGTGTTATGGCAATGTCACTTCAAGATGTCACCATGTCACAGGCAATTCAGGGATGCTGGAGAATGTGGGCAAAAACTCTACAGTAGAAGCTGTTTTTACCATTGCGTTTTTGGTAGAATAGCAGCCTCTTGGTGAGACCTGGGGATTCTGCGGAATTACACCTCATCCCCAGACTCTAGAGATGAGTTCCCTTAGTTCCCTTAGAGAAAATGAATGCTTTGGAGGGTTTCTTCCTTGGCTCCATCCCGAAATCTCCAGGAGTTTTCCAACCTGTCTCTGGCAACCCTGCCCCCAGTCTCCTGCTGTTGACTGGGTGGGTGCATCGAAGTCCATGGGGAAATGGCCAATGTTTCTAGAGGTGCCTACAAGCATGTAAGAATGTGAGTACAAATACATATGCAGAAGGATTCTGGCATGTACCTTAAATAGCCAGATTTGTATCTGGAGGCTAAGGTTGGGCATTGGACCCCCTAGAACAGTGGTAGTCAACCTGTGGTCCTCCAGATGTCCATGGACATCTGGAGGACCACAGGTTGACTATCCCTGCCCTAGAACAAAGTTTGTGGGAAAACTGCCCCTCGAAGGGAGGAAGTGTCTGACCCCTTGACTCTGGGCTCCAGCCTTTGATTTTTGAGCTCCATAGCTGTTCAAATGGACACCACCCTTTGATGCCGGTGAGCTCATCCTTCTAGGGGTATTGTTCACACCCCTGGGTATATGGTGCCATCCATTTCCAGATTGGTGAATTTCAAGGGCTGCCACTCCTTCTTCAAGCTTGCTCCAGGCAAGTCAAATGCTAGACCTTCAGGCAAAACAGAAAGCTTATTGCTCTTTGGTGCTTGCAGTCCATGTTTTCTGGGTGGAGGAAGATAGCAAAGGATAGGGAAGGGAGTAGACCAAAGCTAACGTTTCGAAATACTAGCAGCTGAGCAGAAACGTAACACTTCAATCTGTTTAATGTTATATAGAAATTCATGCAATCAAGAATTTTGGCTGATTTGTGAGCTTGCTTTGGATGTTTAATAGAAAAAAATATATACTCCTCGTGACAATATTGTTGATAGGGCAGGAACATTAGATGTGGTTTTTTGGCAGACAGTGAAATATTATCGTCTCGCCTTCTGCCCGTATGCTATTTAAAAAATAGCATTGCACATACAGTATCTTATTGAAGGAGTGGGAAGTGTAGACTGATCGGATCCAGATTTTAATTTTTTTTTATTGCATTGTGACTTTACAGGCCAAGTTATGTTAAGCAATTCCTGGGAAAGATGATCAGATCCTACCTTCTGTATTAAATGGATATCAGGTTTACGGGTAGAGATCAGAGGAGATGCATTACTTGAATGAATAACTTTTAGGTCGGTCAGGCAAACGAGCACAATGGAAGATCTCTTTAAGTATTTGAAAGGTTGTCACTTGGAGGAGGGCAGGATGCTGTTTCCTTTGGCTGCAGAGGAGAGGACACGCAGTAATGGGTTTAAACTACAACGATATAGGCTAGATATCAGGAAAAAAATTTCACAGTCAGAGTAGTTCAGCAGTGGAATAGGCTGCCTAAGGAGGTGGTGAGCTCCCCCTCACTGGCAGTCTTCAAGCAAAGGTTGGATGCACACTTTTCTTGGATGCTTTAGGATGCTTTAGGAAACTGAGCTCCCCAATTTGTTATTACAAGTGGATTGAACAGGTGAATAAAACAATGTGTGATGTTCATCTCATGATATTAGAGATGCCCAGCTGGGTCACACCACTGGTCTATCTAGTTGAACATCCTCTTTCATGCAATGGCTAAGCAACTGCCCTGAAGGGTTAACAAACAAGGTATAGAGCCCAAGGCCATCCCTGATGTTTCCTCCTATCACTGGGTTCAAAGGTTTCCTGCCTCTGGCTATGGAGGTTCCTTTTGGTGAACAGAGCTGATAGCCACTGTTGGACTTATCCTCCAAGAATCTGTTTAATTCCCTGTTAAAGCCACCTGTGCTCTTGGCGATCCCTATGCCCACGAGTAGTGAATTCTACAATAGAGTTACTCATTGAGTAAAGAAGTGCTTCTGGTCAGTCTTATTGGAGCTTTGTGATATGTGTGATTGGTAAGGAAGCAGAAAATTAAACACTTCCTCCCTCAGGATTTAGGATGCTTATGGCTGATCCTGCGTTGAGCAGGGGGTTGGACAAGATGGCCTGCATGGCCCTTTCCAACTCTATGGTTCCATGATTCTATGATTCTATCTAAAGATTTGGGTGACAAATCTTTTCGTTGGTACCTTCATCTCTTTGGCAGCCCCACTGGCGTCCCCGTTAGGGAGAAAGGCTGGGTGCAAACGAAAGAAATAAAATCAATCATAAAGCTTCCAATTAATGGACAATGTGGTGTTTGCCAAGCATTTACTGGTACTGTATCTATCTATCTATCTATCTGTCTGTCTGTCTGTCTGTCTGTCTGTCTGTTTATTTATATACCACCCTCCCCGAAGGCGGGCGGTTTACATGAAACAACAAAATAGTACAGGTAACATCATTCAAGTAACAGTAAGGTGGTAACAACAACAATAACATTTACATAATAACAATAACAACAATAACATTAAAGGAAGGTAAAACTGCAAGAGCCTTAGCTCAACTCGTACTGAGACCCAGGGGTTGGGTGGATTTGTTAACAGTCCTGGTAAGAGGGGAGGGCTTGGGGGCCAATTGGAAGCGATAGACAGGTCGACCTTAACCAAATGACCGGTGGAGGAGCTCCCTTTTGCAGGCCCTGTGGAACTGCTTTAGTTCTGTCAGGGCCCTGATCTCCTCTGGGAGCTCCTTCCACCAGGTGGGGGTCACAGTGGAAAAGGCTCTGGCCCTGGTTGAGGTCAAGCGGGCTTCCTTGGGGCCAGGGACCACCAGGAGGTTGGAGGAGGTAGAGCACAAGGCTCTTTGCGACTTCTATACCGTACCCTCGCAATTAGACACCTCGGGGTGCAGAACAACACAGGCATCAAGGGACAATCAGCATAGAAGCCCAAAAATGTATAAATACAGTAGGAGTCTAGTAAAACTTAAAACATGGTTAATTTAATATAAAATGAACTAAAATTACAACTGCTGGCCCTGTAAGGAGGAGGAGAGGAGAGGTGGGAGGGATGCGGGATGGGAGGGGGCTGATCAGATGTTATTGCGGTTTGAATTCTGCTGGCCTCAACCCTAGGCTTGGTGGAAGAGCTCCGTCTTGCAGACCCTCCAGAACTACTCACTTTCCATCAGGGCCCTGATCTCCCTGGGGAGCTCCTCCCACCAAGTTTGAGCCAGGGTCAAGAAGTCCCTGACTCTGGTTGAGGCCAGGCTTATTTCTTTGGGGGCGGGGACCACTACCCAATTAGCATTCACTGATCGAAAGGCTGTCTGAGGGATGTATAGGTGGTCCTTTAGATATGCAGGGCCCTGCCTTCATAAGGTTAGAACCAAAACCTAGAACCGGATCCAGAGTTCAATGGGGGAGCCAGTACAGCTGCCAGAGCACCAGCCGAACCAATAGCACAGTGCAAAATCTCATGGCTTGATATGTGCGATGTGGTTGTGCTACTAAAAGATTACCCGAAAGAAAGCAGGGCAAAGCAGACCCCTCCCTCTCAAAAATAAAGCTGTGAAGTTTCAAACCAGAACTCAAATAAGGGGCATTTGTCACTCTATAATGTGAGATATGCCCAATGAATTGTAACATAGTGCCTTCCGTGGGGACAAAGAAATCTTACACTATCTTGTTCCAGTAACACCAGGTGCAGGAGGTTCATGTAAAAGATGTGTTTTATAAACAGGCCACACATATAAATGAAGCCATTATTATGTCCCTTGATAGACTCCATCAGAGCTGTGTATTTATGTTGGTTTCGGGTCCCCTTTGCTAATAAATCTGCAGCTACAAGTTCATGTAGACTGGGTCTCCACACAGAAAAAAGGGAACAAACTACTCTCTCTGCTAGCTTTTCAGAAATGAAAAAAAAGCCACATTGTTTCTACATGCAAAGCCACGAAGCTCAGGATTTGATGAGTCCATGTGCTCACTGACCCTTCTGTTGCAGACTATGTAAAGCAGAATTATTCAGGAGGGTATTTTTACAAAAGAAATAGGTATATAGTATAAATGTCAGGGTTCAGGAAGCTGCTTTTTTAAAGGTGCTGTATATTATCTACTTATGTATTATCCCGCTCTTACTTCTCCACGTCCTGTTTTCGTAATTCTATTCTCTGCATCACTTGATATGTCATGTCTGATACTAGCAGGGTGCATTCTGGAATTCCTGAACTGAAAATAAACATGCCTATCACTGTTTGGGGGTCATTGCCATGATTTTTCCAGATTCAGGGTTGCACAAATCCAGGGTTGTCAGGCATTTCCTTCACACAATCCTCCCATGTACTTTATCATGTTAGTTTACTATCGGCAGCAGTGGCCACCTTGTTTTTCCTTTGATTCTCCTTATTTCCCCAGCAGAGGCATTTCTCTTCTAATGGGACCCATTCAGGCAAGTATCAACTACTCAGGGGAAGTCAGTTTCCAGCTGGTGCAAGGTGGCTGGGGGGAGGGAGAGGAATGGTCTGGCCGAGTTGTGTGTCTGGCTGGTCCCTTCTCCTCCCCTCCCTCCCTCCCTCGTGGGTCTAGGGCCTGTTTTCCTTCCCAGTTCACTGCTCCACAAGTAGGATGGCTGGGAACAACTTGTTCCTTGTTTGGAGACCCATAGACTAGGATCCCCTCAGCCCAATTTGCTTAAAAGTGGGGAGGGGTAGCACTAGCTACTGGCATCCATCTCAAAGATGGGGAGAGCTATTCATGAAAGTAAAATATAATAATGCAGATCTGGTTTCACAAGGCAAACAGAAGTCAAGTCAAGTCCAACTTTATTGCACTGGGCCATAGGCCATCGCAAGATCAGATAACAATAAAATTGTTCACAACAAACACAGATCTGTCACAATTATCACTTAAAGGTAAAGGTAAAGGTATCCCCTGTGCAAGCACCGAGTCATGTCTGATCCTTGGGGTGACGCCCTCCAGCGTTTTCATGGCAGACTCAATACGGGGTGGTTTGCCAGTGCCTTCCCCAGTCATTACCGTTTACCCCCCAGCAAGCTGGGTACTCATTTTACTGACCTCGGAAGGATGGAAGGCTGAGTCAACCTTGAGCCGGCTGCTGGGGTCGAACTCCCAGGCTCATGGGCAGAGCTTTCAGACTGCATGTCTGCTGCCTTACCACTCTGTGCCACAAGAGGCTCTAATTATCACTTAACCAGAATTTAAAAATTACACTTGACCCATACATTCTGCTCATTAGCCCACAGTATTTGCCACCAGGCCACCTCGAATCTTTCTTGCGGCCAGAGCAAAGGTGGCAGCCCTTTGTGTCACAGATAGGTCTGTTTCAGAAAGCAAATACCTTGATTTATCATGAACTGAAGAAAATGCCCCTGGAATAATTTTATTTAGAATTTTCCTCCTTTGATCTGTGTAAATAGACATTCCAATAAATAGTGTGGTGGCAGATATTCAAGCTGAAGTGAAGAAGTCATTTGACGCGACCCCAGCAATATTGATGAACTGATCTACTTCCTTCTGGATGCTTCAGTTTACCAGAGTTTCTAACTGTGGGCTCTGCCTGGAATCAGCCAGGGATGAGAATTCATTTTCGGCTCAGTGCTGGAGAATATGACAGGAGCCATTGACAAAGCGGTCTCCAGTTTGAAATTAGCGTGGAATCTGAATTCACTGAAACAGAATTCATAGATCCTTTGAGGGGAACAAGTTTTCAAATTCGGTTCTTGAACTGAAGCCATTCCGCTGCTTATTTTCAACAAACCCAACTTGTTTCTTGTTATGTATATGAAAGTGTGGAAGTTTCGCAATGACAGCCAGTCATTTGGAGACTCTAGTTCTGGACCAATGCACTGTCCCCGTTAAGGACCAATCAGGTTCTTTGGTGGATATTCTAAAGCGGATATTCTAAAGCTTAAGTAGGAAGACAGGAGGAGAATAGATGCTTTCAAATTATGGTGTTGGAGACGAATGCTGCGAATACCAAGGACAGCCAATGTTACCAACAAGATAGTTTTAGAGAGGAGCAAACCAACTATGTCATTAGAAGGCAAGATATTACGGCTGAAGCCCACTTACTTTGGACACATCATGCGATCAAACTCGCTAGAAAAATCATTAATGCTCGGCATGGTCAGCGGCAAAAGGAAACGGGGTCGCCAAAGGATCCGCTGGCTCAACACGATCAAAGCCGACACAGGGATGACCATGAACCAACTGAAATAAGCAGTCAGAGACAGGGGTGCATGGCGAAGACTGACACAGGGATGACCATGAACCAACTGAAAGAAGCAGTCAGAGACAGGGGTGCATGGCGAAGACTTTCCTATAGAATCACCGAGGGTCGGACATGACTGAATGGATAACATCATCATCATCATCATCTAAAGCGGATATAAGTTCGGGTTGTCCCTATGTTGCTTGGTTGGCATTGGATTGAATAAAGAGCTGTTTGTTTTGGAAGAACTTCGTGGTTCTGCATTTACTGAACCTGCAGACACTTCAGTTTTTCTCTCCACCTTCTTAATATTCAGTGTAAAATCAACACATTTTCATTCATGGCATGGATTGTACAGCTGCCATTGCCACTGTAGCAATTGTAGGCCTATTTCTTTTGAGACGGGTTCCCTGCTGTTCTAATAGTGCTTTGGATAGGCTGGAGACATGATCTGTATGCTTAACCTTTAGGTTTATCCCGTCTTTGGGGTTCATACACAACCCGATCATGCCTGTGGAGGTAATTTCCTGCCTTCGCGCCCTCTTCCCCACTTAGTTCCAAAGGCAGTCCCTCTGAAATGCTTGCACTTGAAAAATAGTCACTGCCATTCTCAGAAGCCAGACTTTTGGACGTTGCCCCAAATTCATCTTAGTTGTTGAAAAATACCCTGGCAGATAAAACTAGCCTGAAGATGTGTTTATTTAAATAAGGAACAACCAATTAAACCGGAAACACAAGTTTGTATATAGTGGTCTTGGCGTTGGAAGGGGCCATGCAGGCCATCTGGTCCAACCCCCTGCTCTACGCAGGATCAGGATGTCAGGAACTGAGTCTGGGACTCTACAAATCCAAGCAGAACCCCTTCCACTGAGTCATGGCCTATCCCTGATCCATAATCTCTCCCAGATCCTAGGCCAGCACTCTGACCCAACCCTGGTTGTCCAAACAAATCTGGTGGTCCAATCTAGATCTTTTTGAGGTCACTGGGTTTTATTCCCAAACATGATCTTGTCAAATTCCTATGAGGGTGCAGAACGACATGGCTTGTCTCAAATCTTTAATAAATCTACCCTTGGCGATGCAAATAGGATGTGACAGTCATCACCAGGACGTGAGCAAAGATGCCCATTTTAAGGCTAGCTAGCAATCGGAAAGGAGCAAATGCTAGAGGTGCCGCAGGGAAAAAACAACAACACAGAGAAGCATTTTAGAAGTGACAGTCAGTCAAACGCACAGTTCTTGGTATCAATTGAACACCAACTTTATCTCTCTCCCTTTTAAGGCAGATTCCAAGCTGTCTTCTGTGCATGACAGCTGGAAAAAAAACAAAACATTCTTAACAGCTTCAAAGGCAGTCACTAGAATGACTTTAAAGAGAGAGTGCTGAAAACACACACACACAAAGAACGGGCCAAGAAGGTAGAATGGAACCTTCAAAGGAAAGGAAGCGAACGTCGAGTGCTTTTGTGGGCTTCTGATATGTTCCTTGTTCCCTGTGCATTGTTTAGCAGGGCAAGGTTTGGCTTTGGTTCCAGCCTGAAAGCTAACATCTGTCCACCATGTTCTCTTTGGCCTCCCAGTTTAACCTGTGAATGTCTCTGCTCTTTACCCCACAAGTACCTTGGCCAGGGAACATCCTGAAGGCAGCCGTTTTCTGTTCTCCTTTGAACTGCAACACAGTATAATGGATGTTAAGTAAGGAGGGGTGGAGGGAAACACTACAGAGAAATGAAATTCTCTTGTTTTATTTATTTATTTGTTTTGCTGGGCTAGCAGTGGGATTTGGACTGTTCTTTCAGTAGCTGAAAGCTGTGCTCAGGGCTAAATCAGACGTTCAGGAAGATAAAGAAGAGTTGGTTTTTATACCCCACAAGTTTATTGGATTCTAACTGCTTATTTATTGTATGTTTTATAAAGTACTAGATATTAAGCCCGCTGTTGGCAAAATACAGCGGGCCCTAGCATGATGGATGGGTGGAGGGATGGGGTGAAGGAAGGAGGAAAAGGAGAAAGAGAGACAGAAAGACAGAAAGAAAGGGAGGAAGATAGAGACAGAAGAAGAGGGAGAGAAACAGGTAGCCAGAAAGAGGCAGATGGAAGAGAGGGAAGAAGGGAGAAAGGGAAAAACAAAAGGAATGCTGGGAGGAAGGGAAGGAGAAAGGGAATGCTGGGAAGAAGGGAAGGAGAAAGGGAATGCTGGGAGGAAGGGAAGGAGAAAGGGAATGCTGGGAGGAAGGGAATGCGAAAGGGAATGCTGGGAGGAAGGGAGGAACAGAGTAAGGTAGGTGGCCTTGGGACCTTCTGCTGGGCCCAGGGGCAGGCTTGGCTGCCCCAGGGCCCAGCAGAAGGCTCGGGACGGGGGCGGCAGGCTTTGCGGCCTACTGCCGGGCCCAGGGGCAGGCTAGGCTGCCCCAGGGCCCGGCAGAAGGCTCGGGACGGGGGCGGCGGGCTTTGCGGCCTACTGCCGGGCCCAGGGGCAGGCTAGGCTGCCCCAGGGCCCGGCAGAAGGCTCGGGACGGGGGCGGCGGGCTTTGCGGCCTACTGCCGGGCCCAGGGGCAGGCTAGGCTGCCCCAGGGCCCGGCAGAAGGCTCGGGACGGGGGCGGCGGGCTTTGCGGCCTACTGCCGGGCCCAGGGGCAGGCTAGGCTGCCCCAGGGCCCGGCAGAAGGCTCGGGACGGGGGGGGGGAGGCTTTGCGGCCTACTGCCGGGCCCAGGGGCAGGCTAGGCTGCCCCAGGGCCCGGCAGAAGGCTCGGGACGGGGGCGGCGGGCTTTGCGGCCTACTGCCGGGCCCAGGGGCAGGCTAGGCTGCCCCAGGGCCCGGCAGAAGGCTCGGGACGGGGGCGGCGGGCTTTGCGGCCTACTGCCCGGCCTAGGAGCAGGCTCGGCTGCCCCAGGGCCCGGCAGAAGGCTCGGGACTTTGGGAGTGGGCTTTGTGGCCTTCTGGCGGGCCCAAGGGCAGGTGAGCCTGCCCTGGGCCCGGCAGAAGGCTCCCTGGGCGAGGGGAAGCCGGCCGGAGGACTTACCGCTGGGGAAGGCTTCTTCCTCTGAGCGGCAACTCCCCGGCCGGCCCAGGCGAGGCTGGGCCAACCAGCCAATGGGGAGCCGCGCTTTGCGCGGCTCCCCATTGGCTGCTTGGCCCTCGAGTGACACTCGGAGGGCCCAATCAGGAGCCGCTTCGCGGCTCCTGATTGGGCCCTCCGAGTTTTTATCCCGGACAGGGCCCGCCCTAACTCCTCCCCACTTGCCCTTACTCCTTTATTCCTCCCGCTCCTCCGGAGCGGGGGGAGGGTTAAAGATTGTATTCTGTATGATGTAATCCACCTCAAGATGACTGACAACAAACAAACAAGGAAATAAAGGAGGCTCAAAACAGCTTACAATCACCTTCTCTTCCTCTGCCCACAACAAACACCCTTCTTCTTGTTCTCCTCCTCCTCCTCTTCCTCCTCTTCCTCCTCCTTCTTCTCCATGGACCTACTCATTCATATGCACGTGCATTCATGCCCCCCCCCCACATACTGTTTTCTCATGAGCTCATCAACAGTGAAGGGGGGTGGGAAAGGATGAGATAAGAAGAAGAAGAAGAAGAAGAAGAAGAAGAAGAAGAAGAAGAAGAAGAAGAAGAAGAAGAAGAAGAAGAAGAAGAAGAAGAAGAAGAAGAAGAAGAAGAAGAAGAGTTGGTTCTTATGTGTTGCCTTTCTCTACCCAAAGGAGGCTCAAAGTGGCTTAAAGTCGCCTTCCCTTTCCTCTCCCCACAACAGACACCCTGTGAGGTGGGTGAGGCTGAGAGAGCCCTGATATCACTGCTCGGTCAGAACAGTTTTATCAGCGCCCTGGAGAGCCAAATGTCACCCAGCTGGCTGCATGTGGGGGAGTGGGGAATCAAACCCGGCATGCCAGAGTTTGCACTCCTAACCACTACACCAAACTTGAGGAAATGAATGTTTCAGACAACTACACATGCTCCCAGACCAGAACAAACGTTGAAATTGTCTTAGTTAAATTAGAGTTAAAGAAGAATTCACTTGCAGCACAGAGATCAAACTTCTTCCAGAACACAGGAACAGAATGGTGTAGATTTTTCTCCTCCCTAGTTCCCCCCTCCCAATCAAATTGCAAACTGTTTTCATCAGACGGCTTGAATTTAACCCAGTTTGCTTGCACAGCTCTCAATAGGACTGGGATTCTTGGTCCTAAACTCTTCTTTGTACTTGCACTGTGTCAATTCTTCACACCTGATGGGTTTATCCCTCCCCCGCCAATAAAAAAACACTAGCAGATACCAAAGGAAGGAGAGGGCAATACGTGCCTTAAAGACGATCCATTTTAGGAGCTCAGCTCATGCATGCTGCGGGGTAGCATCAATGTCAGGAATGTTAACAGCTGCGTGGCAGAGGAGCTTTCGAAATAAGATACTGATAAGGAATCATATATTCGCAGCAGGCAAACACGAACCCATTGACGTTTTAAATGCAATCACAATCATGTCTGTGGGTATTCTAATCCATTACAAATCTCACCTTACTTTGTTCTCGGTAACTACTTGAGATTGCACACCATTTTTTGCTCAGGCAGAATTTTGCCATTTTGCCAATGCTGACAGATAAGATATTTTGCATCCTAAGCAGTGAATGTCTTGAGACTTTTTTTAGAAAAAGAAAAACAAGGAAGCGGAATATCAGGCTGAATTTACCGTATGTACTCGCGTATAAGCTGGCACGCATATAAGTCGAGGCACCTAATTTTACCACAAAATCTGGGCAAACTTATTGACTTGCATATAAGCTTCATCCTCACAGGCTCTCCCATCCATCCCCCCTCCAACAAATACAGAAAAATCAAGGGGATAAATAGCTGCTGGTTTTTGTACCCCACTTTTCACTCACAGAAACCAAAATAATAGTTAGGAAGAAGTGATTAAGAAGAGATAGAAGCGAAGGCAAAAGATTAAGAAGAGATAGAAGCGAAGGGGAAAAAAAAGATCAGAGTCCCTCAGTCAAACCGTTGATGTCCTACAAGCTGCCAGAGCAACAATTGGCTGGCTGGAGCTGGCTTTTAATTATCATATATACCCGTGTATAAGCCGAGGAGGGCTTTTTTAGTGTGGAAAAAGGTGCTGAAAAACTAGGCTTATACGCGAATATATAAGGTATAAAGAAGAGAGGACCATGACCTGCATTTTGTTCTGCCATTAGTCCTGCATAGGAAAAAAAAATAAGGAACACCCAATTTATATGTTTTTGCCTTCATATATATTTACCTTCAAAAGGCTGTTTTAATACTCACAATTGGAGGGTGGAAGGACTATACCTTTTTAATCCTCCACTTAGAGCCTCAGTTCCAACTGGGGCTATGTTTTAAAGCCACCACTGAACTGTAAGAAATGTTGATTGGAATACTCAGTCACAGGTGGGTGAGCTTTCTGTGAGAGGAACCCTCAGAGACTGGCTTTCCCAATATTAACCCATTCAAGATCTGGATCAGGAAGATTAAACAATGTTAAAAGGTAAAGGTATCCCTTGTGCAAGCACTGGGTCATGTCTGACACTTGAGGTGATGCCCTCCAGTGTTTTCATGGCAGACTCAATATGGGGTGGTTTGCCAGTGCCTTCCCCAGTCATTACCGTTTACCCCCCAGCAAGCTGGGTACTCATTTTACCGACCTCGGAAGGATGGAAGGCTGAGTCCACCTTGAGCCGGCTGCTGGCATCGAACTCCCAGCCTCATGGGCAGACAGCTTCAGACTGCATTTCTGCTGCCTTACCACTCTACGCCATAAGAGGCTCTTTAAACAATGTTAGGGAAGGAGAATCTAGACCTTTGTCTGTGATTTCCACCAGGCAAAGGACCAAATTTCTAGCTGTATAGCAGATCATGTTAGGTTACTTGGAGAAAATAGCTGCTTTGGAAGGTAGACTTCATGATATTGTACCAGAGTGTCTAGAGGAGGCTACAAGGATAGTGAAGGGTTTGGAGATCAAGTCATATGAGGAAAGGTTGAAGAATCTTGGTCTGCTAAACCTGGAGAGAAGACGACTGAGAGGTGATATGATAACCATCTTCAAATAATTGAAGGGCTGTCGTAGAGAAGATGGAGCAGAGTTGTTTTGTGTTGCTCCAGAGGGTCACACCAGAAACAATGGGTTCAAATTAATTCAAAAGAATTTTCAGCTAAACATCTGGAAGAAGTTTCTGACAGAGAAGTTCCTCAGTGGAACAGGCTTCCTTGGGAAGTGGTGGATTCTCCTTCTTTGGAAGTTGTTAAGCAGATGCTAGATAGACATCTGATAGAAATGTTGATTCGGTGCCCTTAGGCAGACTGAGTGGGTGGGCAAAAGGGATCGTTTCAGTGCTTGGCTCTTGTGGCCTTTTCTTGCAAGCCCAGTGAAGTGTCATTCACCACTTTGGGATTGGGAGGCAAATTTCCTCCAGGACAAACTGGCCAGGGATTCTGGGTATTTTTTTGGTGGAGGCATCATCTGGCCATGAATTGGGGTCACTGTGGCTGTACAGGTAATTGTGAATTCCCTGCATTGTGCTGGGCGTAGACAAGATGACCCTGGAGGTCCCTTCCGACTCTTAGATTCTATGATTTTACCTCATTAAAATGCATTCCTTCTACAAATCCCATCCTCCTCAGGTTTCAACCCAACCTGGAGCTATACACCCTTGGGCATGACCTTGCCAAAATTCAGAAAATTCTTCAAGACCCATGTGTTTTAAGACATTCCAAAGCACGTAGTATGTTGATTACCCCCCAGCTTGTTAAAGCCTTTTGAGGAGGTCTTTTAGTATTATATGGCAGTATGATTAAGCTGGATTTTAGGGTCACAGTTCAGCCTTAAAAAATGGCTTTTCAATTGTTTTAATGGGATTGTTTAAGCTTAATTTTTAAATAAGTTGTGAACCTCCCTGAACAGCTGGAGAGGAAGGATAGGAATCTGTTTGATAACACATTAATTTAATTTCTCCATTGGCACAGGCCCCAAATGCATGCTGTTTATTATTATTATTATTGGAAGACTGTGCTAAGTAAATCTTGCAGCAGGATCTTACATAAAAGTATGATTCACACAATGGAGCTGAACAGTCAGATTTTTTATTTAAAAAATGTGTAAATCTGGATTTTCAATTCTAGTTACCCAAATCAATCCTCATGCCAGGTTTACCATGTATAAAACATCCTCTGCACATTAAGAATCATAGAACAGAATCATAGAATGATAGAATCATAGAGTTGGAAGGGACCTCCTAGATCATCTAGTCCAACCCACTGCACTATGCAGGACACTCACAACCCTATTGCTCATCCACTGTAACCTGCCACCCCCTTAAGCCTTCACAGAATTAGCCTCTCTATCAGATGGCTATCCAGCCTCTGTTTAAAAATCTCCAAAGATGGAGAACCCACCACCTCCCAAGGAAGCCTGTTCCACTGAGAAACCGCTCTCACTGTCAGGAACTTCTTCCAGATGTTTACACGGAATTTCTTTTGAATTAATTTCATCCCATTGGTTCTGGTCCATCCCTCTGGGGCAAGAGAGAACAACTCTTTTCCATCCTCTATATGGCAGCCTTTTAAATACTTGAAGATGGTTATCAGATCCCCTCTCAGTCGCCTTCTCTCCATTTAGAACCATACATGTGTTCAGGGGGAAGCAAGTTTGGATTATTGACTATCTTGTCTACAAGAATATCTTTCTAAAGTTATTGTCTTACAAATGTGAGACAGAGGGGAATTAGGAATGCCAGTCCCCAGGTAGAACCTGGGTATCCACCAGTTGTACCACTCATCTCCAGATCTCAGAGACCTGTCCCACTCGAGAAAATGGCTGCTTCAGAGGGTGGAGTCCAAAGCATTATCCTCCTTTTGCTCCTTCTCTGTCTCAAGCCCCACCCCCTCCTGGCTCCACCCCAAAGTCTCCAGGTATTTCCCAATCCAGAGCTGACAACTCTAAGAGGGAAGCTTTCAAATTAGAAAAATCTTTTTTCATCTCATAAGATTCAGCAATAGAAAAAATGAAGTGCAAAGAAAAGCCAAACTGTGGGGAGCTTATCTTTCTCCATTATGTAGCTTATTTGTGTGCTCCTTAAACAACAACTGCTCTGGATACAGAAAGCAGAATTTGGAACAAAGAGGATAATCCAGCAACACTGTCAATCCAGTCCCTGTAGACAAACATGGAACTGGCAGACTGAATTGAGAAACAGGCTATGGCCACAAGAAGGTCTGAAGGTCATATACTGGAAGGCCTAATGCTGAATTGAAATTCTGGAGCCTAAGGAAAGGGAAGGAGCAGGAATGAATAACAAGCCAAGATGGCATCTTCATTTAAGACTCTTATAGAGCTGTAAGTAACCATTGGGTTTTAGGCATGGAAGTTTCTGGAGTCCCTGGAAGTGGCTCATCTTTGCAGAGTCTGTGGCTCCCAGACAAGAATGAATGTTGAAACTTTCTTAGCTGCCATTTCCTGGGCCTTTATCCACCACTCCAGATTGGGGCAGCCAAGGAGGAGGTGGAGACAGTCAGGGTCAGGGTATTCCCTAACTGATTGGTTATCTAGGATGAGTGAAGTCCTGGAGAGCCAAGGGCGAGGCGGAGGTGGTCAGGAATGACTCACAGCCTGCCTGAAGTGTCCTACAGGGCAACTGATGCCCTGGAGGGCCAATCAGGTGAGGTACGCTTCATCCTTTTTGTCTCTATTATGCTTTATTATACAATGAGCTTGAGGACTATGCCTGGATTCTAGGCCCTCTGTTGTGATTTGCTGGAATTACTAAAGGAACCAATCACATGCATATGTTAGCAGCCAATGGCGTGTCTTGGTTGTGGTTTAAGCAAGGGTTTAAGGCCTAGCAGATCTGCCTATTGCTATTCAGTTCTTTGCATTCAATAAAATTGCCTTGTTCTTTGAATCTGAAGTCTCTGTGGCTGACTGAACCCACATACTTAATACACTTTGTGAGGTAGATGGGGCTGAGAGAGCTCTGAGGACTGTGATTGGCCCATGGTCACCCAGTTGGCTATGTATGGAGGAGGAGAGGGAAATCAAACCCGTTTCTCCAGATTAGAGGGTGCCACTCTTAACCACTACAGCTATTTGGCTCTCATTGGTAAGCAGGATGTGGAAGACTCGTCGTCTTAAATCCTGAAGGAAATGGAATATGTATTAAATTGTAATACTTTGTTTCCTAAGGAGGAAAAATCAAGAGAGGTCACGAACATATCCCTGGAGGATTCACCAATATATTCTACTCTCAAAATGAGAACAGGCATATATTTTAAGCAAAACTGTCCCACAGTGAAAGAGAAGAGAAAAACTATCACAAACATGTGGCCTGGGAAAAGAAATGATCCTGTATCGAATATGGATGGTTTCCTGGAAAACCTTTTTTTCTTAAATTGGATAAATTTGTGGAACAAGCAATCAAGCCTGTAAGGGTTTTGCATGGTACTTACAATAGCATAATATTCTCAAAATGTAAATCAACCCCTTACAAGCGGGGTCCTGCTATAATGGCTCGTCAGAAGTTAAGTTCTGATCTGCAAACAATCTGCTTCACCCCACGATTGTTCATTGATTAATTTGTTTTCCTCCAGTTAGTTAGTTGCTTCACAGCATCTGTAAATCAATTGTATGGGAGGGGCTTAAGTTCAGTTTTATTAAAGTTTATAATAGCCTGTAAGCCAGCCTGTTTCAATGTTTTTACGGCTGAGAAATCCCTGAAATATACTTCAGTCTTTGCGAAACCCCAAAAGTGGCACAATCATGCAGAATATGATTAGGAAGCATATCTGTGTAAATGCCCAACCAGGGACCCTCCCCTTCCTACCCCATTCAGGTCTATCATTGGCCATTTTGGGAGGGGGGCATGTGTGAAGATGCCCATATGTAATCATATCAACTGATAAGTTTTAAAAATAGATGTATTTATTTTATTTAAAATTTAATTCTTACCCGTTCAGGAAACCCTCCAGGGTTATCAAGAAACTCCAGGTTTTTATGAATCTCTGATTGAGAAAGCCTGCCATAAACCATACAACTATACATTCAAGAATTTTGCTACATCAACAACACAATTTTGAGATAAACTGCTCAGAAACAGTCTTCGTCTTACATTATCAAGAAAGCACGAATATTTCGAAATACCTTTTCTCAGAAATTTATCTATTTCTGCTTCATATTTTGAACAATAAAAGAGAACATGGGATAATGAATCAAGTTCCGTCGTTTGGCGGTCATAGTAGCGTTGGTTTGAAGGTATTTGAAGAAAATGACCCTTCATCTCAGCTGTTAGTGCACTGCAGCACGCAATCATATATGACCATCTCAATTTAGGAACTGTTAATATGCTAAAGTACAGAGGCAAATCAAATTCAGTGGAATATTAAATTCTGAGGTGAAGTGGAGAACATTTCCACCTAGCGTCTCTTTGAAGGTCATTCCAATTATACTTAAACACTTTCTGTATAAGTAGTGATTGTCCTTTTTGAGTTAAGTTTTCTGTTTTACATAATCCCAAATGCCTCACTTTAGCACCCACAATGTCATACCATCTGGACCAGCTGCGTTCTTTTGCCGATGACACAGTAAGAACTGAGATATTTTTAACATTAACTAATTGACATTTATATTTTATTATGGTCTTCCAGATCAACACTGCAATTTCTGGGAGGCCAAATTCAAGGCTCACTACAGCAGATGCAATACATGGGGGCAGAGTTAATATTTTAGGGGAAAAGATAGATTGAAGTTTCTCAAGTTGTTCTATCAGGCCCAGGAACTAAATCTGAGAGCCCTATAAAGTGTGTGGTGACTGGCCCAAGGTCACCCAGCTGGCTGTAAGTGGAGAAGCAGGGAATCAAACCCAGCCTGCTTGATTAGGAGCCAACACACTTTACCACTACACCAAGCTGGTTAGGGTATGACAAGCCACTGGCTTTCCCTCCAGGAGGATTTGAGGGTGGAGACTGGCATCACATGGTTATGTGACATCACTTCTGGTGAAAATCGGGACAGCAGGGGTGATGCCACACCCCTGGATCGGCCAAAACACTATGGATAAATCCATGGCAATCCTAGAGTGTCATGCCAATGTCATGATGCGACATCTAGCTTTCTCCAGAAGTGACATCATGGTGAACCCCCCCCCCCACACTCCCCCCATATTTTTCTTTCACTAGAAGAAGAGTTGGTTCTTATATGCCGCTTTTCCCTACCCGAAGGAGGCTCAAAGCGGCTTACAGTCGCCTTCCCATTCCTCTCCCCACAACAGACACCCTGTGGGGTGGGTGAGGCTGAGAGAGCCCTGATATCACTGCTCGGTCAGAACAGTTTTATCAGTGCCGTGGTGAGCCCAAGGTCACCCAGCTGGTTGCATGTGGGGGAGCGCAGAATGGAACCTGGCATGCCAGATTAGAAGTCCACACTCCTAACCACTACACCAAGCTGGCCTTTGAGGTGCTAGTGGGCAGCATGAAGTTCCTGGGAGAACTTCTGCTATCATTGCAGTATCCCTCGTGGGGGTCCCTGGCTCCAAGGGGGACATTGTAGTGGCCAGTTTGTAGTAGTGGCGGTTGCAACTCACCTCATGCTGGGCACCATGGAGTGGAAGTAGCATGGGGGTGGACCCAATGAGGGGCAGCCTTTCACGGGATTTCCATACCAGAACTTTTCCCAGTGGCCTTAACAGCCAGGCTGTCCCTACATGTATCCTCATTTAAAGAGCCTCTTGTGGCGCAGAGGGGTAAGGCAGCAGTCATGCTGTCTGAAACTGTCTGCCCATGAGGCTGGGAGTTCAATCCCAGCAGCCGGCTCAAGGTTGACTCAGCCTTCCATCCTTCCGAGGTCGGTAAAATGAGTACCCAGCTTGCTGGGGGGTAAAGGGTAATGACTGGGGAAGGCACTGGCAAACCACCCCGTATTGAGTCTGCCATGAAAACGCTGGAGGGCGTCACCCCAAGGGTCAGACAAGACTCGATGCTTGCACAGGGGATACCTTTACCTTTTACTATCCTCATTTAGTTAAGGTTATGCAGAGGGCTATTCTTCCCGTCTCCATGACAGATGTGGCTTTTGCAACCCTGGTCCAGCATCCATGAGGCTTTTGCACCCCTGCCATGTAACCAGCCACCCAGAAAGTAGCCGGTCTATTGACGTGCCTAAAATGGCATGTATTCAGGCTATTTTACACCGAGAAGGTTTTCATTATTAAACCAGAGCAGGCAATTTTACAAAAAAAAAAAAATCAAAAGACTCACGGCAAAATTAGATGTCGAGAGAGAATGCTGTATATTGAGAAGAATTAATCAAGCACCAAGGCTAAATAGATGAGTCTCTCAAGAAACGAATATGAAATCTATTCACCGATAAGCGAAGTCTTCTGCAACGTTGTGCTAATCTGAGAACCCACAAAAAGAAATCATTAGCAGGCATTGACTGTCATCGGATGTAGGTTGCGCACAGCACCGGATCTGCCGGGAGTCTGGAGGAACCTACATTTGACAACAGTCAATGGATGCTAAAGATGTATTTCCACAGACTTTATTGTCCTCTGATTTATTTCCTTATTTTTGTAGGCCATAGCGCTATGACATCGCTTCAGCCTAAGAAATTTTGGATTATGGACGGGATTGGGGATTGGAGACTTCACATTTGGATTCTGTCTAAATGGAAACACTTGAAATGGAGAGACAGATGTGATCTTTTGACGCGGAGAAGTCATGAATCTGTGTAGCTAGCAAGAAAACCGATCTGTGATTGTTCCAAGGTCACCCAGCTGGCGGCATTGGGAAGGAGCGGGGAATCCATCTCGGCTCTGCTGGTCAGAAGCCGCCGCTCTTAACCACTACCCCAAACTGGCTCCCTATTGGCTGCCTCTTGACTGCACTTTCCACCACAAACCAGAGCCAGTTTGGTGTAGTGGTTAGGAGTGCGGACTTCTAATCTGGCATGCCAGGTTCGATTCTGCACTCCCCCACATGCAGCCAGCTGGGTGACCTTGGGCTCGCCACGGCACTGATAAAACTGTTCTGGCTGAGCAGTGATCTCAGGGCTCTCTCAGCCTCACCCACCCCACAGGGTGTCTGTTGTGGGGAGAGGAATGGGAAGGCGACTGTAAGCCGCTTTGAGATTCCTTCGGGTAGAGAAAAGCAACATATAAGAACCAACTCTTCTTCTTCTTCTTCTTCTTCTTCTTCTTCTTCTTCTTCTTCTTCTTCTTCTTCTTCTTCTTCTTCTTCTTCTTCTTCTTCTTCTTCTTCTTCTTCTTCTTCTTCTTCTTCTTCTTCAGTACTCAGTACTGGAATCCCTTTCCAGGGCTTTCCCCGAGTCCTGAATGTAGACCTGGTGAAAAGCAGCACAACCTTCTATGGGAACCCCATCACTTTAAAAACAACAATAACAAAAGACGCCCTGGAAATCAATAACACTTACTCCCAAGTAAGCGTCTCTCAACTTTACTTTTGATGCTTTCAGTGGCGCATCAGTGCTTGACCAGATGATTCAGTCAATCAAGCACATTGTTATAATCGCCTATCTAAAAAAGGATGGCAATTTATATATAGTCTTTGAAGCCACTCAACCTCTAGACAAAATCCATTAAGGACCATAACACGTTCGGGATAATAGCTGACATTAATCTGTTAAAGGTAACAAGTGGCACTCGCAAAAAGGACTTTATTTTTACAGTTATATTTTTGTGGGGAGCCTTTCCATCACGCCTGCTTTCTCTAAAAGCCACTTTTATGAGCAATTTATGTGATTTTTATGAAGATTGACGTGGAACTGCAACCTGGTTTATTTCAAAGTACAATTTCCTTTAGATATGCTGATCTGTGTCTAACAATTAGTACTACTTATGACTCCAGTTGTTAGCACCGCTATTAATATTAATCTTTCAATTGCCTGACAAATTATTAGAAGAAGAAGAGTTGGTCTTTATACCCTGCTTTACCTAAAGGAGTCTCAAAGCAGTTTACAATCACCCCACAAGAGACTCCCTGGCCGATTCCGCACGGGAAGTAAAGACTGAGAGGGCAGTCATATCCCTTAGCACATTGTGGGGGCCTACAGAGCTGTGGTAGGCCCATGTAGAATGGGAAGAGCTGGGCCTTCCAGGCCTGGTTCCTCCCTGCCCTAAGGTGGCTCAGAAGAGGCAAAATATGCTCCAGTCATGGCATTTTGCCGTGCTGCGGAACGGACCGGGGCATTTATTTTTATTTTGCAGGACAGTGGGATTGCATTCCATGCAATCCCAACATCCTGCATAACAACAACAACAACAACAACATCCCACAGCCCTCTTGGGTGGCAGAACTAATTCATTGCTGCTGTGTTTCCCAGGGGGAGCATGCAGCTCTGTAGCAATGCACCGCTGGCAGCTGGGCACAGCTGACGCCGCCATGCAAAATCAGACCAATGCCAGAGATGCTCAAGCCAATGGAGAGGAGGAACTGATGGACTATTCAAAGAGTTACACCCTCTCTCAGACAAACTTTTGCCTCCTGTTCCTGATCTACCCAGCTTCACATGGAATTCTACAGGATTAGCTGGTTGCCTTTGAAGGGCCAAGCAGGAATTTGGGGGGCTTCCACTTTTGAGGGAACCCTTTTCACTTGCTTGATGATGTCCTGCAAGGAGGAGTATTACTGATGAGGTCAAAACTAGTTAGCAAGAGTACTCGTGCCAGAGATGTTGTGTCTTCTTAAACTCACTGTTGAGAGCACAAACAGGACAATGCTGGTGAAGTTAAGGATGTACCTGGAGATCTTCAGGAATTATAGCTCATCTCCAGGTGACAGAGATCAGTTCCCCTGGAGAAAATGGCTGCTTTGGAGGGTGGACACCATAGCATTATACTCCACTGAGATCCCTTTTCTGCCCCAAATCACAGCCACTCCTGGTTCCACCCCAAAAATCACCAGGTATTTCTCAACCAAGAAGTGGCAACCCTAGTTCTCTTAGAGATAGCTGGTTGACCATTTTGTGAACAGAATGCGGGACTCAATCAGCCTTCGGTCTGATCCAGCATGGTTCTTCTTATGCCCTTATGTAATAGGGCATGTTGCTCATGATTGGTGAGAGTAACCAGCAAACATCTGAAGCATCACAATCCATATGGCTGGGTGTGCCTGGAAGGAGGTCCTTGGAGCTGATCTGAGTGGCTTCATTCTTTCCAAATCTAGTGAGGTTCTTACAACATCTCAGAGGAAGAGAAGGAGGCCATTGAAATAAAGAAATTAGTTGAACTCGTGCAGTTGCCTTGTGTCCTTCTTTGGGAGGTGCCAGGGCAAATTCATCCCCACCATCTTCTGTCCTCCAGTCTTATTAAGAAAGAGTGCTAAAAGAAAAAGGAAGCAGACATAGAGAGGGAAAGAGCAAGTGAATGAGAGTCATACAGCAGTAATGAATAGGTAGATTGAATCAGATGATTGCAGGGTGTTGTTTGATCCTGTTTTGCCTAGCCATGAATTATAATACACTCAGTGTTCAAAAGAATGTGAACCAAGGACATGTATCCTACATAAATGTCATATAAACAAGAATGACATTTATCATGCCCAAATTTCTTCTTGAGCAATGACAGGCACTATTACCACTGTTCCTTCTACTGCATTTGGCATGTCTGAAGATTAATTCTTGTATTGCATGATGGCTTCTTTGGCTAAAGTTCTTCTTGGAGTCCCTCCTGATTGAGGGAAAACCTTCAGATGGTGCAGACTGGGACAACTAGCTGAGGGACAGATCAGAACCAATGGGATGAAATAAATTCAAAAGAAATTCCGTGTAAACATCCAGAAGAAGTTCCTGACAAAGCAGTTTCTAAGTGGAATGAGCTTCCTCGGGAGGTGGTGGGTTCTCCATCTTTGGAGATTTTTAAACAAAGGCTGGATAGCCATCTGAAAGAGAGGCTGATTCTGTGAGGGCTCAAGGGTGTGGCAGGTTACAGTGGATGAGCGATAGGGTTGTGAGAGTCCTGCATAGTGCAGGGAGTTGGACTAGATGATCCAGGAAGTCCCTTCCAACTCTATGATGCTACCTGATGTCAGTGGACTTCCAAGTTTCTTCTATGTCAATAAGAGGGCCAAGGTGTTTGAGAATGGTAAAACTGACCTGATGTGTTTGTGGGTCCATGTTCACATCCAGTATTTCCCTGAGCTACAGCTTTTATTATGAAAAATAAACAATTCCTATAAGAAACTTGAAGCTGTGTCTTCTTCGCTTTCTCGTGAGGATGTGCCAGGTCTGGTAGGACAGGCAAGAAGCTGAATGAAAAGGATGTAGAGGACATGGGCAGGAGAAGCTATTCTATTTCTTGTGTGATCGATGATTTTGCAAGAGTAGGATGAAGGTTCAGGATGCCAACGGAGTTCCATTATGGCAGCTCTACCCTTCTCCCGAGGAGCCATGTACAAATGGTCAATGGATGTTATCCTGAGAGAGGCCTTCAGGAGGACTGGTGTATCAGGAAGATGAAGCTGTTTCCATACAGGATGAAGTATGATGCTTCCTCTCACGTATTCTCCAGTTGCTGGTCTGTTGACGGAGCGAGAGGAACGATAACTGGAGCCACTAATTTTGCTCACCAGCATCTCCAAGGTTTGCTCAAAAAGTCATGTTCATCATTCAGAAGGCATGACATTTGACATTTCCCTTTGTAAGAAGCAATTTATGTAATAAAGCTGTGACAAAACTGGATGTGTCAGCTTGTTAAATGCACTTGTCTCCCTGACTATAATAAACCAGGCGTATGAAATGGGCAGGAACTGTGGCTGGGTTTCTTTGGGACTTAAAATCTAATTCATCATTAGATGCTCCCCTTTTGCAGATTATCTACCTACACCTATTAGGTTAAGCATAAATAAACATTGCCTACACCAGGGGTAGTCAAACTGCGGTCCTCCAGATGTCCATGGACTACAATTCCCATGAGCCCCTGCCAGCATTCATGGGAATAGTATTCCATGGGCATCTGGAGGGCCGCAGTTTGACTACCCCTAGCCTACACTACCGAAGAGGTAGGGAATAAGTGTGCTCCTATGATGTGGGTAGGTACCGAAAAATATCTTTAATATCATTCCCCTCTGTAGTCATTGCAAAAAAAGCAAAAGAGAGCTACTGTGTGCTCATAAAAGTAGTTAAAATCCATCTGTATAGTCGCATAATAGTATCCTTAATGTCACGTTGTAATTGAAAATAAATAGATCATATTTTCCCTCTGGTACAAATACAGCAGACCGAATTATGTTGAATTTCTGGAACTCCTACAGTTGTCCAGAAACTTCTCTCTCTGTAGCTCTTTTCAAGGGTAATGCAGTGAATGCAAGGTAGGAATAGCAGAACTGTTATGGTGAACTGACTGGACTGCTGATGAAGAAATTGTTGAAATGTGTGTGGTTCTTTGTTTAATTTTGACATGAGGAGTGTATTTATATCTTTGGTGTTCTGTTATTACTGTTTGTTCTCTAAAGGTAAAGGTAAAGGTATCCCCTGTGCAAGCACCGAGTCATGTCTGACCCTTGGGGTGACGCCCTCTAGCGTTTTCTTGGCAGACTCAATATGGGGTGGTTTGCCAGTGCCTTCCCCAGTCATTACCGTTTACCCCCAGCAAGCTGGGTACTCATTTTACCGACCTCGGAAGGATGGAAGGCTGAGTCAACCTTGAGCCGGCTGCTGGGATCGAACTCCCAGCCTCATGGGCAGAGCTTTCAGACTGCATGTCTGCTGCATTACCACTCTGCGCCACAAGAGGTTCTGGTTTATTCTCTAAAATGTATATAAAAGGGCTAGTTTTTTTGTACCCTACTTCTCACTTCTCGAAGGAGTCCCAATGCAGCTCCCAATCACAATTTGCCAGATTAGAAATCCATGCTCCTAACCACTAGACCAGGCTGGCTCTGATATCACTGCTCGGTCAGAACAGTTTTATCAGTGCTGTGGCGAGCCCAAGGTCACCCAGCTGGTTGCACATGGGGGAGGGCAGAATCAAACCTAGATTGCCATATTAGAAGTTCTCGCTCCTAACCACTACCAGTTTGAGAGCCAGTTTCGTGTAGTGGTTAGGAGTGCAGACTTCTAATCTGGCATGCCAGGTTCGATTCTGTGCTCCCCCACATGCAACCAGCTGGGTGACCTTGGGCTCGCCACAGCACTGATAAAGCTGTTCTGACTGAGCAATAATATCAGGGCTCTCTCAGCCTCACCTAGCCCACAGGGTGTCTGTTGTGGGGAGAGGAATGGGAAGGTGACTGTATGCCACTTTGAGACTCCTTCGGGTAGGGAAAAGCAGCATCTAAGAACCAACTCTCCTCCTTCTTCTTCTACCCCAGCAAGCTCTCTCCTGCCCTGTCAGACAGGAACTGAAAGCTGCAAGTAAGTGGTTTAATGGAAGGATGTAATCTACTTATATGAATATGCAAAAAATGAACCTGGAATCCAAACAGTTTGGGAAATAGCAGGCTTCCTTGTGGCGATTAAGCAGTGGGAAGCAAGCCACATGAATAGCTATCGGAACAGAACTAATCCAGATCTTTCCTCTCCTCCATTATATATTCTGTGACTTTCTGAAAAAGCCCTTGCATCATGAGTTTGAAATGAATTCTTCTTCAATAATGTTAACATGTCAGTTCTCTAACAATTAAAGCAATCACACAGCCTCAGGAATATCCCAAATCTACCTACCTGGGTTGACCGAACAATGGCAAACGGTTCACTTCAAAAGTAGCTCTTTCCTTGGCTGTATCGATGTTGGATATTTAGATGAAATGCGTTGATTAAATATGAATTGAGTGGAGAATGACAAAGTCTGTCATTTTTACTTGTTAGCTGATAGGCATCTGGATGGGCAGGGGGGGGAGGGACCCCAGATTTATTTTCTTTTAAACAAAGTAGATCTGGGATGACCTTGTCCTTAGCTGACAAAAGCAGCAAATTGTTCTACCTTTTACAAGCCTGGGGAAGAGAATGCCTCCACCTGTACCAAAGGCCTCCGAGGAGAACATAAAGTTATAAATGCATGAATTTTGACAGTGTTTAGGTTTTTTTTACAGCACTTTCAATGAAAAGTTTTATACTGAACACTGCAAACCATTTTACATCCCATACTATCTTTAAGAGAAAAAAGGATCGTGGTTTCTGAGAACCTATTGTTTTCATAGAATCATAGAATCACAGAGTTGGAAGGGCCCTCCTGGGTCATCTAGTCCAACCCCCTGCACTATGCAGGACACTCATGACCCTATTGCTGACCCACTGTAACCTGCCACCCCCTTGAACCTTCACAGCACCAGCCTCTCCATCAGATGGCTCTCCAGCCTCCTTTTAAGTAATTTTGTTTTGTTGGCACATGTAAGTTACGAATACATTTGACAGAGACAGAAACCATCTTCCCTTTAGGCTAGCACTGCCAGATGCTACAGACCTAGAATGCAAAGAGTTCTTTTCAGTCTACAAATTTTCTGATGAGAAAATGAGTCCAATTTGAGCAGAGTTGAAAGCATAAATTTCCTTCTTGCTTCAGGTTGCTGTTCTCTAGCCAGGGGTGTAAAGGGTTCCTGACTTTGTTCTGTCTCTGGGTTTTATCAGTTAGAAGGATTATTGGCTTCCTCTGGCTGCTGGCTACTGGTGATGAGATATACCTACCACCTGGAGTACTGAGTGAAAGGTGATGTTACTGCTCTTGCCTAGGGCTGCCAAAATACTGATTCACTGAAGCACAGATTCCTGGAAGAAAGGTCCATCAACATCTATTAGATATGAAGCCAAAATGGAACCTTCATTTTCAGAAACACTATACCTGTTAATTGCTGGACTCAACAATTGGGCAGGCTTGATCTTTTATATTATTACCTGTGGGCCTTCCAGTGCATCTTCTTGGCTACTATGGGAAACACGATGCTGGGTCAAGTGAAAAGCTGTTCTGATACGGTCGAATTCTTGTTCTGAACTTTTGTTCCCCAAGATAAATCTAATCCGGTTCTTCTTAAGGACCTCACTGGCAACCCAGGATAGGACCCATAGTAATGGGTTTAAACAACGTGTAGAACGATATCGTCTAGATATCGGAGGGGAGATCACAGTCAGAGTAGTTCAGCAGTGGAATTGACTGCCCAAAGAGCTGGTGGCTCCCCCCTCACTGTCAATCTTCAACCAGCAGCTGGACAGATACTCATCCTGGATGTTTTAGGCTGATCCTGCATTGAGTAGGGTTTGGATTAGATGACTTGTACGGTCCCTTCCAAGTCTATGATTCAGTGATTCTATTATTCTTTTTCAAAGAAAGGAACAGGCAGTGTGCCAAATCAGTCCTTACAACCCAAGTAGTCAAAAGATCATGAATTCTGTATTTATCTGGCCTACCATAAATAATTTGAGATAATCAAGCATTCGTGAAATTAGCTCATATTCTGTTCACTGAGAGAATGTGCAAAGTGCCATCAAGTTGCAACTGACCCATGATGACTCTGTAGGGCGAGGGTGGCCAAAATGTGGCTCTCCAGATGGCCAAGGACTACAATTCCCAGGCTAGCTGTAGTCTATGGACATCTGGAGAGCTACAGTTTGGCCACCCCTGCTGTGGGGTTTCCAAGGCAAGTGAAAGACAGAGGTGGTTGACCATTGCCTTCCTCTGTGTAGGGACCTTGAAATTGCTTGGTGGCTTCCCATCCAAATGCCAACCAACACCAACCCTGTTTAACTTTTGAGATCCGATGAGATCCAGCTCTCCTGAGTGAATGTAGGGAGCCAGTTATGGGGGACTTGGTTTGCAGTTAGTGAGAAGTGCAAACCTGTTATTTTCATTTATTGTTTCTTCTTTTTCCACATATTCAGACAGTGCAGTACAGTACAACTGACAGTGTCTCACACTTGTGTGCTCTTACCCAGGCCAGTGAATTCTGATCCCCTTCCCCACCTTGCAGACTGTTTATCACTACATGCTACTTGGCAACCAATCTCATTAATAAGTGGTGAGCAAATCAGTCAGTGAGCCAGTGATACAATCAAGCATTGTGACTTTTAGAAGACAAAGAAGAAAAGTTGGTTCTTGGATGCTGCTTTTCTCTACCCAAAGGAGTCTCAAAGCGGCTTACAATCGCCTTCCCTTTCCTCTCTCCACAACAGACACCCTGTGAGGGAGGTGAGGCTGAGAGAGCCCAGATATTACTGAAGAAGAAGAGTTGGTTCTTATATGCTACTTTTCTCTACCCAAAGGAGTCTCAAAGCAGCTTATATTCGCCTTCCCTTTCCCCTCCCCACAACAGACACTCTGTGAGGTGGATGAGGCTGAGAGAGCACTGAAGAAGAAGAAGAGTTGGTTCTTATATGCCACTTTTCTCTACCCAAAGGAGTCTCAAAGCAGCTTACAATTGCCTTCCCTTTCCTCTCCCCACAACAGACAGCTGTGAGGCTGAGAGAGCGCTGATATCACTACTCTACTCGGTCAGAACAGTGCTATCAGTGCTGTGGGGAGCCCAAGGACACCCAACTGGTTGCGTGTGGAGGAGTGGGGACTCAAACCCAGCTCAACAGGCTAAAAGCCTGCACTCCTGACCACTACACCAAGCTGGCTCATTTAAATAAAAGTTATACTGTTATGTGTCCAAGTTTATATCATCAAGATTATTTTGTTTGTGAGCATTTTTCGCAGACTTATACAAGGTGCAGTTCCACCATCAGATGCCGAATAGTATGAAACAGCCTGATTGTGTCACATTGCAGAAACTAAGCAGGTCAGTACTTCAAAGAGGGACCATCAAGGATGACTCTGCAGAGGAAGGCAATGGCAAACTATAGAATCATAGAATCATAGAGTTGGAAGGGGCCATAGAGGCCATCTAGTCCAACCCCCTGCTCAATGCAGGATCAGCCCAAAGCATCCTAAAGCATCCAAGAATAGTGTGTATCCAACCTTTGCTTGAAGACTGCCAGTGAGGGGGAGCTCACCACCTCCTTAGGCAGCCTATTCCACTGCTGAACTACTCTGATTCTGACTATCTCTGCTTCTTATTTGCCTTACTGCAATCACCATGAATTGGCTGCAACTCGATGGCCCATATATGCATACATAGTTCCACCATCTATTCCTTTCATTGCCTCATGTGACCATCCACACCCATAGAGATGCACAGTTATACCAACTGCATGGAAGCCAAAGTACCATCGGGGTAAGGAAATGAAAACCGAAGTATTACAAAGAAACAAAACTCTCTCACCAAAGTCACTGGGCAGTTGCAAAGATATTTGATAGCTGATCCATCGAGCAGATGGCAAAGTAAACAGACCCATAACTCAGCTCAAAGGTGCTTGAGGCTATTGAATAGATGCCTGCAGATCATAATAGCTGTGAAATTCATAGTGTTCCTAGAAATTCTAAGCCTTCTGACTGATCACCCAGACCTGCTTCATTTTAGGAAAGTATAGCATCTTCCAACAATTTCTGCTTCCAGTTTTCCTGCACCCACCACGTCCAGATTGTCTACCCACTGTGCCAATTTGGTACGGGCATCCAGAAGACCATGCAACTTGTATCAAACTTATACATAGGAGATGCCTGCCAAACAAGCCGGAAACTCATGAGAAGCTTGACTGAAAAATAGCCTTGTTATGAAGAAAACTAATTGAACATGCATTTTTCATTTTGACAGGGGTAGTTTTGTAAGTGTCACGAAGCAGACAATAGGACTACTGCACAGGGCTCAGCAGGATAAAAAGGGAGAGAATGAAAAGCTGAGCTTTGCAGTTCAGTTGACCTCCATTTCAGTCTAATCTATATAATCCACTGTGCAATCACAGCTGGGCGACTAACAGAATTAAGAAGTGAAACCATTTGGCCATCAAAGAGGCCAAACACCCCTCAGACATTTCCTCCCCCTCAAGTTTAAAAACTATGAAAATTCTTTCTTCAGATTATTACTGTGTTCCTTCCTCGATTAATCCTGCCCTCCGTTTGAAGCTCTCTTCATTTTTCCGTAATGAAGGCTGCCTGTGAAGGAGCCACCAGCTGTGGTGAAAGGGGTTGCGTTAAATGTTAGAACAAGGTTGTATAAAAGTTGTTCCCCACCCCAAAAGAATAGATAGGGGGTCTTGACTTACTCTTAATGCAGAGGTCTTGATGTGGAATCACTGATCCTACCATGTTCCTGTTCCTTATAGAATCATAGAGTTGGAAGTGGCCATGAGGCCATCTGGTTCAACCTCCTGCTCAATGCAGGATCAGCTTCAAGCATCCAGGATGAAGATCAGCCCAGCCATTGCCTGAAGACTGCCAGTGAGGGGGAGCTCACCACCCCCATAGGCAGCTGATTCCACTGCTGAACTACTCCAACTATGAAAACCTTTTTCCTGATATCTAGCCACTAGCATTCTACACTTAGATTAAAGCTATTACTGTGGATCCTATCCTCTGCTGCCAACAGAAATTGAACCCTGCCTTCCTCCAAGTGACAACCTTTCAAATACTCCAAGACAGCAATCATGTCCCCTCTCAACCTCCTCCAGGGCCCATTCCGCAAACATTAGTTAATGCACTTTCAATGCGCTTTGGAAGAAGATTTTCCTGTTCTGCAAAGGAAAATCCAGCTGCAAAAGTACACTGAAAGTGCATTATCCTAGACATGCAGAATGAGTCTAGGCTGAACATTCCCAAATCCCTCAGCTTTTCTTCACAGGTTGTGGCCCCAAGGTCTAGATCATTTTCTTCCCTCTCCTCTGCACCCTTAATTTTGTCCACAGAGGTGCTTGTCTCTTTCCAGTTCTCTGAAAACAGTATGTCAGAGGGGGGCTTGGCTCAGTGGTAGAGCATCTGATTGGCATGCAGAAGGTCCCAGGTTCAATCCCCAGCGTCTCCAGTTAAAAGGACTGTGCTGTAGTTGATGTGAAAGATCTAAGACTCTGGAGAGCCACTGTCATTGTGAGTAGACAGTCCTGACTGTCATGGATGGATGGTCTGATACAGTATAAGGCACCTTCATGTGTTCATTTCAGTCCTTTGGCCAAACCACTGATTGTGTCATAACAGGCCATGTTGCCTTATAGCAGAAGAAGAAAAGTTGGTTCTTATATGCTGCTTTTCTCTACCAGAGTTTCAGAGCAGCTTACAATTGCCTTCCCTTCCTCTCCCCACAACACACACCCTGTGAGGTAGGTGAGGCTGAGAGAGAAGAAGAAGAGATGGTTCTTATATGTGCTTTTCTTTACCAAAAGGCATCTCAGAGCGGCTTAAAATCACCTCCCCTTTCCTCTTCCCATGACAGACACTCTGAGGTAGTTGAGGCTGAGAGAGTCCTGATATTACTGCTCGGTTAAAACAGATTTATCAGTGCTGTGGCGAGCCCAGCTGGCTGTGTGTGGAGGAGTGGGGAATCAAACCTGGCTCGCCAGGCAGTGCTCCTAACCACAACACCAAGCTGACTCTCACCAAGCACCGGGTGGCTCAATATCTTTAAACCACTAGGGTAGCGGTAACATATTTTGTTAAGGCTGTTGTGGGCGGAGAGTGGGTGGGGCCCATTGTAAGAGTCTAAGTCTAGCGCCCGTTGTATTTACAAGTACAACGGGCTTTAAATCTAGTTTTCCATAATAAGGAAGAAGTCACCTTCATGCACCTTTAATTCTTCCAGTCTTTTCTATAATGGATAAAAGATACCTCAGACCACTATTTATTCACTCACTTCCACTTTCTTCATTGGAACCTAAGACGTTTATTAATTATCATAAATTTCAAGCCATCTTTTGGGCAAGAGGAAAAATGCAAGGAGACACCATTTGGAATGAATTCTGCAGACAGAAATGACAATGGAGAAGCAGAAAGATATAACTAGGGAGATGGATGGACAACAGAACATCTAGAATTGTCACTTGTCTGCTTTATTTCTTTTCAGTACTCAGAGATTCTTTTAACATTATGAGGTATGATTATTTTATGGAATCCAAGAACACCCCCAACACTTCAAACTGGATATGCCATGGAAATTTCAAAGCCTGTCTATTTTTACCTACTGATTTCCAATTTCTGTCTTCTATTTTGTACTTCCATAAGCCCATAGCATATTTAAGGGTCACTAAACTTTATTTTTTTCATTCAACAAATCTATTATACTAATTAAACTGCTATAATGGAATAAGCTCTGAGAGTCTCCGTTATGGATAGTCAGTGAGTCTTTGATTGAAGCTCCCCAGGCAACTTGCTAAGAACAAGGTGAGGGCTTTTTTGAAAAAATTCCAAGAATAATTAATTGCAGCCAACATGCAACTACACAAAGGTCTCAGTAATATGTCTTAATTGCCGTCATTATCCTCTCCTGTCATATTAACTCTTCTGATCTCAGCTTTGTTTTAGATAAAGGAAAGGGAAATGTTTTCAGCTAACAAAACATAAGTAGGACAGAGGAACTAAAATTGAGCTTTAGTCTTTTATCAGGTTTCCGATAAGACTCATTTGTTGGTGAAGTGCGCTGCAAAAATGCAATTATATGACACAGAGTTTTTATAACTGCCCAGAGGAAGTGCACACCTTCTAAGCCCGGAAGAAAACAATGTTTGCATATCATTGAAAGCCAGTGTGGTATAGTGGCTAGGAGGAGTGGACTGTAATCTGTAGAACCGGGTTTATTATTAATCATTATCATTCATTTGATTTATTTACCACCACTCCCAGACTAGCTGGCTTGTGGAGGTTTACAATAATAAAACCATAAAATGCAGTAAAAAAAAATCAAATTACAGTGGACTAAGTAAACTAAAATAAAGGTGGCAACAATTTAGCCCCCAAATTTAGCCCGACTCCAACAACCCCCCCTCTCACACACACACAAACACACACAAACTTCCCCCATTCTCCACCTGCCCTCACCACCCTCTCTCTTGCTTACCTGATCTCCTCCCTGGTCCCTCCCCCCTCCCTCAGACGCACATCCAGATGACTTCCTCCCTCCTCCCTCCCATCTCTACCCCTCCTCCTTCCTCTCCCATCCCTCCCCCATTCAGACTCCCTCCTCCCTCCTCCCTCCCACCTCTTCCCCACCCAGATTATGGTTTTATGTGCATGCATGGGTTCACCCGAAGGACCCTATATAATACCAATACAGAAGCTTCTATACTAGTACATTTCCATGTTATATTAACCAGTCAAATCTCTACATCAGATTTCCAAATAAGGCAGGAAATAATTATTGTAGACACACACTGATTGGTTAAGCCTTGGTATCACCCTGAGCATGCCTAGGGCAACATGAACACATGATTGTCTCACTTAACGCTTATGGCAGTATGCTGACTTAAGCGAAGGCTAATGTTTCCCTGTGACTCCTTTGGCAGCCAACTGAAATAGATCATAGAATAAATAAGTGCCCTTGAGAAATAAGAATCTGAAGGTTATGGAAGTTTCTCTCTCGATCATTTGTCCAAACATTACATTGTGTGTGTTTGTATAATTTATGATAATGCTAACAATTTATTTTGGATATATTATTCTTGAAGGATCAGATAAGTTCATTGGATGTAAATGGATTAAACCTCCCAATTAAATATACATATACGTGTGTGTGTGTGTGTGTGTGTGTTTGTCTATGTTTGATTGAGAAGTTTAATCCATTTACATTCAATGAACTTATTTGATCCACATATGTATGTCACACAATCTAATGTTTAACTGTGGGTATTTTAAACACAGGCATGACATCCTTTGATGCGCTCCTACTATTTGCTTTGTAATGGTGGAATATTCCCCAAACACTCTCATGGCTCCTGAAGGCAGCTGGAGACAGGCAGTGTCTCCAAATGCTATTGTCTGTAGTTCACATCCCTCTTTTAAGTGTTCCCTGGGCTCACTGAAGAAAGTGAGCGAACAAGATCTTGATCTGATGTGCTTTTGACAGATTTTTGTTTCAAATGAGGGGCTAAGCCCTGAGATGGGAACTATAAAAGGAGTTTCCCCTGAAGTCTGTTTTCAAGCACTGAAAACGGTACTCCAACTGAAGTGAATGGCGATAGATAGGATTCCTTAAAAGAAACTGCGATGAACATTCTACAAATAAGGGAATGCCTTCGCTCATTCCCTCAGAAACTTGACAGTGCTTGAGATGAGCTGATGCATGACTGATGGTCTAGGTACATTTCAAGTTGTTTCTGTATAATTATAGAAATTACTTGAATATTATGATCCTTGTCCAAATTAGAGTTGTAGGTTGTAGAAATGCTCTAGTGCAGTGGTCCCCAAACCCCGGTCCGGGGACCAGTACCGGTACCGGTCCATGGATCAGTTGGTACCGGGCCGCGGCTCCTCCTCCCTGGCTGCTGCCTTGGGGGCTGCCCTGCCATTCTGCTGCCAGCTCACCTTTGGTGCTCTCCGGCTTCCGCCAAGGCTGGGGCTCCCCCTCGGCATGGCACTGCGCAGCTGCTGCTGGCAGTGCCCCCCAGAGGGTGATGGGAAGTCAGGGGTACTGATTGGAAAGCAAGTGGAGCAGGGGCTCAGACGGGAGCAGTGATGTCCCTCGGCAAAAGACTACCCCCCCGGGGCCTCAGTAAAATTGTCAAGCGTTGACCGGTCCCCGGTGATAAAAAGGTTGGGGACCACTGCTCTAGTGATTCAAACCTGGACTTTTCAGATACCAAGCAGCTACACCACAAAGGACTGGTTAGAAGGTGTTTCCTTCTTCATTTTGCAGAATGCACGGGCACTCAATTAACCCACTCATGCAGCGATTGCTCCATAGAAAACGTTAAGATGTATTACAGCTGGCATGGTTATACAACTTTGTTTCTGTGATACAGCAAGACCGTATTTCCAGGAGGTCTTTCCACGTACAGTTTTAAAAGCAACAGAGAACAGCGCTGAGTATTTGAGTTCACCTTTCCTTGATTGCCTATCTCGGCATATTCAGTCCCCAGATTTCTTCTTTTATTGTCGTTTTTCTGATGTTTGAAGAGCTTGCCATCCTTCTGTCCTTCACAGTTCAAACCAAAGTCATCTAGTCACCATCAATTGCAAAAAATATATAAATATGTCACGGGAACTCAGTACTGTAACATTAATCACACCTAGGATACACCAAAATACAAAATGTACAACCCTGAAGCTTTATTTATAACCTCTCAGGTCTGTCATCTTTATTTCCAGCAAAAACATGTCTGGGTTGTTATTTTATTTTATTTTTTGAATTAATGTCACCTTCCTTGAGAACCACAGCCTTGACAGGTGTGTTGTCCCCACCCCAACCTTTGCATGCTTTTCTAAAAAAAAAAAAAATCTTGAAATCGTTCCTGGTTTTAACTGGCTTGCTTTTCTGATTGGCAATGCTCTGACTCCACAGGTGAGCCAAGATTCTATCTAAATGCTGCTAAATTGATTAAATTACCTTCTTCCCACAACACCTGAAAGACTATGACAAATAACAAAGCACCAAATTAACCTTTTTTTTGCCTGGGGTGTGTTTGATGTTCGGCCCCAATACAGTATATGCTCATTGATGCAGATTTTGATATATGAATCTCAATCTAAGTAATGGGGTTTGTGTGTAAATGGATGTCCACTTTCCCCTCTGACTCAGCTGCCAGAAATGTGCATTACCTCCACTGTCACAAACATGGTGGGAGAATTGCTCTGGCATGTAGAAAACAGAGAAGGGAGAAAGAGAAAGAAGGGAGAAAGCTACATTCACTAAACATGGAGGACATGTATAGGAGTATCTGGGGGAGTTCTAATTTGCCAGTTTGGTGACTCTAGCTTGCTCCCATTCTGTCCTGAACCTCCTGAACCTGCACCTGTTCAAATGACTGAAGTTCAGGAGTGTATAGAATAGATATTGTGCAAGCAAGAGACATCCAAGTGGCAACAGAACTCTCCCAGATGCACCTCTACATACCCTCCAACTTGTTGCTTTGAAGTTCTATAAACATTTTGATTAGCGGAGACCAAACTGGAAGGAACTTCCATGAACAGCTTGAAAGTTTCTGCCTATGCTGGGTGACCTACCATGAACCCAACTTTGCAAAGGCATGACCAGAACAAAATTCATCACAAACTTCAGTGTGAGCTGGTTCATGCCCATTCCTAATTGTGGGATACAGAGCAAGGCAGGGAAGGCAAGGTGGCTCAGCGCATCATGTTCTGTTCTGCCATGGGTACCCATGCCCTCATTCCACTTACTGATAAGAGGCTCTTCACAGCACAACACTTAGATTTTTAGTGACACTTTTCGCACAGCACTGGAACGGATTTCAATGGCAGAGACTTCAAACTGGAATTCACTGGTAGACTCCCTGCAAAATGGTCTGCCAGATCACCGGTGGTTACTGCTGAAGAGTCCGTGCCCTTGTTGTTATGTTGTTATGTGTGAAGTCGTGTCCGACCCATCGCGACCCCATGGACAATGATCCTCCAGGCCTTCCTGTCCTCTACCATTCCCCGGAGTCCATTTAAGTTTGCACCGACTGCTTCAGTGACTCCATCCAGCCATCTCATTCTCTGTTGTCCCCTTCTTCTTTTGCCCTCAATCACTCCCAGCATTAGGCTCTTCTCCAGGGAGTCCTTCCTTCTCATGAGGTGGCCAAAGTATTTGAGTTTCATCTTCAGGATCTGGCCTTCTAAAGAGCAGTCAGGCCTGATCTCCTCTAGGACTGACCGGTTTGTTCGCCTTGCAGTCCAAGGGACTCGCAAGAGTCTTCTCCAGCACCAGAGTTCAAAAGCCTCAATTCTTTGACGCTCGGCCTTCCTTATGGTCCAACTTTCGCAGCCATACATTGCAACTGAGAATACCATAGCCTTGACTAAACGCACTTTTGTTGGCAGGGTGATGTCTCTGCTTTTTAGGATGCTGTCTAGATTTGCCATAGCTTTCCTCCCCAGGAGCAAGCGTCTTTTAATTTCTTTGCTGCAGTCCCCATCTGCAGTGATCTTGGAGCCCAGGAAAATAAAATCTGTCACTATCTCCATTTCTTCCCCATCTCTTCCCCATTTCTTCCCCGTCCGTGCCCTACAATCTGGCAATCCGAAACAATCCATAAGATTCACTACCTGATGTTTAAAAGTTCATTACTTCTGCCCACGGCAAATGGCAATCCAATTAATAGCAGTTAGAAACATATTTAAATTGATTGCCGCTGATTGTTACTTAAGAGAGTTTCCTGACTCAGTAACTCCACTTGATATTGAAAGAGAGAGAACGGGTTTATTTTATTGTGTCGTTTAGAGCACAGAGGAGATCGGCAAGGCTTTGTTTCATATTCTCGCTAGTAAGAGAAGATTAATGTCTGCTTTCCAAGCAAGATATTACTATGTGTACCGCGCGTGGCTGTGGATTAACCATTTTTACCCTCCAGGCAAGATTTAACGGTAGACGTGCATGCAAAACAGGAGCCAGCAGCATCGGGGCCATACGCGTTCAACATAATTGCGCACCGCACAACTAAATTTTCATCGAGGCAATTCTATAGATGCTTGTTTTGAATCGAAACTTTGGCTGGGGGTATTTTTATTCATTTCGTAGAAGTGTTGTATCTGTGCCAAACAATCCAGCTGTCATTCGCCGAAAAAAAGAACGCGCAACCTACTTGTACAAAGAAGTTCTATAGAGAGTGCATTAAATTACGCACCGTGGGGACTTGCTTTACCCTTCTGTTCACTTGTACCTCTGTAGACAAGAAACCCGACGCAGGAGTGACAAACCCCTGCAGCAATGCATGAAAAGAGATGATTTATTTTTATTTATTTGACTCCATTTGTAGCTTGCTTTTCTCTTCAGTGAGAACTTTGGCATATTGTGAGTGCTTGGGCAGAAAGGACAGCGTCAGTGCTTGGTTCTTGTGGCTTTATACAACCAGCCTGCCCTTGGCCATCGCTCTGTTCACTGCGTGTATCCTTGTGTCAACCAAAAGTGAAGGGAATCTAAGAGTGATTCTAACAAGTCTAATAAAGATGTTCAAGTAGAGCGAGGATGAAGAAGGGGACAGGGAACAAGGATTCTCTCCCCTTATGTGGATGTTCCACATAAGGGGCGAGAATCTTTATCAGTAGGTTTATTGAAAATAAATTAAAAAATGCCCCAGTCAGATCCATTATTATTGCACAGCACTGCAGAGCTGGCTGGGGCATTTTTTTTGTCCCTTCTGGGACACTGTAGTTGGGGGAGGCCAACTCTTCCCTGCCAGACCTGCCTGGCCTAACCTAGGCCCCAATGGCACCCACATAAAGGGAAGGGATTGTAGAGGAATCCATGTTCCCTTGCTGTGGAGTAACCAAAGGCCTGAGTTGGGCCAGCCCCTGGCCAACCCAACATCGTCTAGAAGCATGGATTAGCCTCGCAACCAGATGAGCACTGACACGGTCCAAAGTCCTCATGTGGAAAATGTAAATGTGTACTGAATCCAGTTTTTGGGGGTGGAGGATATAACAGTTAATGGATGTTTCAAGGCTCCACCCTTTAGAACAAAGGTGAATTGTTCATGACCATTGAGTGGCAGTACAGGGGGGATCCCAGTCCAGGTAGATTGATTCTTGAAGCCAGGGGAACAAACATGTTTCAGTCATTCCCAATAATCTCCTCAGGTCCTCCTCTCCACCAGCACTTGCCATTCCGATGGGGGGGGGGGGAACAGAGAGTAGTTGGGTTGCAACTAGGCATCAATAGTCTGAACAATACATCACAGAAGGCACCCCATCACTGTTTTCTGTCCCGCTTCTCCTAGGAGCCCTCGTCACCAATATCGATACATTATGAATTGGGAAGTATATACCCAAATGCTCAGAAAAGGGGTATGTTGGGGAGGGGTGTTATGCAGGTAAGCACAGAAAGCCCAGCATTCCAAGAGGCATATTAAAATAAATTTAAGAGCTGCGGGGAGGGCTTGATATCAAATTTTAATCATTGCACCAAATACATTGACAACTATATCCTACACAGAGAGAGGGACTAACACTTTGATTGCAAAAGCATCCTTGATACAAATGCATCTGCATGAAAATCCTTTGAGTCAGACTTCATCTTATTCGGAAAATAAAACTTAGCGCAACGGAATATTTCACAGGGAATCAGACATTGGTTTGAGATTGGAAGTGATGGAGGTGCTAAAGATTAGGTCGCCCCTTAAAGAAAACTTTTTCTATGGATTTCTATGTCTGCCATTTGAATTTTAAAAGGCTTCTAAGTCAATGGCATTTTTGGCTGGAACCAATTAGCAACACTGTCTGGGAGAAGAGAAACAAACTGAGCCAAGAGACAATTTGAGCTTGTTCATGAAAAAGGGCATATCTTTTTGCAAGGCACTGTGCAACTCTGAAATTGCATGTTTAAAGACATTGATTAATTTCAAACTTCATGCGAAGCAGGCAACTTACTGAAGAAGATCAAGAGCTGGTTTTATACCCCACTTTTCACTACCCAAAGGAGTCTCAAAGTGGCTTCCCTTCCCTTCCTCTCCCCACAACAGACACACTGTGAAGTAGTTGGGGTTGAGTGAACTCATACCCCTGTGGCTTATATTTAGTGTTGCCAGCTCCAGGTTGGGAAATCAATGGAAATTTGGGGATGGAGCCGGGGGAGGAAGGGGGTTGGGAAGGGGAGCGAGCACAGTCAGGTTTAATGCCATACAGTCTGCCCCACAAAACAGCCATTTTCTCTAGGGGGAACTGATCTCTGTTGTCTGAAAATAAGCTGCAATTTTGGGAGATTCCCCAGGGCCCGCCTAGAGGCTGGCAACCCAGATTAAAGTTATGTGTATTGTTGAAGCTTCGATAAACTGGTACATATTTTATAATGAAGAGGAAGAAGAAGAGTTGGTTCTTATATGCTGTCTTTCTCTACCCAAAGGAGTCTCAAAGTGGCTTCCAATTGCCTTTCCTCTCCTCTCCCCACAACAGACACCCTGTGAGGGAGGTGAGGCTGAGAGAGCCCTGATATTACTGAAGAAGAAGAAAAGTTGGTTCTTATAAGCCACATTCTCTACCAAAAAGAATCTCAAAGTGGCTTCCAATCGCCTTCCCTTTCCTCTCCCCCTGTGAGGGAGGTGAGGCTGAGAGAGCCCTCATATTACTGCTTGGTCAGAACAGCTTTGTCAGTGCTGTGGTGAGCCCAAGGTCACCCAGCTGGCTGCATGATATGGTATTCTTTTGAAACAGGCATTAAGGTACATTCAGATGTTATCAATTTATTTTAAAGGTCCGCAGGGAAAATCATTTGTGGATTTGAGTAGACTGCCATCTGTGGTTAAATTCCTATGGGTGAACAACTTGAAACCAAATCCTGACAACAGAGATGTGATGTCAGTTAGGAAGACTGAGGTCTTGAATGACACTGTGCTTCCCGTTTTTGATGGGCTCCTGCCGACATTTACCAAACCACTTGGGAGCCTATAGTTATACTGGACTCAGTGCTATTGCTGAGGAAGTAAATTAATGCTGCTGCTGCTGCTGCAAAAAAAATCATTCTTCCACCTTCATTTAGCCCAGAGCATGCCTTGAGTCAAGTGATCTAGGCATATGGATCCATGCTATGGTTAGTTTGATGCTAGACCACTGTAGCACACCATATATGAGTCTAACCTTCAAGTCAACTTAGAAGCTCTACTTGGTACATAGAATCACAGGGCCTTTTCGCACGGGGATCTTTGTTGCAAATTGTTTGCGGAATGAAAAATCGCCATTTAAAATAGTGGAATTCGTCGTTATGCATACCTGCCTTTGTAGTGGAATCAGTTGCGTTTTTTAGCGTTTCCCACAGGCTTCCGGTCTCGGCAGAAATCGCTAGAAAGGAAGCGCTATTGCCAAGCTCGTCCCGCCCCTGGCCGTCAAGCAGCCAATGGGCAGCCGTTAGCATGCTCCCAAACAGCCCCTTTCCCTTTAAGAAAGGTTTTTAAAAAAAAAAAAACAGACTCATAGCAACGAATCTAGGTAGATTCGTTGCTACGGAGAGACCCATCCAGCTGCCTAATGTGAGCTGTCGTTTGATTGTATGATCGTTTGCACGCTGCCTCGAGTGATAAAAAAAAAATCCCCCCCCCTCTCACGGGCCCGATTTTCGGCTGAATTTATGTGTAAAAAATAAAGGGACTTTATTTCAGCAAACGGGCTTTTATGTGGTTTGTGCTTAGTGACTAAAGGTGAAGGACTGAAGCCAGGGAAGCCTCTAAACAGAAAGAGGCTCGCTGGTGCGTTTATCCCCGCTCGCTCGGAGAAAAAAAAATGGCGATCGCTTCGCCGGAAGTTTGGAGGAGAGAGCCAGGGGGAGGGACTTTGAAGAACCAGCAACAATGGTAACGCACAGGTCTTTAGCGCTACTGTTGCAGATTGGTTGCAGGAGTGTATCGCTATCCGGAGGGTGAATCCACTTTTCTGGATTCCCCTGAAAGCGCTACAACGAAGCGCTTTTTGCGGGTCGGTTTCAGGATTGTTGCAGATTGTCTACGACGTCGTGGGTTATGGCAAATTAGTAGCGTTTCCAATTAGCAACCATTGTGCTATTTTGAAGCCGTGCGAAATGGCCCATAGAGTTGGAAGGGGCCATACAGGCCATCTAGTACAACCCCCTGCTCAACGCAGGATCAGCCCAAAGCATCCAAAAGCAAACAAACAAAGTTCTTAATGGCTTTAGATTCACATACCAGCAGGACTATTTCTCCTTTGATCCCCCCTCCTTTGAAATGCCTCTGCAAACAGGCAAGAGCATTCATGTCATTCTCAAGGGTAGCCCCCATACTACTAGCATTTTGCAGAAATGTTTAGGAAGATGTTTGTATAAAGGGATTGCAATGGTTCTATAATGGAATAGCACAGGCAGTTGCTTTTGTAAAGGAATAGGATTATTGTCTATTTCTGCAGTTATTGTGTGTATCACTGTGCTTTTGCTGTACGGTTTTCTGGCTTTATCACCCACTTTGTGCCTTATGGACGACAGGCCCATTTTTTAGTTAGTTTGAATTGTTTTCCACCTCTGCAACCCTAGTCTTACCATGTTGCATATTAGACATTTTATTCAGTCAATCCGTTTCAAAAGAATTCTGTAATCCACCTTGCATCGCCATGGGAAAGATGGACTGTAAATGAAGTAATTAAAATAAAATTAAAAATATCAGCTAGAACTGATCTTTATAGTTAAAGACTATTGTTAGGGCCTAACACATCCAAAACCTGAAAACAGTGTCTCACAAACACAAAACCCCACCATTTGGTGACACTCCTACTGTTGCCATGGTAGCCAGACACATTAGTGACGCGCTATACTACAATGGTCATGGATGCAACATTAATAAATGGCATTTCCCATTTTTGTAAAAATCTTGAATGTTGAGTGAAGAACGAGCTCTCTCCAAAGACACATTCCTGCCAGCACGAAATGAACTTGATTTAGGTTGTAACCACGAAGACACTCAGTCAGCCAGATTACTCCACAGTCAATGGTTTCTGTCCATGACCTTAATTATTAGCTTTCTTTTGACATTTTAATGTTTCGGATAATTTATTCCCTCACCCACTGTTATCAGTGTGGGGAATATTAAGCACAGGCAATTTTTGATTGTGTCTTCCTTCATTATAAAGTCCTGTCTCCTCAAAGCCTCTTGGATTCTGACTGGGCTGGGCTATATTTTCCATTTAGTTCTGAGTGATTTCTGTGGTAGCTTCACTTCTTTGGAGGGAATAGGTCAATTTTCCTATTGGAGCTCATTAGGGTTGGTAGGCCCTTCCTGGCAATCAGTGTGGGGAGGAGGGATTTACCAGGAGAAAGAGGAAGGCCATGTTGCTGGAGATACAGAGGAAGTGATGTCATCATGCTGTGATGTTGCTACAACACTCTGGTATTTGGACAAAAACTCTATGGTAAAATGACTTCCACCATAGATTTTTTTGCCCAAATACCAGAGTATTGCCTAGATGTCACTAGCATGATGATGTCATTCCTGTGCCAATCCATGGCCTCCTCTTTCTCCTTGTAATTCCCCTGCCAGCCAGCTGATTGGTCACTGGGGAACAAGGCCTGACAGTGGGGGACCTGTGCTGTTTTGAGCTGGAGAGTCCAGTATTTTCACTTTCTGTCCAGCAAATAAGCTGAGAAAATACTGGACATATAAATTACCTGTATTTTCTAGACCTTTTCCACATGGACGCTGCCAAGGTGCGATGCCTCCTGGTTTTAAATCTGTGCCCGGTTGCTGTGATGTTTCTTGCTTCCTCACTGCAGTCTCCGTTTCACATTTCCCCCTGTCTTGCCCTAGATTTTTTCTTTCTGATGAGTCAGCCAGCAGACAGAAGTCAGGAATTTCGCCCCCCCCCCATTTTGGCTTGTCAATCAATGTCACGTGGAAGAAATTCCCAGTCACCTTCCAGTACCATGTTTGAGCACCCTCCCCCCATGGTCTCCCCATTCCAAGGCCGAAATAAATCTTGTATGTATGTGTGTGTATATATATGAATATATATATGAGCCTCTTGTGGCGCAGAGTGGTAAGCAGCAGAAATGCTGTCTGAAGCTCTCAGTCCATGAGGTTGGGAGTTCAATCCCAGCAGCCGGCTCAAGGTTGACTCAGCCTTCCATCCTTCCGAGGTCGGTAAAATGAGTACCCAGCTTGCTGGGGGGTAAATGGTAATGACTGGGGAAGGCAATGGCAAACCACCCCATATTGAGTCTGCCATGAAAACGCTGGAGGGCGTCACCCCAGGGGTCAGACATGACTCAGTGCTTGCATATATATATAAAATATAAAATATAAAAGGCTGGAACTGCATTACAATGCAAATCCAGTGTAATGAAATGACACCAGTCCACTTTCCCCGCCTATCTCTCTGCTGGGCTAGACAGCTGGCAAGACTACAAGTCATAATGTTCCTATGACCCCCCCCCCCTCCAGGGAGTTGGGGATTGTATCAGGCACTAATCAGTATTTATCAGCGTTCCCTTGTCGCAGAGCAACTGACAGCCACAATCGCAACAGGTCTCGGACAGCCACGGGACGTGCCAACATCATCTGCAAGCGGGATTTAGATCCACTAACAATGAGAGGCTGAATGGGGGAGAATTCATCATGTGGAACCGGTCCTAATTAAGAAAGCGTGCAACCACTGAACCACCGAAGTCAAACTCCATACTCATATTCCTCCCCTCCCCCCGTGTATTTGTTCTCCATTGCAACCAGAAAGGATTGAAAAGAACCAAATCCACCAATCAGCAGCCACACAAGACATTTCCTGCGAAATCTATAGGATCAATTCAAGAAAGTTAGAAAGGGAAAGATTTCATGAGCTACCAATCGTCTTCCTATGTTGGTCCAAGCTCACAGTGGGAGGAGTGGGTGGCAGGATCAATTCTCCTAAAGAAAAGTCAAAAAGAGATCTTGAAAGCAGGTCATGTGGAGGGACCACAGCTTTATCATTCTTTTATTTATTTCCCAAAGCATAGTATAATGCCATAGAGTTGATCCTGAAGCAGCCATTTTCTCTAGGGGAATTGATCTGAGTGGCCTGGAGATCAGTTAAAACTCCAGGAGATCTTCAGGCCCCACCTGAAAGTTGGCAACCATTGCTAATATCGGAACGCACATCCTTTGTGAATGTACACATAAATGCATGTAAGTGTACAAACAATAAAGCAGTCTAGCATACAGCCAACAAGGTCACAAACTGCAATTTCATTTTGATTCATTGATTAGATATTATATGATGGTTTTTCTACTATATCATGGAAGTTTGCATTAAACATCTTTGTGTTGTTTTAGTTACTGCAGCACAGGCAACTGCTGAGTAAATGGATGTCATTTTCAGCAGATGGAGAATAGCAGTGAATCTTAAGTTAGAACAATAAAATCATCAGAGTTGGAAGAGGCCCTGCAGCCCTTCTAGGCCAACCCCCTGCTCAATGCAGGATCAGGTTAAAACATCCATGAGAAATGTTTGACCAGCTGCTACTAAAAGGCCAGTTGTGAATGGGAGCTCACTACCTCCTTAGGCAGCCCATTCCACTGCTGAACTACCCTCAATTTCCCCCCTGATATCGAGCTGATACAGTTCTTCAGGTCATTTAAACCCATTAAAGGTAAAGGTAAAGGTAGCCCCTGTGCAAACAGTCATGTCTGACCCTTGGGGTGATGCCCTCTAGCGTTTTCATGGCAGACCCATTCCTTTCCCTAGTCATTACTATTTTGCCCCCCACCAAGCTGGGTACTCATTTTACCGACCTCGGAAGGATGGAAGGCTGAGTCCACCTTGAACCGGCTGCTGGGACTGAACTCCCATCCTCATGGGCAGAGCTTCAAAGAGCATGTCTGCTGCTTTACCACTCTGCGCCACAAGAGTGGTAAAACAGTAAGGCCATTACCGTGGGTCTTATCCTCTATTATGGACAAGAACCTTTCCTGCCCTCCTCTAAGTGGCAACCTTTCAAATACTTTCAAGTTCTTATCTCCGGACCCAAAGGAGAAGACATATTTATTTTTTTGGGAGAAAACAAATTCAATCATAGTTCTCATTAAATAATGATTAACCTTCTTTTTACTGTTACATTTCCTCTTTTCAAGAGAAACCTCATGTATTGGCAATACTGAGGCATTTCAAAACAGTATCAAAAATGTAAAAGCAATATTCTTAGTCGAAAGGCCATTGTTGGGCAAAGAGCTGTCCCTTCTTCTCCACGGTATTTTAAAAATACAACCAGCTGTGTTTTCAAACATAAGAAAATAAATTATAGTGCTTAAATGATCTAATCTTATCAAATATACCTGGGCCAATGAATATTTTTCATTGCAGTCGCAGCTTTAGGCAGGTGGGCATTTGTCTGCATAAGCACTTAACAACTGAAAGGAAGTATTCTTCACAAAAGTTTTATCAGACAGCAGAATGCATTTTTATTGCCGATAAGCAGATGTAACTTTAAAAAGAGGAAATATATGAAGAAATCCATTATATATGAGAGCATGCAAAATGGGCAACATTTTCAAAATAAGAGAGTTCCATTTAGCATATAAATAAAACTCAGAATAACTAAATGGGGTGAAGTATGCAAAATAGAGAAAAGGGGGATAATAATTATTTTTTTAAACTGAAACACAAAGGTATTTAAAAATGAACCGAAATATTAGTGCTTGTATTATGTTGGGATAAGAGTCTAAGAAGTCTAGGTGAGATGATGTTCTTCTCTTAATGGGATTCCAACTACTGTGTGATGGTTAGTGTTAAACTACACTAGAGAGCCAGTTTGGTGTAGTGGTTAGGAGTGCGGACTTCTAATCTGACATGCCGGGTTCGATTCTGCGCTCCCCCACATGCAGCCAGCTGGATGACCTTGGGCTTGCCAGGGAACTGATAAAACTGTTCTGACCGAGCAGTGATATCAGGGCTCTCTCAGCCTCACCCACCTCACAGGGTGTCTGTTGTGGGGAGAGGAATGGGAAGGCGAATGTAAGCTGCTTTGAGCCTCCTTCGGGTAGGGAAAAGTGGTATATAAGAACCAACTCTTCATCTTCGTCTACAGAGATGGGTTCAAATTCTCACAGGGTAATCATGAGGCAGTTGCTTTCTATTGTTGTGGGGAAAACCTGAGCAGAAGAATACCATCCCCAGGCTCTTAGATAGATAGATAGATAGATAGATAGATAGATAGATAGATAGATAGATAGATAGATAGATAGATAGATAGAAAGAAAGAAAGAAAGAAAGAAAGAAAGAAAGAAAGAAAGAAAGAAAGAAAGAAATTAAAAGACGCTTGCTCCTGGGGAGGAAAGCTATGGCAAATCTAGACAGCATCCTAAAAAGCAGAGACATCACCCTGCCAACAAAAGTGCGTTTAGTCAAGGCTATGGTCTTCCCAGTTGCAATGTATGGCTGCGAAAGTTGGACCATAAGGAAGGCCGAGCATCAAAGTATTGAGGCTTTTGAACTCTGGTGCTGGAGAAGACTCTTGCGAGTCTCTTGGACTGCAAGGCGAACAAACCGGTCAGTCCTAGAGGAGATTAGCCCTGACTGCTCCTTAGAAGGCCAGATCCTGAAGATGAAACTCAAATACTTTGGCCACCTCACGAGAAGGAAGGACTCCCTGGAGAAGAGCCTAATGCTGGGAGCGACCGAGGGCAAAAGAAGAAGGGGATGACAGAGAATGAGGTGGCTGGATGGAGTCACTGAAGCAGTCGGTGTGAGCTTAAATGGACTCTGGGGAATGGTAGAGGACAGGAAGGCCTGGAGGATCATTGTCCATGGGGGCGCGATGGGTCAGACACGACTTCGCACCTAACAACAACAACAACAACAACAACAACAACAACAAATGACATTTAAAATACTGAAAAGAATTTGAGGAGGAGGTGAATGGGGAAATCAATATTTTTCAATATCTTAAAAAATATATTTTAGAATGGATGAAGTATAATGTTTAATACTTTTTCAAATTGATATGTACAATCTATATCTCTTTGTCTTTTTTCTGTATGACTATTTTTCTTTGAAAATAAAAATATTATATTAAAAAATAGTGGGAAGAGGAAAAAAAATGCCCGTCCTTGACATGGGTAATTTTATCACATGCACACATACACACATCAACTCACTGTTATAACCATACTGGGGTTGTCAACTTCCAGGTGGTAGCTGGAGATCTCTGGGATTACTAATGATCTCTGAATGATAGAAAATGGCCACTTTTGAAGATGGAGTCTGTGGCATGGGTGTTTGTGCTCTTTTGTTTCCTTGTTTTTAATTCTACCTTAAGGATAGGAAAAGGCAAGCTAAAAATATGGTAATTAATTGTTCAGAAATCTTCAGTTTGCTTCCCAGCATCTGCACTTAAAATGGATTGTATATGCCAGAACTGGGAACAATCTTTCATGGGGAATATGAGAGCTGCCACCAAAAACAGAATAGATTATACTGGATTAAATGGACCAATGGGAGTCCTAGACATCTCCATGGCAAGAAAGAGGTGGTTGATGGAACAACAGAGACCCAGTAATGGCCAACTACTTGTTTAATATTATTTGTCACAATAGAATTGCATCAAATATTAACCGGGAAACTCTTCAAAGGTGTTGCTTCTAAGGAAAAAATGACAACCAAAATCCCTTTATGATAGCATAGTGAACAATGCTCCCCCCCCTGACTTTAGGGGCCTATTTTCATTTGAAATATGGTGTTAGAGGAAATTTTATGGTGTCAGAAGAGAGTTTTATGGATGCCCCAAAGATAAGTGGGTTTAAGATTGAAGAAAACCCGAATTCTCCCTAGAAGCTAAAATGAATAAACTGTGAAGCTATCGTACTTAGGCCACATCATGAGAAAATAAGAGTCACTGGGAAAAAACAACAACAATTCTTGGAGAACCTAAGGGCGGTGGAAAAAAAGGAAGATGAATTGACTCTGGAAAGGAAGCCATGTCATTCAGTGTGCAAGATCTGAGAACAGCTATTAATGATAGGACATTTGGGAGGCAATTCGTAGGGATACCAGAAGTTAGAAACAGCATGAAGGAACATATCACACATACCGCGGCTTATGTATATGAAATGTTATCTCTGCATTGAATTATCCACCATTTCAAAGCCATAAATATAATGTAGTGATGGTGATAAAGTTGGCCAGAAGGAACTTCATGCAGTGGCTTCTCACTTTGAGACTCCAAAACATTCAGGTTCAAATGCCTGTCATCAAAACAGGATGTACTCGTTCCTGGACTTGGTCTGTGCTTCTTACCTCCATAATTGGTAGGTGCTGCAAACAATCTGGTCCTGCGGAGAGCAGTCCCTCCATGCTCCCCTTTGTTGTATTAAACTACCTCTCTGTTGTGAAGGAATGATTAAAGATCGCTCTGATCTCCCGACCATTTCTGAGCATTGTGCTCCACGTGAAGTCTATTTTGAGAGGAGGACAAAAATTGGTATTGATAGGAAAGCTGTAAAACATGTGCAAAGGAATCATATCAAATGCATAACGGATAGACCGGAGAGCTGTAAAAACAGCTCTACCACTTAGGCCAGGGAACGGTGGGATGTCTAGTACTGATCAAAAGCTGGGGGGGAGTCAAACTCATTAATAGAGATAGCAGTAAGGAGTGGATGTCTTAACATATGTGAATGCCTAATTCAGGAATGCCACTCAAAAACCCATTACTCATCTCCTGCTGGTGCTGTTACGGGGGAGAGAAGAGCGTTCACAGAGGCCCAATCAGAGTCTCTGAGCCACAGTGTAGCTGATAATGAAGGGAAGGGATACAGTTTGGGAAATATTTGACCTTCTCCAGGCTTTTAAGCTTTAGAAGTGGCAGATGGATTCCTATAGCGTGATGAATTTAGCTCGTTTGACATGAAAAGCATCGCCAGAATCCTAGACTTGATTTAATTAGAAAATGTTAAATATTTTTTGAGACTGAATGTACCAAAAAAAATGTCAATGTTTAGGAAACCTTTTCTCCCATGTTTACTTTAGGGATGCACACAGAAATTTGATATGAACTATTCAGGGTTCATAGAGTTATTAAATGTTTTGTGTTTGTTTTCTTGTAATTATTAACTTGTCTGATAATTATAATTATTAACTTTCATTATTCTTATAATTAGTAACTTTTTCTTTTGGCTATTCCTGGACACCTATAGATGGACTGATGGCAGAAGTTACCACAAATTTATTTTTCCTGTGTAGGCTGGTTTGCCAACCAAGAAAGGTAACCTGGTCACGGTCACATATGTCTGCATCCCAGTGTGATGCTAGTGCAGAAACAGCCTATGTGAAGGTTACCTACTCCTATACCACCCTGCCCAATCCTTAGAATCTATAAATAATGCCTTCTCAGGGGCAGCCATATTTTAAAGGGCTGTTTCTATGCCTTCTCCAGATTATGGGGCTCCTTTGTCTAAGAGGGCAGACTAAAATCTCTACTAGGCCTTCTGGAGGAAAACCAAAGTGTTTTCCTTCCATAATTGTGCTGTTGTTGTACTATAACAATTGTTACAGAATGTTTTATGGTTTGGGGGCAGTGGAGTTACATGACATTCCACCGTGGGCATCTTTCGAGGATAGAAAGGCAACATATTAATGGCACAAAGAAATAAACAAAACATTTCTAGGTTTCTATAGGATTCATGCCTTGAATCTGATGGAGTGTTTCTGCTGATGAAAAGAGTTCTATGATTTCCTTATCTCCCCCTACCCACTATAGCTCAAAATGTCCCCTCAAATGCAATAGTATTGGGGGAGGCTTTTGGGGCTGTAGTGGGTGGAGAGAGGAAAGGAAGGTGTGTTCTACTGATAGAAGAAGAAGAAGAAGAAGAAGAAGAAGAAGAAGAAGAAGAAGAAGAAGAAGAAGAGTTGGTTCTTATATGCCGCTTTTCCCTACCCAAAGGAGGCTTAAAGCGGCTTACAGTCGCCTTCCCATTCCACTCCCCGCAACAGACACCCTGTGGGGTGGGTGAGGCTGAGAGAGCCGCCAAATTGTCCGCTTCGCTCGCAGCCCGGCTTGCTTCTTGCTGCTACAGGGGGGGGAAGAGGCAGGTGCGGCTGCCGGCATGCCGCCGGACACAAACGCGCATGTGCGGAGCTGCACGTTAATGCCCCATGCACGTTTTCACAACCAGGGGGCGCTAACGCACATTTGCGGCACCCGGGCCACCGGTTCTTCCCCACCCCCGGAGGCGGTTCCCGACCATCAAAAGGTTGGGGACTGCTGGTTTAACCAATTGGGAATAAATTATCCTTGATTGTACTCCTTGGCAAAGATATCTTTCTTTACAAGAATTCTCATTTTAGAGCACAGATGATGCCTAATTTCCTTTCTCTGCTGCTTTGATCTCAAGTCTCATTCTTTAAATTGGGCCCCCAATTCTTTATATTTTTGGTTCTATTTTTCTGTTTGCTCACACTGAATACTCCCCACAAAGTGCATGCAAGCCCCAAAATTTGTGTGCCAGCAGTATGCCTAAAGCACAGATCACACATATAAATGATGCACATTATGCATACAAATATGATATACACCTCTCAAACACCTTAACACATGCATACATAATACAGAGGAAGTGAGAAAGCCAGCAGCAGATAGCAAGGAACGGAAAGGACTGTCAAGCGACCCCAGTCTAGCATCCAGCATTCATTTTCTCTAGACAGAGTCAAGCTGTTAAAAAAGAAAAAGAAAGCATTCTGAATCTGAGAAATGGGAACAGATGGTGCTTGTAAATGTAAAAAGTGGGTGGGAAGGTGGTGGAAAGCATGGAGTGGGAGGTATGAGTACAATGTAGGTGGACTTTGATTGGAGGAGTGTCCTCTGAGGGGTGGGGAGGGTGGGGGGAACTAATCCAACAGCACCTTATGCTTTTGATTTAAGTTCAGCTTTTGAGCAAATCTGGAGATGAAGCAGCCAGGAATTGAACTAGGTCTGAAGTGGGGAAAAGTGATGCAGAAGTCAAAATTAATCCCAAACGAGGCATGTAGGGAATTGTACAGAAAAGCAGAACGGCTTAAAAAAAATCCCGATGGAAACGCACTGTGAAAGCAACAGAAACCACCAATGCCAAAAAGCCCACTGTTGTCCTTATGCTAGAAGCAATTAAAATTCTCACTTTCACAGTAGGCAAGGGAAGCATGAGTTGGCATATGGGTTCTTCTTCCTCAAGTCTATTTTTCAGGGAAAACAAAGTGTACAAGCAATGAAAGCCTCAGGGCTGGCTCGAGAATCATGGAATCCTAAAGACACTCTCCTGGGAGAAAGCCCCATTGACTAGCATGGGGCTTACTTTGTGAAGGGCACACACCCCATAGGTCCATTGTAACGTTAAATACGGTTTCATGCAAGAGACTTTTTTAAAAGTATGTTTACTATTTCAGTGATGCTGTAATGTATTTTGAAGTTTTCTCAGGAAAGCAGCACATAAATGCATTGAGCCAATACGCAAATAGAAAATGGCCAAGGCTAGAAGTCACCCTGGCTTAATCAAAGTGCCTTAAATCCTCATTTGAATTGCTGGGTCAAGTATCTTCCAACCTGGAGTCCTGTGTGCAGTTCTGGAGGCCTCACTTCAAGAAGGACGTAGATAAAATTGAAAGGGTACAGAGGAGAGCGACGAAGATGATCGGGGGCCAAGGGACCAAGCCCTATGAAGATAGGTTGAGGGACTTGGGAATGTTCAGCCTGGAGAAAAGGAGGTTGAGAGGGGACATGATAGCCCTCTTTAAGTATTTGAAAGGTTGTCACTTGGAGGAGGGCAGGATGCTGTTCCCGATGGCTGCAGAGGAAAGGATGTGCAGTAATGGGTTTAAATTACAAGTACAACGATATAGGCTAGATATCAGGAAAAAATTTTTCACAGTCAGTGTAGTTCAGCAGTGGAATAGGCTGCCTAAGGAGGTGGTGAGCTCCCCCTCACTGGCAGTCTTCAAGCAAAGGTAGGATACACACTTTTCTTGGATGCTTTAGGATGCTTTAGGATGATCCTGCGTGGAGCAGGGGGTTGGACTAGATGGCCTGTATGGCCCCTTCCCACTCTATGATTCTATGATTCTATGATTCATACCCTGCCACTTGCATGGGTGAAGTGCAGATCATCATATGACCTATCTATTGGCAGTTGAAAGAGGCAAAGAACAGCAGAATGTTCTTACTTTCACACTCGGTGAAACTTCTGCAAAATTATGCCAACTGTTTTAACTTTCTTTTGTAGGAGGAGATGGAGGGTGGCAGTATAGATAAAAAAGTGAGATATCAATTCTTGCCGTATGATGGGAAACCTTAAATCTCAGGACCAGCGTCGTGCAGCTCCGATGAATGAACACTTAATTTTAATGTGCATAAGCAGCTCTGAAGTTATCTCTGAATTAGAGAATGATTGATGTGCAGTTTGTGCATCAGGACTTTGGGATGCGGAATTCAGAATGAGTGGTGTACCCTGTTCAACTGGTACATTTGCATCTTATGGGGCAATAGTGCCAGACTGTGTTGAACTGTATGTGCAAGGATTCATTTGAGCCAGATTTTAGCCCCTGTGTCCTCTTTGAAGTCCAAAGCCCAGTTCAAAAATATGACAATGTGAGTAGTATATCCCTAATCTATTCATGAATGCGTGTGTGGGGGGAGGGGGAGGGAGGGACACAAAATCTTGTAGAAGCAAAATTCCTGCTGCTATTCAGACAGAAGGGAGCATTTTTCCTGCTCCACAGTATGAGAAGGGTTTGGGTCCTGGCCCTCAGTTTGCAAGGCCTGAGCAAGGTTCAGAATGAAGAAGAAGAAGAAGAAGAAGAAGAAGAAGAAGAAGAAGAAGAAGAAGCTGGTTCTTATATGCTGCTTTTCACTATCCGGACTCTCAAAGTGGCTTACATTCGCCTTCCCTTTCCTCTCCTCACAACAGACCCCCTGTGAGAGAGGTGAGGCTGAGAGAGCCCTGATATTCCTGCTCAGTCAGAACAGCTTTATCAGTGCCGTGGCGAGCCCAAGGTCACCCAGCTGGCTGCATGTGGGGGAGTGGGGAATCAAACCTGGCTTGCCAGATTAGAAGTCCGCACTCCTAACCACTACACCAAGCTAGCATGACATGTCCAATTTGGGGTGCCAGGATAATGTGTTTTTGTCTAAAGTGGGTTTAGACAATATGATGGTGCAAGACGCTCATGTGTGAAATGCAGCCCATCAGGATAGTTCGGCAGCCACAGATAGATGCTGATTGACCCCGCCATAAGGTACACGGAGATGCCGAACGAGTAAGCTTCATCTCAAAATTCAGAGTTCTGTTTCTCTCAGTCGCTTGCCTTTTAATGCTTAGAGGTGGTAGCCAATGTATGTGTGTGGCAAGGGGGTTGTGCTGATCCAGTGTCTAATCGTTTTAGGCATAGTCGTCATGTACGCAGTTGGACGTGTTCAAGCTGTTCAGGGGAAGCCAAGCAGTATGCCAAGTGTTTGTCTCTGATGATCACAACCTGTGAGCAGGATGCTTGCCAAGTCAGTGGATGTTCAAGCGTCCCTGATTACCCACTGTTGCTTTAACGTGGAGATCTTTCTTGACTGCTGGTGCCTGGAGAAAGGCACCTGGGGGTCTTTGACACATCCGATATAAACTAAGCTGACACATTCCCTAAATGTCATATGGGGATCTTCATCAGGAGGACTTGAGGAATTAAATCAGGGAGAAAATGGTGTGAGGTTAACGTAGAGGTTATCTTACACCCTGTGGTTATGACGATGACGCTATCCTGCAGAGCCAGGATAAGAACTGCATGATTTACAGAAGCATGACTGCAGACTGATGGGTGGGGAAAAATGGCAATATGTAGGAGATCAGCTAGAAGCCAGATTTTTGGAATACTTACTTCGTTTTTGAAATATTCATGTGGACTTGCAGGTATCGCTTATGGCATTATGTTGAGTTGCCCCTTCTCAACTCATGAAACTGCCTTATACTGAATCAGATCCTTGGTCCATCAGAGTCAGCATTGTCTACTCAGACTGGCAGTGGCTCTCCAAGGACTCAAGCAGAAGTCTTTGTCATCACCTACTGCCAGATCTTTCAATTGGAGATTGAAATTGGCCTGGGGAGCGTTTTTCCTACCCCCCCCCCCCGATGTACAAAAACACTCCCCAGGCCCCGGGGAAGGCGAGCCGCGGATCGCCTTCCCCGGGGCCTGGGGAACGTCTTTGCAATTCGGTGGGGGGGGGGAGGAAAAACGCTCCCCATGCCCCTAGCGCCCGCTGTAGGTTTTTTACAGCGGCCTTTACTACTAGTCTTATTATAATTCCTTAGAAAAGGAAGAAAGTCAAAATTAACCTATATGAAAAGCAAATATCATAGCATATGCAAATATTCTTTCCGGGCCTGTGTGATCTTGACCTTGACTTTTGCTGCTGTGACAACTGTCATGGGGAAGAAGCCAGAAATTCTCAGGAACTCGTAAGGTGGAATGGGATCATCCAAGGTAAAAACTCACTTTTTAAATAATTACCAACCATGTTAAAAAGATGCTAGAGTCAAAGAGGGCTTTTGATTTTCAGAAATGGCATGGTTCTGCAAATGCCACGCCCTGTGTATGATTATTAACATTTGTGCTCCTTCATTTACAAGTGAATATAGTAAGTGCCCATGGGAGGACACTTGAATAGACAGGCCAGGAAGAGCAATGCAACTCCTTGGCCTTCTCAGCCTTTAGTAGTTTCTGTGCTGGGAATGCCAGTCGGCTTGGTGTAGTGGTTAAGAGTGCGGACTTCTAATCCGGCATGCTGGGTTTAATTCTGCACTCCCCCGCATTTCGTCAGCTGGGTGACCTTGGGCTCACCCATAAAGCTGTTCTGACCAGGCAGGAATATCAGGGCTTCTTCTTATTCAGTAATATCAGGGCTCTCTCAGCCTCACCTCCCTCACAGGGTGTCTGTTGTGGGGAGAAAAAATGGAAGGCGATTGTAAACCACTTTGAGCCTCCTTCAGGTGGAGAAAAGCGGCATATAAGAACCAACTCTTCTTCTTCAGTAATATCAGGGCTCTCGCAGCCTCACCCACCTCACAGGTTGCCTGTTGTGGGGAGAAAAAGTGGAAGGTGATTGTAAGCCACTTTGAGCCTCCTTCACGTGGAGAAAAGCGGCATATAAGAACCAACTCTTCTTCTTCTTCTTCTGCTTCAGGTGGGACCTGTGTTGGGAAATATCTGGAGATTTTGTGGATAGAGCATGGGGAGGTCAGGGTTTGGGCAAAAGAGAGAGCTCACCAGAGTATAATGTCATCCTTAAAAGCAATCATTTTCTCCAGGGCAATTGCGTTTTGTCGGCTGGAGGTCAGCTGCAATTTCAGGAAATATTTGTGGTCCATCTGGAGGTTGGCACCCATAATGGCAGTGGCTGGGTGGGGTCCTAAAAGGAGGTAATTTTAGCTGCTGTGCTGTACTTGTAGATCTCAGAATCTCTGCTTGGTCACTGTAGGAAACAAGACAATGTTACAGTTACGAATATGAACCTCCATGAGATCTTAATAGTCATGCTACATTTTTTTCCCTAAAGAAAGAATAGTTGTCAGCTCAGGTTATCGTTGAAAACATATTTATAAAGGCATGTTTCAGAACAAATCAGGTTATCACACTTCTGTGGCATCCTGGATAGAATTCTGTATGTGCTGGAATTTGTACAATAACTAGCTTGTATACTCAATGCATTATTTTGTATATTGTCTTTAAAAAATAAAGTTACCACACAGCCAAGGGCATTGAAAATAAAAACAAGAAAATGTCATTGCACCAGTCTGTGCAAGCCACAAATAGGAATTGGTTGATGAGATTTTTTCCCCATGTATTTTATTAGCTCGAGCTTATTGTTTGGGTCTCTGCATCAGGATGCAATAGCAGCCTTCACTAGGGGGGGTCAAATCCTGAAGTCTTTAGACATGCAAAGCTTTGTATTGATTTACTGTTGAATAACCAGTGGGGAAACTATGGATTTAACAGTTTCCTGTATTTCTCAACACCAAACTACAACATTATTTTTGCACTAATAAATCAAAGTTATATAGTATCCGTACACTGGGCTGGATCCTATGGAACGCTTCCTGAAACTGTGGCTTATTCTCCCAGTGCCTGGAGTCTTCTGCTAACGCATGGCTTCTTGGACAAGATGGATGTCCTGCCATTAGTTGGAAGGTAGCATAGCATCCAATCCTGTATGCATAAACTGAATGGAAACAGGCATACCAATGATTGTGTGTGTGTGTGTGCACGTGTGTGCTTGAGTTGCCAGTTCTGGATTGGGAAATTTCTGGTGATGGAAAAGTGGAGTCTGGGGAGGACAGAGTTTGGGGAGATGGGGTGGCTCATCATGATGGCCTGCAAAAGGGAACTCTTCCGCCAGGCATTTGGTTGAGACCAGGCACAGCCAACAACATCTGCAGGGCCTCTGCCCCCTCCTTCTCCCCCTCACAGAAATCCATCAAGGCATTCTGCTTCTGGACTTGTCTGTATTATTACTGTTTAATGCTGTTCTGTTTCTTTGTTATCATCAGTTAGTAATATTAATATTATAGTTATGTATATGTATGGTTCTTTGTATATTTCTCAGTTCTATGTAAACCGCCCTGAGCCATTATATAAATGATATAATATCATAGAATCCACCCTACAAATAGGGTTGCCAGCTTCTCACGTGGAGGTGGGGGTCCCCCACCACGAGGCACCATTCCCTCACTGCTGATCACCTGACCAAGATAGAGAAGAAGGCTGAGGTGATGTGGAAATGTCACATCTGGAGTACACAGGAAATGATGTCATCACACCAGTTATGTCCAGGTGACACTTTGTTTTTTTTGGGAGCAGAAACTCTATGGTGGAAGCCATTTCTACCATAGAGTTTTTGCCCAAATACCAGAGTGTCACCAAGACAGCACAGCTTGATAACATCACTTTCTGTGGACACCTTAATTAACGTCTCCATTGCCTGGGCCTTGGTCTCTTGTAAGTGCCCCCATCTCCTGCTGGTTGCCAGGATGGATTGGACAAAGTAGCCATTTCCTCTAGGGAACTAAACTTTGTGGTCTGGGGAACAAATGTAACTCTTGGAGTTCTCCAGGCCTAGTTTGGAGGTTGGTGAGCCCAATGTATATAACACAAATACAAAAAAAAAAAAATCCCAGCATTGAAAAATGAAGCTGAGAATGCCCTACAAAATATTAATTAGCACAAAAATAAACAAGCTAGAGAGCATTTGCTCATCCATTAATGAAATCTGTTGATTATATTGTTGTTGGATGATTTAATTATGTTGTGAACCATAAGCCATCTGGAAGTACACGGAAAGGTGAGGTTCAATGGAATTTATTTACTCATTTATATTTTTAAAAAATCTCATCTTCAACTTCACTCAATGTGGAGCATAATCAGGCATAACACATGAAATAGCTAACACAACCCCAGGGTTACAGTGCACAATACAGAACCATTAAATAAATGTTTAAATGAATGAATGTATTTAAAAATAAATAAAATACAGTTTTCAGTGACAGCCTACCCTGTCCTTATCCTTCAGCTATCTTCCTCTTCCCATTATGTCTCCCTGGCTGCCCAGCCGTTATGCTTTTTCACTTCCATTCATTTGAATATTGTATTTGGGTTGTCATCCTTTTAGAGGAGGCTGGAGACCTCCCACTATTACAACTGATCTCCAATCAATTCACCTGGAGAAAAGGGTCACTTTGGAAGTTGGACTCTTGTGGTGCAGAGTGGTAAGGCAGCAGAAATGCTGTCTGAAGCTCTGCCCATGAGGCTGGGAGTTCAATCCCAGCAGCCGGCTCAAGGTTGACTCAGCTGTCCATCGTTCCGAGGTCGGTAAAATGAGTCCCCAGCTTGCTGGGGGGTAAACGGTAATGGCTGGGGAAGGCACTGGCAAACCACCCCGTATTGAGTCTGCCATGAAAATGCTGGAGGGCGTCCCCCCAAGGGTCAGACATGACCCGGTGCTTGCACACGGGATACCTTTACCTTTATCTTACTGATGTCAAGCATAGAATCACAATTTGAGTGAGAAAGGGTTGTTGTTGTTGTTTTGCAAGGATAGCAAAATGGTGTAATAGTTGCCAACAGCTGTAATAGTTACGGTTTAATAGTTAACAGCTGTAATAGTTACGGTAATAGTTGCCAACAAAACGGTGTAATAGTTGCCAACAGCTGAACCCAATGCCATAGTAGCAAATGCCAGCTCAAGATGACTGGTCTTTAGGATAAGGTAACCAGATTGTCCCACTTTTGGAGGGACATCTGCAGGTACCTGGCAAATGGTACTTATGTTGAATATATATATATATATATATATATATATATATATATATATATATATATATATATATATATATATATATATATATATATATATATATAACAATACTATTTTTGCGTTCTATGCGTTCTATGAAAGTTTTTGTTGCTTCATATAGACCAAATGTTTAATCGAGAAGCCCCCCGGTCAATGGTGTCCCGCTTTACCAATGTTAAAATTTGGTCACCTTAGTTTAGGACCAATTAAACCAAAGAGAACCAAAATAAGATGTGAGGCCTTTGGCCTCACTCCCCACCCTCTCCCCAGCCTAAACAACAAAAACTATGCTAGTAGCTGAAAAGATTCTCTAATCTGTATTCAGCTTAAAAAATAGTGGTATCTTCCAGGTATTCTTCCAGCTCTGATATACCAAATGCACACCCCTATTCTATAGAGATTCAAATCACCTGAGAAGCTCCCTGTAAGTGTTTAAAAACTCCGTTGTAAAAGCTAGAGTGGGTTGAGTGAAGCAGAACCGTTTAATCAGGTTTGCTGCAACTTTAGTAGTCCCAGATGATTCTCAGAACTTTGCAAGTTTGCAAGGGGTGGGATGGAGGAATCTAAAAGACCATTTCCACACAATAAGACTGTCAACCATTATGTGATTCCTAAATCACTTCCTTTTACTATTGCATTTCGAAGGATGCCAAGATATCAATAGACCTGTCTGAAATCTTTGCTAAACTGAAATTAGAGGAGATGATTTTACGTTCATCTTTTCTCTTTTGAGGCACAACATAACAGCCCACCTACTTTCTGGCATTATAAATTAAATGGCCTAGCCAGTTAGCTACGATGTTGCTTCTAAAGAAATATCTGAAGAAAAATATGCATGGTTTCCTCCCCTAAGGTGAAGACAGAGACCAGAACACCACAGAAAAAGTATCTAGATGTACATGTTCTTATTTTTTCACTGTCCGCACTTACATGCACATCAGTAACACATGCAAATGAACTGAAGGACGCCACTGAGTTGGATCCCATTATATGACCAAAGTAAGTGAGCCTGAGCTACGTGATTTTGCCTACCAATGATATATCAGACTTTATGCACTGTAGTATTTCCTTGTTTGTGACTTTTGCTATCCATGGAACCCGCAGAAGACTTCTCCAACACCAGAGTTCAAACAAATCGATTCTTCTCTTGTCCAATGTTTTCATCGAGTGACCCAGAGCAATTCAACAATTTATTTCCATACTGCATTTGCCAAAAACATGTAATAGGGCCCTAGGATTCTGACTTGGGTCGTGTGCCTCATCGTCCGAAACAGCTGCTCCGGGCTGCCGCAGCCAGCACCTCACCGCGGGGAGGGGGGGGGAGGGACGGTGCACGACCCAGAGCTGGCTGCTGTGGCACAGAGCAGCCAATTCAGATGACGTGGTGCACAACCCTAATTCTGACCATTGTCTTGTCAGTCACACAGGAGTGCCATTTCAGGGTTCACTCGACAATGGTGTGGTCGGCCATTTTGAGAGACAGGTGAAGTATAAATGTATAAAACCTAAATCTCTTGCCTTCTCTGCATTTCTGACATGGCACCCCTAGTTTAACTGTTCAGCAGAAATGAAATTCTCCCCCTTTCACAAGATCCTAATAGAGGTGGTCTAATAAGTTAATAATGTAATTTAATATCATTTAATTAATTTAATTTGGAGAGTTAATTTGTTTTCAACTGATCTTAATTTAACTTTATTGCACGTACCCGTAACTTTATTGTTATCTGCCCTGAACCAAGCAGGGAGGGTGGGCTATAAAACAACAACAACAGCAACAGCAGCAACAACAAAAACAACAATAAAAATAAAACTTTTGCATCAGCAGCTCTTTAAAAAAAATGTCTTGCTCTTTTATTCGTTGTGCGTTGAGGTCACTATATCGTCAGTTTTATACTTATGGCTTTAGAATGAATCATGCTAACCAACATGAAAGTATGAAATTTTTTTTAAAGCATTTTTGCGTAATTAATAAATGCCAAAATAATTCAAGTTCAGTGCACTGATGCCCTCTCTGGTTGCCTCATGTACGTTGGCTTTGGTATCAGACAGCAGAAATCTAGAAAATGAAAAGAAGGAAGATATTACTATATAAATATTCATTGCAGAAGCCTTCTGTGGTTAGGGTAAATTGTGAAAAAGGCTAGTGCGGTGTCTTCTTGCCTTATAAATATCAGCACGGATGGTTAAGGCCGACTGCAAAACAGACATAAAAGAAATTATTCCCAGTACATTAAGCCTGACACTTTTATAAGTGAAGAGCAGACATTTAAGGTGAGATGATTTTCCAGCTGGTTATTCAAAATGGAGGATTCCACATTTGTCAGGAGGAAATATAATAAAAAAAATACTTTGGCTTTCAAACACGGTTATACAGAGCCGCCATATTTCTGATTTGTGAATTCATTCTCCCGCTGTTCAAAGAAAGGCTATTTGTCGTTTAAATGTGTTCGGTGTTTATTTTATCAGCATTATAAAATGCCAGGTCTGAGAGATGAATTCTGTTCTCCGGACAAAATAAGTCACTGTGCCACTCTCTGGAGCAGTTTCCTTCAGGAGGCAAATTACCCATCTGTTTCAAATTTGAGGGGTGTTCGGAGCATAAATTGAAAGAAATGTACCTGTTTGACTGCAAATGCATATAATACTGGGTGTTCGGATATTTCGGCTATAAGTTATTCCTGTTCAATATCGCCAGAATTATAATTGTGGTGCTACATGGGCCATTTCTTGGCTGCAGAGCTGCCTAATGCTTTCAGAGCAGGACACTTGAGGAAGGGAAACGGTCTTATAGGGACTTATTAGCCAGTTGTTGCACTGAAAATGGGTTTGGAATACGGAATTATGTGCAGCTATTTTTCTCATTGAGGAGCAGAGTTCAGTGCCCTTTCATGCTTACTACTGTGGCACTTGAGTACTCCCTGTGGCTTCTTCCCAGGCCATCATGGCGTCCATCTGGCCCAAGGAGCCATGTGTGTTAGGCCAATCTCATGGATTCTTTCAGCCTCGAATATTGATTACTTGGGTACACGCCACATAAAACTGGCTTCAGCTCTGCTGTGGCAATGACTGATCTTCCTTCCTAGTTAAATCTAAATGGTTGGTTATTGGATAGCTTTTGGAGGGGGATAGATTTTTCTTCTTAGCCCAAGGGGAAATGGTATTACAAAAACTAATAACCCAGATACTGGAAGCCATAGATGCCCAGTTACTGGGTTCTTCAGTAAACAGTGTATATTCTCCCCCATTTCTACGGAATCCCATTTTTATACAAATCTTTGTCTATATATCTCCATACTTTGGATATTAACTCATTCAAAAGAGTGTATCTGTTAGCCTGTTTAAATATTTTCCCATCAAAGTCAACCCCGGGCAGATTCCAACTAATTCCTCCCTTTGAGAGACAGTGTCTCCATGGATGCAAAGTCCCATACATGTTATATCCTATTAGAATGCCCCAAATTTGCTCACTACCGACCTTCACTAGCCGACCATCTGAAGAAATTAAGTGACTCTTGTGTAGACAAGAAACATCATATAAAAATTATGTCAAGTGAGACAGATCCGACATCTATTATGACAGTTGCCTCAATTCTGTCGGCCATTCTAAGAAATAACCTTTCATCTATGAACTCTGTAACTGCATAAACATGTTAGTGTTATTATTTGCGTTATGTCCATTCTTTATGCTAATAAAGGTATTCTGATTCTTTTTATCCTCCAAGCTAAATAATCTATGTTCTAAAACAAATCAACGAGCCAAGCCTGAATTTTCCCTGGAAGCTGGAATAATGAAACTGAACCCATCATACCTTGGCCAAGTGGTGAGTCACTGGGACAGCCAATTAAGCTAGGAAAAGCCGAAGGCAGCAGGGAAAGAAGAAGACCCATCATGAGATGGATTGACCCTATCAAGGAGGCCATGGCCTTCAGTTTGGAAGGCCTGAGCAAGGCTGTTAATGAGAGGCTGTTTTGGTGGACATTAACTCATAAGGTTGCCTTAAGTCAGAAGAGACTTGACAGCACTTGACATACAACAAATCTGGAGACAGATATTCATCGTTTTCCCAAAAGACAGCTTCTGTCATCTGACCAGAGATTATTTCACAGTTTGTCCATTCAGGCCAGTGAGAGTTGTTTCTTCTCAGTATTTCTCTCTTTGCATTTTCTCAGTAGCTACACCTTCCCAAGGATGGGAGGAAGGCTTCAAGTTCAACACAGTACAGGTTTCGGAGGCTCAGTAAAGCAAAACTTTCCCCATGTTGTTTTGAATGGCTCATGAGTGGAGATTGAGGTCTGCTTCCTTTTAGTTGTATGTCTTGATCATAGAATCATAGAATCATAGAATCATAGAATCATAGAATCATAGAATCATAGAATCATAGAATCATAGAATCATAGAATCATAGAATCATAGAATCATAGAATCATAGTTGGAAGGGGCCATACAGGCCATCTAGTCCAACCCCCTGCTCAATGCAGGATCAGCCCAAAGCATCCTAAAGCATCCAAGAAAAGTGTGTATCCAACTTTTGCTTGAAGATTGCCAGTGAGGGGGAGCTCACCACCTCCTTAGGCAGCCTATTCCACTGCTGAACTACTCTGACTGTGAAATTTTTTTGGCTGATGTCTAGCCTATATCGTTGTACTTGTAGTTTAAACCCATTACTGCACGTCCTTTCCTGTGCAGCCAACGGGAACAGCATCCGGCCCTCCTCCGTGACAACCTTTCAAATACTTAAAGAGGGCTATCATGTCCCCTCTCAACCTCCTTTTCTCCAGGCTGAACATTCCCAAGTCCCTCAACCTATCTTCATAGGGCTTGGTCCCTTGGCCCCAGATCATCTTCGTCGCTCTCCTCTGTTGTTGTTGTTATGTGCGAAGTCGTGTCCGACCCATCGCGACCCCATGGACAATGATCCTCCAGGCCTTCCTGTCCTCTACCATTCCCTGGAGTCCATTTAAGTTTGCACCTACTGCTTCAGTGACTCCATCCAGCCACCTCATTCTCTGTCGTCCCCTTCTTCTTTTGCCCTCGATTGCTCCCAGCATTAGGCTCTTCTCCAGGGAGTCCTTCCTTCTCATGAGGTGGCCAAAATATTTGAGTTTCATCTTCAGGATCTGGCCTTCTAAAGAGCAGTCAGGGCTGATCTCCTCTAGGACTGACCGGTTTGTTTGCCTTGCAGTCCAAGGGACTCGCAAGAGTCTTCTCCAGCACCAGAGTTCAAAAGCCTCAATTCTTTGACGCTCGGCCTTCCTTATGGTCCAACTTTCGCAGCCATACATTGCAACTGGGAAGACCATAGCCTTGACTAAACGCACTTTTGTTGGCAGGGTGATGTCTCTGCTTTTTAGGATGCTGTCTAGATTTGCCATAGCTTTCCTCCCCAGGAGCAAGCGTCTTTTAATTTCTTTGCTGCAGTCCCCATCTGCAGTGATCTTGGAGCCCAGGAAAATAAAATCTGTCACTATCTCCATTTCTTCCCCTTCTATTTGCCAGGAATTGAGAGGGCCGGATGCCATGATCTTTGTTTTCTTGACGTTGAGTTTCAAGCCAACTTTTGCACTCTCCTCCTTCACCTGCATCAACAGGCTCTTTAGTTCCTCTTCACTTTCTGCCATTAGAGTGGTATCATCTGCATATCTGAGGTTGTTGATATTTCTCCCTGCAACCTTGATCCCAATTTGTGACTCCTCTAATCCTGCATTTCTCATGATGTGCTCTGCATACAAGTTAAATAGGCAAGGCGACAGTATACAGCCTTGCCGAACTCCTTTCTCAATTTTGAACCAGTCAGTGATTCCATGTTCAGTTCTCACTGTTGCTTCTTGACCTGCATATAAATTTCTCAAGAGACAAATAAGATGCTCTGGTATTCCCATCTCTTTAAGAACTTGCCACAATTTGTTGTGTTCCACACAATCAAAGGCTTTAGCATAGTCAATGAAGCAGAAGTAGACATTCTTCTGGTACTCCCTAGCTTTCTCCATGATCCAGCGTATGTTGGCAATTTGATCTCTAGTTCCTCTGCCTCTTCGAAATCCTGCCTGTACTTCTGGAAGTTCTCGGTCCACATATTGCTGGAGCCTAGCTTGTAGGATTTTGAGCATAACTTTGCTAGCATGAGAAATTAGTGCAATGGTGCGGTAGTTTGAACATTCTTTGGCATTGCCCTTCTTTGGAATTGGAATGTAAACTGACCTTTTCCAATCCTGTGGCCATTGTCTCCTCTGTACCCTTTCAATTTTATCGACGTCCTTCTTGAAGTGAGGCCTCCAGAACTGCACACAGAACTCCAGGTGTGGTCTGACCAGTGCCGTATACAATGTGACTATGACATCTTGTGATTTTGATGTGATGCCCCTGTTGATAGAGCCCAAAATGGCATTTGCATTTCTTACCGCTGCATCACACATCATCATAAGACTGTTTTCAAATCTGATAGAAGCTGCTTTGAGTCTAAAGGGTCAAAGCTGAATTTGTTTAGCGGCATAACACAGGATAGTTTTGAGAATAGATGGCCAATTACCAGCTAAGATCAAATACTTGCTGAAATCATAAGTTAGACAGGAAAGATGCTGTAAAGACATGAGGATATAGGACAAAGGTGAAGGATACACATGTTGACACTTGTGTAGAAGTATAGCTAGGCTTATTAGCATAATAGAATCACCACCCCTGGGTGGACTGAGAGCTCATTAAAATGTACATGGTATTATATGACTGATTCTGCATGGGGCAGAATGCCTGGGCTAGCAGCGACAGGGCGGCAGGGCTTATCCCTGATTATGTCTCATGTTGCCGCCATCCTGGCCATCGCTGAGCCCTGGCCTGACTCAAACCCTCAGATGCTCCACGGTAAGGGAGCATGTTCCCTGAGATGCTGTGAGTGCCATCAGGGCCTAGGACGGGCACCTTCAGCCCCACAGTGTGCCTGCACAGCTGTTACAGTGGGGCAGGGCACATACAACGGGGGATCCCCTCGCCCATGCATACATGGGGAATGTAAGGGCATCCCACCCCACTGCAACAGCACAGCAACAGCCTGGCGTGGCTGCCACCGTGCATAATCAGCCTCTGGTATGTATGTTTGGGGCGTACAGGGAAAAGAGTGTGAGCTGGCCCAGGAACGCCCTGGGAGGGACAGTTTACATGGAATTTTCCTGGTTGAACTGTATAAAAGACTGCTTTGGACCAGCCAATTTGGCGTAAGGTCTTGGCTTTCACCAAAGAAGGCTAAGCTTTGCTCCGGTTTGCGCAAACATAAAACTTACTTTCTTACCAAAGTCTGTCTGTGAAATTTATTGGACCTAACAAGTCCTATTGGGTGGGGGGAAAGTAGGACATAAATATTTAAAATAAACATCCTACAGCCTTTTCCTTGGTACTGTGCACTGGTGGGAAATAGGAATGGCTGGCCTTGGATATTTCAACCAATATGACTTCCAGCTCAGTGGGTGGACAGGAAGACTGAGAACATTATTTTGTGCCAGCTAAATGGGATCTGGACTGAACTTCTGCTGGCAGGTTCAGAGCGTGGGTACGGCCAGATACTCTTCTAGCAGGGGAGAAAGCCTGAGAACATTTTTAGCCAGTTGAGTGAGATTTGGGCTGAGCTTCTGTTTGACAAGTATTTAGCCTTGCCTGACTGAGGCCAAAGAGCAATGGCATCCCCCATGGGGAAATGCCATGTTTTTTCCAGGTTACCCAAACTGAACTCTTCACCCCTTTACTCTCAGAACTGGAGGAAATATTTGCCTCCCTTTCAACTAGATTCCCTCCCCTCCCAAATTTCCCAAACCAGTCAATGATTTTCTGTTGTTTAAATGCCTGAATTTCAAAGATATAGCCCATGTTTTCTTTCCTCACCGCAGTCTTGAATTGCGCTATCAAAACTGTGAGCCTTATTAACAAAACATACACTTTGAAAGTTCTATAATTTGAGTGTATGGGAACAGGAACAAAATGATTATTATATCATCGTTTATTTCAGCTGCAATATTTATTCTGAACCGTCATTTTGATTTGCAGCTACGTGCAGCTGTGGAGCTCCCCCCCCCACACACACACACCAAAGGCTTCAAGAAGTCTAATAATTTAAATTGAAAATTTGTTTCCCTAGTGCTACCATTCGCAGCTGTGTGAACTGGGGCTAAACTGGAAGGCGTCAGTTCTGGGCAAGAGACTCACATTTCATGCTTCATTGTCCAAGGCTCATCTCCCATTAGCAATTGTATTGAGGAAGAACCTAATATCATCCACTTGCCAGCGTGCAATAGAAATTCCTTTTGTCTGCCTTGAATCGACTGCTTGTCAGTTTCATAGGATGACCCCGCCCCTCATGCACATTTCAGAATTATGGGAAATTGAGCATCGTTTCTCTCATTAAAAACCTTAACATTAAAAAATCAGTGGGAGAACATTTCAGTCTTTCAGATCATGTCCTTACTGAGCTAAAAGTGGCAGTCTTCAAACAAAGAAGCTGCAAGAGGAAATTCCAAGGTGAGGTTGCTTGACATGAATTCTTTCTCTCCTGTTCCTAAACCAACCTTTTGAGGAAGGTTAGACTGAGAGAGTCTGTCTTTCTCAAATTAAGTTCATGGATATGTGGACCAAGGTCTCCCCTGGCTTAAATGCCTATGAACCAGTGTAGGCTCCATCAACATGGAAGCTGTACTTAACCTGATTTAATTTAGATCCAAAGGCATAAATAGGGACCAAAACCAGGATGGATGATAAATTATTGTTATTTTATTATTTATTTGATTTTTATACCACCCTTCCAGCAATCCAGCCCAGAGCGGCGTACAACGCTGTAATTAGTAACAGTAAAATATGTTAAAAGCAACTTAGAACATTATAAAACAGCACTTATGACTGGCAGCAATATCAGCTTGGTTATTATTTTGAAATCATTCAGAACTCTACCCATTTTTTCATGGGAGCATCTTTTGTAAGGGGTTATAGTATCACTGGTCCCAACCAAACACTTGGCAGAAGAACTTCAGCAGCTCTGTCAGGGCCTGGATGTCCTCCAGGGGCTCATTCCACCAAGCAGGGGCCAGGACTGAAAACATCCGAGCCATGGTTGAGGCCAAACATACCATGTTGGGAACACCACTATAAAAAGACAACATCCACACAACCATGTGCATTCTAATATACATTTCATTTTCTGCTATTCTTGAAGGCTTTCAGATCCAATTAGACATGGAGGGTGAAGCCATTAATGAATATCAGCCACGAAGACTTAATTGAACCTCCATAATCAGATGCAGTCACTCTATAAATAGAAGTTCTGAGGGGCCACAACAGTTAACAAAAGAATTGCTATGTTCCTTCTAGAGGTTAACATTAAACACGATGAGAAGTTCATGTCTTCAGAGTCTTTAATAATCATCCAAACAAAACTAGACTCCTAGATAACATCTAGTTTCACTGTGAGACTTCTTCAGCTTTGTCATAATAAGTACACATGATCAAAAAATTCAGAGCACAAGGTCTTTTGGGAACAGAATAGAGATCTCTTTGTCTTTAATATTAACCTCTAGTAGGAACACAGGAAGTCTTCTGTTAACGACATGATTTATTGAGCCATACAGTCTCCTCCCACCATGTTTATATATCCTCCCATATGTGTTTCCACTTTATAATCTTGATTTTCGAGGGATTACAACAGGCAGGAGTATGGTCTACCATGATTTGCTGGACTAGATGGAACTGTGGTCTCCACCTAATCTTCTGCTGTACGACACACTCTTCTGCTGTACGACACACCGATATTAATGTCATAGTTGAGAACTTGATGACAATATTACGTCCAGATGTACTCCAGTATCGAGCAATGTGCATGGATTAAAATGGGACAAGGATCAGAAAGAGGCCAGAATTGATCATTCTATTCAGTAGAACCATCACAACAGCCAGCCTTCTAATGATGCTGTATTTACTGTATTTACTGCTGTATTTACTACATTGCCCTTGGCCACCTTCTGCCCATATCATCAAAGCCCCTCGTGTTCCTTCTCTGTCTCTTGTGTGTCTCCAATACCCCGTTGCAAGAAGATCTCCCATCTCTGTAGCCCTAACATAAAGGATGCAAGTGTCTTTGAAATAAGAAGGCTGTCGGGATCACGTGGCTCCGGAGCTTCTCTTTAGAGACAAAATGGTTGGCAGAGAGAATGGGAAACAGGCAGATGTTTTCCAGCTAGAAGTGACAACATCTCCATCTGTTGGCTGCAGTTTCCTGCCGTTTCCAAGCACAGATCCTCCCGTCTTCAAATATCTAACAGATGGTGAGCTACAAAGTGTCTAAACTGCTTTGAAGCTGGGAAGAAGAACACAACAGCAAAGAGCAGATCGATTTTGGGGGGGAGGGTGACGTACACAGGTAGTCGTGGAGGGTGGAGTGCTAGAGTCTTTTGCTGTGTGAATATATATTTCTTCCAACTAGGAAAGACCAATGCAAATCATTCTTCGGGGAGTCATAGGTTGGTTCCGATGGGCTTGTTGGCAAAGTTTAGATATGCAAGAGAGGAGCAAAGCATCCAGCTGCTTAAAAGACCAAAATGGTTTTGTCTAGAAAGAGGAGAGAGAGATTTCTAACTTTTCTGTGTTGCATTCATTCATTGTGTTGTGGAGGCAAGCTGGGAAGAACCAGACTCAAAGGAGCAGGAAACCTCCAATGCTGGATGAGATTATTTATTTATTTAGATTTTTATACCACCCTGTGCATATGGCCCAGAGCGGTTTACATGGAACATATTGTTACATAGAACAATATATAAAATAACAGTCACAACATTCCTGCATAGTGCAGGGGGTTGGACTAGATGACCTATTAGACCCCTTCCAACTCTATTATTCTATGATTCTATAACCATAGTCTTTCCTGATTGGCCTGGGCGTCAGTTCAAAGACTTCCCAGTTCCTGGTTGCAAGGCTTGTATTAAAGTGACTGCACTCCAGAAGCCCTAACTTCTTTCAGCAGAGATTTGCCTCTTAGATTTATTCCCCCCTCAGCTGCTTTCTCTAATCCTCTCCTCCTCCCATTCAAGAAAAGAAAGAAAGATACTCCTGCTGCGCTTGGCTCCCCTTCCTGCTCTGAGCTTCCCCAATCAAGTGCAGAGCACTTTCTGTTTCAACTGGGGGGGTGGGGGGATAGAGGAAGACCTGAGTTCAAATCAATCTAAATTCAGCAGGATCCACAATGGAAAAAACAAAGTAAGTACAGAATCAGCCCTGATCTTCTTAAAAAGAAAAAACCTCAGTATTTTTTAAAATGGAAGAAACTATTTTGTTGGGAGAACCATTTAAAGCTGTCTTCAGAGTGCTTTGACAGGTGCCTTGGATTAATTAATGTATTTGATCATTTCTTTTGTACAATGGATGTTTGAATTTGCTATTTAATTATATTTTTGCTCCATCATTGATGCTACACGCCTTGGGTATCGGGTATCTGGGAGAAGCCAGATTGATAAATGCTTTAAGCAAACAAACAAACAAACAAACAAACAAACAACTACCTAACTTTGACTAGACTCTGTCTCCAACCATTTTACAAGAATGAACACTGTATTCTTTTCTAATCTAATTTAATCACATAGAAAAATAAAATTGGCAACTGCCAGGGTAATATTACATTTATAGATAACTGGGATTTTTCAAAACATATGGATCATCATCAGTCAATAACGAAATCCTTAGATCTCTTAAGAAATCACATATTTTACCTTCCTAAGGATTTTTTTAAAAGCTACAAAAAGAGCAATAAAACTGAACAAACTCCTCCAATACTTTTAAATTAGAACTCTCATATCAGTTATTGCTTATTTTACAGAAGGAATCGTTCTCGCCTTTTGTAACTAAAGGAATGTCTTTTCTTGAGATTTATTAGCTTCAGTTTTGGAAGGGCTTCTGTTCCATGAATCTCCTAGATCTTTCCATATAAAATACACCCTTAACTTATTTCTTCTTATTTCCAATCACCTGTACCATATGTCTTCTTTGTACTTTCATCCTTCTTAGTTCTTAATGTTTCTTCTCTTTTCCAATATCTTAAAAGGAGCAGATGTTAATAAATTGTCTTTCGATATAGCTCATACAATATTGCTTAACTATGAGCCTCCACGTTGTTTGGAGAAATACTTGTCTTAAAAAAAAACAACAACACAAAAACACAAAAACTAAATTGCATTGATTTTTTTTAAATCAACCATTTCTAAATCATGTATGAATATTGTACGTTTTCCCAATTGAAAACATCACTTTTATGCATTCTACCACATTAAGATATTTCTCTATAAATTCTTGTTCTAGCGTTAAAGTCTTTAGGTATGTTATGCTTGAACAGTTTAGCTCATATAGATATTGGTGGGGGGGGGGGATTTCTGTACCAGCTTCATTGCTGCAGGCATAGAGACTCACCATTCCAGGTTTGCAGCTAACTTTGCAGCTAATTTTGCAGAGAAGCAAAAATGCCATGTTTGACTGATACCCACGTGCCAAAGATCTGATACATTCACCTGCCCACTGTTTGTCTTGGAAGGCTATCAAGCAATGTTGCAAGCAGTGTTGCAGTAGCAGGGGAGCTTCTGTTGAAGATTTCACACCTGTGCATTAGGTGAGATTGATTCTACCTGGAGACGCCATGGATATTCACGTTAGGTCAGGTCAGGAACAGACTGGGAAGTCGAAATGACCTTGGAATAAGCCAAATCGTGGCTCTATAAGCCAGGGATGCAGGGGCCATTCAGCCTAGCAGTTCCAGAAATGGGCATTAGCTCATTCATTGCTTCACTTTCAAACTGACAGTAGGACAGGACACAATGGATGGTTTGGCCCCTATTATTGTTGCAGATGGTTTGAGCCAAGTGGCCCTTGAGGAACTGGCAGAGCTGCTGGGGCTTGTCTACACTTACATTTGACCATCACTGGTCCACCAGGAAATTTCTCTAGGGATGGGTACAAACCGGTTCTTGATTTGTGTCCTTTCTGAACCAAACCAGGAGGATGGTTCATAAACTGAACTGGTTCATGGTTCATAGCTTTACAGTAGGGATGCCATTCATCAGGTGGGACCTGAGGATCCCCTGGAATTATAGCTCATCTCCAGGTGAAAGAGGACAGTTCCCCTGGAGAAAATGGCTGCTTTGGAAGGTGGACTCCATAGCACTATACTCCATTGAGGTCCCTCTCCATCCCAAATTCCACTCACTCCTGGCTCTACCCTCAAAGTCTCTGAAGCTGGCAATGTTAATTTAATGGGAGTGTCCAAGAAAGCTGGAAAAAGAGCTGTGCGACAGGTTGACATGTGACTCAGGTTGACATGGTAAGAGAGTGGAGTCAGGGTAACCCAGGCCCAATGCTCAAAAATTGACTCATTGTTTGACTTTCACTCACACACCCACATGCACACACACACAAGCAGTTTTCTAGCTGTTATCTACAGCTGCCCTGATCACAAGTTACAGTGAACACCTATACAATCCGGGTGCAGTGCACACTTGGAACCAGTTCGGTGTAGAGAGAGCCAGTTTGGTGTAGTGGTTAGGAGTGCAGACTTCTAATCTGGTGAGCCGGGTTTAATTCCCCACTCCCCCACATGCAGCCAACTGGGTGACCTTGGGATCGCCACAGTACTGATAAAGCTGTTCTGACTGAGCAGGAATATCAGGGCTCTCTCAGCCTCACCCACCTCACAGGGTGTCTGTTGTGGGGAGAGGAAAGGGAAGGTGACTGTAAGCCACTTTGAGACTCCTTTGGGTAGAGAAGAGCAGCATATAAGAACCAATAATGGCCACTGGCTCCTTAAGGAGTGGCCAAGGCACTGGCTGGGGTAGAACACAGTCTGGGATTGGCTGCCATTGTGAGAGGGGTGGAAATGGAAGTTATAAGGGAAACTCCTTATGGCAGCTGGGGGGGGGGGGTGAGGGTGAGATGGTTGGAAAAGTAGGCCCATCTCAAAGTTGTCAGAGTTGTATTCTGGGAAATGGAAGAACAATGTGAAGCTTAGAATCGTAGAGTTGGAAGGGGCCATACAGGCCATCTAGTCCAACCCCCTGTTCAATGCAGGATCAGCCAAGGCATCCAGGATAAACCAGCTTGGTGTAGTGGTTAAGAGCAGTGACTTCTAATCCGGAGAGCTGGGTTTGATTCCCCCCTCCTCCACATGCAGCCAGCTGGGTAACCTCGGGCTAGTCACAGTCCTGATAGAGTTCTTCACACAGAGCAGTCCTGTCAGAGTTCTCTCAGCCCTCCCTCCCTCACAGGTTGTGAGGGGGGAGAAGAAGAGTAAGTGATGGTAAGCCGCTTTGAGATGCCCTTGGGTAATATAAAGTGTCATCATCTTCTTATTCCTGTCCAGTTACTGCTTAAAAACCACAAGTGAGGGGAGAGCTTAGGCAGCTGATTTCACTGCTGAACTAGTTTTACTGTGACTTCCCTCCCCCACCCCTTACATATCTAGCTGGAACCATTCTGCATGTAGTTTAACCCCATTCCTCCAGGTCCTATCCTCTGCTGTCAACTCCGTCTTCTTCCAGTTCCGAGGCCTGAGGAGGACACGTGGTCTGCATCCTGACAGAAAAAAGAGGCAGCCAGATGGGATTGGCCAGGGGGGGTGGCTGCATCCACATTGCCCTCAGGCAAACATGAATAAAGGCATGAGGGTTGTGAGCCAGAACTTCCTGGGGGACGGCGCCCCTCTGAGGTTACAGGCTGCAGCTTCTATGGACCTATTATAGCCGCAGAAGCCTCTGCAAATACATTTCCTACGCTCTTCTCCTCGCTCTTTTTTCCTGAGAATAACAGCCTGTCCCAATCTTCTCTTTCACAGAATGTCTCAGACTCGCACTTCAGGCAGCCAGAAAGATAGAGATAATTACCCAGACAAAAGCGCTTGCATAAAGGCTACCCTGATGTTTAAGCTACAACGAGGACGAGCCAAGCTAGCTTGTAATTTTGTAAGTCGATGTGTTCCTCCCTCACCGCTTTTCCCACAAGCTACAGCCTTTCTTTCTTTTTTTCTTTTTGTATTGAAGAGGAGACCCATTTGACGCCTTGGCAGATCACCCAGCTTGTGGTCTGAAAGGCCTGGAGGTTCAATAACCACATTGTGATCTTGTTTATTCTCCGAAGGGCCAGGAGTTCCAGTTGGCAAGCAAGGGAATCTTCTCTTCGTACGCCTCATTGGTTGCATTCACTTGCCCTGTGGTAAACAAACCACCCTTTGGTACAGAATGGCTGTGAATGGAGTCAGAGGGGAGACAGCTATGCAGTTCTTTATGGGACTGGGGGTAAAGACACAGCGTTCTTTACCTGTTGCTGGTAGGCATGAGTTATGCATTCAAAGAGTATCATTGAATGGTTTCATAGGTGCCTGGGATTTCTTATAGAGTCTCTGTGAAAGTTATTTTGAAAGTATGAAAGTAAATGCCAAAAAAAAAAAAACCAGTTCTTAAAATAAGGGGCGGGCAACTTCCAACCCCCCCCCCAAAAAAAAAGTTCTGTCCTCCCAAGCATTTAAATATTCTAAATCAGACTTCAGAAGTTTTGCACATGTGTAGAGATGTGCAATTGGATCCTGCTAACCCTAAAAGTCATTTGACTTTCTTGTGATCAGATTCTACAAGCCATACAGGTCATAACAAGAGGCGTCCTGATAGTTTTCTGAACCTTGATGGGTTTCATCAATAATGGTGGGAAAAATCCAATCAGGGGATTGGGCAACTTATTTTCAGTTCTCTGCCTGAAATTTGCTCCCGTTTCTTTGGGTGGTGGGAAGGTCTCCCAGCCAAGCCAATCCTAGGGTATGATTAGTGCAGCTGATCTTGCCCAGTCATGTAATCCTGTGCAGCAGTTCTTTCCCACAGCTTCTTGTGTGCCACAGGTAATCCAAAACCTTGGATTACTTTGGAGGCCTCTGGCTGGACCTTGCTTGGAGCACACGTTCCTTTGCCTGGACCTTAGGATCCTACTGTGAAGAAGAAGAAGAAGAAGAAGAAGAAGAAGAAGAAGAAGAAGAAGAAACAGCAGCAGCAGCAGCAACAGCTTTTTTACTTCCCAAAGTAGCCTCAAAGCAGCCTACAATCATCTTCCCTTCCTCTCCCCAGAACAGACACACCATGAGTAAGGCGAGGCTGAGAGAGAACTTTTCTTGGGGAGCAATTCTAACAGTTCTGTGACTAGCCCAAGGTCACCAAGCTGGCTGCATGTGGAGGAGTGTGGAATTAAATCCAGCTTTCCAGATTAGAGGCTGCCACTCTTAACCACTACTCCAAACTAGGTTTCAGGATGATAACTCAGAAAGAAACTGACCAATCAGTTAATCACTTTTTAAAATACTATATCAATATAACCCAAAAGTGTTTTTAAAAAGCAAGGGGAGGAGCAGTGGCCATGGGAAAATGTGCCACTCTCTGAAATGGATGAAATATTCCTCATGCATTTTGCTAGTGGGTTCATTTGTTATCTGAAAAGACAATTTACAATCAGGGTTAAAAACAAATTTTAAAAACAGAAAGTCATTCAAAAGTTGGGATAAGGAGACAGTGTAAAAGAGGCCTTGTGCCTAAAGATCAGCAGATGTGCTCTTATGGTTGATCCCAAATGTCTTTTTTGTGTGTGTGCTGTTTCAATTAAAGATTAAACTAACTTTCAGAAACTACCTGGTTTGATTCTGATATCTCCTTTCCCAATTTTCCCTTTCTCTTGTAGGATATGAACATGAGTCATACCAGTTTCTTCTTCCTTGTGCTGATATTTCTTTTTTCTGTTAAAATAAATTCCCTTTTTTTCCCCAACATTCATCTTGCATCGTATGTAAGTAGCTGAAAATGTAAACATGCTTTTCCAATGAGGTGCGATTGCCCTGAACAGAACAAAAAGATCATTAACAACCACAAAGTGAATGAACCAGAACTGATCACAGTGACAATCTATGGCAGGGGTAGTCAAACTGCGGCCCTCCAGATGTCCATGGACTACAATTCCCAGAAGCCCCTGCCAGCATTCACTGGCAGGGGCTCCCGCGAATTGTAGTCCATGGACATCTGGAGGGCCGCAGTTTGACTACCCCTGATCTATGGGGATGAAAAAGAATACAATATGGGCACATGGATTTCCCCGCTCACTTGCATGAATGATTAGTTTCTAGTTTTGGTAATTTTGCATCTATTGTGTGTTGGCATTCATCATGGCATCTGGCCAGGTAGTCATATGATCACAATTTTTTGGATTTCTGTATTCCAGGGAGAGGCCATGCATCACCTGAAGTCATGAATCATTCTGAATGCATGTGCTCCTTTCACATCTGTGGAGGCAACGGCCTTAATTAGATAGCAACATTCATCACACTGACACATGCTGAGAACTTCCTGGACTGCATGAGAGTTCCTAGACGCCATGTGGCCTACATGCATAACATCCAGCTACGCCAAACATTGAGAGGCAGGCACTAGAACATGTAATCTATGCTGTTTTCTACCCCCCACTCCTAATTTTGTGGCAAATGTGTACAGTTAAACTTACTATTTTTTGATGGTGTTCATCAGACATCAGTTGGTCAGTCAGGCATCACAAGACAGGACCGTTTCCGCACTGGGAACTTGGGTGCCCAGGCTCCTGTGAAGGAGCACAAATCTGGGGTGGACGATGTGCACCGGGCCAAATTCTCCCCCACGTGGGAGCAGGAAGAGGTGAAGCAACCAGGCCCAGTCTTCAGATTATAGCCTAGCATGATGCCTTCAGTGCGGAAACGGGTCAGGTTTGCATGGAGTTTTTGGAAGACTGTGCATGCATGAAGAGGTGGCGACACACTCAGTCCCATAAGGCTATTTTGCTCTGTCTTTTTTTAAAAGTAAAACAGTTTAATGCAGCCTTTCTACCAGATCAGAGTCTTCAAGTTAGGTCACATAAAAAAAATTAAAAAGTGAAAATGATAAAAATCATACCTTAAAAAAATTCTTACCATGTCTTGGATTCACCAGAGCATTTCTGCAAGTTGAGGACTTGTGGAGCATGACTTTTTCCCACATCACCTTTCCTGCTGCAGCTCCCAGGGATTCCTGAGACTTGGCATTTCAAAGGGCAATTTGAGCTTTGTTGGCGAGGGGGGGACAAGAAAGTCACACTCCACAAACCAAAATCTTTCTAGCCATGCTCCACTGGATTCAAGCCATTAAGAGAGTCCAATGGAGGACCTGACCTGGATAGCCAAAATTAGGGTAATCTCATCAGATCTCGGAAGCTAAGCAGGGTTGGCCCGAGTCGGTATTTGGATGGGAGACTTCCAAGGAAATCCAGGGATGTGCAACAGAGGCAGGCAATGGGAAACCACTTCTGAGCATCTCTTGTCTTTAATCCCTCCATGGGGTCACCCAAAGTCAGTTGCAACTTGATGGCTCTATCCATCAGCATCATGTGATGGAGAAACTGGTACAAAGTTTCAGATCAGCATCATTTTGTATCGCAAAACACTACCTTATCCCAGAGGTAATGTTCTAAACCTAGTTGTTAGTTTAGTACTGGTTTCATTAAAATATGGCCACTTAGACCATTTCTGCACTGAAGGTTTCATGCCGGGCTGCAGGCTGGAGTTTTAGTCGTGGCAGGTTGTCCCATCACTTCCTGCACCCACCCGGTGCACCTAATCCACCCCCAATTTGTGCTCCTGCACGGGAGCTGGGACAGTGAAGTTCTCAGTGTGTAAACAGTCTTAGTGACACTTTTGGGTCACGGTGAAGTAAAAATATGGTTTACTTTTTCAGTTTGTTGTTTTGGGTGAGGACTACACAAAGGCTTAACCATATGAGGGATTGTCAGAATAGTTTCCAATGGAAGGGACTGTTCATTACGAGGAGAACTTAGTCCCCACTTTGATAACCACAGGGAAATTTCCAGAACTTTAACAAATCGTTCTGATTGTACTTGTGGCGTATCGTTTATTCTTTAACAGTGCGCTCTAAAGAAAATTAGCTCTTTAAAAAACCCAGAAATCTTAGGAGACTGATTCATCAGGGGTATTGTTGTGTGGATGAGTTTGGTCAAATTTATGATAATCCATTTTGACAAATACTTTGCAAAGCTTTTCATAAATGAGAGTGGGAATCAGAGCCAATTTCTTTCAGCTGAGGGAAGTTTCCATAATGAACATGAGCAGGGCTTTTATCAGGACATTTAAAAAGGGGGTCAGATTTCGCTTTGGATGTGCACCAAAGGAGAGAGACTTTGAAGTTACATCTCTACGGGAAACCACAGGCTGTCTTGTTTCTTAATTAGAGAATTTTTAATTTAGAAAGTTCATGATCTCTGCTGAAACTAGGCTAGATATTACAATACTCCAATTAATTCATGTCATACTTCTGAATTTTAACTTCTGAGCTCTCCATAGGTTTGTTCTGCCCGATCATTCTGTCCTTAATTCCTGCCAGGTCCCCACCATAACCTTTCCTTCTGTAGCTCTCTGATCTTAGTTCCCTTGGAATCTCTTGCTCCCTGAAATTTCTCTGCCCTTTCATCCCTTTCTGTCCCTTTGGCCTGGAACTTCCTCCCAATGATGCCACCTTTCTTTTTTTCCTTCAAGTCCCCCACAAAACCCACATCTTTCATGCAGCTTTTTTTACTCTTTATTCTTCTCTCAATACAACCAAAGTAAAGTTTCAATACACGTGCATTTGTACATATGAATCTTCTTTTGGGCTTGTCCCTTCCAGGGGCAGACTGGCCATTATGAGCACTGGGATGTCCCCTGGTGGGCCAATGGCCTTTCCCTCTCATCAGGTTCTAGAGTCACCAGTCTCCCCCATCCCCTGGCTTGGACACAAGCATAGACTATTGATGAGTGCCACTGGTTGTTGAGGAAAGTATGCCATACTGAAAGGCAGGGTCCTGCCAGATGTGACAGAGTGCCCACAGTGTGGTGTTGATGGTGGCAAATTCAGTGGACTTTTCTGCCATGGCTGCATCTGGCCAAGCTTTTCCAAACTGTATGAGCTGGCACACACCTTGACCCCCCTGGAAAGAAAGGGCAGGTATCCTAGCAGTGCCATGTGACCGGTTTGCAAAGCACTTCATGAATCAATCGCATTTTGATCTACCTTGGATTCCACATTAACCACAGAGTGTGTGGGTATGACTGTTGCTTCCACTTAATAATATAAATTCCTTTCTGCAAGTGCAGCCTGACAATGTAAGCTGATTCCTCGGAAATGTGAAGATGACGAGTCATCGGATACTCATGTCCATCATGGGTAGAAAAATCTGTCACAGGAAGATGTCCTATATTCGGGAAACATATATCAGTAATCCCAGGCTGACAGATAGAGAGCCAGCATGCTGCCATGACCAGAGTGTCAGATTACAATCTGGGAAATCCAGGTTCCAGTCCCCTCTCTGACATGAAAGCTTGTTGGGTGACCTTGGGCCAATAGTACACTCTCAGCCTGACCTATTTAGCTGATCTGTTATAAGGACAAAATGGAGGAGAAGAGAATGATGTAAGGCAGGGGTAGTCAACCTGTGGTCCTCCAGATGTTAATGGACTACAATTCCCATGAGTCCCTGCCAGCAAATTCTGGCAGGGGCTCATGGGAATTGTAGTCCATGGACATCTGGATGACCACAGGTTGACTACCCCTGATTTAAGATACTTTAGGACTCCTTGGGGGGGGGAAGTGGGATGTAAATAAATAAATAAGCAACAAAGCCAATAGCAGCTCCATGGGTGGTTGGTGGATGCAAACACAGAACAGGGGTGGGGTGGGGAGGCTCCACTGGCTTTTTCCTGCCTCCTGATGTGGTCTCTGTCAGAAAAAATGCATTGTGGGTAACTGAGAAACACACCATTCCCAGTGCTCATGTGATACACATCAAACACGAGGCCTTTGTAGATATGGTCTGAAAAGTGCATTGTTCCTTCTTGTTGGTCTCTTCTTTCAGGTGTCAGGTAAAAAACATTTTGACTTTGGAAGACTTAAGGAATTACTTCCCTTATCTGTTGGCTTTGGAATTGGACCGCATCCCATCGTTTGATGTGACTGCAACATTGTTGTGCATTTTCAAAGATTTCTTTCTGCTATGATAATGTATTAATCTAATAGCTCTGAGGTTTCTTTTGTTACGAACATCTTTGAAAGCCTTTCTGTTTGGCTTGAAAGCAGTTTATGAACACCATAAAGAAAACAGGGTTGCACTTAGCTGTAATTGTTGTTCATCGATGTGCAGATGCACATTGGGATTGTACTTGCACAGGCTGGCAGTGGGGCATTTCTTTACTAGCAAAAGCTTCAGATACTTCTGCTCTGACATTAAAATCTGGTGGACTTAACTAGTAAAGAAGAAGTTCCTGACAGAGCGGTTTCTCAGTGGAACAGGCTTCCTCGGGAGGTGGTGGGTTCTCCATCTTTGGACAATTTTAAACAGAGGCTAGAGAGCCAGACAGAGAGGCTGATTCTGTGAAGGTTCAAGGGGGTGGCAGGTGACAGTGGATGAGCGATAGGGTTGTGAGTGTCCTGCAAAGTGCAGGGGGTTGGACTTGATGACCTATGAGGTCCCTTCCATTATTCTATGATTCTATAATTTTAAGATACCCATAAACCTAAATTATGGATAAAACTGAGCCCTGGCTTGGATGTGAATCCTGTGGGAGAGAAGTCAACTGAAGCCAGGGTGAGAGGCAAGCTGCAGGCTGCTTCTCATTCTTCCTCTGCCACGGAAAGTAGTAGAAAACTCTGAGGAAGAAATCAAGTGAGGGAGATCCCATGGAGTCTCTTCCTGGAAAGTCAGCTGAGTTTGTGCCTGAATGGAAGTCTGTCTTTGAGCTGAGGTAAAAATATCTCAGCTCGCTGAGCCTGAAAACAGAGACACGAGAATAACGATAATAAAGTTGTGCTGCTAACTATGAGCTGAAGAAAACAAACGGGGCTACTAAAGAAGTGCCTGAAGTCAGGCTGAGTTAGAGATGCGAAAGACACAGGAGTGAAGTGAATGTCACAGAGGAAAAAGGGCTCTGCAGACTCCTCTGGTGGCAGAGCCAGCTTTCAAGAAGAATTGAAAAGCTTTGGGGATATGGTGGGCCTACAAAATCTGTTTCTTGGGCTCCTGTTGGGACTACCCTATTAGACGTAAGCATCAGTTTCGAACTGATAATTGGGTTTTTCCAGGCAAGATGCCTTTTTCAGTGACTATTTCCCCTCCAGTTGTGCTGCCACCCGATGATCCGGACGAGATCTGAACATGCTGGAAAAGTAAGCAAATGAGGAGAAGATGAAATCAAACAAGGAGAAGTGCAGAGTTCTACATCTGGGTCACAAAAATGAGACACATGAATACTGGGTGGGAGATACACTTCTGTGGAGCAGTGTATGTTTGAACAAGAACTTGAGGGACCTGTGGACTGTAAACTGAATATGAGCAGACAGTGGTAAAAAAAATATGAATGTAGTCTTGGGATGTATCAACAAAAGCATCACATCAAAATCGCAAGATGTCGTAGTCCCACTGTATAATGCATTGGTCAGACCACACCTGGAATACTGTGTGCAGTTGTGAAGGCCTCGCTTCAAAAAGGACGTGGACACAATTGAGAGGGTTCAACAGAGAGTGACGAGACTGATCTGGGGCCAAACTATTTTTGAGAAGAGCAAAATGGCAACAACAACAATAAAAATAAATGTGTCGATTTCTCATTAAAAATTGCTGTTTAATTCATCATCAGGCCAGAAAAGAAGCAGGGCCACTGGAAAAGGTGATGACCGTATCTTAACATTTTACAACATTGCAACCTATGCTATTTCCACTAGAACCAGAGTGGAAAATGTGGCTTATAAATACAATCAATCAATAAATGAGATGCATCTTCCTGCTTCATCCTAACAGAGAATTCGTTTTATAATCCCAGCTCTGAGCACTCAATGTTGCTAAAACATTACACACAAAACTGAGCAAAAATAGAAACTCCCAATTTGGCTCCTTTCACCTCTGAGCTGCGTTTATCTTCATTAAGTTTCGACATAACAAACAGGATACCCGACATCCACTGGGATTTAGTTTTAGGCAGCAAAATCCATTATTATGAATGCATATTTGGTCAGGGAAGGTAGCAATACTTCCTGATTTTGAAGTTGATCAGGTTTAAAAACAAAACAAAATAACATGTCTAATAGACAGCTGGATGGACTCCCCCCCCCCCCCCGAGTACATTTGCTGGTTGTTTGGAAGCAGTGGCTGGATGGCTCAGGCAGAGCTGGCTGAAACTCAACCCCTTGAAGATGGAGGTCCTGTGGCTGGGAAGAGGAGGGCAGGATCAGGAAGTGTGCCTCCCATGCCTGGATGGGGTGCAATTAACCGAGCACTAGGGATTTGGGTGTGCCCTTTGATGCCTCAATGGACTCTCAGGTTACAAAGGTAGCCATTTTTTCATCTATGCCAAGCACAGCTATTAGCGCCCTACCTGCCCTCTGAACACTTGGCCACAGTGATCCATGCAATGGTCACATCCAGGTTAGACTTCTGTAACTCGCTCTATGCAGGCTTTGACCTTGAAATTCAGCTGGTACAAAATGCGGCTGTGAGGGTTCTCACTAGGACACTTTGGAAGGGCCACATTCAGCCAATGTTGTGCCAGCTCCATTGATTACCAATCTGCTTCCGGGTCAAGTTCAAGGTATTGGTTCTAACCTTTAAGGCTATATGCGGCTTGGGCCCTTCTTATCTGTGGGACTACTTATATGCTTATGCCCCCCTTAGGTCACTCCTTTCTGTGAGTATGAATTTGCTGGTTGTCCCAGGTCCCTGGGATATTTGCCTGGCCTTGACCAGGGCAGGGGGTTCTCAGCTCTGTCGCCAACCTGGTGGAATGAGCTCCCGGAAGAGCTGAGGGCCCCATCAGAGTTGTCCACTTTCTACAGGCCCTGCAAGGCAGAGTTCTTCCACCAGATGTATGGTTGAGACCAGGGTAAGGTCCTGGAGTTACAATAAGGGGATCCCTTAGTGTTGGTTAGACCAGGAGCCTCGCTTCTAATGAGAGAGCTCTATGGTCATAAACTGGGAGTTTAAACCTCTATTGTATCGCCATCTTTTAATGTTTTAATGTGTTAAGAGTTTTCTTAGGGGTTATATAGCATTTTATTGTTCTATTGTAAATCGCCACAAGACAATTTGTGAACAGCGGTATATAAATTTGAAAAAATATATAAATTAAAATTAAAATTAGAAATAAATTTAATGTGTTGCCAACTCTTGGTATATAAGGTATACATATGTCCTGCATGGGGTTGCTAACTTCAAGCTAGGAAATTTGGGGGTGGAGCCTGGGGAGGGAGGAGCTTGGGGAGGGGGTGGAGCTTAGTGGGGTATAGAGTCTATCCTCCAAAGCAGCCTTTTCCTCCAAGGGAATTGATCTCTGATGTAATTCCAGCAGATTTTCAAGCCACACGCCTCCCACCACTTTCCTTGCACTCTTTTAGATATTCCAGCATAGGGGCTAGTCAGTGTTCTAAGAACTTTCCAGACTGGCTGGCTTTCTCTATTAAATCTCCCCGCAGACTGCCTTATAATCTGTTCCAAAAACCCAGACGATGCCATATATATATATATCCAGTAAAGTATATTCCAGATATAAAATGAACCACTTTCACTAAAAAGCATTTCAAACACAAAATCCTTAATGCATTTACATAAACTGCTAATGTGTTTCTAAAATAATATACACATTACACTCATTCTATTCCATAGTTCAGTTGGCCTGGGGCGAGCGGGGGGGGGGCCCTTTTATATGCATAATTTAAATGGATTTATAATTTTACAGTCACTTAAGTGTTGGAAGAGATAGGGCATATTTATAAAAATATCGGTTGTCAAGAAAATACACTTTATTAATACTCCCTTGTTAAGCTGAAGGTCTGTATAAACTTGGTTGAAGCATCCTTTCTACTTTAGGTACTGAGATTTTGGGGACTGGAGTCTACAGTTTCCTTATTCCCTAAGATTCTGACTATTTTGTGGCACATTTTCTCCTATCCCCTTCTCACCCACTTTCTCTTTCCCTTCTTCTTCCATTCCCCCTTTCTTGGAGTGGAATGGTAAACCATTGGATTGGTAATGGAACGTGGAAAGAGACTTCCTTTGTAAAATAACTACATTAATAGTGTGGGTTTATTTATTGATTGATTGATCAATTGATCGATTTATCGATTTATAGACCACCACTCTCGGCCCAGCTGTCTTGTGGCAATTTACAAAATATAGATATCAATATAAAATCACAAAATATAAAAATATATAAATACCTCTTTACAGTCAATGGAAGCATAGTCGATATCCTACACCCTAGTGCAGTGGTTATCAACCTGGGGGTCGGGGCCCCTTTGGGGGTCAAACGACACTTTCACAGGGGTCATGGTGGGGCAAGCAGCTTGGCCAGGGGGCACTATCCACACAACAGCCTTGTGGGGTAGATTGAGATAGAGTGTCTGTCTGGAGCAGCGGAAAAGAGTGAGATAGGGCTGGGGGTCACCATAACATGAGGAACTGTATTAAAGGGTTGTGGAATTAGGAAAGTTGGTGGATCCAGTGCTCTGCTGCCCCTAGTCTTTGTTTCTTCATCAATGACTCTAGGCGATGTTAGCCCAGGGGGACAGATTCTAGAAGGCAGGGAGGGATCCACAGATCGGTAACTCCAGTCTCTTCGGACCAATCTAATTGGAGGCTTTTCACAGACAAAAGTTACACATAGGAAGACTTTCTTGCCTCCCCATACACTTCAGCCCCAGCACTCTACCCCCATGCTTGTTGTCCTTTAGGAACAGCATTTCAGAGGGCATTTTGGGCAATAATGGGAGGGAGGGAGGGGAGGGAGGGAGGAAAATTGTGATCTGCAGATGGAAACACATCCATGTCTATGGAATAACTTCTCTGGATCCAAACTGTATAAAAGTTTGCGACCATCAGATGTCCCTCTTGAGTGCAGGAGGTGTTTGATTAGCTGATTTATTTAGATCAGCCTTTCTCAATATTTTTACCATTGAGAAACCCCGGAAACAATCTTTAGGCTTCAGGAAATCCTAAAAGTGGCCCCATCATGAGGAATATGGCTGGGAAGCAAAATGGTATACATGCCCACCCTGGACCCCCTCCCCTTCCCACCCCATACAGGCCCATCATTGGTCATTTTGGGAGGAAGGGAGGTCAATATGATCATATATAGTGCTATCACCCAATAAATGTTGGGTTAGTTATATATATATAAACATTAACTAACTCCCACCTGTTTGGGAAACTCTTCCAGGACCATCAATAAAGCATTTGTTCCTACTTTTTTCACCATCCCTACATCAGGCCAGCACAATTTCATTTCTTGCTTGAAAAAAAAAAAACTTTCCTTTTTGCAGGCTAATGTTGACAAGTGAGGATTAATGATCCTTCTTTTCTCTGTGGAAGAAATGTCAAAGGTCTCTACAAAAGAACTCCTGCTGTCTGGCCACAAAAAGCAAACCTCAAGAGCTCTTGGGAGATAGGCACACATGAACACAGGTAGCTTCTGCTGACCTAGAGCCAAGTAACATGCTAATCTGGCCAGTTAAACCCATCCAAGGGTAAAAAGACTTGGGGACAGATTTCTAAAGGGCACATTTCCTACTTATGTCTGGTGCTGTGCCCCTGAAAATAACTGTCTAGATAAGAAATGGAAGCCAATGCTCCTCAAAGGAATGGCACAAATTGGTACACCCTTCTGACATTACGGAAGGGACAGCTTCCCAGAATGGTGGTGAATCAGATGGTGCAAAATAGATATTATAGTTCTACATAAAGATGGCTTTCTGTCCATACAGGAAATCACCATGCAACCTTAAGATATCACAAAATAGTACAGTTAAAGATTTGGACAACACCACAATCCCACGAGACGAAGATATTTCAGAACTTCAAGCTACGACATCGAGAGGTCAGTTTCCCTAGCCACAGGCTTATGTCTGTTTATTTATTTCATGCATTTTTACCTTGCCTTTCCACCAAATAACTTGGGGTGGTAGAAATCTTTCTCCCACCTCCTCCCTTTTATCTTCAAAACAACCCTGTGAGGTTTATTTTATTTAATTTATTTATTAAATTTCTATTCCACCTTTCCATATGGCTCAGGGCAGTTTACATACAACATGAGGGATACATGGAACAAATTAATATATAACATAAACAAACACAACAACAACAAAAATCTAAATAACACAATTTCAGTGATCTTAAACAATATAACAGGAACGGAACTTAGCTAAGGCCCTTAGCGAGGACAGACTGGTTCAGGCCATGGAGAGGATGACTGAGGGGGGACCTGTTATTTTGGGGACTTGAGCCTGGGGGAGGAGCTCCCTTTTGCAGGCCATGCGGAATTTTGGGAGTTCGGACAGGGCTCTGATCTCTTCAGGGAGCTCGTTCCACCAGGTGGGGGCCAGGACAGAAAAAGCTCTGGCCCTTGTTGAGGACCGACGTGCTTCTTTGGGGCCAGGGATCACCAGCCAGTTGGCAGTGGTTGTTTGTGTGTGTGTGTGTGTGTGTGTGTGTGTGTGTGAGAGAGAGAGAGAGAGCATGTCTCAAAATCACCTGCAATGTATTGAGGAAGTCAGTCAACGCAGTCTTAATAACAATAACTCCTTTAATAAAATGGAACATTGTATCTGAGGAAGTGTGCATGCACACTAGAGCTCATACTTTGAACAAAACTTTGTTGGTCTTAAAGGTTCCTCTGGACTCAAAACTTGTTTTCCTTTAATCAACGCTCTCTCCAAACAGCAACTGGCCACTTCCTAACAAAAACACATGCTTATATAACCCATTCTCCCACCCAAACTTCCCGCATGCAGGAACAACCCAACAATCTGCTTAACCCTACAACTGCCTAACAATATGTTCAGTATACATACATTATATCACCTACTGAACATGATAGTCTTAGTGAGCCCTGAATCTTCCAGATTTTAATCAGCATTGAGCCAGATTGGTGTAGTGGTTCTGAGTGGTGGACCGTGTTCTGGGGACCCAGATCTGAATCCCTATTCCTTCATCCATGTGAAGTCTGCTGGGTGACCTTGGATTAGTCATAGTTCTCTCAGGACTGTCTCAGCACTACCTACCTCACTAGGTGCCTGTTGTGGGGAGGGGAAATGAATGTGATTGTAAGTCCCTTTGAGACTCCTTAGGGTAGAGAAACGGGGGGTATAAAAACCTACAGAATATTACCGAATACAATTTGGTAATCTTGCATTAGCCTATTAAACAAAGTTATAAGGATCTATCCAATGGCCATCGATGCCATTTCAGAAGGAACTGTAATTCACATGGTGGCCCCAGAAGCTCTTGTCTCCCCACCCCATGGCTTTTCCAATGTCAAAACAGTAGAGGGGGCTGTTTTAACATCTGAATATGCACTTGGAGGTGGGGGGAGGGAGAAGAACTCCTGGGTCTGCCAAACTGTGTGCTCAGTCTGGATCAGGTCCTTGGGGCAATTTTATAAGAACAACATCTGCTTCAGACAGAGAGACTCCAGTGAGAACTGAACATACTGGGAAAGTGGGCAAATGAGAACAAGATGAACTCCAGTAAGGAGAAGTGTGGAGTTCTACATCTGGGTCAAAAAATGAGACGCATGAATACAGGATGGGAGATAGATACACTTCTCAGTGTATGAACATGATCTTGGGATACTTGTGGGCTGTAAGCGAAATATGAGCAGACAGTGTGATGTGGCAGTGAAAAAAGGTGAATGCAGCCTTGGGCAATACAGAGGCATTGCATCAAAATCGCAAGGTGTCATAGTCCCGTTGGATACCGCATTGGTCAGACCATAACTGAATACTGTGTGAAGTTCTGGAGGCCTTACTTCAAAAAGGACATGGACAGAATTGAGAGGATACAGAGCAGAGGGATAAGGATGATCCATGTCCTGGGGACCAAGCTCTATGAGGGAAAGGCTAAGGGACTTGGGAATGTTCTGCCTGGAGAAGAGGAGGTGGAGAGGAGATATGATCACTGTCTTTAAATACTTGAAAGGTTGTTACAGAGGAGGGCAGGGAAAGGTTCCTGTTGTCAGCAGAGGATTGGACCTAAAGTAATTATTTTAAACTATGTGTAGAACGGTATCACCTAGATATCAGGAAAAACAGCCAGGTTAGTTCAACAGTGGAACTGGCTGCCTAAAGATGTGATGAGCCCCCCCCCCCTCACTGGTGATCTTTAAGCAGCAGCTGGACAGATAATTATCATGGATGCTTGAGGCTGATCATACATTGAGCGGGGGGTTGGACTAGATGGCCTGTGGGGCCCCTTCCAGCTCTAGGATTCTAAAATGGTATCAACAGCCACAGGATAGACCCACTGTCACTGCCATGTTTAGTTCAGCCCCCAGGCAACAGGTGTTGGGAAAGCCCTTCTCTGCCTGTGACCTTGGAAAGCGGCTGTCAATCGGGCAATATTGAGCTAGGTAGATCAATGGGCAGGTTGAGTTTAAGGCAGACATGTATTTTCCCAACTTGGTTCTCCAGCGTGCAAATCTAGTGCCAAAGCCCAACCAATGTTTTGACTGGGTAATTTTCAAACAATGTATACATCACATGCACTGCCTGCTGGTCAAAAGCCTTTGGGATAAGTAGCAGGCAGGCAGCAAGCTCCTTCCAGACACTGTCAAGAAATAGGCATACGCGTTTAATGAAGGGCTTGGCAGCCACAGGGGAAGGCGCTTCAAGCCCAGAAAAATGACAACCGAGCCCAAGCGATGCGCGCCAGACGACAGAGCGGAATATGCAAAAACGTCCTGGGACCATTAAGGCAGATGGGAGATGAAGTATCCTAATAGGGAAGCGACAGGCCAGGCCTCATTATGCCACCTGGACTGCCAACCACCAGTCTTCAGGCCAGGTTCAGAAAGGATGCGTGCATCAAGAGAATCGTGGGTTCAAACCGTGTGCACACGGAGCTCGGCTGTACGATTTTCATCTGCAGAAGCAAGCTTCGTTCTATGCGCGGCACTTTCCCCTGCCTTCCATCCCAAGGATCTCAACAACGGGGTCCCGGCCCTGTTTGCAGATCAGCAATGATTTTTCAAAGGAGAAGGTGCATTTTTAATGCCTCCCAATGCCGCTATGCACCGCAGGCTCTCTCGGCCGCATTAAGACTGATTGTTATTATCCTGGCATCGTGTTTCCTGGTTAGTGAAACCCCTGAAGCGTCCCGGTAATCGACCAGGATTACCTGCTACAACCTGCCCTTCGAATCAGTACGGCAATCATTGCTAGAGTCCGGGGCCTCATTAAATAAGCCTGACAAGACTCTGATGCTAAGAATCACCGGGAAATGACAGGCACGCCTTTCAAATACAGATCATGCCTTGCATGGCAGGGAGAAGGTATCTGCGGCTGTCTGTGATTTTATACAGGGAGTCTGATGTTAGCACTGGAACAATACCTTCGTCTGGGAACAGTCCCTCTTGCAAAGAGAAGGCAAAATGCTACGCTCGTACCCAGGGATTTGCTCAAAAAAATGGAAGACGGATGCAAAATACACGTGCATTTTTCAAAAATAGCATATGCCTCTTTTCCGAGTCTGTGCGTTGGCCATGGCTCGAGATAAAGAAAAGGCAGCTCTTTGTTGCAGAAAGAAAGAAAACAGAAGAATGAGTGTTCGTTCTGGTAAAGGATTTGGTTTTCAAATGCCATTGTTCCCTCTCTGCGTTAAATAAAACTATAGCTGAGCCCCCAGACGTACACATACACACAAACACACACAAAGAGACCTCCTCCTTCCCTCCTCACCTCTTATGCCAGGATGGCCCTGGCCTTCCCCAGCCTCAAAGGCAGCACCTGGGCCTGTGCTGGCATTGTGGCCTGTGTACTGGCCCCTGGAGGCCTGGAGAGCAGCTGCTCTGCTCCCTGGAGCCGCATGGCCTCTCCCCTGGCCCCCAAAGGCCTCCCCACCACCCAGAGTCCCTGGTCCCTTTGCTCCCCCCCTCTCCTCACCTTCATGGTAGTGGTGGCCTGCCCAGCTGCTGTGCTGCCCTGCAACTGCCCAGGCCTCCTCGGGCAGCATCTCAGTGGCCTGGTCTCCTCCCACAACAGCCTGTGCTGCCCCAGCCGGCCACCTGCCTTGGTGTCCCACAGTTTCTCCAGCCTCTTCTGGTTCGCTCCCTGGGACAGGTCTATGGATGTCAGGTCCGTACCCATTTCCATCCCAGAAGACGTGTCACACATCAAAAACCTAGATATGTAAACAATGTTCAGGAAGATTCAGAATATTTTGCAAATAAAAGAAATTGTCTTCTCCTCAATAACAGGGTAACCCAGCATGTTACAAAAGCTGTGTTGGTCACCTTCAAAACTCTTGGAATAGTTTGTTACAAGAACTGGGGCAAGAACAGGAAGGAAGCCCAGAAAAGGTAAACAAACCACATACCTGGAGTTGATTATAACTTCCAAAGCAAGATGCTTCTAGAGAAGGTTCAAATATGCAAGAGCTGCAACATGCATGATTGAACAGAATATGAAGAGTGTCCTGCAGAGGGCACTGGAGAAGTGCATTTAGCCTAGTTGGATTAAGAACTTCCTGATATTTTTAAAAGAATCTCCTTCAGCTTCCTAACTGGCTCAAGTGGAAACTTTCTGCTTCTTTGATCATATTTCCTCCCAGCTTGCCTCAAGAACAGCAGCTGAACGGAATGACTACAGACAACAGTTAGAAAGGCAGTTAGGTCTTCTCTCCCCATAAACTCCCCATATTTCTCACCTGGCGTTAGCAACCCTAGCTTCATAGGATAATGGTGAAGGAGAAATGAAGAAGAAGAATTGGTTCTTATATGCCGCTTTTCTTTACCCGAAGGAGGCTCAAAGTGGCTTACAGTCGCCTTCCCTTTCCTCTCCCCACCACAGACACCCTGTGAGGTGGGTGAGCCTGAGAGAGCTCGGATATTACTGTTCTTATATGCCACTTTTCTCTACCCGAAGGCTGAGAGAGCCCTGATATTCCTGCTCAGTCAGAACAGCTTTATCAGTACTGTGATGAGCCCAAGATCACCCAGCTGGCTGCATGTGGGGAAGCGGGGAATCAAACCTGGCTCGCCAGATTAGAAGTACGCACTCCTAACCACTACACCAAACTGGCTCTGAAGGTGGGGAGATGGGTCTATAGCCACTCTGAGCTCCTTGAAGTGGTATAAAATGTGCTAAAAAATTGTCTGGTATTTGCTGCCATGGAGGACTACCATCCCTCCAGGGGTAGTCAAACTGCGGCCCTCCAGATGTCCATGGACTACAATTCCCAGAAGCCCCTGCCAGCATTCGCTGGTAGGGGCTTCTGGGAATTGTAGTCCATGGACATCTGGAGGGCTGCAGTTTGACTACCCCTGCTCTAGACGTATGAAAGCAAATAGCCAGTCAAGAGTCCAAAAGGGAAGTTGCACCCCTTTGCCGTCTGCCCTGCCATCACAATATTATGAAACCTTGTGGAAACATCTTGATATAATTTCCTCCTGTGGCGGCCTTTTCCCCTCTCACGCATTTGAAACCTTCTCTTTCACCTTGTGGTCCCTTCAAAGCTATTCAGTAAGCATAATCCAGTGTCTCCTGTCTTGTGCCTTTTTGTGTTTATTCAGTGCACATTTGCATTTGGGACCCTTGCTTGCATTTTGTGGACTGTGGGATTCTAGGCAGCCTTCAATGAGCTGTCCATGGTATCTGAGTCATCGTTTTTTTGAATGGGTCTCCAATTTTGTTATAGAATCATAGAATCATAGAATCATAGAGTTGGAAGGGGCCATACAGGCCATCTAGTCCAACCCCCTGCTCAATGCAGGATCAGCCCTAAGCATCCTAAAGCAGGATAGACCTACTGTCTCCTACTGTCCTACTGTCTCTGTATTTCAGGCAGTTTCCTAGTGTGCTCTTCTACTCTTTATTGCATTGCATGTTGTACTTATGGCTTTGGATCCAGACAGGTTGAAAAAAGGAGAACAGGTCCCCCTTTGACAGCCCAGAAGGCTATGGGATCTGCATGGATAAAAGCCATGTAGAACTGAGGCCTGGGATGGACAACCTGAGGTCCCTTTGTTCTCCAGGCATCACAGCGAATCCCTCTCTGCAGAGAGAGTATGCAGATGATTGGCGGCATTAGGCAAAGAGGCTATAGAACCTCTGGAATTACAGAATCATAGAATAACAGAGTTGGAAGGGACCTCTTGGGTGATCTAGTCCAACCCCCTGTACTGTTCAGGACACTCACAACCCTATTGCTCACCCACTCTAACTTGCTACCCCCTTGAACCTTCACAGAATCAGCCTCTCCATCAGATGTCTATCCAGCCTCTGGTTATAAATCTCCAAAAATGGAGAACCCAACACCACCCAGGGAAGCCTGTTCCACTGAGGAGGGAGAGACATAGGAGAAGGGAAATTTGGTCATCTCCTCAGATAGGACTTGGGGAAGTGCCAGGGAAAATTACTGGGAGAGTAGTTAGGTAGTTTTTACCCATTGAAGGAAAAGAACTGAGTCTATAGTATAAATAGGGCTCAGGGGCCTCTGGAAAGGCTGGATTAGAGCAAGTATTCCGTGCTACCAGTGGAATAGAGGCTTAGGTACTTGTCAGGGCACTGAGGGAAATATCCCAAGAGGCAAATGAACATGGTTTCAAGGTGCTGGATTTTGTGGGTTTAGGAAGTTATTCCAAGTAAAATCCTTCTCTGACTGTTTCTCTGTCTCTGTTTCACTGACTCCGTCCTTGTCTGTCTGTCTGTCTGTTTCTCACACCTACACACAGTGTAACAGCCTGTCATCTTTGGTAAACCTGTGAGAGTGTGTATATTCCCTGAAAGAGAGCATCACTCTCCCCTTTGCTGAAAACAGCTGATACCTGGTTACATCCACTGCATCAAGCTCTTCTAAGGAAGCGATAATGAATGTATTTTGCTTTTGATGCGAAACAAAGGTATTGGTGCAAATCAATGCAGAAGAAGAGGGGCCCAGTAGAAATCACCTCAGGTTTTTATTCTGTCCCCCTCCTCACAGCCTCCTTTGTAGTAGCCACATGTAATCTAGCACTGTTATTTATTAACGCAGTCGCATGGAGCACACAAAACATGCCGAATCGACAACGCCACTTCTACAGGAAGGTGTGACAGGAATGAGTGGGGAACACTGAAAAAAATGAGTGAAATGAGGGGGGGGGGGTAAACTGAAAAAGATGCCTGGGTCCCATTTTTGTAATTGCCTTGTTTTTAGAAGAAGAGCTGGTTTTATACCCTACTTTTCACTACCCGAAGGTGTCTCAAAGACCGTTTATGCACTGGGAACTTCACTGCCCCAGCTCTCGTGCAGGAGTAAAAATCGAGGGCAGATGAGTTGCACCAGGCCAAATGCTCCCCCGTGTGGGTGCAGGAAGAGGTGGGGCAACCTGCCACAACTAAAACTCCAGCCTGCAGTCCAGCATGAAACCTCCAGTGCATAAACGGTCAAAGTGGCTTGCAATCACCTTCCCTTCCTCTCTCCACAAGGCACCCTGTGAGGTGAGTGAGTCTCTATGAGAACAGCTCTAACAGGACTGTGAGTAGTCCAAGGTCATGCAGCTGGCTGCCTGTGGAGGAGGAGTGGAGAATCCAACCCAGCTCACCAGGCTAGAAGCTGCCAACTCTTAACCACTACACTACACTCTTTTTAATTGTGCAATCCACCTTGAAACTCAGGCTAGAAAATTAATAAGGGCATGAATAAGATAGATGGCCATGTCAAAGCAATGTTGATGTGCTCACATTTATGATTCACAGCATATTAATAATATCAAGAAGAGGATGCTGAAAACTGCAGGGAAATTCACATGCTCCTGTTTCAGAATTCATTGTCAGAATTTAAAAGACTGGGATGCAATGGAAAGCAAACTCCTGAAACATTTCAAGAAGGAAATTGAGGAAGTCTGCCCATTCCTCATGTGGAACGATTAGGCATTCCAGTCACGACAGAGAGTTCCTGTTTCTTCTTCCAAACTACTAAGTAGCAAAGTAGAAGTCCTCACATCATTCCCTCTACAATATCTGAGGAACCAAAGTGTGAAACCATCTTGGTTTCCTATCTTGACAAGCATTTATCAAGCAGCTGAATTCCTGTAAACGAGAAATTCTGCTTTTGTTTCCCAGAATTCACCTGGCTGTTCAAAAGGATGAGTTACCTTTCACAGAAGATGTTTGTGTTTCAGTTTGAAGAAGTCGTTTGCTTCCTTCATTTACAGAATCTTACAGCCCCGGAGCCAAATTGGAGTCTATGGCTCCAGCAAGAGAAAAAGCGTTTTGCTCCCGCCCCTTTCAAACCTGCAGAATCAATGGGGATCTTTGATTTCCACCTCCTCCTCCTCACTCAAACTTCACCCCACTCACCGCTGAAAGGTTTCTTAGTCAGCCAGCATGGCATTAATTCTCCAGCTATCTAGTTGGCCCTCACACCAATAAGGCACTTTCCAAAAATAAAAATGAAATAAAATAGCTTCATGGGAGGTTCTCCAGCATACGCCGAGTTTTGCTTGAGCAAGCGGCAGCTTTTCCAAGAGAAGCGATTCCCCTGCCAAAAAGGAACGGAATTTCCATCTTTCATTTTGAGACCTTAATAGCATATCATGCAACATTCTGGTTAATATTCCAAGCGGCTTGCTAACTTACTCCTGGACGCTTGCCAGCCCGTCGCACCTGCACGGCTTCCTTGCAAATATTTCAAAGTGTCAGCTGAAGTGGCCCTAGACCTGCCTGCAGAAGTCTCTTGTAATTGCAGAGAGACGCTTAGCCCAACTAAATACGAAGTTTAAGGGGGTGGGGGAGGAGGGAAAGCAGCTGGGATTGATGCTTCCAATTTATTTGTGTCCCCCCCCCCAATGTCAAACATTCTAAGATGAACATAGCAAGCAGCAATGTGTTACTGTGGCAGGAATGTCTGATACAGGGGGCTTGCCAACCTCCAGGTGGTAGCTGGAGATCAACACGTTATGACAATTGGAGTTACCTTCATCATTTTTGTTTCACGTAAACCACCCTGAGCCTTCGGGGAGGGCAGTATATAAATGCAATAATAAATAAAACAATGAATACATTCTCCTGTGTAGCCTGTCAGGACCCTGGAGGAGATGATTTGAAAAGCATCAGGAAGTTTCTATGTGGTCTATAATAAATATCCGTCTCCTCCAGTGGCCCCTGCAGGACACCCTTCGTCTTCTGCTCCATTATGCACACTGCTGATCTCTTCTATTCCAACAGGATCTTGTATTGTGTCGTACAGTCTGTATCATTCAGAGATTCTATGGCAGAGGCTCATGATCGCGCTTAGCTGATAAATTAATGTGGGGTTCCTTGTAAACAGAATCTTGAGAACCCCGATTGAAGAATAGCACAAAGGTATAGAACTGGTATTACTATTCCTTAGATCAGGGGTAGTCAACCTGTGGTCCTCCAGATTTTCATGGACTACAATTCCCATGAGCCGCTGCGAGCAAATGTAGCCCATGAACCTCTAGAGGACCACAGGTTGACTACCCCTCCATTAGATGGTTTAGGAAATGCCTTCTGGGGGTCCGTTTGAGGCAGAGAGGAAAGGGCAAGGATTGTTGACCTTTTCAGAGGTGTACATGCCCTGTAGAGTTACCATGCTCTAGAAAGCAAAATGGAGGACACATTTTCCAGCCACTTCAAGCAAGCGATCACTTTGATAAATCTCATTTTAAATGCCCTTACTCTTTATGATGTGATCATTGCAACTAACTAGGAATATTCCTAGCCTTTCAGAAAGAGGACATTTTCATCAGTTTTTTTTTGGTTTTTTTTTTAAGGGCCCAACAGAAGACGGTCCCCAAAACAAGAGAAACAGCCAGTAACCCTAATCCCATGCCGTATGGAGATTGTGTTTCTGCGGTTCAAGGGTGGTTGATTCGTCAAATCAAAGTCTGGAAAACAAAAATTTGGAAAAGCACAAAAGCGCAGGTCTATGGTCTGAGGTAGCAGGCAAACAGACCCAGAAATAGATTGGGAGTTGGGATGTACGGGCTGGATAAAATTCAGAGTTGTAAATCTTTGGGGCTGATTTTCCTTCCTTGTTTTTTTTTTTTTTTAATGCAAACGAATGAAACTGTTCTCCTGCTGCTCTCCCATCACACCTGTTTTGTTATTCCAGGAGATCTCACCTCCCAAACAATGAGCTTCTGATTTTGGTCCTGAAGTTACTTTAGGAGACCAATTACTTTCTGCCAGCAGTTATCTACTTCCAGATGCCAGCTGGGAACCTGGATACCTACACAATTGAGCATTAATAGATACATTAAAAAAAAAGAAACTTCAAATAAGGTCAAAGCTTCCCACATGGGGCTGATGTATTATTAGAAGCATAATATGTTCATTTAGGATGCATTCAGGACCCCTGTACGCCCAAGGTCATTATTTCGATGTGTTTGATTGTACCTGAGTCAGAGAAAGGGGTAAAAGTTCAGTGACATGATGAGTCTGCAGAGTTCGCTGGCCCAATTATTTCCTCGTGGGAAGTTGAGAAAAGTGTATTTCAAGAGCTTTGGGGGATAGCAAGCTATTGTTTTTTTTTTTTTGCCTCCTTTAATAGATACTTTGGAGCTACTACAATTCATCATGCCTAAACTGAGCAGGAAATCAAGGCCTAAGACAATTACTCATGGGATGGAAAATGCATATTCAGCCAAAAAACAGCGAGAAATGCTGGAAGAGGACAAGCCATCCATCCATTGTCAGTTTCGACATTTCCTGCCTCAAAGGTTCATTAATATGTCTGCTAATTAGTCTTCTGCTGACTTTCTGAATCCGGGTTTGCGGTTGGCAAGGTTTCCAACTCCCACACCTGCAAAACCAATAATGTATGCCCTCTTTAATTGACTGCGCGGTATATATAGTGTGGTAAAACCGTAGCATCCAGACTCTCTGCGAACGAACGCCGACATCAAATAATTTATGCCTGTACAGAATGGAAATGCAAAACACCATCCACTTCTACGCGACATAAACACGGTCATTAATTAACAATTAGAGGCACTACAACATGGCTTGCTCACTTTAAAAATGATCCATTATTCTATCCTTATTATAACGGCCACCTCTCCCCCAAACGAGGAAGCCCCCCTCCTGTATTCCTTGAAAATTATAAACAGATGGGATCCCATTTTCAGAATTAGTTGGAACACCTGCAGCTGTCACTGACATGACAAGGTGAATGTTTCAGGAAATATATTGTTCCCTATTGGCTCAAACAGAAAATCTGCTTGTTCATCTTTTCAGAAAGACCCTTGGTGCATAGTCTTAAGACTTCTGCTAAATTCATGACTCCGACTCATAATATTGTTAGGGGTTGTGGGATCTCTTTTATCAAAATCCCCCCCTTTCATATATACCCATTGATACCTCTTATTCTATTTCTCTCTTTCAAGAGAATAATTTATCTTTGATTTCTTTTGGATTTCCCTTAATCGTTTTTTTTTTCTTGTTGCATCTGTGTACCCTTTCATAACTTCAGCCCTAGGGGTTTTTTTATGTTATTCACCACGGGGTGTTCTAGCAGAAGAGTAAGAAGGTCTGGGAAGACATTGTCTGCCTCTGAGCATCTAAAGATCATCCAGTATCCCCTTTGAAACAAAGACTACCTACATGATCCTTCACAAAAGTCAATGGAGCTTGTTCCATGTAACTGGAAGAATGCGTAAGACCTCCAGTTACTTTGCAAAAAAATTCTTAGCACCACCAGTTATGCGATGCTGGGTGGATGTGTATGGTATCCATCAGAATGGCACATGTACATGAAAGCTTACATCCAGAATAAAACTTGGTTGGTCTTAAAGGTACCACTGGACTCCAACTTTATTCTGGTGTTTCAGATCAACATGACTATCCACCCGATGCTAGATCTGGTGAGGAATATTTTTAAATGCAACCAACTCTAAATATTTACATGAAGTTTCTAATCAGTGTATAGGTAGCAATTCCATTGCTTGCGCAATTTTGCCTGTGATTTTTACCATTGTATTGATTTTGCTTGCACTGCTGAAGGAGTGATGAGGGTATTGTCTGTCCTCTTTTCTTTAACCTGCCTTTCATGAGAATGAAAACCAAACAGAATCAAAAGCTCTTTGTTTGGATTTATTTATTTATTTATTTATTGCTTTTTTAGAATGACAAACCTTGTTGCTATCATTAGAAAAATCAGTGGGTTATACATCTCAGTCGCTCAGACAGGTTGTGTGTTTGTGTGTCTGTGCGTGTATCTGTGTTTAATGGATGCCTTAGTTCTTCTGACAAAAGAAGGGAAGGATTTGGGAAGATTGAATGAGAGAGTAATAGCTGGATACTCACTCAGCTCCAACAAAACAAAAAGTTTACGTTGTAAAACAAATGGTCTCTTCTAAATGTGCTGGATATCATCAGACTATTAGTCAAGATAGTCCCGTGTTCTGCCACCAGCAGTGGCCACTGCTACATATTTCAAAGCAAAAACCCTAATCCTTACTTGTCAGCTGTGAAACTTCCTCACTAATTCTAAGATGCCCAAGACCAAGAGTGAGGCAAGATCATTTGATTACCTCTGCTGACCTGAAGTTTGTGAACATCTGATTTCAAACTTATTAAACAGGAATGCTTTTGGACATAGAGTTGTTAGGGCATAGAATCATAGAATCATAGAGTTGGAAGGGGCCAAACAGGCCATCTAGTCCAACCCCCTGCTCAACGCAGGATCAGCCCTAAGCATCCTAAAGCATCCAAGAAAAGTGTGTATCCAACCTTTGCTTGAAGACTGCCAGTGAGGGGGAGCTCACCACCTCCTTAGGCAGCCTATTCCACTGCTGAACTACTCTGACTGTGAAAATTTTTTTCCTGATATCTAGCCTATATCATTGTACTTGAAGTTTAAACTCGTTACTGCGTGTCCTCTCCTGGTATTAAAACCTCAGGTATTAGCTGGAGTTTCAAAACTTCAAATCCTGACTTCCAAGTTTCTTTCCATGGTTGTGTAGTAGTAGGGCAACCATCAGGACCTTGGGTGGTTGGACCTGGTGTGAGTAGTGTCATTGCCAGTGCAATGGTAGCTCTAGGTAGCTCTAGGAATCAACAGAACATCTACCGTAGAGCACCTGCTGATTCCTAGAGCTACCACAATTGCATCTAGGTGTTTTGTGGAAGTGACATGATTACATGGGGTGACTCTGGTAAGTTATTTAAAAAATCGAAAGAGCAATATTTTATGAAAATAACAATAAATCAACATCAAAAGGCATAGTACACCCAGCAATAATCAACACGTAAAAATTCAGGTATGTAGTATTTGTACAGACCAGGGTCTCAGTCATTCTGACTTCTGTCTTCAGTCCTTTATAGATGCATAGACCTGCAGCTCGGCTCTGTGTTGGGATGTCATCTGTTCTTTTTAGGAGCTTCTGGTAGCCCTCAAATATTCATATGCATCATTATAGAAAAGAAAGTTTTCGAGGAAACAGTGCTTTCGCCTGCACCTTGAGGCTCGCCAACCCCTCAGAGAAGATCCATGTAACACCCCCTGCATATATTCACAACAGAAATCAAAATAACAGCCAAATAATAACTTTGATCCATCTCAATCTATCTGATGCTGGGTCTTTTCCTACTACCTTCAATTTTGTCTTTTCCAGGGGAAGGTCCAACATGAAATCATAGAATCAAAGAGCTGGAAGGGTCCATAAAGGCATTTGCTGGCAGGGGCTCATGGGAATTGTAGCCCATGGACATCTGGAGGACCACAGGTTGACTACCCCTGCACTATAGAATTCAAGGAGGCATAATATTCTTCTTGGAAGTTCTCCTGTGCAAGCTATGAATAGACCTAGACCTGCTTAGCTCACTGTGTCATGTGCTCTCCAACCAAACACCAGCTCTTGTGAAAGAGAATCTTATCGCCCGCTCTGAAATATATACATATCTGAGCAAGAATTGACAGTGCTCACTCCTATGAGACCATCCTGTAAAAGCCTCTTCACTGTTCCGCGTTCCCTTCAACTCCCTGAGTTTCTTGCCTATTCACCCAATGCCTTGGGTACCAGCTGCCCCACCATGACCGCTTATGCACTGAGAGGTTCACTGTCCCAGCTCCCATGCAGGAGCACAAATCGGGGGCGGATGAGGTGCACGGGGCCAAATGCTCCCCCATGTGGGTGCAGGAAGAGGTAGGGCAACCTGCCATGACTAAAACTCCAGCCTGCAGCCTGGCATGAAACCTCCAGTGCATAAACGGTCCATGTGAAGAAGCCTCCCTGTCTACATCTCTTATTGGGGAAATTAAAGATGCCGAGCAGCCATTTGGCTTTCAGTCAGGTTATGCTCTTTATAACTGGTGATGTCTCTGTCCTCTTGGCTCCACCAACTCATCCTGTCTCATAGAGCACATCCCGTTTTCTATCCCAGTCTGCCTTTATTCCTCTGGCTATCACCAAGCAGACACATGGCCTTGCCTAGTTCGAGCTTCATTTTCTGTAGGTATCTAAAATCTCCCATTTAAAATTCTCAGGCCCCACACATAAGCTCGGCTCTTATCTCGCATACTTTCCCCACTCGCCTTCTTTTTGTTTACTTCCTCTTTGCATCCCCATTGAGAAACCGGGGCAATTCATAAACAAAGCGCTTTGTCAAAATATTAATTGGATTAATGGCCCTGATCCCAAACACGTGGACTTGGAAGCAAGACCCTTTCCCTTGGAGATGAGGTCAGTGCCTTTAGGATAGAGGTGAAAATATTATCATCATTTTTTGAAAAGGTCCGGAATATACCAAATTATCCTGACAAAAATGTATGCAACCATTTGGCATAAGATCACATCTACAGTGCACGTCACTGGAATTGCAACCACTTTTATCTCTTTATTTAATGCTGCTTTGAATACTGTGTTCAGGTTTTAAGAACCGCCAAAATTAACATCCTTTTCCTGAACACTGAATTGACGCGGCCCTGAGTTAAAAACAATCAAAAGTGTATCAGGATGATGTGGTGGGAATAGTAACTGCATTTTGCCCAGGTTTATTGGCAGGTTAAATAAATTGCAGCCGTGCAGAATGGTGATGAATAAGCTACTATTTGACCAGCAGTGGCTCTCCAGAGTCTCGGGTAGAATTCTTTCATATCTTTTTAGCTGGAGATTTCATCTGGGATCTTCTGCATACAAAGCAGATGCTCTGCCGTGAAACCATTCTCCCACCACCCAATGAACACATGAGGCTGTTTATCAGTTAGTATTGTTTACTCAGACTAGCAGAAGTTTCCCCAGGTCTGATCCTCAGCATCTCCAGTTAAAAGGACCAGTCAAGAGGTCCTCCATATCATCAACTGCCTGGTCCTATTAACTGGAGATGCTGAGGATTGAATTTGGAACCTTCTGCATGCCAAGCAGAGGCTCTTCCAATGAGGCCATGGCCTTTCCTCAAAGACATGTCCCTTCTCTCCTGGGAATGCAGTTCATCATCAGGCACTATTAGCAATGTTAGGGCTGGGTATTCTTGGAATTGCAGCCAATCTCCAAACTACAGAGATCAGTTCCCCTGGAAGGAATGGCAGTTTCAGATGACTCTGTGGCATTGTATCCCTCCTGAACTCTCTCCATTCCTCAAACTCTGCCCTCCCCATGCACTGCCCCAAATCTCCAGGAGGATAAAATTGGCAACCCTAAGCTCTATGTATGGACAATCATACACAGAAACATAGAGTTGGAAGGGACCTCCAGGGTCATCTAGTCCAATTCCCTGAAGAATGCAGGAAATTCACAGCTACCTGCCCACCCCCAATGACCCCAATTCCACATCCTGTTGCATGTCTCTGGGAAATGGTTCTCTGAGAGAAGCAGGTCCCTTGGTGCCCTTGACCACCACAGTAATGCCAAGGGCTCTGTTGTTGTGGACATGGAGAATATAATAATGGGCTACATTCAGATATACTATTGGATATGTGTACATGTGTGTAAAGTGCTGTCAGCCAACTGATGGTGACCCCAGCAAAGGGCTTTCAAAGCAAGTGAGATGTGGAGGTGGTTTGCCATTGCCTTCCTCAGCAGAGTTTCCCTGGGTGGTCTGCCCTTCCAAGTCTAAACCCTGCTTAGCTTTCAAGGTTTGATAAGATCAGTCTGTACTATGGCCCTTCCATCCAGCATGGTGTAGTGGTTAGGAGTGGCAGCTTCTAATCCAGTGAGTCAGGTTTGAATCCCCGCTCATCCACGTACATCCAACTGGGTGATCTTGGGCTCATCACATCCTTGATAGTGCTGTTCTTACAGAGCAGTCCTGTCAGAGCTCTCTCAGCCCCACCTACCTCATAAGGTGTCTGTGGTGGGGAGAGGAAAGGGAAGGTGATTGTAAGCCGCTTTGAGACTCCTTCTGGTAGTGAAAAGCAGAGTATAAAAACAACTCTTCTTTTATTTTTGGGTCTGCTACTCTACCAGCAGCTGATTCTGATCATGAAGAATCAAGTCTTCTCCTATCCATTTAGCATGATCCTAATTTCCCCCCCTGGCTCCACTAGGATGTAATTCTGAGAGAATGTGATTGACTATGAACTGAGAGCCAGAATAGTGTAGTGATTAAGAGCAGTTGACTCTAATCTGGAGAACCGGGTTTGATTCCTCGCTCTTCCACATGAAGTCTGCTGAGTGACCTTGGGCCAGAACACCCCCCCCCCCCACACACACACACACCCCACCACCACTTTGCAAGGTGCCTGTTGTGGGGAGAGGAAGGCTATTGTAAGCCGCTTTGAAACTCCTTAGGGCAGGGGTAGTCAGCCTGTGGTCCTCCAGATGTCCATGGACTACAATTCCCATGAGCCCCTGCCAGCATCAGGAGGACCACAGGTTGACTATCCCTGCCTTAGGGCAGAGAAAAGCGCATTACAAAAACCATTCTCTTCTTTTGTGTAGCCAGATAGATCTGTGCCCTATCATACAATAAGGGGGGAAAAAACCCTGTGTTCTTATCACCTTGCTTTCTCTCCACAGTAGCAGAGACAACTATGGAGCCCTTGCATAATTGCATCAACGTGCCATGCGACCGTCGACACCTCTTCCCTCAAGCAACGGTGTCTAATTGGTGCCGTTAATGTTCATTATTGCATCCTGATAAACTGTTGCCCTACCGAGCAGTGGATGCGGCTGCCTGGAAATTATCACCGAGCATTTGCGATTGTAAGTCTCTTCTTTCTGAAAAAGAACATATTGCCATTTAGCATGGTGGGAATGCAGCCTCTCCGACAGCAGATGTCTCTCTGGCAACGAGGCTGTGTACGGAGATTACGGACAACGCTTAGAGTCATTGGGCACGGCCGTACGGTTTAGCCGAAGCAAGATGGTGTTCTGTCTATCATTTCATCCCTCACTGATTGCCATCCCAGGTGGCTAGCATTTATTTAACTTGCCAATGGATTTCTCATCCCACCATGAGTTCCTGACCCAGGGCTGTGTGCAGGCTGTGATTTTCTGAGACATTAGGGGAAAAAAATAGCAGGATGTGCTACTGGACCCAGAATCCTGTTTTCAGAGAATCTCAGCTTCAATTCCTTGGCATTTTGTAGCAGATAAGTCTTCGTGTTTCTCATATTGTTAGCAAAGTGTTGTTGTTGTTTTTTAATGGAAGGGATAGAAAGCATAAGAATATACAAAGAGCTCAAAGATCCGGTGTTTTGTTTCATACAATGGCATCCAGTTGCCCGGGAGGGTCAACAAATAGACATTCCTCTGATGATGCCTCTGGCTCCTAGAATTGGTATGGGAGTTCCCTTTAGGCTCCATGGCTGGTAGCCGTTGATCGAGCTATCCTCCATGAATCAAGAGAAATGATAGGAAATGCCTGACCTGATATACAAATACTTAAAAATGGCTTGGATACATCCGATCTGCATGTAGGTAGATCTCGTGTTGTTCTCCCAGATGCTGCTGGACTTGAATCTAGCAAACCTGTATGTGCTAGGGTTCTTGTGCAGGTGGAACTGTGAAGACAACCTCATAGTAGCCCCTTGCTCTCATTTAAAAGTAATTATCTTGTGCAAGACATTCATTCATTCATTCATTCATTCATTCATTCATTCATTCATTCATTCATTCATTCATATACCACCCTCCCCAAAGGCTCAGGGCGGTTTACATGGAACAAGAAAACGATACAGGTAACATCATTTCTAGAACAACAAGGTGAATAACAATAATAATATTAACATAACATGCTCAATAACCTCATGATACCACACTAATGGCAGAAAGTGAAGAGGAACTAAAGAGCCTCTTGATATGGGTGAAGGAGGAGAGTGCAAAAGTTGGCTTGAAACTCAACATCAAGAAAACAAAGATCATGGCATCCGGCCCTCTCATTTCAAATAGATGGGGAAGAAGGGGATGACAGAGAATGAGGTGGCTGGATGGAGTCACTGAAGCAGTAGGTGCAAACTTAAATGGACTTCGGGGAATGGTAGAGGACAGGAAGGCCTGGAGGATCATTGTCCATGGGGTCGCGATGGGTCGGACACGACTTCACACCTAACAACAGTAACAACATGCTTTGGGCTGACCCTGCATTGAGCAGGGGCTTGGACTAGATGGCCTGTATGGCCCCTTCCAACTCTGTGATTCTGTGATAACAACAACAACAACATTAAGGAATGGTGGAACCACAAAGAGCCTCAGATCAACTCTTACTGAGACTCAGTGGGTTGGATAGATTCATAGCAGTCATAGTAGGAGAGGGGGGGATAGGAGGCAAATCGGAAGCAATAGTTTAGGTCGACCTCAACCAGTTTTGATCAGTTGGAAAAAAGCTTCTGGGTTGGATCATGTGATCTATCAGGGAACAATGCTGTTTGCATCACAGATCTGCCCGACTTTCCCCTCCCACTTGTAGTCCATCCCAAACCTCAAGAAAGTTGGATCCTGGGATTGCTGTGCCAGCATGATCTGCAAGCCAGGCAGATGCAGAAGCTGCAGTGGGGAAAGAGAACAAGAGCAAAACCACTTCATCCTTCTTCTTGTGTGACAGAAGAGGAAGAAGGAAGAAATGTGGCACCCTTCTTCCTCTTCAGTGCTACTGGGTATATGTCCTGGTTAATGTAGCAAAGTTGCACAGTCCAGAAGGCCTGGAATCATATGCAGCAAACTGTCTTCAAGCCAGTCTAGTTCAACAGATTTACTTTTAGGCTGCTTAATCACATCCACAAAGAATCTGTAGTAGAAGAAGACACAGAAGACTAATCTAAACAATACTATTTATTCATTCATTCATTCATTCATTCATTCATTCATTCATTCATTCATTCATTCATTCATTCATTCATTCATTCATTCATTTGGATTTTTATACCGCCCATTCTTTACAACTCTGGGCGGTTTGCTATTGCAAGTGGCTGGCTAACCCTGCTGCATGAGTGAGGTCCTGGGGTTAACTGGGAATAGACCCGTGGCCTGAATTTAGGATGAGAGAATTAGCTATTCTAGGAGATTAATATGCAATGTGAGAGGCAATAACAAGTGAGATCTCCACCAGTGTATACTCAGTGTCCAGGAATGCTAAATTGCCTTTACTCTAACAAATGCTTCTCCTTGACCAACATGGCAATTACTGCTCATGGGTCCTGAAAACCAAGAATACACTCCTGGAAATATTAGGCATCTTTGCATGAATCTTGCATGGTCATTGCACTGGACCCAACCTTCTGTTTGGAAGCATCCTTGGAATGTAATCCCAGGCACACAACTGTGTGCAGTTGCTGACCACAATATTCCTGCAACTATAAGCAGAATCAGTAAAAACTGCAGTGAGTTTTTAGTTTTGTGATGGCATTTTGTGCTTTGGTCACCAGTACAATTTGCAGCTCTGGCCTTTGGAATGTGCATGGAAGGCAAATGTGAATTAATATGCTGCCCTGTCCCCAAGGTGATATGCTAGGGTCATGCCCCACATCTTCCTTACAATATTCTTTCATGCACCCATTTTCTTCAGCTGTCAGGACATTATGGGTACAAAGCCAAGCAACAGGTGGCACATTAATTGTGTGCAGGAAAAAAGAATGCGATAAAATCTTGTATATTGTCAAATAAATCTCTAACAATCTGGTGACTGTCTCGGCTCGAGGAAGCTTTCCTTGCCAAAAAGTATCCCGATTGTACACACGAAAAGCAAATGAAATTGCGACTAATTCACATCTCTTGTTGGTTCTACAGGTATTGAGAGCCTTTCACGTGTCTTCAAACCGTCCAAATGTCCTTCGCTGTGAACAAGCCTCTGCAGCTATTGCTGTTTGTTCCCAGCATCTGATTCCTTCTTACGTTATTCTGGGAAACCACCACCACAAACATCTGAGTCCCTTCCCCACCCCCCACCCCGCTCCATTGGCCAAGCTAGTCATACTTTAATTTAAACTCCCAAATTCTCTCTCCTCCCCACAGACATTCGTTCTCTCTCTTCCATGGGGAGAAAAAAAGCAAAAACGAGCATGCCTAAGCTAAAAAATAACATATTGTTGACAGATGGGAAGAGTGCCTGGCAAGACAGACAAGAGTAATTAATACCTCTATTAAGGAATGTGATGCTTTCCAAGGGTTGTAGAACACCCGTTTCTCCCTTTGCAAAGTGGTGGCCTTCAGCTGGTAAACAAAGATTCTCTCAGCTGTTGTAACTCTTTCAGATGCTACAACCGTACCTAGCAGAAATGGCTCCACAGGAGTGGATGCTGCCGGGGGTTGGGGTTGCCACTCCCCACTGCCAAGTGGTGAACACACAAAAAGAGGCCACCAACACTAGGAAACAACTGAGTCTCTCACAACTGACTGTGTTCCATATCATAAGCTCATCATTTTAATGGATGTTATGCTGATGAAGGTTTAATGCCCCGAATGCATGCTTATTCCGGATCTTCTGCCTAAATAAAAGACAACTTTTTCTTTGAATTAAAGATAAGACGTGGTGTTTTTCAAACTTCCCGGACACATCTTTTGTGTTATTACAAGACTAGGGGCCAAGCCCGTTGCATTCAGGAAGTGATGGAGGGTGGATGGGGTGGAAGAACTCTGCAGATGGCCTCCCCCTCCCCCTCCCCCCAGGACCTTGAAAGGCTGCAGGCAGCTATTTGGGAACTCACTGGCAGGGGCAGCTCTCATACAGCATGTAGCTGCAGCCTCTGAGCCTCAGAGGGAAGCGGAAGGAGGAGGGGTGGGGGACGGAAGGTGATTGGCTGGCTGCTGGACAGACAGGCAAGCTGGTTGGAGGAGGAGTCACAGCCGCCCTGAGTGGGTGTTAAGCGCTGAGTGGCACTTAAGCCATGAGACCATGCTCCTCTTCCAAGCCCTTACTAGAAATATTATGTGGAACAGATAATGATAAGATGTATGTGCTTTTCTTTTTTTTTTTAGAATCATAGAATCATAGAGTTGGAAGGGGCCATACAGGCCATCTAGTCCAACCCCCTGCTCAATGCAGGATCAGCCCTAAGCATCCTAAAGCATCCAAGAAAAGTGTGTATCCAGCCTTTGCTTGAAGACTGACAGTGAGGGGGAGCTCACCACCTCCTTAGGCAGCCTATTCCACTGCTGAACTACTCTGACTGTGAAATTTTTTTTCCTGATATCTAGCCTATATCGTTGTACTTGAAGTTTAAACCCATTACTGCATGTCCTCTCCTCTGCAGCCAACAGAAACAGCATCCTGCCCTCCTCCAAGTGACAACCTTTCACATACATAAAGAGGGCTCTCATGTCCCCTCTCAACCTCCTTTTCTCCAGGCTGAACATTCCCAAGTCCCTCAGTTTTAGTTTTTGCAAGCTGCATATTTTTATTGGCTGAACACAGTTTACCTGTTTGATAGCCTTCAAGGGATGGCTGTAGATCTCCTGGGATTACAACTCCAGGTGGCAGAGTTCAGATGTAATCCCAGACATTATATCCTGCCAAGCTCCCTCACTGAACCCTACCCACCTATAATATCTCCAGGTTTTCTATACCCTGGAGCCGGCAACCCTAATTCCTGCATTGAGCAAGGGGTTGGACTAGATGGCCTGACTGGCCCCTTCCCGTTCTATGGTTCTATTACTCTAATTGCAACACCCAAAGCTACTGATGCACACAGTCACCATTTCGTGTGAAATGGTGCTTGGCATGAAAAATGTGCCAGCTTCAATTTCTCGATTGAGCAATAGGTGGTGTGATGTGTGAGTCTGAGTAGACCAGAGTTTCATGAAACCCTGGGGTTTCTTGATGGCCCTGGAAGGGTTTCCTGGGAGCTCATTAATTTCATATGTATATTAAATCTGTTAAACATGCATTGGGTGATATCACCGTATATGGCCATGTTGAACTGCCCCCTCTCCCAAATTGGCCAGTGTTGGACTTTGGAGGGGGTAGGAGGTGGAGGGACCCCGGGTGGGCATGTACACAGCTGTGCTTCCCAACATTCTGTGCAATCATGCCCAATCATGGGGTTTCTCATGCCCGAAGTATATTTGTTCATTTATAAATAAGCCTTATATCTATATTATATAAAGGTAAAGGTATCCCCTGTGCAAGCACCAGGTCATGTCGGACCCTTGGGGTGAAGCTCTCTAGCGTTTTCATGGCAGACTCAATACGGGGTGGTTTGCCAGTGCCTTCCCCAGTCATTACCGTTTACCCCCCAGCAAGCTGGGTACTCACTTTACCGACCTCGGAAGGATGGAAGGCTGAGTCCACCTTGAGCCGGCTGCTGGGATTGAACTCCCAGCCTCATGGGCAGAGCTTTCAGACTGCATGACTGCTGCCTTACCACTCTGCGCCACAAGAGGCTCTTGTTCTATATTATATAGTATAAGCCTAAATTACATCTATTGGCTATGTATTTTTTTCGTATAGCATATAAAAACTGTGCACAATGCATACAAAATACAGGACAAAGAGACAATGCGGAGAACTGGAAATGTTGTCTAAACCTACAAATGGCTATAAAAAGAAATGAATGGGGAAAACGAGCTCGTTCTTATTGAATGCAATGTGGTAGGTGGCGATGTCACCCTGATTCTTCAGTCAGGCCAAGGGAAAAACACATGCAGAGTACCCATTTATTTCTTCCCATTGGGCTTCTGCAATAGACTTGACATCTCTGAGAGGACCAATTGAGTCATTTATTTTTTTAAGGGCCTTTTATAGTTTTCAACAGCACTGCATAATAGATGCTCTCTTCTTTTCATGGGGGCGGCAGGAAAAAAATATTTTAGTCAAGCAGAGAAAGATTAATACATTTGGTCCTAATGCATAGTAATAGAACGATGTGTTTAAGGCCCCCCACCTGAAAAATTCTCTGTCCATGTTAACATAAGAAGAGTCTTATATGACACTTTTCTCTGCCCAAAGGAGTCTCTTAGAGGCTTGCAATGGCCTTCCCTTCCTCTCCCAACAACAGACGCCTTGTGAGGGAGGTGAGGCTGAGAGAGCCCTGAGGACTGCTCTGTGAGAACAGTTCTAACAAGGCTGTGATGAGCCCATGGGCACACATATGGAGGAAGAGTGGGAAATCAAATCTGGCTCTCCAGATTAGAAGCAGCTGCTATGCTACAACTGGATTAAACACTATCCCAACTCTTTGCTCACTCTGAGACCAGGTAGGAAAGTAAGAGTTTTTTAGGAAAGAACTGCTCAGTCAGAAAGGCAAATAGAAATAGAGGAGAAACCTTGCCTCTGAGGGAAAGAAAGGGACCCAGAACAGCTTGTGTGTGTGTGTGTGTGTGTGTGTGTGTGTGTATCTTTTAAGGGGCTTGCCTTCGAAGAGGCTCTGCAAGAAGTATGGTAAACCAAGGGTACATTGGCCTTTTAACTTACTAGGAAGTTTCCTGATGGACCACGGTCTAGAAGGACACTGGGGGACAGGAGGGAGCTCTAGCAACTTAACCAGAAGCCTAGGGGCCACCTGGCTCAGACCCTTCATTAGCAATGGCAACCCATATTAGTTCACTGGTTGTCTTTTCCCACATTGTTTCCAGTTGTCAGGAAGCAGCAATGGGTGAACTAACTTGTACTGCTGAGATGAGTGATCCTGTAGCTCTGGCTTGAAGCACCATAGGGACTACTCAGCTTGGTTTGCTCTGGGGCCATTTTCACCTCCCCCTCCCCTGTCCGTCCCTGTGGGGAACTCTACTCATCACAGAGGTATTTCCTTATTACAATGCACACACCTAGCACAATGGAATGCCAGACCGCTGGAAGTCAATCAAACTCCAAAGTAGCATGTCTGCAAATGGATAACTGTGTCCACTTGATTTAACAACATCAAGTAAATCGTTTCTGATTTTTCATGCCTCATCAGTCTATTTATAACAGTTTGGCCTTTACTGTGACAGCTTTTTATGATATTTAGTGATGACCAGTCATGGGGAAAAAGGGTTTAGCATGCTGACATCTAATTTTATTATCTCTGCTACCTATTCATTTTCTAGAAGAGTTTATTTGACTCTGTGCCAGCTTAAGCTGTTAAAGCCCTTTCAAGAACCAGCCTGCCGCAGGATCGAGCATTACTCTTAAATATACACCCCATGGGTCTCCTCCATCCATCTTCCTCCTTACTTTGCAATGAGTATCAAACTTGACCCAAATAAAAACTCTAAGCAGACAGACTTCTGGACACAAGGGAATGCATTGCAGCTGTTAAGGACACAAGATATGAAATGTCTTCTTTGGGGCAGAGATTCTGATGAGTCCTGGATAATCACTTCTGGGTTTTCCAGGTTAAGATGGGATATATCACACTTTGTCTTGTAGTTATTTGTTATTTTCTTTCTGCTTTCAGTCTCTCTCTCTCTTTCTTATTTCACTTCAAGAAGGACGTGGATAAAATTGAAAGGGGACAGAGGAGAGCGACGAGGATGATCTGGGGCCAAGGGACCAAGCCCTATGAAGATAGGTTGAGGGACTTGGGAATGTTCAGCCTGGAAAAAAGGAGGTTGAGAGGGAACATGATAGCCCTCTTTAAGTATTTGAAAGGTTGTCACTTGGAGGAGGGCAGGATGCTGTTCCCGTTGGCTGCAGAGGAGAGGACACGCAGTAATGGGTATAAACTACAAGTACAACGATATAGGCTAGATATCAAGAAAACATTTTTCAGTCAGAGTACTTCAGCAGTGGAATAGGCTGTCTAAGGAGGTGGTGAGCTCCCCCTCACTGGCAGTCTTCAAGCAAAGGTTGGATACACACTTTTCTTGGATGCTTTAGGATGCTTAGGGCTAATCCTGCGTTGAGCAGGGGGTTGGACTAGATGGCCTGTATGGCCCTTTCCAACTCTATGATTCTATGATTCTATGATTCTTATTTTGTTATCATTCTCTGTGCAGTTGCATTTCTGGTAACAGAAGAACGTCAGTCAATTGGAACTGAACTAGGGTTACCAACTTCAAGGTGGGACCTGGAGTTCTCCCAGCCTTACAGCTGATCTCTAAGCTACAGCGATCATGTCTCCTGAACAAAATGACAGATTCAGGGAGCAAATTGTACAGCATGATGACCCCACTGAGCTCTCTCTTTCCCACAGACTCTGCCCTTCCCAATGATCAACCCCAACTCTCCTGGAATGTCCTGTGTCAGAGTTGGCAACCCTGTGGAAAAGAAACACAATCAACAATGAAGAATTGCCTTTTCAGTGCTGGGAGAAGCATCTACACAGGAAAGGCAATGGATGCAAGGACAATAGTAATTCATTATTTTTAGTCCACTGGAGTATCAAATATTAATATTTTTATATTAATATTTTTACCATACTAACAAATTCCTAAATCAACAAGAAGAAAATTGTGTCATTTAATTTTGAAGATACCATGGACTGTCAAAAGTTGGCCCCTTTTTTAATTTTATTATTATTATTAGATTAATTTCCCACTGCTATTGGTAAGCCGTCTGGCGGCGGGTTACACAGTAAAAACCCCACATAAAACACACAACTATCATATCCCATTTAAATTATGTACCCCATTGGCAAAAACCTATCTTCCTACCCCCACAGCAAGAACAGGCTGCCTTTCAGTGCACCGTAGGTCAACTACCTTTTAACAGGTCCCTTTCAAATTTAGGTATATTGGTCTCCAAAAGCACAGGTATTCCCAATATTCTTGAATTCCAAATACCAGTTTTATATTCAGATTTCCAAATACCATCATTGTATTTTTGGGGGAGGGGTAATCCTATTTTTCAAATCCATTATTCCCTACGGTGAAAATTTGCATGCGTCAGGGATGGGTTTTTAGAGGCAAAGTTACTAAAATTACAGCAGACCAGTATCTGTCCATTAAATAACCCCCAAATATCAAGTTGATTAGACCAAGAATCCCATGTGCCCATGAACAATCCATCAAGGAAACCGTGACACCTAACATTGAACAAAGTTTGCAAGGTCTGAACAAAGCTGGTGATAATAGGTTATTTTGGGAGGTCATTCATGCATAGGCTCACCATAAATCAGAAGTAACTTGATGGCACTTCACCCCTACATGACAAATCCCCTAGTACTGATCAGTTAAAAATAACTTTGTTCTGTATAACAAAATGGCACCAGAAATCCCAAACGGTTCTGTTCAAGTGGTTGTGTGTGAGCTGGCTTGTCTGGCCCACTTGCTGTTCTGCATGTCCGTTTCAGCAGAGAGCTAGTTCAGTAATATATTTTCATACACGCAGAGATTGTCAGACAGAATGTCAGCTCTTAATGCAGTGAATGAGTTCCTATCCCCAACCATTGCCTGTAGCCTAGAGGGAAATGGATTAATAATGCTACTTGACAAGTATGGACTTGAGCAGAGTTTACTAGGGGCAACTTCTTTGTCCAATTGGAGCAGACAGGAGCAAGACCAAGTGGAGGATCAACACCTGGTTGGCACATTTGAACAATATGTTCATTCTAAAAACGAACCCTATTACATAGATCTCCTGCCTGAAAAGCTGAAGAGCTATTATCAGAGTTATGCATAATCTCACTCCCTGACATTTTGTGGCTGGCTCTGCCTCCTGAAACAGCCATTTTATGTCACATTTTCAGAGATGCCCACTAGCTCAAAAACGTAGGGAACCCTTGCAATAAGATATTGGGATTAAAGAAAGCACAATTAAGGTAAACAACTCCCCAAACAACAACAACAACAATAATAACAACAACAACTGGCCTTCTAGTGTTTTAACACTCAGTAAAAATATTCCAGGGACAATTTTGGAGGATAGATACAAATGGGTAGCCGTGTTGGTCTGAAGTTGTTGTTGTTGTTGTTGTTAGGTGCGAAGTCATGTCCGACCCATCGCGACCCCATGGACAATGATCCTCCATCCCTTCCTGTCCTCTACCATTCCCCGGAGTCCATTTAAGTTTGCACCTACTGCTTCAGTGACTCCATCCAGCCACCTCATTCTCTGTCGTCCCCTTCTTCTTTTGCCCTCGATCGCTCCCAGCATTAGGCTCTTCTCCAGGGAGTCCTTCCTTCTCATGAGGTGACCAAAGTATTTTAGTTTCATCTTCAGGATCTGGCCTTCTAAGGAGCAGTCAGGGCTGATCTCCTCTAGGACTGACCAGTTTGTTCACCTCGCAGTCCAAGGGACTCGCAGGAGTCTTCTCCAGCACCAGAGTTCAAAAGCCTCAATTCCTTGATGCTCGGCCTTCCTTATGGTCCAACTTTTGCAGCCATACATTGCAACTGGGAATACCATAGCCTGGACTAGATGCACTTTTGATGGCAGGGTGATGTCTTTCCTTTTTAGGATGCTGTCTAGATTTGCAATAGCTTTCCTCCCCAGGAGCAAGCATCTTTTAATTTCTTTGCTGCAGTCCCCATCTGCAGTGATCTTGGAGCCCAGGAAAATAAAATCTGTCTGAAGTAACACAATAAAATCAGAGTCCAGTGGCACCTTTAAGATCAACAAAGATTTATTCAGGGCGTGAGTTTTAGAATGCAAGCATCATAGACTGAGGAAGAGTGCTTGCACTCGAAAGCTCACACCCTGAATAAATCTTTGCTGGTCTTAAAGGTGCTACTGGACTCTGATTTTAATTTTGGAGGAGGCTAAGATCCACGAAAAACCAAACATATCCAAGTCTTAAAATTAAGTTATATTTCTGAGAAAAAAATCTAGCCATAAACTTATCCATCGTATCATTATGCAAGTCTGTAAGAGCAAAACAGAATCCACTTTAGTCTCAGTCCTTAACTTTGCCAACCTGAACAAAAGGTTTTGTATGTGGAATTGATAGGAATTCTGGTCAGAGACAGGTTGTTTTCAAGAAACCTATTCATTAGGTGTCAAGACAGGGTAAGTGAATCACTTAAGCTTTGTTCAATTGCTTCCTCTATTACACCCAATTACTTCATGACCAAAGAACATAGTGGAAGGGGGGGGGATCCTGGTTTCATTCTGCTCAGATAATGTAACTGATTTCACTTGGGACTACCTTGAAGACTGCTTGGAAGGTTAACTAAGTCCTAAATTAGGACTCGTCAGCTTTCACAGTGGTGGAAAGAGCTGTGTTGACTGAAACTTGTTTGCTGTTTTACTTATTTTTATTCATGTAGAGTAGCGATCCCCAACCTGTGGGCTGCGGACCACATGTGGTCCTTCGACTAATTGGAGGTGGGCCCCGAAGGGCGCCTTCTCCACCCCCCCCCCCGGCCCTTTACTTCATCCCCCCCGGCCCTTTACTTCATCCCCCCCAGCCCTTTACAACACATTTCATTGTTGTGGTGTGTCTGTATCTTATTTTGAAGGGATGTTTAAACATTACCATAGCAATCAGAGAGCGCTAGGGCAGTGGTTGAGAGTAGAGGAGTAAACTCCCCCCCACACCGGGCCTCAGTAAAAGGCGTTGAGTGGTCCCCAGTGATAAAAAGGTTGAGGACCACTGATGTAGAGGATGCCACCTCCCCAGAAACTTGCTCAAAGTCCCCCAACAAATGAAAACAATAGCACAAAATCATTAAAACAGCATCAATGCTTGTGATATTTCTTCACTTTATAAGAGCTTTGTTGTGACTATAGCAATACGTCTATGCTAGCATATGTAAGGATGCTACGAGGACCAAATATCTAGAGAATATGTATTTAGACATATCCCTAGTTGAGTTTACCAGACACCCCAGTGGAGCAAACCCAAATCCCCGGCCCCCAATCAGCTGGCCAGTTAAAAGACTTGCCAGTAGAAGAGGAAGGCCCAGGCCACATTGCTGACATTATACAGGAAGTGACATCATCATGCCAGTGACCAGCAGGAAACAGTCCAGTATTTGGGGAGAAATTCTATGGTAGAAGCTGTTTTTGCCCAAATATTAGAGCCTCAGTGAAGTCCAGCATGATGATGTCACTTTCTGTATAATACTATGACATGACCCAAGTCATCCACTTTTTCTTGCCTCATTCTCCCATCCCCCACTGGTTGCCAGAAGATTCCTGGAAACCTTACAGCTAGTAGTAAAATTTCTTTCAAAAAATGTCTGCTGTAGGGATAATTTTGAATTTCTTATATATATAGAGAGGCAAAGCTTCTTTTAAAAATGGGCTGAAGAAAGGAAGGGAGCCCAGCTAGGAAGGCCAGCTGGTTAGAGTGGCATGGCAAGCATGCTCAGCTGGCCTCCCTCGCCTTCATGACAGTCTGGAAGGTAGCGAAAAGCACACTTCCTGCTAGCCAGGAGGGATCAGAATGGAGTAGGGTTGTGGCAGAGGGGGGCTCATGGATGGCCACCCAGAGCACTGCATCTCCCCACCTACTGTAGCTTGCCTCCTGCCAGCTCTTCACCCTCCTGGAAGTACCAGGAGGAGGAGGAGGATAGGGGCAGGAAGAGGCTGCAATGGGTCCTTCTGATGCCTATTGGGGGAATGCTCCCTGGTGAGAGACCATCAGAGGTACATGTCGTCAGGAGGACCACACACTTTTTATGTATATAAATATGTTAAGGCTTAATAATATCTCCCTGTTAAAACAGTGAATCGTGCATTGGTGTTCTTGTGTATATTTGTCTGAGCACTTATTAGAGTTGTGTTTATCTTTTTTTATATTCAGAACTGAAACTATGACATGTTGTGGATCATGATCCCTAAGGACTTGTCGATATAAAAGTTTTTATCATTCCTAAGCTAAAACAAAGTCTTTTTAAAACTCTGTCCCTCCAATTATTTCTCTCTCTTCTAATATCTACCTAACTAGCTTCTGAGATGTCGATTTAGTCCTTGAAATTCTTCGTGCAAGCAGTATGCAGCCTAATGTGGTATGGTGGTTACAGGTTTAGGCTAGGGCAGGGGTAGTCCAACTGCGGCCCTCCAGATGTCCATAGACTACAATTCCCAGGAGCCCCTGCCAGCAAACGCTGGCAGGGGCTCCTGGGAATTGTAGTCCATGGACATCTGGAGGACCGCAGTTTGACTACCCCTGGGCTAGGGTCTGGGAGATTAAGGTTCGAAATCCCCAGTCGTCATGGAAGCATGCTGGTTAACTCTGGGCCAATCACCCATTCTCAGCCTAACCTATCTCACAGAGCTGTGGTCAAAAGAAAAGAGAGGGAACAGAAAAAGCCCTCAAGCTGCTCTGGTTCTCCAACTGGGGAGAAAGGCTGAGAACAAATGAAGCAATAAGGCACCCTCCCCTTACAAGTCCAAATAAATCAACAAAACTAGCAGGAAGAAGTAGAGAACAGGAAAACCTTGACAAAAATAGAAGAAAAAAGTTAAAATAGGGAACTCCGGCTTTGTGCTTTGTGGCACCTTATAGACTAGGAAATATTTTCAAAAGCTCACCTGTCAGCCAGCGTGGTAACTTTATAGCCTTTTAAACGGAATTCTCTTAAAACCCACTTTCAGCATTACTGCTTGGCCCGCTTTGCAATCAATGCCTTGAGTTTCTCTGTTATTTCATTTCATTGCCATTAAACAGAGAATTTCAAGGGACGGTGGGAAAGGGTCCCATTACATGAAATTATGGCCTGTCACTCCCCCCTTCTCCCCCCCCCGCCCCAAGAGCAGGAAAACTTGAAAGCTGACAGATTTATGCCATTTTCCAAAATGGCAAAAGTAGAAAGCGTTCATGTTTTGTGCCTACCAGTTTCCCAAAGGGTAATGCTGCAGTTCTTCAGCTCTGAAGTGTTCCACTGGAGGGAACAGCCAAGCAAGTGTTAGATATTTAATGGACTTTTTCACAAATCCACTCTGAGTTGTTAATATTAGCGATATGAAATATTTATGCTGGCAGAACGCTAGGATCCCATGTCAGGCATCTTGCCTAGCTCTAGCTCTAGCCAAGAATTGCTGGGAAGGAGGTGTAAGAGCATATTGGAAGGGGGAGGGAACCTCTTTGCACATGATGCTTTTACAGAACCCCTTTTCAGTTCAGCCTTTCAAAAAACAGACAATCTTAATCTCTTAACGGCATTTAGTACAGAGTGATTCAAACTACTTCGCGTACGTATCGAACTTTTAAAAGAGCAGGTATAAAACAAGGGGGGAGATCTCTTTTTCTTCTCAAAGGGATAATCAAAAGGAAAAGAGAATTCTGCAGTCTTCCAATAGCGGCAGTGAAATCTACAGGGATGCCAGCCTCCAGGTGGGAACTGGAGCTACAGTTCATCTCCAGAGTACAGAGATTAGTTTCCCTGGGGAAACATGGGTGCTCTGGTCTGCATGGCATTGGAACATGTCTCTCCAGCCCTGATATCTCTTGAATGGGTGGGAGTTGATTAATTTTTACTATATATTAAAAATCTGTTAAACATATATCAGGTGATATGACCATATACTAAGATGGTATAACTAAGAAAACGAAGATCGTGGCATCCGGCCCTCTCAATTCCTGGCAAGTAGATGGGGAAGAATTGGAGGTAGTGACAGATTTTATTTTCCAAGATCACTGCAGATGGGGACTGCAGCAAAGAAATTAAAAGACACTTGCTCCTGGGGAGGAAAGCTATGGCAAATCTAGACAGCATCCTAAAAAGCAGAGACATCACCCTGCCAACAAAAGTGTGTTTAGTCAAGGCTATGGTCTTCCCAGTTGCAATGTATGGCTGTGAAAGTTGGACCATAAGGAAGGCCGAGCTGAAGATGAAAAATACTTTGGCCACCTCATGAGAATGAAGGACTCCTTGGAGAAGAGCCTAATGCTGGGAGTGATTGAGGGCAAAAGAAGAAGGGGACGACAGAGAATGAGGTGGCTGGATGGAGTCACTGAAGCAGTAGGTGCTAACTTAAATGGACTCCGGGGAATGGTAGAGGACAGGAAGGCCTGGAGGATCATTGTCCATGGGGTCACAATGGGTCGGACACGACTTCACAACTAACAACATGACCATATACAGTCATGTTGACCTATCCACCCCTCCCAAAATGGCTAATGATGGGCCTGGAGGGGGTGGGAAGGGGAGGGGCCCTAGGTAGGCATGTAGACAGCTATGCTTCCTAACCATATCCTGCACTATCACACCACTTCTGGGGTTTCTGGAAGCCTGAAGAATGTTTCAAGGGTTTCTCAACAGTAAAAGGGTTGTGAAAGGCTGCTGTAACAGAACATCTTTTATAGTTTCAGTGGTAAGTCTGTTCCTTTCATCTGTCCACTGAGCATTCATTAAAGAGAATATTCTGTCAATATTTGCAATATGTCATGGAATGCTGAAGAAAAATAGGGCTACTTTAAGGGCTACTACTCAGAATTGCGGTCTGCATTGCAGTACTTCTGGAAGTATTTAACCTACTTGCCACTAGGTTACAGAACTGGTTAAAACATTTTCCATCATGAAATAGCTAAACATGTCACTGATTAGAGAGAAGACAACAACCTCTTTATGATTAATTGAAAACACCTTCTTGATTTATTGGGGGGGGGAGAGGAAAGAGGAAACATGACTGGACTTCGTTTTGGAGATTAAAATAAGCAAACATAGAACTGAAAGTTTAATTCAGTTTTCAGAAGTAAGTTTGTTACAAATTGATACATCTGATGTAGCGATTATAGTTTATGATCTGGTTGACGGGAAAGTCAAAAACGTTTGTGATGAAGTTGACATACCTGTTCATTATTCTATTTCTTTTTTTCTTCTTTATTGGAACCATTTCCCTCTTTTTTAGTCTGCATGCTGTTGTTAGTTGTGAAGTTGTGTCCGACCCATCGCGACCCCATGGACAATGATCCTCCAGGCCTTCCTGTCCTCTACCATTCCCCGGGGTCCATTTAAGTTTGCACCGACTGCTTCAGTGACTCCATCCAGCCACCTCATTCTCTATCATCCCCTTCTTCTTTTGTCCTCCTTCTTAGTCTGCATAAAATATATAATTAAAATTCTTTAAATTTTTTTACATCATCCATCATCATGTCTCTTTCTTTCCGGTATTTTATAGTTTGTTGCATATACACAAAGGGTATCTGTCAAAGTAGCCTTTCTCATCATTTTTACCATTGAGAAACCCCTGAATCATTCTTCAAGCTGCAAGAAACCCCAGAAGTAGCATGATCATGCAGAATCTAGTTGGGAAGCATAGCTGTGTACATGACCACCTGCCCACATGTCCCCTTCCCACCCCCTCCAGGCCCATCATTGGCCATGTTGGGAGGGGTGGAGCAACAAAACCAAGGATATGGCATGCACACTGATGACCTCATTTTATGAAAGGGTATTAGAACAATATCTGGGCATTGAGTTTCATGTTTTGAAGGTCTGCTGTCATGATGGTGGGAGGGAAGGCATGTGTGTTAGGAGGAGCCATGGGAAGAACCTAGGAAGCCCAGTCCAGCCTGATCTCACCAGATCTCCAAAGCTAAACAGGGTCTGTTCTGGTTAGCATTATGATGAGAGACCCCCCAAGGAAGTCCAGGGTCATGATGTAGAGGCTGATGATAGCAATGCACCGCTGAGCATCTCTTGTTTTGAAAACCCCATACAGTTGCTATAAATCAGCTTGGACTTGGGGGCAAAAGTGGGGGGGGGGGGAGACACCTGTAAGGCACATTACATACCACTTCAAAATTCCTGCCAGCGAGGCCTGGAGGACAGGTTTTACCCTAATTACAGCAGAGTCTGTTACATCCTTTCATTCTTTTCCAGAAGACCATAAAATAATTGTTAAAGGGAGAATTTGCTCCTTGTTTCTGTTGATGCCGGGATATGGGAGGAGGGTGTATCTAGCTCCCTTTCATCCATGTTCCACCCTGCAGCTGATTTGATTCTCACTTAACATTAATCACAGAGAATCAAGCTTTTTAAAAAAGCCCACCAATTCATGCCCTTCCTCCAGTATATCCCCATTTTTTTTTTCTGGTCACATTAAACCAGCCTTTCTCTACTTTTTTCACTGCTGAGAAATCACAGTCATCTCACCAGCGCTGCTTCCAGTTTGGGAGATGATGCAGTGGGTAAGCTAATGCCATTGTGGTCCCACTGAATTGAGCAGATGGTTGTAGCACAGCAGGGACTACTCCGGTAGACTTTCTCCAGGGCTGTTTTTCACTTCCTTCCCTGTCTGCTCCTGGATATACACAGCTACCCTGTTTTTTTGTGTTTTGTTGCAGCTGGCTTGCAGCTGTAGACAGCCAAAAAGTAATAAATCATCTAAAATCAGTATAAAATAGCATTGATGTTAATACAGCAAGGAAAATGTTTCTTTCAAGCAGCTCTTATGCCCATGGAATAAGAGGAAGAACACCTCTTTGGATGAAAGACTCACCCACCACCAGGGAAGCATGAGGAGAGCAAGTTCATAGGACCCAAGCAAAAGAAATAAAGATGTCTTCAATCTGGTTTAGTTTTGCCCTGACCTGGCTAGCCTTGACCAGTCTGCTCTCATCAGATCTCAAAAGCTAAATGGGGGCGGCTCTGTTTAGTATTTGGATGGGAGGCCTCCAAGGAAAACTTGGCTCCCAAAGAGGCAGCCAATGGCAAACTGCCTCTGAACGCTCCTTGCTTTGAAAATCCCATGACATCCCCATATGTTGACTGTGACTTGAAAGCACTTTCTATAACCCCTAATTTAGGTGCATCCTGCAGACGTTGGATAATGCACTTTCAATACGCTTTAGAAGCAGATTTTCTTATTTCGCACTGGGATAATCCAGTTGCAAAAGCTGGGTTATTTGCCAAAGTGTGCAGAATGAGTTTCAGAGGTTAAAGGTAAAGGTAAAGGTATCCCCTGTGCAAGCACCGAGTCATGTCTGACCCTTGGGGTGACGCCCTCTAGCGTTTTCATGGCAGACTCAATACGGGGTGGTTTGCCAGTGCCTTCCCCAGTCATGTCCGTTTACCCCCCAGCAAGCTGGGTACTCATTTTACCGACCTCGGAAGGATGGAAGGCTGAGTCGACCTTGAGCCGGCTGCTGGGCTTGAACTCCCAGCCTTATGGGCAAAGTTTTCAGAGTGCCTTATCACTCTGCGCCACAAGAGGCTCTTTTCAGAGGTTAGCCAGAGGTTAGCCATGTTGATTGATTTTTGCATTTCTATTCCATCCTTCCCTGGAGACTCGGGGCAGAGTGCAACATTTTAAAAACATACAGATTTAGAAATTTGGGAATGAGGGACTTGGGAATGTTCAGCCTGGAGAAAAGGAGGTTGGGAGGGGACATGATAGCCCTCTTTAAGTATTTGAAAGGTTGTCACTTGGAGGAGGGCAGGATGCTGTTCCCATTGGCTGCAGAGGAAAGGACGCACAGTAATGGGTTTAAACTACAAGTACAACGATATAGGCTAGATATCATGGAAAAAATTTTCACAGTCAGAGTAGTTCAGCAGTGGAATAGGCTGCCTAAGGAGGTGGTGAGCTCCCCCTCACTGGCAGTCTTCAAGCAAAGGTTGGATACACACTTTTCTTGGATGCTTAGGGCTGATCCTGCGTTGAGCAGGGGGTTGGACTAGATGGCCTGTATTGCCCCTTCCAACTCTATGATTCTGTGATTCTGTGAAACTCATTTCCCTACCACCGCATCCTTAACAATAAGGATTTGGTCTGAAGGACCAGATTCAAATCTAGTAGCATGTTATTTCTCTCTTGCTCTAAAGAAGCGGATTATATTTTGCCTTCGACCTCTGCCTCCCGCCTCCTTTCTTTGCAACATCCCTCCCACCTTTTGACTGGGCTATAAGGACTCAGGGATCTCCATTCATACATCTATTTGTACTTGTATCTTTGTCTTCCAAAAGTTTATTACTCCCAGAATTTTGCGTGCTTCCAAGATGCTACTGAACTCGAGAATCTAGCTCTTCTTCCGCATAAGGATGCTATTTTAAGCAGAAAAATCCATGCCACAAATATCAAAAATTCTGGAAATATGGAGCCCATTGCTCTTCTTCCTAAAATATTGAAACAGGAAATATTCTGAAGTACCTCCACAGGGAGGTCATTCCCACAGAGGTCATTCCAGTCTAAGTTTTCTAAATGACTCCCTTTGTGGAAACCAAATCTACCCTTTAGATATTTCATGGCAGAAGCAAAAGGCTTATAAGTTTTACAATCTGCCATCAGAGGTAATTACTGAGCGGCTGCTGACACCTGCAGTCTTCAATGGTTGGGCTGGAGCCAAGCAACTACATAGTTAATTACCATCGCAGTTTATCCTCATTACCATGTCCATGACACAGTAAATAATTAAAACTCTTTCCTGTAACAAATGCCATTTTTCTTGTTCCTGAGAAAGACGTCAGACACCTTTCTTCCTAAGTGACAGTGGGATAGAACCAATGCCTCAGCTTCCTTATGACACCCTTTTAACCAGGTCATTGAGACTAAAAATAACAGTGAAAAAACAGGAATGCTAAAAGCATTTCACTTAGACATTCTGCTTACATTCCAGGAAAGACCATAGTACCACTTGCTTGGATTTCAGTTGTTCGTACTATAGCAGTAATTCAGAACAACTTTTAAGTCTAGCGGCATCTTGAAGACCAACTAAGTTGCATTCAAGACATAAGTCAGCCTTTCTCGACTTATTTTTACTGTTGAGGACCGCCTGAAGCATTCTTCATGCTTTGAGAAACCCCAGAAGTGTCATGATCATGCAGCATATGGTTGGGAAGCAGAGCTGTGGACACGCCCACCCCAGGCCTCTCCCTTTCCCATCCCCTACAGACCCATCATTGGCCATTTTGGGAAGCTACCCTTCTCTGTTACCAAGCTCAAGGCAGTGTACAACGTATTTTACAACAAAATTAAAATCAGACTATAAAAACTATACAATAAATAATTAAAACTCAGTCCCAATGTTCCGTGTTAATATATCTGGGTGGTGTGGAGTGTCTGCGGAGGGAAGCATACAATTTTCTGTGTCTCCTGGCCTCAATCATATGCCTGGTGGAATCGCACCATTTTGCAGGCCTTGCAGAACTTTGATAGCTCCATCAGTGGCCACATTTCTGCCCACAGCATATTCCACCAGGCTGGGGCCAGGGCTGAAAAGGCCCTGGCCCTGGTTGAGGCCAGTTGTACTTCATTAGGGTCAGGGACCACCAGCATATTCACTTTTGTAGATCTTAGAGTTCATCTGGGGGTATATTGGGACAGGCAGTCCCTTAGATCCCTCGGACTGTGCAAAGCCTTAAAGGTTAGAACCAGCCCCTTGAATTTGATCTGAAATTCAAATGACAAACAATGCAGTTGCTGGACTAGCCCTTTAACTTATTCATCTCTGCGTTCAATCATATTATCCTTGACATTAAAAAAGAAGAAAAGCCCTACAAATCTGTTTTGTGTTGAGGAAAATCCCAGACATGTAATTTATGGTGAGCATTTAGTGAAGGGCTACTCAAGTTCATTACATCTATTATAAAAGGCCAATCTGATCAGCAGGTTTTTTGCATATGGAAGGAGGAGATCAGTGTGGATTTGACATTTCATCTGCACTTATTGTCAATACCAATTATTCTCGTCTCCAATTCATGTTAGGAGAGAGGATTTAAAGAAATTGACTACAATGCTTTCAAAAAAAAATTTTTTTTTTTGCTTCTACCAGCAGGATAAATATTAAGTGGAGGCATTAAGAGGATATTAAATAATGATCCCTCTTGAATTTCAAGCCCTGATTCACATAGCTCAAATGCTTTCCCATTCATCTAATTTGAGTTAGCTGCTCCGTCTGTTGTGCTGTCCTAGAACTCCTTTGCTTGTAGAAGGACAACCCGAAATTCATTTATTTTCATACTGCTAGCTAGCACCCAAATGCATCCCATGAAACAGATGCGTTATTTCAATGCTATTTGTGCATTCTATGTACGTTGCGAAAGTTGGACCATAAGGAAGGCCGAGCGTCAAAGAATTGAGGCTTTTGAACTCTGGTGCTGGAGAAGACTCTTGCGAGTCCCTTGGACTGCAAGGCAAACAAACCGGTCAGTCCTAGAGGAGATCAACCCTGACTGCTCTTTAGAAGGCCAGATCCTGAAGATGAAACTCAAATACTTTGGCCACCTCATGAGAAGGAAGGACTCCCTGGAGAATAGCCTAATGCTGGGAGTGATTGAGTGCAAAAGAAGAAGGGGACAACAGAGAATGAGGTGGCTGGATGGAGTCACTGAAGCAGTCGGTGCGATCCTAAATGGACTCCGGGGAATGGTAGAGGACAGGAAGGCCTGGAGGATCATTGTCCATGGGGTCACGATGGGTCGGACACGACTTCGCACATAACAACAAATGTACGTTGCTGGTTCAAGACACTGAATGTAGAAATGTCATGAAATATCTCTGGTTCAAGATGGCTCATCTCTAAGACCGTTTATGCACTGAAGGTTTCATGCCGAGCTGCAGGCTGGAGTTTTAGTCGTGGCAGATTGTCCCACCTCTTCCTGCACCTACATGGGGGAGCACTAGGCCTGGTGCATGTCGTCCGCCCCTGATTTGTGCTCCTGCACAGGAGCTGGGGCAGTGAAGTTCCCAGTGCATCAACGGTCTAAGACATTAAGGGACAACTGTTACTGTTCTAGAGGGAAGCGGATTAGTGCCGGCCGCTGAAAGAGTGACAAACAGTACTGACTGCCTAACAAGGTCTAGAGGCAACAGGGAGTTCTAGATGTTTATATGCAAATTCGAGAAGCGTCCAAAGTAAAATGTCAGAGGAAAGCATAGATAAAGGTAAAGGTATCCCCTGTGCAAGCACTGGGTCATGTCTGACCCTGGGGGTGACGCCCTCAAGCGTTTTCATGGCAGACTCAATACGGGGTGGTTTGCCAGTGCCTTCCCCAGTCATTACCGTTTACCCCCCAGCAAGCTGGGTACTCATTTTACTGACCTCGGAAGGATGGAAGGCTGAGTCAACCTTGAGCCGGCTGCTGGGATCGAACTCCCAGCCTCATGGGCAGACAGCTTCAGACAGCATGTCGCTGCCTTACCACTCTGCGCCACAAGAGGCTCTTAAAGCATAGATACTGAGGGCATTTCAGAAGCTTGGTAGGATGAAGAGAGAGGGACACAGTGATTCCATGATATAAATTAGATATAAAGAGCTGGAACAAGGCAGTGGAAAAGAATCCTTTCCTACTCTCACCCACCTGATTGGTAGCAGCTCTAACTGAGGCCTCCATAGATATGTTTGGGGGGTTGGGGATTGGATTTGAAAGCTTATGGGGGAAGCCTACCAAATTATGAATGAGTTTTGAATGATCAAGAAAGATTTCCCCTTAATTCTATACTTTTTAATGTAATCTGCCAAGCCCTTTTCTGATTTGTACCTGGACATGTTTGTGCATAATTCTGAAATCTGAAGTTGCTAGGGTAGGTCACAGTTCAAGAGCACTTTCATCTTTATTTTCTATCAAAATATTTCTGAAGGACCATTGAAATTAAAGGACTTTGGTCGTTCAAATTGCAGCACATGTTTAACTTCTGAATATAAATCTTGTTTGTACAAATTGGAATATAATGAGTTTTAAACAACACATGAATGGCTATGTAAAATTACAGTGTGATAGTGTCTGTTGGATTCCAGATACTCTGGTTTTCTATCCTGGCAACACCCAGGAGTTATTTTGGGGGGTAGGACTAGGAATTGCTCAGCATCACCATCTCATCACTTCTCATTGCGTAGGTGGTGGAAGTGATGCCGCACATCACCACGATATTCTAGCAAGCTCACAAATCTCTATGGTAAAACCATAAAGATTTGGAGGATTGCTAGAGTATTGTGGTGGCATGTGACAAAATCATGATGACATTCCCCTCTGTTTTCTCCCATTCCTGAACTAGGCGGAGGCAGCAGGCAGCTAGAAGTGGTAGATGGGAGATCTTCCATTATAATGGGAACTCAAGTTCCCTTGTGTTCAAATCAATAGTAAGATGAAAGCAGGGGCAACACTGCTTTGAGAATCTAGAATGTTTAGCATTCCTCCTGCCTCAGTTCTCTCCTGCATGCTCTCCAAGGCTATTAAAAATTTCCAGCCCCACTAGTCTGGTCTCTGGAAGGCATGGGTAGGAGAGAACTAGGGGATGGGGAAAGGGTTAATCTGTGCACAACATTCCTTTTCTGCTCACTGATTCCATCCTCCAAATGTTTCCCATCAAAGAACATAAGGACCAAGGGTCCATCTCGTCCAGCATCCTGTCTCACACAGTGTCCAATCAGTTCCTCTAGAGGGCCAACAACAGGGCAAAGCTTTCCCCTGACGTTGCCTCCCAGTTCTGGGATTCAAAGGTTTAGTGCTTCTGAATGCGGAAGTTATCCTCTGTTACCATTGCTAGTAGCCACTGATAGACCTATCCTTCATGAATCTAGACAATCCCCTGTCTGTTGCTGTGGCCATTGCTACATGCTCTGGTAGGAGATTCCACATTTTATTCACTCTCCATGTGAAGAAGTGTTTTCTTTTATTCCATCCTGAATCTACTGTTCACCAGCTTCATTTTGAGTTTTAGCATTTTGGGAGAGGGGAACATTTTTTTTTCTTTGTCAGTTCACTCCATTCCATGAATAATTTTTTAAGCCTCTATCTTGAGATTCCCTGGGTTGCTGAGCAGTAGTTTGTAAGATTTATTGAATTTTTGAGCAGTGCCTCTTTAATTAAAATAATGCACCAAGAATCAGTAATTGTGTAAATTTGGGTGCTTTTACACTGGTATCTTCCTTACTTGCCTGGTATATTCAGAAAAAATTATTACCAAAGATTAATCAAGGACGGTAAAAACAAAAAACCCTTCTGAAACATCATAAAAACCCATCATTCTAAATATCTGCTCTTTAAAATAAAGTGAATACAATCTTTAGTTTCTTGTACTTCTGCCAGAGTGCGGTTAATGCAGCTGATAGGGTATAGCTTAAATAAACACAAACATAGGGGTGTAAAACAAAATGTTACTTTTATTATAACCATAATAGTATCGACCGTGCTGATGTAATAGAGGATAACATTACTGCTGAGCAACCGTAACAGTTATCAAAATAATCTCGTTAATGTCCCTGTTGTCTGCCTTTCCCTTTGAAACTGAAATACTGACTTGCTTCCACTTACTTATTTGTGGAATTCATTTCAGAACATTTCTCTTTCCTCACTCCCGAAGCACATACAAAAACACAGAGACAATAAATGTAAAACATACCAACCGAGCTGACTGATCGCTATTCATAAAACAAATTATTAAAAAAGCCAAAGGCGCAAGATAATTTTAGTCTTTTCAGCAATATTTGGCATTTATGCGATACTTTCCCTAAGTAATCAGGTCTTCTAAGACAAATGAAATATTTTTAGAACCTAATATTTAATGTTTTATCTGATGTATTTCAAATCTTTTGTAAGCAGCCCTAAGCCTCCAGGAAAGGACAGGGAATAAAGAGGATAAATAAATAAATACAATAATGATACGAACCCATGATTAATTATAGTATTCCATTAGGGGAGGGGGTGTGGCTAGAATTACCAGCTCCAGACTGGGAAATTTCTGGAGATTTGGGCAGCCCTGGATTAAGCAAAACATGCACGTATTTAGGGCAACAAAGGAAGGGGGCACCACCAAGTATATCCCCCCCTCACTGTCATTCCCTTAACTCTTTCACTGCCACACTCAACTTTACTCAACTGACAAGCTAATTTTTCCTAAATGTTATATTTAATATAATTATGGGGTCTGGCCTGGAAGAACACTGAATTTTTAAATCTCTTATTTCACTTTCAGCACTTATTGAGTTTTCATGGCTTGTCAGTTAAACCACGGAAGGGCTGAGGGGTGCCATTGTTTGGCTGTGTTTAGGGTGTCATTTGCCCTTAATATGGCCTTGAATTTGGGGGTAGAGCCAGGGAAGGACAAAATCTGTGAAGAGAGTTCAGCTGGGTTGTGTTGCTAGAAAGCCCACTATATCTACTCAAGGGTCACTGATCATTGTAATACGGATATATCAGTTATAATTCTGAGACCACTACAGGCCCCACATGGAAGCTGATAACCCTAGCTGTGGCTCAGTGGTAGAGCATCAACTTGGCATACAGAAGGCTGCAGGTTCAGTCCCTCACATGTCCAATTAAGGAGAAGGTAGTAGTTAATGTGGAAAGCAATACCAATTATTCTTGTTTCCAATTCTTGTTGGGAGAGAGTTCTGAGAGGAACATGTAACCATCTAGTGTTTGCTTCCAGGTCTATGCTTCCTGAGCTCTAGAATTCTAACTGAACTTCAGACAACAGAGGTCGTTCCCACTACTGAAAATGGCTACAGTGGGTGGACTCTGTGGCATCACACTGTGGCATCACACTATTTGGAGTATACTATACTATATTTGTAGTATACTGTACTATATTATACGCTCTCCAGAAATTTCCCAAACAGGATCTGGCAACCCTAATCAAGCCTAGCCACAAAGTATTCCTCCACAAAGGTCAAAATAGGCCTTGTCCCATCCCTCTGCCTTTTACTTACAGAAACTGAAGCCTGGGCTGCTGTGGCTGCCTAGCAGTAGCCAATGAGAGAATTTGTTGCCAGTCAGAGTAGGCAATACTGACTTTGATTCCCCAATAGCCAGACTCAATAGAAAGCAGCTTCATGTGTTCGTTTGTGTGTGTGTGTGCACGTATGCATGTGTGTATGCATGTAAAGTAAGAGTCTCATACACTTTTATGGCCACAGTAAGGATGACATCAGGTTTTTTTTAATAACTGAAAAATACTAAAATATTTTAAGAGACGTGCATAATATTTTCAGGAAAGGTGAAGGAAGGATGGTTAAGAGTTGAATATACCAGGTTTTCAAATTCAGGGTATATTCTAACTATATATGTGCCACTGTGCAAGCAGTCTGTGACCCTCATCCCAAACACTGTGTCTCTCTGTGCTAACTTGCTTCTGACTGATGGCAACCCTATGAGTTAATGTCCTCCCCAAGGTCCTCTTGTTAAGGTCGGCAAACTGTGGCTTCATTGATTGGTCAATCCATCTCAAACATTAGCACAGACACAAACTTTAAAATACTAAGACAGGAAAGAGAATAGGAAAAAAGGACAGGCAGAGAGAAACAGAAATGTAAGAGGAGTCATCCCTACACCAGCCCAAGAGAGAGAGTCCACCAGCACTTTAAAGACCAAGATTTCCAGGGCACAAGTTATTGAGAGATAGTTCATATCAGAAGAAGGCAGGTTTGATTGATATGCTTGACTGTTTCCGCACAAGGAATCTGCCCCTGGACAGTTTCTGGTTGCTGGTGGGGTTTAGAGCCCCCTCTACATGACATCACCTACATCCTGACACTGTCCAGGGCTGGCTCGCATTTTGCCCAGATTTGCCTCGGGATGAGGGAAATCACCAAAAGTGGATTTGCCACTTTTTATCTCACATCCCATCGGTGAGCAACCAGTGAGGAACCAGGGGCAAGACCATATGGAGGGGGAAAGGCACAATAGTCTCTGCAGCACTGTCCTGCCCTCGCATCTGCCCTCCCCTCTCCATGTCCTGCTCAGAGTAATTTCTTTTAATGGCATAGTCTGCATTGCAGTACGACAGCAAAGCTACATTGTCAAAGGTAAAATAAAATCTCTAAAGTGTCCACGGTCTTTTGGGGATCAGGCAGGCAAAACACAGCCCTGTGGAGATGGGAAATGAGCTGGGAAAGGGAGGGGGGGGGCGGTGATTGAGCAGCCTTCTCCTGTTCACACAGGGGTCTGAGCACTTTATTTTTAAACCAACCATTTACACAAAATGACTTGTTAGGCTCCAGGGACCATGTTCAGCATCTGTTCATCTGCACAGAGGAGGTGCAAAATAAAAATTTTAGGGAGAAAGAGAAGGGTTAATTGATCTGAAATCACTCCTATTCTTAAAAACAAACTATTGAAAGTCCAAGCAAGCAACTAAAAGTCTAGCTAAATTGCATTCATTCATATGTGTGCATGTGTCACCCTTCCCAAAGACTCAGGCAGTTTACATAAAACAGGAATGAGCAAAAAGCTCAAGGAATTGGTTTACCTCTGCCTCTTCCATCCCACTCTAGCCAGTTCACCAAGCCCTTCTCCATTTCTGCTCCTCGTGGTGAGGGGTAAACAGCTTGAGAACCTGTCATGGAGGAGAGGATCAGCAAAACAACCCTTCTCCACCAATGGATGGTGTTTTCCATAGGTAGGAAAAGCCATTTCATTCACTTTTCATTAGCAAAAGTCAGTATAAATAAAATAGAACCCACAATTTGTCAGTAGATTCAAATGAGTAGCTGTGTTGGTCTGAAGAAGCACAATAAAACCAGAGTCCAGTAGCAGCTTTAAGACCAAGAAAGATTTATTCAAGGCGTGAGCTTTCCGGTGCAAGCACTCTTCCTCAGATTATTTGTCAGTAAAGAGTGTTGACAGTCACTGATCTTACTGTCCTTTTGTATCAATGAATACGAACAATGGAGGAATAAACTCAGCAGCTGCTTTCAGTGGTTGCCACATTTAGGGTCAGCAGATTTGTGGGTGGAGCCTGGCAGGGCAAGGTTTAGAGACAGGAGCGAGCTCAGCAAAGATATGATTTCATATCCACCTTCTAAACCAGCCATTTTCTCTTTGTAGTTTGGAAATTGCTTGTAACTTTAGGCAACCTGCCCCAGCTCAAACTGTAGCCTGCAGACCGACACGAGGTGTGGAATTGGCCTTTAGAGAGTTTTAGATGTTAGAATCTGAGTATTCTTTATATTTGAAAGGCTTCATTACTGTGTTTATCCAAAAACATGTCTGTTTTTCGTTTTGTATTAGTGAGTTCCACTGAACACCCCTGGCTTCTAGAAGGTGGGAACTCTTTATTATTAGTAGTACCACTATTTTCCTTTCCTAGAAGAACCAGTATCCTTCTGACTGGAGCACTTTCTCTCACATGTATCTGAGGAAATCCTCACACCAGATTTCCCCATTTCTAACCGGGCTGGGATCCTCTTTCCTGAAAAGAATTCTCCATCTAGTTGGCCTGAATTGGGAAAATCACCTCACTGCCCAAATTTCCACTGCCAAATATTTGCCCCAGTTCTCCCAACAGCTAAGGCACAGGCAGGTTCTGTTAAGACTGTTCTCTGAAGCAGAATCAGACTTAATTCACTTCAGTAAGTTCCCATAACAATTTACACTTAGCTGTTGCTGGCCAATCAAAGTGCTTTGAGCAGACTGCTGCTCAAGCTCCCTCTGCCTACTGAAGATTTTTAACCCTTCACTCACTGTTGCTGTTACTTCAGCATATATGATCTGACTTTCGAAGTGTTGTCCATCACACATGGGAGGGACAGTGGAGTACAATGCCATGGAGTCCACCCTCCCCAAAAGCAGCCCATTTCTCCAGGGGAACTGATCTTTGTAGCCTGGAGACAAGCTGTAATTCCAGGGGATCACTAGGTCCCACTTGAAGACTAAAAGATAAGCTACTGCTTATACAGAAAAATCCAGTTGTGAATGGTTGCTTTAGCACACCGCATTACTGCAATATTCAGGGCTGTGAAGATGCAGTCGTAGTTGATATTTAAATATTTCCAGCCAGTCCACAATCATGGAGCATTTGAAACTGAGCCTTTTCTGTTTCTATTTCCCTGTTATATCCACTTTTTTTGTTTTGTTTTTGCAGAAGCTCATTATTATGTTTAATCCAACCTTGTAATCCACAGGGGGTTCCTTGATTGCTTTCAGGACCATAGCAGAGAAATGCACTACGGGCATGAATGAATAAGTTATCTCAATAAAATCACATCCAAGTATGGTGTGTATCAGCTGCAGACTTTCTGCACAGAATTCAGAAAGAGGTTGTTCCTCAATGCTACTGTTTTATACAGCACATTTTCTCGTGCTCCGTTCCTAAATTCCACTTACATCATCCAGCTGTGTTATTTCTACACATGGCTGAGCAATTCCTTTTTTGTTCTTTAGGACGGACTCACATTGCTGTGCTGTAAAACTCTAGTGACTCGGTGAGCCGGTGCAGCAGAGTGGTTGGCATGTCAGGCTAGGACTTGAGAAAACCTGAGTTCCAATCCCCATTCAATCATTAAGTAACCTTAAGACAGTCTATCAGCCTAGCCTACCTCACAGGGTTATTGGGAAGATAAAATGGAAGAAACTGTGTATGCTATGGAACTCTTCAGAGAAAGGGCAGGATAAAAAGACAATTGATAGATGATACACAGATGATGGTAAAATTGTGCAAATGTAGTGAAACCCAAGCACTCCAAATTTGGGTGACAATCTCATGAAAATTTACTGGATATGCATGGATTATATGCTTAAGGTTAGACTAGGGTAAGGGAAATGGCATCACCAACAATAATTCACTGAAAACCCAGAGACATCAAAGAAGACAGTTAGTTCATGACCAGGGTAAATAAGTATGCGTTATGCCCAAACTGGGTTGCCAACTTTGGCTTGGGAAATTCTTGGAGACTTAGAGGTAGATCCTGTGGGGACAGGAGAGATCCCAGCAGGGGTGTGGTTCCATAGAGTCTACTCTCCAATGCTACCATTCCCCCCTGGAGATCAGGTGCAATACCTGGAGGATGGCACCTAGGGTTGCCTGCTCTAGGTTGGGAAAAAAATGGATATTTGGGGGGTTTGGAAAGGGGTGTGGTCAGAGGCGGGTAAAGTTAAGAAAGGGGTGGGGTCTGACAAGGTTAGGGTTTGGAAAGGAGAGGGACTTTAATGGAGTATGGTGACATTAAGCCCGCCATCCGCAGTGGACCTTATCTCCAGAGGAACTGATTTCATTCACCAGGACATCTCCAGCCCCACCTGAAGGCTGGCAACCCTAGCAAGGCAATGAAGGCCTCCCTCCCCCCCCCACCCCACCCAAACACACATAGTTTCTCTTGGTGTAGTGGTTAGGAGTGCGGACTTCTGATCTGGCAAGCTGGGTTTGATTCCCCGCTCCTCTACATGCAGCCAACTGGGTGACCTTGGGCTCGCCTGATAAAGCTGTTCTGACCGAGCAGTGATATCAGGGCTCTCTCAGCCTCACCCACCCCACAGGGTATCTGTTGTGGGGAGAGGAAAGGGAAGGGGAATGTAAGCCGCTTTGAGCCTCCTTCGGGGAGAGAAAAGCGGCGTATATGAACCAACTCTTCATCTTCTTCAGTAATATCTGGGTTCTCTCAGCCTGCCTCACAGGGTGTCTGTGGTGGGGAGAGGAAAGGGAAGGTGAATGTAAGCTGCTTTGAGACTCCTTCGGGAAGAGAAAAGTAGCATATAAGAACAAACTCTTCTTCTTCTACTCCAAATCCTAGGTTGATTCCAACCAGGTTTTGTATGGGTAAAAAAGGGAGGGAGCCACTTTTGAGCACTGAGAAGCTGGGGATCTCGGAGGAGAATTGAGTGAGGCTGAGTTTTAAAAGACGGCTGGATCCAAGCCCCCGTGCACAGTTCTCATTTACACGCTGGACCCTCCAGAACCAGAAGGCATATTTTGAAACATCGCCGTTTGTTGATAAAGGAAGCAGGCCAACAAGTAGAATGTGAAATTCTCCTGGCAAATGGATCACATAATGTTGAGATAGTAAAGCAGACGTACCATCTCTGGAATGTGCCCGGGAGGTAGGTCTTGCATTCACTTCTGCAGAACGTACACTCTTGCATGTCATATCTGGGAACGAAACACATTCATCAGTTTTGGGCTGATCCCCGCCCAGAGGAAAACTCTTCCTCGCGGCAGCTCCGGCCGGCCTGTTGCATTACATCTCAGTCATTCTCTGCAAAGAGCTTGCCCTTCCCATTCATTAAGATTTCACAAATGGCATAGCGAAAGGTAAAATAACAGGAGGAAGGTTGGGAAACTTTCGACCTGCCTTCAGACATCAGAGAAAACCATGCCGGAGCCCACGGTATTTGTTTGGCGGCAGGAGCTACGGCTTCAATGAATGTTTCGGAGAGGAGGTTGCCTCAGATGTCTGGTCTGAGGAGCTGTTTCACAAAAGAAGCCACTCTCCATTGTTCTCACAGACATAACCTCCAGGCATGGCTTCATCTCCCCACAAACCTGACTCTACTGCAGCCGGATGGAGAGTCTTCCCTGTGGAGAGTTGCTAGGCAACTGTCCATCAACTTGGCTTACTGTGAGGGATCCAGTGCTTGCAGCAGGAGTACCAGCTGCTGTAGGACTGGGCTAGATTTTCGTATCGTTTGTGAGGCTGTACAGAAAAGCAAGTATGCACATATTTTAAATTAAAGATTCCCCACCACCACTACATCAAGCTGCATTTTCGATCAGTCTTTTGCGGAGATAAATCAGGTTACAGGACTTTTGGATGTAGCTTCACATTTTTACACTGAAATATTACCCTGAGAGAATCACAGAATGACAGAATCATAGAGTTGGAAGGGGCCATGCAGGCCATCTAGTCCAACCCCCTGCTCAATGCAGGATCAGCCCAAAGCATCCTAAAGCATCCAAGAAAAGTGTGTATCCAACCTTTGCTTGAAGACTGCCAGTGAGGGGGAGCTCACCACCTCCTTAGTCAGCCTGTTCCACTGCTGAACTGTGGGGAGAGTCAAGCGTTGTTTGCCAAGCTGGGTTGCCAGCGCTGGACTGGGAAAATCCTGGAGATTTTGGAGGCGGAGCCTGAGAGGGGCGGGGTTTGGGGTGGGGAGAGTCCTCAGCAGGATATAAAGCCATAGCACCCATCCTCCAAGCTAAAGCAGCCATTTTCTCCAGGGAAACTGATCTCTGCCATCTGGAGATTCATTGTGATAGTGGAAGATCTCCAGGTGCAACCCTATTTTCAATGTACCAGGGAGCTGTATAACATCTACATTAATCCATGAGAACAAAGCTTCAAGAAATTCCATAAATTGTCTCTTTACGTAACTCCTGTAAACTCTCTCCCAGTGTGACGTTTTCGGGTGGTGCCAGCATTTGCCAACTCACAACTGGGTTTCACAACATCTCAAGTTCAACCAGGTGTCCAGCTCAGAAACACGCCTGAGCTTAAAATGGATGTGAGCAATGGTAAAACTTAAAACTGTTCTACTTCTGATCGCTTAGGGTTGTGAGGATTTGAATCGGTTCCAATTGGCTCCAAAAGGATCTGACTCTGGGTTTTCCAAGTGCTGCCTAATTTGGCCATATGTCTTTGCTCCACAAATGCTGATTAAAACTGCACACTATTCATTTTCAACATTAGCAACACTAGAAATGCAGTACTGAGAACTCGTTTTTGCATCCTTAACAACTCCATCCCCCTCCCTATAATTTCACAGCCATTGTGTGAGTCAGTTTGGTGTAGTGGTTAGGAGTTCAGACTTCTAATCTGGCATGTTGGGTTCGATTCTGCTCTCCCCCACATGCAGCCAGCTGGGTGACCTTGGGCTCGCCACGGCGCTGATAAAACTGTTCTGACCGAGCAGTGATATCAGGGCTCTCTCAGCCTCACCCACCTCACAGGGTGTCTGTTGTGGGGAGAGGAAAGGGAAGGCGAATGTAAGCCACTTTGAGACTCCTTCAGGTAGAGAAAAGCGGCATATAAGAACCACCTCTTCTTCTTCTTCTTCAGTAATATCAGAGCTCTCTCAGCCTCACCTCCCTCACAGGGTGTCTGTTATGGGAGAGGAAAGGGAAGGCGGATGTAAGCCACTTTGAGACTCCTGGTATAGAAAAGCGGCATATTGTAACCAACTCTTCTTCTTCCTCCTCTGTTTCCTCTTCTTCTTCTTCTTCTTGATCTCCCCCCCACCTCCAAGAAACAGCTGTATCTTACAGATGAGGGCCAGGTGAGTTTATCTCATTGTCACTGTAGCTTTTAGTGATCACTCCAGAAACTCCCAGCAGGAGGCTTGGGCAAAGTGGGGGATGCCCCTATGACTTATCAACCAACTTCAATCAGCCCAATAACTTCTCTCTCCCTTGCTCTTTCCTGCGTTAACCAAATTAGAATTGAGTTGGGAAATTTAGCTAGTGAAAGAGATATTAATGGAATTCTCTCCCTGTGTATACCAGGGTCCTTCCCTTGGAAACGTGTTAAAAATAAATAGGTGTATAGAATTATAGCTATCATTTACATCAGGGGTAGTCAAACTGCGGTCCTCCACATGTCCATGGACTACAATTCCCATGAGCCCCTGCCAGCATGGACATCTGGAGGGCTGCAGTTTGACTCCCCCTGATTTACATTCTAAAAATTAATTACTTAAAATGACCAATTCCCTAAAACAACCAATAGATATCTAACTACCTACCCCCCCAATCTTGTGTTCCCCACTTTTTTGGACAGATCAGAGGGAGAACCAGTTTGGTGTAGTGGTTAGGAGTGCGGACTTCTAATCTGGCATGCCGAGTTCGATTCTGCACTCCCCCACATGCAGCCAGCTGGGTGACCTTGGGCTCGCCACAGCACTGATAAAACTGTTCTGACTGGGCAGTGATAACAGGGCTCTCTCAGCCTCACCCACCCCACAGGGTGTCTGTTGTGGGGAGAGGAATGGGAAGGTGACTGTAAGCTGCTTTGAGATTCCTTCGGGTAGAGAAAAGCAGCATATAAGAACCAACTCTTCTTCTTCAGTAATCTCAGGGCTCTCTCAGCTTCACCCAACTCACAGGGTGTCTGTTGTGGGGAGAGGAAAGGGAAGGCGAATGTAAGCCGCTTTGAGCCTCCTTCAGGTAGGGAAAAGCGGCATATAAGAACCAACTCTTCTTCTTCTTTCCGGAGGTTGCTCTGACCTCAACTGTAGGCCTGGTGGAAGAGTGCTGCCTTGCAGGCCCTACGGAACTGCCATAGCTCCACTGGTCTCAGGCGGCATCTCATTCCACCAGATTGGAGTCAGGGCCATATCGTATATAATATAACATTATTGATTATTTTAATCAATCAATCGATCGATTTGTTTCTATTTTAAATTCAGACCTAGAATCATAGAATCATAGAATCATAGAGTTGGAAGGGACCTCATGGGTCATCTAGTCCAACCCCCTGCACTATGCAGGACACTCGCATCCCAATCGCTCATCCATTGTAACCTGCCACCCCTTTGCCTTCACCTCTAGTCCATTCTCATATAGAAGTGTGTGTACTGTTGGTGATGAGCAAAGCGTTCAGCTGCCACAGAATGGAAATTTTCAGCAGACACACAAAGGAACAGTGCCAGCCTGTAGAAGTGGACATTTCTTTGCTTACACGTTATCCTGCAGTCTCACCCCTGTAAATACATGCTAATAAACAAGAAGCTTTGGGCTTTATTGTTTATTTTTAAGACTCTCACACTGCACCAAATGTCATGTTTCTTTTGCCTGTGGATATTGCCATTACTCTTATGTCCTGGGGGGTGCTGAAATCTTGGGTGACATTTAGCAGTGTTTGTCTTCTGTACAGCCGCCTCCAATGCATACTTAAGATGCTACCCTTTGTGTTCAGTTCTGAAGTGGAGCAAAGCATACAAGGACTGCATTCCTTTGGAAATACAGTTTTCTGGAACAAAGGAGGAATGTTGCTATACAGCAGTGGTTCTCAACCTTCTTAATGCTGTGGCCTTTTAATACAGCTCCTCATGTTGTGGTGAACCCCAACCAGAAAATTAGGCAAGGGTTCTTTCACAGGAATTAAACCAAAACTGACCAATGGCGTGAAGATCCATGGTTCAGGATTGCATATGAATTGGTTTTTTCCGGGGTTTCTCAGTTCAGTTCTGCCTCTTGTCCCACCATGCTGATCTTGCTCTTTTCTGCTGGCAGGCAGAGTAGCAACAGTGGCAGCACCCCCCCCCCTCAGTCAAAATGCTTCCCCTGCCGTGATCCCACAACCCAAAGGGGTCCTGACCTCCAGGTTGAGAACCACTGATATACAGTGACGGTGATCTTTATGTTAAGTCTTAAAATGCCCAGCAGCTTACATATGCTTGCTTTTTGCTTGATAGACTTGACACAACATGTTAGAAGCAGAATTCTATCTTTAACTGCTCCTGTGGAGTGGATAAAATAAAACAGTAAGGGCCCCAAGGGCGGGCCCTGTCCGGGATGAGGAAGGGTGCCGATTGGCCCCTTCCCCAGGACTGACAATCGGAGGGACCAATCGGCAGGCGCGAAGCCAGTTGTCAATCCGGCGTCAAGGGACCAATCAGTCAAGGGACCAATCAGTCCCATTGTCAGTCCGGTGGCAAGGGACCAATCACAAGCCGTGCGGAGCGCGGCTTGCGATTGGTCCCTTGCCGCCGGATGGATGAATCGGGAGGTACGAAGCCCCCCCACATCAGCCACATCCGGCCAACTGCTGCCTCAGGTGCGCGGCCGGCCGCCGCCAAGACGTATACCCACCCACCAAAAATCTGTAGGCCCGCTAGCGCCCACTGTATTTAAACTACAGCGGGCTTAATTTCTAGTAGAGACATAAATTCGAGGCCATCACTGGAAGGAGATACATTGGCCACTGAGGCCCTTGGATGGGCTACTGTCCTAGCAATAAGGGTCGAGGGAATCCTCCTTTTATTTGAAGGGCATCCTCTTTGGCATTCCTATTAAATGTCCTATTGTGATCTGGAATAATATTGTTGCAAATATTGGCTGACCATCCCTTTGTTAGGTTAATGGCTCAGAATGGTTGGCAGGTGTTTTCTCAATGGGTGCTAATTGTTTGGGGAGAATTCTGAGTAGGAAGAAAAGACAACAGCTGTCACTACTTATTAGAATAAAGTTGATTCAGTCACATGGATCAATTAAAAACCTTTGGTGCCTAAAAGGAAATGGGCTAATTTCGACTACAAAGAACATCAAAAAGAGACTAGAGAAATAGGCTTCTTCAAGATTTAAATTAAGTGTTAGGGATTACTAATTTGAAATGTATTTTGAGGATTCTGCAGAGCTTGTGCATTTTTTAAAAGTTTTATTTCAAGGAACTGGCCTGAGAAAATTATAACATGGAATAGAGATTAAAAAATTTTTTTTTGTAATTAGAATTTTCCCCAGGTCAAAAAATTGCTCAGCACTGTAGGTTAAACTCTTTATTTGCACATATACTCAATTTATTTTGCTTCCTTAGTATAAATTTTGTACTTGTTCTTGTTGGTTCCAAGTGCTAAGGTAACAGCAAAAGTAAGCAAAGGATTAAAAAACTAGGCAGAGAGAGCTGGGGCAACTGTTGAGAGGGATTTAGAAGAAGAAGAGGAAGAAGAAGAAGAAGAAGAAGAAGAAGAAGAAGAAGAAGAAGAAGAAGAAGAAGAAGAAGAGTTAGTTCTTATAAGCCGCTATTCTCTACCCGAAGGAGGCTCAAAGCGGCTTACAGTCGCCTTCCCTTTCCTCTCCCCACAACAGACACCCTGTGAGGTGGGTGAGGCTGAGAGAGCCCTGATATCACTGCCCGGTCAGAACAGTTTTATCAGTGCTGTGGCGAGCCCAAGGTCACCCAGCTGGCTGCATGTGGGGAAGTGCAGAATCGAACCCGGCATACCAGATTAGAAGTCTGCACTCCTAACCACTACACCAAACTGTAATAGCTGTGTGCTGACAAGTGGTTATTCTGAGGGCCATTCTGCACCAGGATCTATGTAGCAAATTGGTTGCGGAACGGAAAAACACCATTTTAAATAGTGGAATTCGTCGTTATGCACACCTGCCTTTGTAGTGGAATCCAGTTGCATTTCTATCGTTTCCCACAGGTTTCCGGTCTCGGCAAAAATCGCTAGCCAGGAAGCGATATTGCCGAGCTTTGTCCTGCCCCTGGCCATCAAGCAGCCAATGGGTGGCCGTTATCATGCTCCCAAAAAGTCCCTTTCCCTTTAAGGAAGGTTTAAAATAAACACGTTGCAACGAATCTGCGTTGATTCGTTGCAACGGAGAGACCCATCTAGCTAGCAGGTGGTGTTTGAGCTGCCGTTTCATCATTGCCACGCTCCCCCCAAGTGAAAAACAATACCCCCCCCCCTGCACGGGCACGATTTTCCATCGAAAATAGAGTGAAAAATAAAGGGAAAATAAACCAGCAAACGGGGCTGTGTGTTGCTTGGTCCTTGGTGACTTAAAACAGCTCTGGGGAGGGACTGCAGCCAGGGAAGCCTCGCTGGGTAAACGAAGTCTCGCCGGTGCGTTGATCTCTGCTCACTCCGAGAAAAAAAAAATGGTGATCGCTTCGCCGGAAGATCAGAGGAGAGAGCTAGGGGGAGGGACTTTGCAGAAACCGCAACAATGGTAACACACAGAACTTTCCTGCTAGTGTTGCAGATTGGTTGCAAGAGTGTAGCGCTTTCCGGAGGGTGAATCCACTTTTTGGGATTTCCCTGAAAGCGCTACAACGAAGTGCTTTTTGCGGATCGGTTTCAGGAGTGTTGCAGATTGTCAACGACGTTGTGCATAACAGCAAATCAGTAGCAATTTCAATTTGCAACCATTGTGCAATTTTGAACGAGTGCGGAATGGCTCTGATTCTGGCTCAGAGAGCAGTGTGACAGAACCTTCCTGTCTATGCTTATCTGACAATCTGCTCTGAGGAGAAACTTTACCCAGAGGGGAAAAAAAAGTCTCTACTTATGTTGAAAGCTAACTACACAGTGCCTGGAGAACTGGGGCAGATATTTGGCAGTGGGAATTTGGGCAGTGAGGTTATGCTCCCAATTTGGGCCAAATTAGGAGAATTCTTCTGAGGAAAGGAGGATCCCTGCCAGTTAGAAAAGGGGAAATCAGGTGTAAAGATTTCATCGCAGAAATAAGAGATAAAGTGTTTCAGGCAACCTTGGCAGTGCATGAAGGAGAAGGGAGCAACGATGACTCAGAAAAGGTCATCCCCTGCCACAAGTATTGTTAGTCTTTAAGGTGCTATGAGATTCTGGCTCTTTTCCACTTCCCAGTAACTGATTATAATCCTAACTGAGCTTCTGGCAGATTTGCACTCTGGTTGCAAAGAGGAAGCATTTTGGAAATGAGAAACTGGCAGTCCTCAGCAGAACACATTGCACTTCCTTTGCAAGCAAACTCAGCTTAAAAACTTTTTATTTCAGGACCCATCAGTATCGTTTCCCAAATGGCACGAGAACAATTTCTTGGAGGATCGTTCCAGCGTCGAGAACTGCGTGGATGGTGCCAAAGCCAAACTGACTTCAATTAACAATGGCAATTCAGATTCCAAGAAACAACTTCATTTCGACTCGAGAGGAGAGCCAAATCAAGCTCCTCACCAAATGCTCTAGCATCGTTCTCAAAGGCATGCGCACAAGAATGCATGCTAATAATGCACATCATGCCAATTAAGAAGGACATTAAAGGGCATGCACAATGGCTGCCGTGGCTGTTGTCACTGTGCCCTATTACACAGTCGCCAGACCACGTACCTTCTGTTCCCACAACAAGCAGCCTTTATCTTTGGCTCTTGCAGCGTTTTTTAATTTGAATGCCTTCTGCCTTCCTAATCACCCAGAACAGCCGAAGAGCCTGGAACAACCAAGACCTGGCTATCTTCTCTGATGATCTATACATATAATTTTTGCAATGATCAAGCAAGTCCAGAAAGAAAATAATCATCCATATTCATGAGTCAATGGTCTCATTTAAAGGAGAAGGCAGCACCGTTACAGGGAGGGAACTGTGATTATGGACAGGCAAGAGTGTAAGGTAAAGGTAAAGGTATCTCCTGTGCAAGCATAGTGTGGCATCCCATCCAGACAGCCAAATTATGTTAGAAGGTCTTTTTTTGGCTGGTGGGTGGGTGGGGGTAGCCAAAGTAATATTAGACCCTTCTGAAATGAAAAAGGTTTTCCTGTAGATTTTAAATAATTAGCTGTCTTCCAGATCTTAAATCAATTCATCTCAGTCTATGGTTTCAGCTGCTTTATTCTGGCTCCTCTCCTAAAAGGAAGAAAACGGAGAAGAATTATACCTCTTGGCCCCATCTCTCCAAAGCTGTGTCTTTATACAAACATTTGCAGAAGAAAACCCCTAAGGCAGTGGTCCCCAAACTTTTTATCACCGGGGACTGGTCAACGCTTGGCAATTTTACTGAAGCCCGGGGGGGGGGAGGAATAGTCTTTTGCCGAGGGATGTTACATCCGCTGCCTGAGCCCCTGCTCCACTTGCTTTCCCACCGGTGCCCCTGACTTTCCACCGCCCACTAAGGGGCGCTGCCAGCAGCAGCTGCGCAGTGCCATGCTGAGGGGGAGCCCCAGCCATGGCAGCTGCCGGAGAACACCAAAGGTGAGCTGGCAGCAGAGTGGCAGGGCAGCCCCTGAGGCAGCAGCCAGGGAGGAGGAGGAGGAGGAGCTGCGGCCCGGAATTGACTGCTCTACAGACCAGTACCAGTCTCTGGACCTGGGGTTGGGGACCACTGCTCTAAGGTCTATACTTATATGCTTCTACACAATCATGACCATTGCATAAAGCAGGGTCCTTGTCTCAAAGAGGAACCTAGCCACACATCCTTGTACGTACGTCTGTTGCAGATGGTTGGATGAACCCATCGATGTCGGAAGCAGAGCCAATGGCCATAATTCATGCCTAGTGAATACACAGATACAGAAAAAAGTCCTTGGGTATTTTGCTTATATCCCAGGGCTTCTGTGTTGCATCTAAAGGGATATACATGTGAGTGAGTATGCAAGAAACGTGCTATGCAAAATCCTTAGGTTTATTCGTTTTATGTTGTGCTCCATTATTTAAAGCATTTGTAAGCCTGCCTTTCTCCTCCACAGTGGGACAGATGTATTATCTTGACTGAAAGCAGACATGTGGATCCCCCCCCCTCTATTCAGAAAGCCCAAATACTCAAACCGTAAAAGAAGGCAAACATTGCTTATTTGTTTTTCCTTACAAAACCATCAAACAGACATAGGGATATGGCAAATGGGCTTTTTTTCCTAGAGATTTTTATGAAAATATCTTTCCCCTAAAGTACTCCCTGTCTTTACATTTCATCCATTCACGGTAGATCGCCAGATAGATAGATAGTCTGATGTGCTCCCAGAAGTAAATAGCAGTACAAAGTGGGAAAAAAGCTTGCAGATGTACTTTTGTCCGCGACGACAAAAAAATAGAGCCATTTTGTGTAAATGCAATTAATCTATAAAAGGCTGCTGTCAAAGTGGGATCTTCCCAGACCAAATTAGACACTGTGTCTCTTTCTACTGAGATGATTAATTAATGGTGTGAGCTCACACATTTAGTTAACACCAGGGTACTTTGACACACAGTTACCAGCTATACAGCAAATCCCACTTAATGAAGTGGCTACTCCGCCCTCTGATTAAAGTGGCTGGCCAAAGGGGTGGCGGGAGGGGAGAATTGTTCTCTCTACAGACATTGAGCCTCTTGTGGCGCAGAGTGGTAAGGCAGCCGTCTGAAAGCTTTGCCCATAAGGCTGGGAATTCAATCCCAGCAGCCGGCTCAAGGTTGACTCAGCCTTCCATCCTTCCGAGGTCGATGAAATGAGTACCCAGCTTGCTGGCGGGTAAATGGTAATGACTGGGGAAGGCACTGGCAAACCACCCCGTATTGAGTCTGCCATGAAAACGCTAGAGGGCGTCACCCCAAGGGTCAGACATGACTCAGTGCTTGCACAGGGGATACCTTTACCTTTACCTTTACAGACATTGAGAACCATGTTGCCAATGAGATGTTGCATTGTCTAGTTTGCATCACTTCTCTAATGACTAGCTTCTTTTGTTTATTTCCATTCAATGGGTACGGAGGAGAGCGACGAGGATCATCTGGGGCCAAGGGACCAGGGGGTTGGACTAGATGGCCTTTGTGGCCCCTTCCAACTCTATGATTCTATGATTCGATGATTCTATGACACCTTGCCATTTAGTAAAACCCATTTGTGGTAGCCACTCAGCAAACATGAACAAAAGAACCTTGCTCTTTATGGTTTATTCTGTAAGCCAGCTAGTGCAGTGGTAACAGGAGTAGCCCACCCATTAGGTGATCCTGGTAGTCCTACCGCCTTGGGCGCCAGAGGGCAGAAGGGTGCCATTTTATGCAACAGCCATAGGGAGAATCTCAAAGGTGTGAAATGGAAAATACAATGGAAATCCATTACGGATGTAATCAGGATGTAACAGTCAGGGGAAGAATCTTCGACTCAAGAACAAGTATGCAATTTGCTCGAGATGAGCAAGTTGAAAGGACAATGGCATTCTGTGTGGGGGCGGGGCAGAGTGAGGAGCAGGACATGAAGGGACTGAAGATGGTGGCAGCTGCCATTGGAGGAGCCTGGTGTACAGATAACTGGCAGGAGCAAAACTCGCCAATAAGGAAGCAGGGGTGGATAACTGGGAACAACTCGACCCTTGGAGATTAGAAGATTGATGCCAACCTTGTCCAACGTGGGAGGCTAAAGGGAGGAGCACTGGATGAAGCTGATGAAAGAAGATTGTGCTGCAAGGGTCTGGGGGCAGGATGAGCGGGTAGCCAGTGGGGGACAGATAAATGGTTGGAGATGAGCCTTGAGTGCCTGTGAGTGTATGATTCTGAGTGAAACACACTGGCAACTGAGCCTCCCTGGATACACACTTTTCTTGGATGCTTTAGGATGCTTTGGGCTGATCCTGCGCTGAGCAAGGGGTTGGACTAGATGGCCTGCATGGCCCCTTCCAACTCTATGATTCTATGATTCTGTGAAATTTTCTAACTGCACGTCTCTGATGCTGTCTGCAGGACATTCTTCATATTCTGGTTAATCATGCATTCTACAGAGCTTCCCTATTCCAACAGCAGCTGAATGGTGCTCCAACCTCAATACCGCTGCTGAGGTTATCAGAGTGGACTGTGGCTCAAAACACACTGGGGCTGTCAGACCCTCTGGCCAGGCCTCAACCCCAGTCACTGGTCCTCGGGCTGGCAGGAGAAAAGAAATAAATGGAGCAGGAGCTGTTAACAAAGTTGATTCCATATTATCACCTACAAAGGCCTGTCAGCCTGACTAAAAACAGGAGGGAGAAAGCCTCAAGTTTCACTCAACGGAACTGCTAATGTCTTCACAGGCATGTATTGAATTCTAAACATAAGAAATGAGGGAAGCTCCACCTTTGTAAGAAGCTTAGCATATACCTGTGGAGCTCCTCAGAAATTAAGACAAGACAAAGTCAGTCTTTATGTGGTGTGGCTGAACATCTTCCAGTATTACAACTGGTCTCCAGGTTACAGAGATCAGCTCCCCCGGAAAAAAAAATGGCTGCTTTAGAAGGCTGACTATAAAGTATTAGGTTCCATTGAAGCCCCACCCCCAAATCTCCAGGTATTTCCCAATCCCAAACTGGGAACCCTAACCTTCATCAGGCCTAGAAGGCATCTGAAATTTGTCTTGTGTTAAGCTGTACTAACAATCCAAGAGAATTTTGTCCAAGTGCATCCAGTTGAAATGAGAATGCTGCCTTTAATCCATCCTCAGTATTGTGGCAGGACAAGTCTACAGCCTAGGAGGCATAAACAGAAATGTTCTTCTGCTCTCTGTATCTATCTGTTGCTGATAAAAATGATTCATACACTTCCAGGTCGCTTAGAAGCAGAAAAAGGATCTGCTCCTGTCATCAGTGAATGTTTGTCTGTGTTCACTGTAACAGCCTGTCCTTTCCGTTGTTTTGTTTTTTCCCTAGCCCTACAAGTTATGGCTCTAGGCTCAAAGAGAGAGAGAAGAAAGGAAATTGGGTAAATGAAAAGTTGTTAGGAACCAAATCTAAGTTGTAGCCCATCATCGTCCAGGTTTTAGAATGGATGTGAATATGTGGCCCAGACCAACTCAAACTCATCAGACCTCTGAAATTAATCAATCAGCCAGGGCTAGTATTTGGAAGGGAAATCTCCAAAGAATATCAGGGTCATGTCTTGGGGGCAGACAATTGCAAATCACCTCTGGATGTCCCTTGCCTTGAAAACTACATCAGGAGGGTTGCCAATTATGGGTTAGGAAATACCTGGAGACTTTTGGGGATGAATCTGGGAATGGGCAGGATTTGGACCAGAGAGGGACCTCAGTGGGGTGTAATGCTATAGAGTTCACCCTCCAAAGCAGCTATTTTCTTCAGGGGAACTGATCCCTGTCACTTGGAGATGAGCTGTAATTCCAGGGGATCCCCAGGTCCCTCCAGGGGATTGGCATCCCTACCCACGAAGGGTCACCATAAATTAGCTGTGACTTGATGTTGTGAATCATAGCATCATAGAATCATAGAATCATAGAGTTGGAAGGGGCCATACAGGCCATCTAGTCCAACCTCCTGGGATCAGCCCAAAGCATCCTAAAGCATCCAAGAAAAGTGTGTATCCAACCTTTGCTTGAATCACCACCCCACCATGAGTACTTATGGCAACGTTGAGAGGACAGCTTGGAACAAATCTCTTAAAAATAATAATAGCAGCAACCACATTGGGGATGGAAACATCCTGTAGTAGATAGAGTGTTGGAGTAAGATCTAGACATCCATGTTCAAATCCTCACCTGCTATGGTGGCTTGCTGGGTGACCTTAAGGTGGTCTCTCTCCCAGCCAAACCCACCCCACAGAGTTGTTTCCTATATGTTTGTAGTTTATATAAGTGCAAAAATTGCTATACATAGCAAACCACAGGGTCATCAAACTTGGGCCTGTGTTCAAGCCAGCAGCACCTTCTAGATAGAGAAGAAAGTTCCCCCACCATCTGTAACCTGAAATTCTGTAACTAGAGATCCCAAGAACTGACCCAGTGTCAGATCCCCATTGACCTTTCCAGTGAACACACCTTACAAATTAGCAAAAGAAGGTTATTGACATAGTGATAAGGAGCTCATGATTATTCTTGCTGAAACTGGATTGATAGGCAATACATTGATTCGTATAACTCCAAGAGTCTCCAACCCTAACAGACATAAACCTGTCCCAGTCAAAGAGGTGGGATGGCCTCATTCCCAGGAAAAGGAAGACTCCCCCAGTCCCACTAAAAGTGCAGGTGCTACCTTTGCACATAGATGTGGTTTACATCATTTGTGCCAAACCGATCAAAGCCAGCTCATCCGATAATATTCCATATCCCGATCAAGGCCAGCTCATCCGATAATATTCCACCTCTACCTCCCAAAGGGAATTTAGCAATAGAAAACACAACAGAGCAAGCAGAGCAAAACAAAAAAGAGTTACAACTGGTGAGACTTTGTAATGACCCTGCATTGACAGCTGGCACTCTCCGTCAATACTTTACTAATAACAGTCCAGAATGACCATGTCAGGAGGCTGAAAACAGGTAGATCTTCACACCCATCTCTTTAGTTTGTGAAGACTTGTGCTCTATCACTGGCCGTAACCCCCACCACCTCAAAACTGAGATGTTAAAGACGCGAGTTGTGGCGAGAGGAAGGGAATGTGATTGTAAAGTTCATTGAGACTCCTTAAGTAAAGTGCATTGAGACTCCTTCTTCCTGTCCCTGAGCAATGGCCAACCTCCTCTCTTAGACCACTGGGGCATTTATAGTATTTTATATTTTAAAAATATAAGAAAGCTTAACATTGACAGAACTTGTTGCACTTTTGTTACAATTGTATATCATCAATATAATCATATTCTAGTGCTATGATTATATTGATGATATACAATTGTAACATAAGTGCAACAAGTTCTGTGAATTCTGAGCTTTTTTTTTTTTTAAGGTAAAAGTGTATATCTCATTCCATAGAGAGGATATAATTTCCCCCTTATACCTCCATGAGGGAAGAAGCTTGAAACTTACTTTTTAACAAAAAAATAGAAGTTGAGAAGTCGTAGAATCTGCTACGCCAATGGTAGATTGATACAACAATATTCCAAGGCCAATTAAAAACAACAAAAGACCCTTGGTGGTGGAGAGATGAGCAGAAGGGAAAGAGTCCAGGGACATTGTTGCCACCTGGATGGGAAAATCTGAATTTGTCATGCATACACAGCAGCCAACCAGGCTTTACTGAAATCATGCTCAACATTTTGGAACCTAAGTAGATCTGACAAAGAGGGGAGTAACCCAGAAAATGTACAAATATACCATGGTGCTACCACCTGGTGGCCCAATGTAAGATTTTTCAATTTAGAAAAGAGACTAATGGGGGGGGGGGATGATGGAGGAGAAAGTTGACAAAGAAATTTTTCTTCCTCTCCCAAAAGACTAAAACTCAAGGGTATCCAATTAAACCGACAGGTAGTAGGTTTAGGACAGACAAAATAATTAATTCAAAAGAAATTCTGTCTAAACACTTGGAAGAAGTTCCTGACAGAGCGGTTTCTCAGTGGAACAGGCTTCCTCAGGAGGTGGTGGGTTTTCCATCTTTGGAGATTTTTAAACAGAGGCTGGATAGCCATCTGACGGAGAGGCTGATTCGGTGAAGGCTCAAGGGGGTGGCAGGTTACAGTAGATGAGCGATTGGGATGTGAGTGTCCTGCAATGTGAAGGGGGTTGGACCTTTCAACACTATTATTCTATGATTCTATGATATATTGATCATAGCAATTTAGACAAGACTGATGTGTTTCAGCTTCATAGCTGTTACTAGGGAAAAAGATGGCGAAGAATGACCAGTGTTCACCCTAAAAATTGCTCCATATGGGTGTTCTGGGGTAGTCTCAGCTATGTTTGTACTCATCCAGCAACCAAATGTACATTCTCTAGCAGGATGCCACATTCCTCCAGGAGGACTCTGGCGTATGCAGAACAAAATCACTGCTTCCATGGGGGACCTCTTCCACTGACCTTTCCCTCGCCCTCTGTTACTAAAGATTATTTGTGGGATAATGGCACTGAGGAGCTTATTCTAGCCTTTGATAGCCTGAAGTAGTTTCCCCACACCTGGGTAATTCTTCCCTTTAATTAATTCATCCTTACCTCAGCCATCTCCCCCCCTTAATCACCAGATCATGTTTACCTTGACATTATTCCTGCCACACTCTGGCATCTATTCAGGTGAGATTACAGCTTATACATTTACCTGAGAAACCTCCCTGTGACCTCCCTCACCTGGGAGTTCACTAGTAACTCAATCAAAGGTCTCTGTCTCATCCATGCTAGAGCCATGCCTGGCTTGTGTTTCTTTACTTATCATTGGAAATCAAATGAAGTGCTTTGTTTAGGGGCTAGCAGCCTGACTTTGGCCTCCATACATGAAAGGGGGAAATAGGCAGACACACCTGACCATAGTTGCATGTGGGTTATCCTTGGAGCCAAACCATATGTCCAACTTGCAAACAGGATTCTTGCTTTCTCTGGAATTCTTCAAGCCATAGAAAGTAGCTATTGATCTTTCTCTCATCCAATTCGTATACCCCCTATCGTACCATCTTAACTCTTTAGTTTTGTCTTGTGTGTTTCCATTGGTTTAAATTGTATGCGGGTGTGTTAGGGCTTTAAATTCATTTCTCAATAAGGATCTTTTTCTTTTAGTTCAAAATTTGGCCTCTGTCTGAATTTTCTGACAGGGATGATCCCCACCGTATACATAGATGGAAATCTTGCTTGTTACCCTTCTCACTCAGAAGTCCCCAAGAATTGTTAATTCCCCTATCCAAAATTCAGGAGACAAGTCTATTGGTAACATAAAGGGCTGCAGGTAGTCATGCTTCAAGCATGTCCAATTCCACTGCTTTCTCACATGATTGGACTGTTTCCTTGCAGTCATTGCCCTCCCACTGTGTACTACAATCTCCAACGTTTAAAATATAGGCAATAAAAAAGGGGAATAAACAGTCTGATTCTTTTTTTTTGGGGGGGGGGGGTGTTGAGGTTTCCTACTTCATTGTCCCAATGTGCCTATGGTGTCTGTCCACAAAATCAGCCAATCCAGTGATCAGATCTCATGACCACTCTGTCAATAGCTGCTGCTAACTGCACAAGTGCAAAAACAGGCATTGCTGTCTATTCAGTGTCACTTATTTAAAGGATGCATCTGGTTGCAGGTATAAAGAAGGAAGAAATTTCAATGAAATTTGTTACAATACATGTCAGTGTAATTCATGACATCGGGGAGGGGGTACTGCTTTTTGATGGCAACATGATCTGATTTCATATAGTTCCCACATAGACCGTTTACACACTGGAAGTTTCATGCTGGGATGCAGGCTGGAGTTTTAGTCATGGCAGGTTGCCCCACCTCTTCCTGCACCCATACGGAGGAACATTTGGCCTGGTGCACCCCATCCGTCCCCGATTTGTGCTCTTGCACGGGAGCTGGGGCAGTGAAGTTTCCAGTGCATAAATGGTCATAGACAAAAGCTGCAGTGACAAGGTTTGGAAAACAAGTGACTTCTGTTCGGGCGGAAAACCGATTTGCATGGAGATACATTGGAGATGGGGAAAACTGGAGCTTCTTTCATGTGTAATTACGAGAGTTTGAACAAGGTAAATTGACCTGATGATCGTCAGGTCAAGTACTCAACATGTCTGGCCAAAAGGAAGAAAGGGCAGGTTTGTTTGCAGAGAACAGAGACGTCTGCACGGCCAAGTACGGAGGTTTAAAACAAACCCTTCATTGCGATTTTAAACATGCCTACAAAAGAGGAGCAGTTAAAATTGTGCAGCATCAACATCTGGCTGGCCAGATTTTTATTTATCGAGATGCTTATTTGAAGGTTTATTTTACGACTGCGTAGGATTAATTACTCAGCTGATTAAGACCAGTCGATGGGGGTTTGAACCAAGAAACAATAAATAAAGTCAAAGCAAACACAGGCACACACACACGGAAACAGAAGCAGTGCCCTTTTCCAAGGGTTTGTTTCTGCGCCTTCAGAGTCCATTAATCACTTTCCCAGGTTAGAAAGTTCAGGAACAGCAGGACAGTAACTTTAGCCCAGCTTAATGAAAAATAATACCTATTTCCTCTCTAAATGCATAGATGTGCCTTGAGCCATCCTTCAGAATCGGTTTGGAATTCATTTCTAAGGCCCCCAAACTGTAACCATACATCTTCTTATTAAATGTGGAACATAGGGGTTCTACCACCGAAATAAATCTCCCGACATCACCAAGTCCTTCCACTCTGTTTCTGAGCATTTCTGGCAGGCCCCGGGCGTTATTCCTACAATAACTTTGTCCCCCTCTAAAAGGTCTGCTTTCTTTCCACCATCTAGCTCTTCCTCGAATTGTTCAGCTGTTTGGTAAATCATTTTTGTCAAGATAACTGGAGCTTCTAGGGCTTGATGCCCAGGTTTTATTTATTCTTTCACTTAAGCAACGAATCAATTTTTGCCCCACAGCAGCATTACTACCAAGAATATATTTTTGTTTCTTCTTTCCTCTTCACTAAACACTCATAAATACATCTTGTGGCAGAAAGTCTCTGGCCCAAAGCATCACGGAAGGAACACACTGAAAGGATAGAGTTGTTCTGGCAATTTGCTCAGGGGGGTTTATTCCCCCTTGAAGTTGTTGGCAGAGTTTAAATTTCCAAAGAGGAGCTGAACACCGGGCCGTTTAAAGAATAAAAGTTTTATTGAGAAGAGAAACAACTTTATATAGATTCAGGTGGGTAGTTGTGTTGGTTTGTATCTGAAGAAGCATGCATGCACATGAAAACTTATACCTTGAATAAAAGTATAAACTTAGATGGTCATAAAGGTGCGCTGAACTCAAACTTTGCATAGAAAGAGGAAAGAGGGAGGGATACAAAGAAGTCTAACTGTTCTGTTCATTCAGTCTTTCTTCTGTTCTGGAGGCGAGCAGAGAGAAAGTGCCCTTAAGAGATTGAAAGCGAATATAAGAAAAATAAAATGTAATTTTTGAGGATGTGTAAGTATGTGAAACCTTTGTCTCTGTTGTGGTAGGTTGTTTTCCCCTTTTGTATTTGGAGTTTGAAAATTTAGAAGACAGATAGGGATGCATCTATGGGTCAGGCTTTTTTTATAAGAATATAAGATAGAATCATAGAATAATAGAGTTGAAAGGGATCTCGTGGGTCATCTAGTCCAACCCCCTTCACTTTGCAGGACACTCACATCCCAATCGCTCATCTACTGTAACCTGCCACCCCTTTGCTTTCACAGAATCAGCCTCCCCGTCAGATGGCTATCCAGCCTCTGTTTAAAAATTTCCAAGGATGGATTCCCATGAGCCCCTGCCTGTGGAGGACCACAGGTTGACTACCCCTGATCTAGTCCAACACCGTGCAATTTGCAGGAACCCTATCGCTCATCCACTGCATCCACTGTAACCTGCCACCCCATTGAACCTGCCAACCTGTGGAGTGAGCTTCCTTGGGAGGTGGTGAGTTCTTCTTCTTTGGAAGTTTTAAAGCAGAAGCTAGATAGTCATCTGACTGAAATGCTGATTTTATGAATTTAGGCAGGTTGTGAGTGGGTGGTTAGGAAGGGATGTGCCAGTGTTTATCTCTTGTGGCCCTGCCTTGCATACCTATGGAATTGCTAGTTGCTATTGTGGGTATGTGAATTTCCTCCAGGGCAGGCTGGATTCTGGAAAGTTTTGATGGAGAGATCACTTGGGCATGAAATTGGGGTCACTGTGGGTAAGCAGGTAGTTGTAAGTCCCTGCATTGTGCAGGAGGTTGGATCAGATGACCCTGGAGGTCCCTCCCAATTCTATGATTATATATGTGTGTGAGAGAAAAAAAATATATTATATATATAGTTATATGTATAAATAAATATATGAAAATCATCACCTTTGTATATATAGAATCATAAAATAACAAGAGTTGGGAGGGACCTCCTGGGTCATTTAGTCCAACCCCCTGCACAATGCAGGATATTCACATACCTATCGCTCAACCACTGTGACCTGCCACCCACTTAAGCCTTCACAGAATTAGCCTCTCTGTCAGATGGCTCTCCAGCCTCTGTTTAAAAATTTCCAAAGATGGAGAACCCACCACCTCCCGAGGAAGCCTGTTCCATTGAGAAACCGTTCTGTCAGGAACTTCTTCTTGATTTTTAGAAAGAATTTCTTGTGAATTAATTTCATCCCATTGGTTCTGGAATTTTTTAATTCATGGCTTCTAAGCCTTGTGCAGTACTGTCCTCATCACTTTGGCAGTAAAGCTCATACTTTCTTGGGATGGATCTTTTGGGGTGGAGGGTGCATGGTAGGGGGTGTCAGGTTCTACTGTTGGCACCTACATCCTGCCATGCATTGCGGTATGCATGATTTACCTTTCTGTGTTCTCTGTAGGAGGGGGATGGAACTGGGGATTTGATTTGAAGTGTGGGTTTGTTTATAGTTTTGCTTTGATTTCTATGTAGGCTAAGTGCTGTTTTATGTTGATTGATGGGTGTTGGGAAGAAAGGAAGCTTCAGCCTTATCTGCATATCCTTGACTTCAAAGACAGGTTGTCAGGAGCTTGGAATTCACACCTGGGTTTGACAAATGGGCTTGGGAAAGTGAGCAGGTTACTTTCTGAGTTGGGGATGCATGAAGGTGGAGTCAATCAGTAGGGAATCTATCTGTATTTGCAATGCCAATCAGTCTTAACAAAGAGTCTCATGGACTTAGTTAATTTCTCCTTTAATAGATCATTTTTTTGCTGAACTTGCCATGCCTGTTTCTTGGGGATTCATTCAGAGGTGGTTTAGCCATTGGCTTTCTCCTCCTCACACTCCTGGTAATCCTTGGAGATTTATCATCCAGATACTAGCTAGGCTCAACCAAGGCTTGCTTCCAAGATTTGGTGAGCTCAGCCTAGCTGGGCTAACCAGGTCAGGGGCATCTTTAGATTTCCAAGGGAAATATCCCCCGTAATAGAATGTATGGAATGTACGTTTATAAAAATGCTTGGCTATTGCTCTAGCCATACTTGTGGCTGCTTAAAAAGACACTTAAAATACCCAACAATTCCCCTTGACTTTACATTCAGCGCACTAAGTAATCGAGTTACCATTCAGTTTATTGCTTTCTATCTCAAATGAAATTTCAACAATTATTTTTGTAAGCTGGCTAGGAGCCCCAGCTGTGCTTTGTGTGTGTGTGATTTCATGATGGCCAACACATTAAAGGCTGAATTTTAACTCTCTCTGTATTTAGCAGCCAAGTCCCAATTTGCCCACCAAATATACATAATATTATAAACTGCATGATTATTTCCTGATTCCAGAAGTGGGCATATTGTGAAACAGACAGCCCCATTTGATGGCAGTTTACATGTTGCTTGTATTGAGAAATGCCTTTAATTGTTGTGCTTTCACCTGGAACTTAGCTTATGCTACAGAAAACTTGAATCTTCAGTCGGTCTGCCAGTGGGCCCACCCGATGGCTTAAATTTGAAATGTAAGCCTGTCACTCTGCAAAATTAGACCTCTGTGGTCCAAACTGAGTGAGATGCAGACTTCATACCATAGTCTTCTAACTAGAAAGGTGCAACACGATCACCTTATATTTTCCTTGCAAAGACATTTATTTTATCATAGAATCATAGAAACATAGAGTTGGAAGGGGCCACACAGGCCATCTAGTCCACCCCCCTGCTCAATGCAGGATCAGCCTTAAGCATCCTAAAGCATCCAAAAAAAAGTATGTATCCAACCTTTGCTTGAAGACTGCCAGTTTTTGCTGATGGAGTTTTCCATTTTTGCTGATGGAATTCATCATGTATTACTTATCAGAATTGGAGCATTGTTGGTCCTGGACCCAGCTTGGTGAAATGAGTGGCCAGTTGAGAGAGAGACAGAGAGAGCTGCCCCAAACTACACACCAGCCCTGCTTCCCTCCTACAAACCAGCCCTAATTACCTGCTATGCCTCCTGCTGCGAGGCACACTGAAACACGCAGCAAGAGGGAGCAGGAGAGACACAGAGAGAGATCTGCACCTCCCTGTATCCCCTGGGTCATAGCACCCATTGCATTCCTGCTTGCAATGGGCTTTCTTGCTAATAAATAAATAAATGTGTTTTTTTACAATGTATTTATACATATAAGGGTCATTTTGTGGCAACTCCATAGGTTTTTCAAGGTCATAGATCTTCAGAGGTACCATGCCTCTGCATTGCTACCTTGGACCTCCTGGGTAGTCTCCCACCCAAGGATTAGCCAGGGCTGACCTGCTTAGCTTCCAGTTTCTGATGAGAGGCAACTAAGAAATTATATATTAAATGATGCATATGGATGACAGCCACTCTACATATAAATATCATTTACATTGTGCATAAAAGACTCCAGACCATATCCATAGCATGCAAAATGATCTACGAAGCCAGCCTTAAAAAGAGGAGAATCCATTCACAAAAATATGAACGAATATAAGAAAGAAAACAGGGAATATTCTCTCATCTACCATTTCCATGTAGTGTTTTCTAATAGACCACACTTACCACAGAATTAAATCATATTTTGTAGATTTCATGATGAGAAGTCACTGATGATTCCTCTTAGCAAATAAATGAATGAATGAATGAATGAATGAATGAATGAATGAATGAATGAATGAATAAATAAATAAATAAATAAATAAATAAAATTGAACAATGTTTTGCAGGTCAGCTTTGAAAAGGAAGAAATCTTTGTGTTGACTAAAATAAATCTGAAAAGGATGAGTTTTCAAGGAAAGGAGGAGAAAATACAATTAAAAATGGATGATTTACAGAACGATTCCATCTAGCTCTCATATGGTGTGCTGATTTGCTACTTCTATTCTGGTAATTGAGTTCTTTTATATTTGCACATGCAAGACCCTCCAGATTCTCTTTTCTCCCCCAATACTTGCAAGTATACCAAGAGGAAGGGTGCACTCTTACCTTTAAATATGGTAGCATAGTTGACTTTTCAGTTAAAAACCTTTGGAGGCTTTCATGAATGTATAGTTCATATTAAACCACCATTTCCTCTGGCCCAATTTTGAAGATAGGTTCTACTTTTGAATGTTGAGTAGTTTAGAGATTCTTTTTGGTTATTTCCTTTGTTTGTTTGTTTGTTTGTTTGTTTGTTTGTTTATTTATTTATTTATTTATGTATTTATCATACTTCTATACCGCCCTCCCCGGAGGCTCAGGGCGGTTTACATTATAACAGAGAACAATACATAAAACAGTTAAGAGCATAAGAAGAACCCTGCTGGATCAGACCAGTGGTCCATCTAGTCCACTCATACAGTGGTCAACCAGTTCTTTTGGAGGGCCAAAAAGAGAAGAAGAAGAGCTCTATTCATGTTTTTAAAAACTGAAGGAGTCTCAAAGCGCTTTGCTATTGTCATACCTTCCTCTCCCCTCCACAGAGATTCTATAAGGTACATGAGGCTAAGAGAGATCTGATAAAACTGTGGCTGGCCAAGGGTCACCCTGTTGGCTGCATGTGGAGGAGAAGTGGGGGAATCAAACATGGTTCTCCATAATAAAGGCCACTGCTGTTACACCAAGCTGGCTCCCAACAGGGCATAGATGCCAATAACATGCCCTGCTTTTGCCTCCTGGCTCTGGAATTCAGAAGTTTAGTGCCTCTGAATGTGGAGATTCTGCTCAGTGTACACCACTTCATATTGTTAATTCAACTCAGCATATTCCTAAAATTTATCCTGGAATTGTGGCATGGACACATTTTGCCAGTCTCTTTCCTATGCTTCAGTTTGCTAAAATCCCACACAAAACTGAGTTCAGCTTTAATTATTGATGGGGAAAAAAAAGCATAGCTCAACCCTCATCATCCGATGTCTTCCTCCAGGTATATTGCTTGCAATTCCGTAAAAACTCAAACCAAAAGGACAGGCTTCAAAGAGCTTTTTGACTGTGGAAACCATCCCCTTCTCTATTAGCCTTCTATCAGAGTTTTGATCAAACCAGAGGGAGAATAGCCGGAAAGAAGGTGAGGGGAAAACAGTAGCGGTGGCATTCTGAGAAACGGGAAAGTAATTTACTTGGACCGAAGCTATAAATCTACCCAGCAATAATGACCATCTCTTGACACTGGTGTTGACATTGATCAAGTGCACTGTCCAAGGCTTCCCCCCCCCCTCAACCTTGAAGTATTTCCTGGTTCTCCCTGCTAGTATTTATGTGAGGACGTCAAAGGCAAAATCTAAGGGTGAGGAAAAAGAGGCAACATTTGCCCCTATTGCAGGATCACTTCCTGAAAGAGCAAAAGCCAACCTTGCGATCCAAGCAGGTAGAAAAGTTACCGGCTACATCATCTAAAGCAGGGGTAGTCAAACTGCGGCCCTCCAGATGTCCATGGACTACAATTCCCAGGAGCCCCCTGCCAGCGAATGCTGGCAGGGGGCTCCTGGGAATTGTAGTCCATGGACATCTGGAGGGCTGCAGTTTGACTACCCCAATATCGTATCAGCAGATCTGGGCTTGGATAATGCCACGAGCCTGAACTTGGACAGATATCCAGCCGTGTGTACAGAGGGGATTCAATTAATGAAACTCCATTTTTTTTTAACTCAACCATTTGGGCGTGGGTCTTGTAATGAATATCGATCCCTTGCTGTTTGGAACACATCGAGAAGGAGTGGAAATACCATACTGTGAGGCTGACGTTAGACGTCCCGATGTATTTCCGCCCCCTTATCAGCTCTTGCGGTAGCTATATTTTGTATTCCGTTATTGAAGTCAGCAGAACGTGCTTCACCCCATTTCCTTTTTTTGTTGTTGAAAAAGTGGTCTTGAAAACAATTTGGTTCCAGATCCTTATCAAAGAGTACTTTTCTCCCATGTCTAAACGGCGCAAAGTGCTTACTAGGTTATGCAGATGTAGTTTAGGGTTGCCAGCCTCCAGGTGGGATCTGGGGATCCCCCAGAATTGCGGCTCACCTCCAGACTCCAGAGATCAGTTTCTCTGGGGAAAATGGATGCTTTGGAAGGTGGACTCAATACCATTGAACCCTACTGACGTCCTTGTCCTCCCCAATCTCCACACCCAAATATCCAGGAATTTCCCATACTGGATCTGACAACCCAACCTCTCCCATCCCCCACCAGTGGTCAAGAGGGACTGACAACCTTGATGTAGTTGGAACAAGCAAATATGAAGACACAGAGACAGCCAGTGTGAAGCCGTGGTAGAGTGCTGTTCTAGGACTAAAGTGTCTTTGGTTCAATTCTCCACTTGGCCATCAAACTTGTGTGTCGATCACTGTCTTGCTGTCAGTGTGTCGATCACTGTCAGTTGACCTCATCAGGTTGTTCTGAGGCTTCAGTGGAACAGAGAAGAATCAGGGAAGCCACTAGGAGACCATCTGTGCCACCACCTGGAGCACCTGGCAGGAGACTGTGCTACACTGGAGGCACTGCTGGAGTGGCTGGTGGCTAAGCGTGGACACCTGCAGGAGAAGCGGCAACAGTGGCAGCACCCCCCCAGCCAAGCTGCTTGCCCTGCTGTGACCCCTGTGGAAAGGTCATTTGACCCCCAAAGGGGTCCTGACCCTCAGGTTGAGAACCACTGATCTAAACCTAACTACAACCTCACATGAGAACAAATCACTCTCAGGGCCTCCAGGATGCCTAGAGGTCTGCCCCGTTATCCTCCCTGGTGGCTCTGCCCCTGAAAAGTTTTATTACGTGAATATTTTCCCTTTCCCTAGGCAGCATGGTCAAGCTGAAAGGAAGATCCGTTTCTAAAAAGGTTTGCTATTAGGATATTTATATATTCCTTTCAGCCTTGATTACAAGATGTTTGCAAAATGAATGGCCAAAGGTCAAGGAAGTTGCAAGCAACTCCACTGTTACATCAAAGCAAAGCATCTGTGAATCGTTAAACATTTCCTTGAAATGGAGGGGTTGTTTTAATTCTGAACATCACAACTGACTGCGAAATGACAAGCACCCTGCCGTTGCCTTCTTACACACAGCTCACAAAAGAGCCACAATCCGGGTTGTCTTTGTTGTCGGTCGGACAGATAATGCAAATCCCTCCACGAGATCAAACTTTGAAACACAGCAATAACAAACCAGCCATCTGATGCATGGACATAAAAGTGCTTCGGAGGATAATGCTGTGCAGGCTCGATTAGGAGATGTTTTGCAAAAGATAATCTGCAGCCAATTCAAGCCATCTAACTTGTTCGGGAGTGTCTGAGCTTTGCTTTCGGTAAGGAATGAAAGGGAATGCTTTGTTCCCACTTGTCTTCTCCCATACTCTGCTTCTGCTGACGGGTCCTTCCCCTTCCCAGAGAAGTGATACAAAGGATTCCATGTCCGTGGAGAACAAAGGCAAAGGCTGGATGGGAAAGTTATTGTCTCAGCTAGGTCAAATTGCATCCTCATCTTGGTTCAGCAATCTTTCTTTCAGGTCACCGCTGGGCCCAGGAATCTGATCCCTTGTATCCATTCCAAAAGAAAGAAAGCTTTTCTTTTTGTCCTAGCTGTATAACTGAAGGCAAAGTTCCCACACCAACAGGTGTACATTTGTGGCTGTTTTCTCTCTAGAGCAGCCTTTTCCAACCTTTTGAGTGCAGAGGAGGCCCTGAAATAAATTTTCAGGCTTCGAGGGCCCCCGGAAGTGATGTCAGCTGGATATCTGCCATGCGCTCAGAAGAGACATGTCACCAGAAGTGATGTCATCACCAGCACCCTTCAATCTCCTTTCACTCCCTCCCCCTACCTTTACTACTACTACGGTGGCTCCGCCTCATGTAGGCTGGAAAGAAGGGCAGGAACTGAGAAGACATCCTGGACCCCCCATACAATGCCACAACTGACTCCCCTCTTTGATTTTTACATCCATGGCCTACCCACTGAGCCCTCCGGACTGAGGTTGCCAATTCCCTACCTTGCAGCCAAATCCTTTAAGGCAGGAGGGGAAAGACCACTAACCTCCATGAACTCCTGTTGGGAATTCCTGCTCTAGAACTTTGTAGCTCTAGAGAACTATGCAAGCCCCTTGTTTGGCACATGACACAGAACCATAGAGTTGGAAGGGTCCTCCAGCATCATCCAGTCTAACCCCCTACAGAATGCAGGAACTTCACAACTACCTGCCCACCCACAATGACCCCAATTCCATGCCCAGATGATGCCCCCTCCCCCAAAACAGAATCTCTGGCCAATCTGAAATGACCCACTTTTTAAAATTTTGGAGCATCTGGTCTGAGGAAGAGTTCTGGAGAACTCAAAGTATTGGACACTGTTATATGAAATGTATGGCTTCTCCTAATGAAATAAAGTATTTTGTGGATTGCAGTTTGCTTTTGGACATGATAGGCCATTTTTAGGGTGGCTACAATTACAAGGACTTTAGCCCACAGGGGTTGTCAGCCTTCAGGAGGTGGCTGAAGATCTCCTGGGATTACAACTGATGTTCAAGTGAAACAGATCAGTTTACCTGGAGAAAGTGGCCATTTAGAAATGTGGACTGTATGGCATTATACTCCACTAAAGTCCCTAAAGTCTAAATCTAGGGTTGCCAGGCCCCCCCCCCCGGTCCATTGGTGGGGGATGGGGGAGAGTATCACCAGATCCTGGTTGGGAAACACCTGGAGATTTGGGGGTGGAGCCTGAGGAGGACATAGACTACTGTGGGGCACAATGCCATAGGGTTCTTTTCTCCAGGGGAACTGATCTCTGTAGTATGAAGTAGGCTGTGTTTCCAGAGAGGTCCTATCCCCAGGTCCCACCAGAAACCTGGCATGCCTGCCTAATCCCAGTTTGGTGTAGTGGTTAGGAGTGTGGACTTCTAATCTGGTGAGCCGGGTTTGATTCCCTGCTCCCCCACAAGCAACCAGCTGGGTGACCTTGGGCTCACCACAGCACTGATGAAGCTGTTTTGACTGAGCTGTAATACCTCACGCACCTCACAGGGTGTTTGTTGTGGGGAGAGGAAAGGGAAGGTGAATGTAAGCCACTTTGAGACTCCTTTGGGTAGAGAAAAAGCAGCTTATAAGAAGGACTTCTTCTTCTTCTTCTTCTTCTTCTTCTTCTTCTTCTTCTTCTTCTTCTTCTTCTTCTTCTTCTTCTTCTTCTTCTTCTTCTTCTTCTTCTTCTCCCCCAAATTCTACAGGTATTTCCCAACCTGAAGTTGGTAACTCTACCCATGGAACATGACTTTCCCAGCTCCTTTTTCTGCAACAGGCCAAAATGCCCCATGAAACGTGGTTCCCAGTGGGCTCATTTTGAAGCACAGGACTGTGTTGACTTGGACATGTGTATAGAGAACACAGGCATCTGACTGCATTTAGGAACTCTTTTTCTTTTTCAGTTAGCAACATGGGTCAGAAAAATGCTACAGTTATGTTTTGGGACCAAGTCAAACTATAAGCGATGAATGTCAACATCACAAAAGTCTAGCTTAATCCAACGAATATGAATCTCACAGCAAGTACACTACTCTACTGCAATGAATTAAGAAAACAAATAACCCTCGACGCTCTTAAACCAGTGAGGAATGGAGTTCCAAAACCTACTATAAAGGTTGTTTTATTAAAAGCTGTAGCCTCAGGCTATTGTCAGTGTGACAGTATCTTTAAACATCTAAGAACCAAAAGCAAGAAAAATAAGGTATTGATTCCTCACCTGGGCTACTATATGTATTAAAAAAAGACTCATTGCAGACTTTTTACTTACCGTATTTGTTTCTTTTTTTTTTTCACTGCACTTTAATAGTTTGAGAAAAAGCCTTTTGGAAGGTGTTCAAGAATATCGATACGTAAGGATCTTTCTTTCTTTCTTTCTTTCTTTCTTTCTTTCTTTCTTTCTTTCTTTCTTTCTTTCTTTCTTTCTTTCTTTCTTTCTTTCTTTCTTTCTTTCTTTCTTTCTTTCTTTCTTTCTTTCTTTCTTCCTTCCTTCCTTCCGTCCTTCCTTCCTTCCTTCCTTCCTTCCTTCCTTCCTTCCTTCTCCCACTTTCACTCTACTGTGAATCTTCACAGAAAAGAAGTTTGGTGAGAGTTTGAAAGGGACAGTTTTGTCTTCACTAGGAAAGTTCAGTGTCGGTCCTGAAGGAGACCGAATGAGATGGAAGGAGATGGAAATCCGAACTATATTGTTAGTGCAGAAACACAATCTAATGACAAATCTCATTTTCAATGCACCCACTATTAAAACCAGGGGGAGTCAAACTGTGGCCCTCCAGATGTCCATGGACTACAATTCCCAGGAGCCCCTGCCAGCATTTGCTGGCAGGGGCTTCTGTGAATTGTAGTCCATGGACATCTGGAGGGCCACAGTTTGACTACCCCTGGTTTAAACTGTGATAATTTCTATGCACTAGGAACATTCTCAGCCTTCTGACCCTAATAGAAGACATTTTAAAAAAAGAGTTTTTAAAAAGAAGTAGAAAGAGGAAGGACACCCCCAAATGAGGATGCGTCTTCTAAAAAGAGGACACCTGGTAACCCTGTCATATTGCCTGATGGTCTGAGTTCTTTTGGGATACCGGGCATCACCCGTGATGCTCGTCTGGGTCTTCAGCTGGCCCAGATTCCCATTTCTTAAAAAAATTACAATTGATAGGCTCGAGAAGTGGGCTAAGCTGAATAAAATGAAATTCAGTAGGGACAATAAAATTAAATAAAATAGCTGCTTCACGGCTCCCGAATGGCCCCTTCGAGTTTTTATCCCGGACTCGCCCCGCCCCTTTCACCGCCCACAATGCCCTTACTCCTTTATTTTTCCCGCCTCCACGGGAGCGGTTTACAGATTCTATGATTCTATGATTCTATGACTCAGTCTTGAGATCTTAGGCAAAATGTACAGGCAATATTCTGTCCCTGTCATTAATCTGGGGGAAAAAGAACTTGCTCTGCTTTCCACCGACATGTTTGCTACATCTTTCTCTGAGAAGCTGTGATGCTGTCTGCAAAGGAAGCCAGAGTGAATCTTGGCAGGAGAGTGAGGTTTGGAAGATTTTTCCTTTGATCCTCCTCCAATTTCGTTTGGTGCAGTCATTGCCAGGAGCAGGAACAAAACAAATCTCGCTGTGGGAGCCCAGGGAGAGACTCGGGAGGACATGATCGACAACCAGGCTCTGATAACATTTGAAATTTCTTTTTTTGTGTTTGTGGGGGGGGGGATTGATTTGAGTTTTTCCTTTTTCTATAGACACTTGTTTGCTTGATTAGATATCTATGTTTCTTAAGAATTAGCAGGATATTGCGTTACATCTAATTGCCTTCCCCAGAAATGTCTTTGCAAAATACTGGAAGAAAGACATAATCCTCCAAATTGAAGAATGGATTAACAAAAATAAAGAGAGAGAGAGCGAGAGCGAGCGAGCGAGCGAGCGAGAGAGAGAGAGAGAGAGAGAGAGAGAGAGAGAGAGAGAGAGAGAGAGAGAGAGAGAGAGGAATTAAGTTGACGGTATTGAGAAATGGCAGGAATGTGAAACATATTGAGACAATCTGGAAACTGCCTCATCAAAGGCTGAAAGATTTAATCTCTCTCTCTATTTCTCTCTCTCTATTTCTCTCTCTCTCTCTCTCTCTCTCTGCAAATTCAAGAGATACTCCTCTGAAATGTATTGTTGTGTTTGAAATTTTAAAAATAAATAAATAACATGATGAACCTTTGTTCCTAAAATGAATGGAAGCATTCCAGAAAAGTCATGCTCGTTTAGGGGGCCATGCTTCCTGACCACTGGGAGGGAAAACCCAACCAAAAGCCTTAATCAATATCTGGATTGGTAAATGGACTGGTAGCATCCATTGATACCTGGAGCTTCCGCAAAAGCTGTACATTCCTTGAACACTCTGAAAACCAGGCCTGGGACTGAGAGTTGGGGTGGGGAGGGAGGGAGAGAAAAGAATAGGACAAATATGGTCAAAAGGCAATTAACCGCCCAGATACATACTTTATAGTGGGGAAGTATTTTCCATGCTGCCACCTGGTGGCCAGATGGAAGACCAAGAAGGGTTTGATTTATACCCCGTTTTTCACTACCAGAAGTCTCAAAGTGGCTCAAAATCACCTTCCTTTCCCTCCACAACAGATACCCTGTGAGGGAGGTGGAGCTGAGAGAGCTACGACAGAACACCTTTGCAAGAACAGGTCTAAGAGAACTATGACTAGCCCAAGGTCACTCAGTTGGCTGCATGTGGAAGAGCAGGGAATCAATCCCAGTTCTCCAGATTAGAGGCCACCTCTCTTAACCATTACACCAAATGGGCTTTCTAAGTAAAACTCCATTGCTCGTTAAGTTTAATCATTTTTACCCATGATAGATGTAGATTTGTCAGCCAAACACTATAGCAGGAGAACTCCTGGTAGTAGTCCCCCCCCCCCGATCCCCTCTGCTCCTTGGTAGGGTAGCAGAGAGGAAATGGGGGAGGAGACACTGTCCTATTGGATGGTGTGACATCATTTCCAGAATGAACCCTGGAGTTATGAACAGCTGATCTAGGATTCAGAGGAAACTCTATGGTAAAACAATAGAGTTGAATGTGGAAATGATGTCATACTAGCAACATGACAATAACCTCCATGTTTCCTTATCTTCCCCACCCCAAGTCTTCTATTAGAGCCAGTTTGGTGTAGTGGTTAGGAGTGCGGACTTGTAATCTGGCATGCCAGGTTCGATTCTGCGCTCCCCCACATGCAACTAGCTGGGTGACCTTGGGCTCGCCACAGCACTGATAAAACTGTTCTGACCGGGCAGTGATATGAGTGCTCTCTCAGCCTCACCCACCCCACAGGGTGTCTGTTGTGGGGAGAGGAATGGGAAGGCGACTGTAAGCCGCTTTGAGCCTCCTTCGGGTAGGGAAAAACGGCATATAAGAACCAACTCTTCTTCTTCTTCTTCTATTAGGAATCAGCCAACTCGCTAGAAACCCTAGATAGATGACAAAGCCTTTGAAAACTCAAGCCCCAAATCACGCTAGAACCTTCATTAACTGATTTACATGTTGCTAGCTTTAATGTTTCCGAGCTTCTTTGTCAGCCACAGCTATGAACAAGAGGATCCATCTTGAGAAAAGAGAAACAATAGTGAAAAGCCCTCCCCAGAAGGAAAAAGAGCTTCATAGAATAGAATCATAGAATCATAGAGTTGGAAGGGGCCATTCAGGCCATCTAGCCAAACCCCCTGCTCAACGCAGGATCAGCCCAAAGCATCCTAAAGCATTTCTTTAAAAATGAGAGAAAAGACTGCAGAAAGAAAAGAGGGATCAGGGTTCAGGATATTTTGACACCCTCTATTGTCAGGTTACCATCCTCCAGAAAGGGCGTGGAGTTCTCTTGGGATTACAACTGCTCTCCATCTCAAAGTCTTCCACAACTTCCAAGTTGTAAGTGGCAGCTTTGCTTAATATCGTAAATTGGATAATGGTTTTCCCACCCCTTCCTTAGCAGTAAATTCAGGAGCTGCCTGCAGAGTCAGTTATTACTCTAAAGGAAGATGGGAAGGCAGTTCCTGCTCCTTTTAACTAGCCAGTGTCTTTGGTTTATGATCTCTTCCGTGCCTCGGTAATGTGATTTTTATTCAAAGTGTAGCTCTGAGGAAGGCGGATTAAGGTTACCCTTTTAATTAAGTCAATAAATGATTGAATAGAATGCCTTCTCCCCCTGCCTTAATTATGGCACCTGAGGATCAGGCAAATAAATATTTTCCTTCACAGAAGAGGAAAAGGCAGAGCATCTGAAGCCAACTACATCAGATGGAGGTAAGTGCTGGTGACTGAAGGATATCTGACTGAAAAACACAGGCCCTGCACAGCAAATTTCACACAGTGTTATTTTCACAGTGGGATCAATGGATTGGGTAGATTTGTCTGGTATTCTGGCAATAGACAAGACTTGTTTGGGGACAGCACAGTCAAAAAGCTCTCCGCATCCTGAAGACCCACCAGGACATGATATCCTAGTACTAATTGCTGAGTAACAGGGAGAGCCCGAATGACCATGTACTCTAGGGCTGCCAAACCTGTGTCTGGAAATCCCAGGAGTTTGAGGAAGGGAGGGGCATGGAAAAGGGGAGCATCGCATGGCATGGTCACATCACTTCCTAGTGATGTGATGCCACCATGCCATGTGATATTGTAAGAATTCCCCACACATATGTTACAGACCATAGAGATTGGGAGAATCCTAGAACACTGAGGGTGTGGCTCCTGGAAGTGACTTGTTGCCATGGGCAACCTGAGAAGCCTAGTGTACTTTGCTACTTCCTCAGGATACTCTACCAAAATCAAAATGGGAGATTGACCCATAGCCCAAGGGTCTAGATCTCTGCTTCCTTCAGTTTCCTGGAGAGAGAGAGCGCGAGAGAGAGAGAGAGAGAGAAACATTATCTGCTTCTGCCCCTGTCACTAAAATGTGGACCATCCATTGCTGGGAACAAAGACGATACCTTACCTGATCCATTTGTGACATTCTCCATCATTCTCCATGACTTGTCTTCATGAAGTTGGCTTGAACTTATCTGATGTATATTTAACCACTTTTTGAACATTTGTTTAAAAAGAACTCTGTCAAAGCAGAAGTATAGACATGAGAGAATAATGGCAAATGTCACTTGGTGGGGACCTTTCCTGTCAAAACCTGCCTTGCACATCCCCTCTTAATTGAGGGAGTTCACAAACTGACAAGATACTGCAGGATTCTTTGAGGGCAAATTGACACGAACTGAAAATAATGAAAGTTAGGATGCGGAAAACCTTCACAAGATGCTTTGTTATTCCCATCAAACTGCTTTTGGGGGCCTTTGAAACCTGCCCGAGCAATTTTGCTACTCCGAGCCAAGGTCGGGCTTCATTTGAAATTTCTCCAGTGCTTTTCCTCAGGTGGAACCCTTAAATTCACATCCAGTTTCACCTGAGGTAATTCTAACAAGGACATCTGTTGTAGCAGAAGCTAACTGATAGCCCTCCTTGCTTCTGGTGAGACAGAGTGGAAATTAGAAGGGGAAAAAAATAATCCATGCTTGTTAGAGGCATCCAACGCAGTAACTTACACTGAGTCCAATACTTTAAAAATGAATTATGTGGGGTGGCAACCTACCAGGCCACTCAACCAATGGTTCCACCACAAGGAGCCTTCCTCTAGTGGAAGAACTTCTTTCGTCTTTGCATCAGAAGAAGGGTCAGAGCATTTTTTAATTAATTTACTTTTAGACTTATGCCCTGTTCCCTCACCCTGGGTCACAGGACTCAGGGCAACTCACAACATAAGTATAAGTAGTTTCCATGGCTGCATATTGCTTCCATTTGGAGATTTTCAGTCACAGGAAAGCTTATTGCCTGGCTAGTTGCCAAAGTCCTCTACCTAACAGACAGGGTATGTCTACATGGATCAGGGGAGATAGAAACACATTTTCTTCTCCGTTGCCCCTTTTACCAGGAGCCTCATTCCAGGTTTATTCTCCCTTCTCTTAGTAGGCACCCTAGGTGATCAGATTTGGCATATGCAAAATTGCTCCTTATAGATGGAAATCCACAGGTATCATCTCTTCCTGCAAAGCTTTGCGCGGCAGCTTTCTGAATTTGCCAGTTACTGGTGACAAGTTTATTTACACAATGTACTATTTTAATGTTCTTTTAGCTACCGTCAAGGCATAGTCTCTTCTGAACATGTCCCTCTCGCTGAATCTTATCGGATGAGTGAGGCTAATTTGTTATTATATTCTGATGGAATCTGTGCTGGTCTATGACTGAAAGGAAGATTGATTACTGATTGCAGTCTATAATCAGATTGCAATCTGCAATCGGGCCTCAATGAGGGCCAGAGCCTTCTCGGTCCTGGCCCCCACCTGGTGGAACGATCTCCTTGAAGAGATCAGGGCCCTGCCCAAACTTCTCACAATTTTGCAGGTTCTACAAAAGGGGGCATCTCCACCAGGCATTTGCTTGAGGCTGACCAGCCCCAAAACATCTGCTGTTCCCCCCTCCCCCAGACACCCCCTTCCATGACCCAACAATCCGACCTACCCAAGGTCTTGTGAATGTTACTGTTCCTATTAAAAAATGGTTAAATTATGATTTGTTACATTTGTTACAATGTTCCATGTAATTACCCTGCAACATTCTGTGTAAACCACCCAGAGCCATATGGAAGGGGGGTATGAAATCTAAATAAATAAATAAGATAATCAGTAAATAAATAAGTAAATAAGTAAATATAAATACATACAAAATAATTATGTTACAATCTAGACAATGGGACCCTCATTGAGTCATTATGAGGGAAACATGCCAACATTAGCAGAGCAGTCTGTTGTGATATGGCCCTATGCCATTTGGAGCTGTGTGTCAGTGGTAGAGCATCTGCTTAACATGAGATCCCAGGTTCAATCCCCAGCATCTCCATTTAGGAGGCTCAAATAGTAGCTGATATGAAAGAAGACCTTGGCTTGAGATCCTGGAGAGTAGCTGCCTGTCTAACTAGACAATGCCAGTTTCGATGGACCATGGATGTGGGTCAATACAAAGCACCAGCATTTGTTCATGCAACTGATGTGTATTTGCATAAAATACATCTTCTGATCAAGGCTATGGTCTTCCCAGTTGCAATGTATGGCTGTGAAAGTTGGACCATAAGGAAGACCGAGCGTCAAGTAATTGAGGCTTTTGAACTCTGGTGCTGGAGAAGACTCTTGCGAGTCCCTTGGACTGCAAGGCGAATAAACTGGTCAGTCCTAGAGGAGATCAGCCCTGCCTGCTCCTTAGAAGGCCAGATCCTGAAGATGAAACTCAAATACTTTGGCCACCTCATGAGAAGGAAGGACTCCCTGGAGAAGAGCCTAATGCTGGGAGCGATTGAGGGAAAAAGAAGAAGGGGATGACAGATAATTAGGTGGCTGGATGGAGTCACTGAAGCAGTCGGTGCAAACTTAAATGGACTCTGGGGAATGGTAGAGGACAGGAAGGCCTGGAGGATCATTGTCCATGGGGTCGCAATGAGTCGGACACGACTTCGCACCTAACAACAACAACAAAGCTTTTGTGTGCATGCAAACTTAGCAACAACATCTTCAGAGTGTACACTGTATTTACTTCTGTAATTTACATGTTAGTGTAATGGTTCTATTAATTGTATTGTCGTCCTTGGACTTTTAGATGCCTGTATTGGTTCTATTAATTTTATTGTTCCTTTGATCATGCTAATAAAGACTAGATTGATTGATTGACTCTTGCATTTGACCAAACCATGGGTTTTAGAATTCAAGTTGGGCCCAAACGTGACTGGAACAAAGTTAAGATGTAATCTGAAGAAGGTGAGAGTCATGACAAAAATGGCTGTTTCACAGGCTATGCTGATCACTTTTGAGGAATATGGGTAGATGCTTAGTTGGGAGGCTTGACGTCCTGCTGTTTGGATCCCCTTGTGATCACTAGATGTGGATATCTCCCTCGTATATTGTTGACTGATCAGCAAGCTGACCTTCATTGGTTATGACAGTAGCTGCACAACAGTGCTTGCATAGTCAACTTTTAGATGTCTGCCTGTCTGTTCTCTTACATCCCAGCATCAATACTCCTCAGACATAGTTATTTTCTCCGGAACCATGAATTATTGCTAAAGTAGAACCTATGTGGTGTGATGGTTAAGATTTGATGGGCTCTGATCTGGAGAGCCAGGTTTAATTCCTCCCTCCTCTACACAGAGCCTGCTGGATGACATTGGGCCAGTCACAGTTCTCTCAGAGCTCTCTCAATTTTACCTACCTCTCAAGGTGCCTGTGCTTGGAAGTGGGGAGGTGAGCCACCTTGAGACTCCTCAGGGGAGACAAAAGCTGAGTATTAAAACCAACTCTTATATTTATTTATTCGTAATTTGATTTTCATTCCTTTTCCTGTCAAAACCTGTCTCACATGTCCAGTCTTAAATGCCAGATTTTGCCATCTACCCCTCCTCATTCTTTGATGTTCTCATTAATGAATTCGGGGCTCAGGGCATAGCCAAGCCAACATGGTTTTCACAATCACAATTCTTACATTCAGAGCTCACAGAAGCATTTGTAGCAGTATGTTCCTTAGCATAGCCTTTCCTTCAGAAAGACGACGTCTCAGTCAGCATGCCCACTGTAACAGAAGCCCAGTGGTTGAATGGTAACAGCTATTACAGCTTGTGAAATTAATTCATTGACTTATTATGTATCAGAGCCTCTCGTGGCGCAGAGTGGTAAGGCAGCGACATGCTGTCTGAAGCTATCTGCCCATGAGGTTGGGAGTTTGATCCCAGCAGCCGGCTCAAGGTTGACTCAGCCTTCCATCCTTCCGAGGTCGGTAAAATGAGTATCCAGCTTGCTGGATGCTAAACAGTAATGACTGGGGAAGGCATTGGCAAACCATCCCGTATTGAGTCTGCCATGAAAACGCTGGAGGGCGTCACCCCAAGGGTCAGGCATGACCCGGTGCTTGCACAGGGGATACCTTTACCTTTTTACCTTATTATGTATCAGCTTATCAACCACTTGTTTTTCTCACTCTGGCATGGCATATGGGATCTGTTCATGGTCTGAACACATTTCTTTCTTGTGAGACAATGAGGAAATACAGCTTTTGTTTTTATGTTGCTCCAAAGTTAAATTAAGCTCTGGTTTTGCTGCTAGAGTTTAAAAAGAAACAATTACTGGCAGGTAAAGAATCTCATCACAGTTTAGCTGTCATTGTCTTGTCTCGGGGTAAATGAGTCCTTTATATACTTATCAAGGTCTTTCTGCAGTGAATGAACTACACAAACAATAGACAGGGGTGGGGGTGGGGAGGCAATACATTAAACGTGTAAGGTTTAATGAAATGTCAGCAGAAATGTCAGTAGTCTTTAAAAAGAATCTAACTGCAGCCTGACAAATCATGGCCTTTGTGGTTCATATAGTGAGTATTTATGTGGCCAGATCTTTGATTGAAAGAAGCTGTGATGGAACATACAAGATTTAATGCAGGCTTTCTCAACCAGGGTTTCATGAAACCCTGAGTTTCTTGATGGCCCTGGAAGGGTTTCCTGCATGGCTGGGAGTTATTTACGTTTTAATATCTATATTTTTAAATTTGTTAAACATTTATGGGGTCAGATGATCATATATGGTCATGTCAACCTGCCTCCCAAAATGGCCAATGATGGGCCTTGGAGGAGGTGGGAAGGGGAGAGGTCCTGAGTGGCCGTGTCCACAGCTATGCTTCCCAACCATATTCTGCATGATCATGGCTCTTCTGGAACTTCTTGAAACCTTAAGAATGTTTCGGGGGTTTCTCAACAGTATAAAAACTGAAAAGGCTGAACTCATGTGCATAAATGCAGGCAAATAACTGGGAAATCCTGCAGGAGCAGTAAAGGGGACAGCTAAATAGCTTAGCAAGGTTAGGGATCTCCCTTTATTTCAAATTAATCCCTTCTTGTCTCTGATTTGGCTTATTGAGGTTTTCCTGGTTCTTCTGACAAGTTAGGTCTCTTCCTCTCTCCCAGCTAGTATTTATATATAAATCTCCTAACTTTTGGGGGGAGATTATATGTGGATCACTGTGGGTGGGCAGGTAGTTGTGAGTTTCCAGCATTCTGCTGGGGGTTAGACTAGATGACCCAGGAGATCCCTTCCAACTCTATGATCCTTCTCTTTCCTATAAAATATGTTCTCCCCTACAATAAATCTGTTTGGTCCATAATCACCATGCGCTCAGCTTTTCTGCATTTTAGAGTCTGCCGACACCTCTGACCAGGAAAAAAAACCCCTAGTATCAGCAGTTCACTCAATTAAAAACTCCATAAGTACAGGACCGTCTCTGGGACGACACCCAAATGGGTGTCTCTTTGCCCAGATTCTTACTTTCAGCTTCATCACCCTGCTCAAAGAGTGCTTCTGCTATTGGACATGGAGTTGAGACAAACGGTCAGACCCCAGCCACCACCTCACGGCAGTCAGCAGACCCTAGCCCTGGAAGATGCCTGACAGGTGGGTTCATGCAAACTTGCCGGTGGGCTGTGGCAAGCTTGTTCCTTCTCTTACCTGCTTAGTTGGGGCTGGGGACAGATCAGGGGGGAGCCCCTTTTCCAGAGTCTTTTATGCATCCCATCCCATCCTTCCTAGGTCAGAAAAAGAGCACGGGTGGTAGGGGTGGGAAATGCCATCAAATCCCAGCTTATTTAGGGTGACCCCACGGTTTCTATACTGGAGACTTTGTGCCAGGCTGCAGACCAGAATTTGAGTTGGGGCATATTGCCCCACCTCTTACTGTTCTTGCCCATGGGAGCATTTGGCACCTTGTCTGCCCTGGATTTGTGCTCCTGCACGGGAGCTGGGACAGCAAAGTTCCCAGTGCGGAAATGGTTCCCATCAGGTTTTCAATGCAAGAGATGGTCAAAGGTGGTTGGCCATTGTCTGCAATCCTGGATTTCCTTAATGGTCTCCCTTCCAGGAGACCATTAACCAGGGCCGACCCTGCTTAGCTTCTGAGATCTGATGAGATCAAGCTAGCTTGGACTGTCTAGCTCAGGGCAAAGGATGGAAGAGGAGACTAAAACCCCTTCTCTATACCCATGATGGTCCTAATCTGAAAGGTGTGCCATGTACAAGTAGAGACATCAACACTGGCTTGGGAAATACCTGGAGACTTTGAGGGTGAAGCTGGGAGTGGCAGGATTTGTGGTGGGGAGGGACCTTATTAGAGTGTGATGCTATGGAGTCCACCTTTTGAAGCAGCCATTTTCTCCAGAGTAGCTGAGCGATGAGCTATAATTCCAGCTATAATTCCACTGGCATCTCCATGTACACAGAAACTGAGGAGAAAACTGCACCTTCTGTAATGGGTGAATCGGGATGAAGCTTGACTCAGATTTCTGCCTCTACAACTGGGTGACATAAACATTCACCGATTCTCACTGGAGCATGTGACTTCTGGTGCTTATAGAAACTCTGCTGTCAGGACTTGAGGACGAAATTAAAGCCGGTTAAAAGAGGCATTTTCAGGTAAGGTGATCACGCTGTGCAACCTTCGAAAGGCAAGCCGAGCACCAGGGCTGAGCTGGGATTGCCTGCCGCTTGTTGAGCTGTAGAGAGAGTTGACCGAATCACCAGCTGCTCATCAGAAATGCACCAGTATCCTCAGGCAGTCCAGGAGAGCTTGCAACTCCCACTGCCCTGTCAGATCGTTTCCATACTCAGAAGGGAAACACCCGGTCAACAGGAAGGGAGCTGACTGCTTCCGCATGAGCACACAAATCTCTCCAGTGGAGCACATGGTTTGGCACTGCAGGTATGAACCATGATGAAGGGCATAATGGAGGGGAGAGGAAGCAAAGGTGGTGTCGGGGAGTGAAGTTGGCAAGGATAAGCCAGAACAAGTTTGGAATCCGGTGGCACCTTTAAGGCCAGCAAAGCTTTATTCAGGGGTTTAGCTTTCGTGCGTATGCACATTTCCTCAGAGAATGAAATGGAAATCGCCCGACAACACATATAAGGAGAGAGTCAATTAGCAATGCATTAGTAAACAGCATCATGAAAAAATCCAATAAACAAGCAGTATGAGGAAGATGGTGAGCCAATTCAAGAGCCTTGCTAGAATAACAAACTGAGTTTATAAGGTTGTCCTGTGGGTTCAACTCCAGTTCGAAAACCTAGTAGAGGGAATGCCATTTTGGGCTGTATCAACAGAGGCATCACATCAAAATCACAAGATGCCATAGTCCCATTGTATACGGCACTGGTCAGACCACACCTGGAGTACTGTGTGCAGTTCTGGAGGCCTCACTTCAAGAAGGACGTCGATAAAATTGAAAGGGTACAGAGGAGAAAGGTTGTCACTTGGAGGAGGGCAGGATGCTGTTTCCGTTGGCTGCAGATGAGAGGACGCGCAGTAATGGGTTTAAACTTCAAGTACAACGATATAGGCTAGATATCAGGAAAAAAAATTTCACAGTCAGAGTAGTTCAGCAGTGGAATAGGCTGCCTAAGGAGGTGGTGAGCTCCCCCTCACTGGCAGTCTTCAAGCAAAGGTTGGATGCACACTTTTCTTGGATGCTTTAAGATGCTCTGGGCTGATCTTGCGTTGAGCAGGGGGTTGATGGCCTGTATGGCCCCTTCCAACTCTATGATTCTATGATTCTATGATTCTATGAATAGCAATGTCAGGATGAATGAATAATGCTTTAGGATAGGGGTAGTCAAACTGCGGCCCTCCAGATGTCCATGGACTACAATTCCCAGAAGCCTGCTTTAGGATGATGCTTGTAATCTGCTGCTATTGGGGACCAAGCACTAGGGCAGATGGATCTTTCAGATCTTCTATTCTTGTCGCCTAGCACTATATTGCTTTCTTCATCTTTTTTAAGGTTTCAGATTTCTCTGCAAGCCTGAGGGTCCCCGTGAATTTGAAGAAAAATCTCCCTTCTGTCAATGTGGCTCTACTCCACAGATTTAAGTATCTGTTTAGAGGCTAAGTGGAAAATTAACTGTATTGATACTAAACAAAATTAACAAAGATTGTTAATCAATTAAACAGTTTATCATTATAAGAGGATGTTCCCAGTTTTATGTGCTCCTATGTTGGAAGGACAGGATATTCTAGAAGCTGGATCCTTGGTAAGAAATGCTAGTGGTTTGATTAAAACATTTTATAGAAGATGTTCTGAGAAACATTTCATAGATCTCTTTGCATAAAAGATACAACTTGTGCAATGTACCCAAAGCAAGCAAGGGGGGAAAAAAATCCAATTTCTTTTTCCTGGAGCTGTAATCCAAAAGAGGTTACTCTCTAGGTGTCATTTAGTTTTCATGGAAACAAAGTTTGCAGAAAAGAAACACATGGACTGCAAATGTGACAATGAAATCCATTTGAGTTGTTCTTTTCAAGTATGCTCTGCAAAGCTGTTCTCTTTCCCTCCATTATTTGGAGGGAAAGAGAACAACTTTTATTTTTATTTTTTTGTGAACCATGCAGTTGACTCCTTTTCAAACTCTACGCCCAAAAAAGAAATCATTGTCAATTGATGTGGTTTTGATTTTTCCCCCTGCTTGTATATTCTGAGCGTTTAGAGCCTTGAACACACAGCAGTTGTACCGCATATTACTAACCTGTCTTTTAGACTTAATATTTTGTCTAAGAGAAAAAGTAAATATTAGAACTCATCAAAAAAGAAGAAGGAAAAGTAGTGTCATTTCCACAAAGTTAAAAACAAAAAGCAAATAGCTCCCAGAGGGGTTGTGCAAATGTTCAGGGGTAGTCAAACTGCGGCCCTCCAGATGTCCGTGGACTACAATTCCCAGGAGCCCTTGCCAGCATTCGCTGGCGAATGCTGGCAAGGGCTCCTGGGAATTGTAGTCCACGGACATCTGGAGGGCCGCAGTTTTACTATCCCTGGTTGAGATGGCCTTAAATGGGGATTAGACAGATTCATGGGCGGTAGATCTACCAATGGCTACCAGCCATAGTAAAGGGAAACTCCCTATGAATGTAGGCAGATTAGGGCTTAGACAAGACGTTCTCAACAGGGGTTTCGTGAAACCCTGGGGTTTCTTGACCAACCCAGAAGACTTTCTCTCCAAAGATGGCTCATGGCGAGTTACAAGCATCTGATAAACCCCCCCCCAATAAAAACACATTAAAATGGACAACAATCACAGAGAAAAGCCCAAGCAACATGGCAAAAGTGACTCTATACAAACTCTCCCCACGCTGCACCTAGCCTCTATCTCTGGAAGGATGGAAAGAGGGTCAAGATCTCAGACTGATTGCTGGCTGACCAGGGTGGGGGGGAGGGAGAGAGGCTTGATCTTCTTCGCTACCCTGGCCTCAACCGTAGACCAGGCAGAAGAGCTCCGTTTTGCACGCCCTGTGGAATGCTAAAAGCTCCCGCAGGGCCCCAGCTGACCTGGGAGCTTGTTCCACCAGGTAGTGGTGGATTTTAGCTACCAAGTCACACTGCTGACTCACTTTCAGTGTCTGGTCTACTAAGACCCCTAGATTCTTTTCACACATACTGCTGCCAAGACAAGCCTCGCCCATCCTAAAGTGATGCATTTGATTTTTTCTACCGAAATGCAGAACGCACACACACACACACACACACACACACACACTGCAATCATAAGGAGAATTATACCTTTCCAAACCCATTTACTTGAATAAGGTTTAACTCTGTTTAGGATTTCCCCAAAGCATTATTTGGGAGGGATTTTTAAAAATCATGAAATTAGTTCAGTCTCCATTCATTCGTGACAATAAGAATGCTAAAGACTTAATGGATTGTTGCAAATGCAATACCCTGGCAAAAAAAAAAAAAAACAAAGGTCGTGGGGTGGGAATGAAAGAGAGAATCCATTGTTAAACATTTTCGAAGGAGTCTTCAGTTCTCCTGCCAAGTGTGCTGCATTACTGCTGAGAAAGCTCTATGGCTTAGTCAGTGTGATATTAAACAATAGAAATGAATGAATGAATAAAATACGGAGTTTCACAACATGCCACATTTTATCATTTCATCCGTCATCCCAGCTTCCCGTCATCAGGTGGCCACACAAACTTGAAATGCCAGCTCTGCATTAACGTTTTGAGAGGTGGAATTTTCTTTTTAAAGTATAATAGAAAACTCCTTAAGCTGCAACATCTGTCTAGGTAGGCTACTGGATTTCTTATCCACATCGGTATGACTTCACACCCCACCCCACCCCACCCCCTTCCATACACGCACACACAACACATACAGTCACACTCACACAATTCGAGTTTTGCTTCCCTGTTCTTGAGTCGTTTTCTGTTTGGCCACACTGATTTTCCCCCTGGCTATAAAGATGAAATCGTTCAACAATATTTTGTAATATTCTATTCATTCGTTCGTTCGGTCGTTCATTCATTCAGATTCTTATACCGCCCTTCACTACGGCTCTGGGCGGTTTACATAAAACAGTTTAGAACCTTTCCATAGAACAATATCAATATAACAATAACAAATGGCATACAGCATACTTATGGTACAAAACCGGGAAGAAACAGATGGGCAGCCTTTTTGGCCCAGGCACAAGAAACTCCACAATGCACCTGTGACGATGTTGGTGTGTCAGCAGAGAAAAAAGGAGGAGGAAGATGAGGGCTGAACTTGGCCATAGCCAATAGCAGTAGGTCCCTCCCTCCCTGTTGCCGTCATATAGGCATGCCTCAGAACCCTGGGTAGGGGAGGGGCCATTGCTCAGTGGTAGAGCATATGCTTGGCATGCAGAATAGGGATGAGCGGAAAACCAGGGAAAGGAGGTTCGGTGCCCGATTCATGGCTGAACCACCAATGGAACCATGGTGTGGCCCTGCAAACCCCTTTGAAAGGGACCACAGTCCCACTAAATGAGGTTTGACGAAAACCTGAGAAACAGCTAAGCAGCGGCGAGAAGCTTGCTCCCTGCCATTAAGGTGCTTTGGCCTGTCTTGTATAATCCCTTTAAATTTTAAAGAGACTGCAAAAGGACACCCCAAAAACAGTTGCACAACAGTTTAAAAGCACTGCCAAACAGCACACAAAAAAAAAAAAAGCTGTGAAGTGAGGAGGCATTTTGGGATGTCTTGCAGCCCCTTTAAAAGTTTAAAGGGACTGGAAAACAGTATGACAGCAGTTTTATGAGGGGGGGGGCACTCCCTGCCATGCAGCTGTTTTGGGCTGCCTTCTGCAGTCACTTTAAAAACAGCTGCTCAGTAGACAGTTCTAACTCCATAGCAGTTTTTAGGGTGTCTTCTGCAGCTTTCACGGGGAACAGAAAGCAAGGGTTTAAGGAGACCCTGAGTAACTTTAAACCCCTGCTTTCTGCTCTTCCCATGAGCCACCATGAACCATATGAACTACTCCAAAATTTCATGGAAGTTTCTGATGATAAGCTCATCATGAACTTCTGATCCCAAACCAAGATTTGTTATGTTTTTTTGCTTCATGGTTTGGTTTGTTCTAATCCCTAATGGAGAAGCTTGCAGGACTTAGCTTTGCCAGCTCCAGTTTGGGAAATAGCTGGAGATGGGGTTGTGGGGAGCCTAAGAAAGATGGGTTTGGGGAAGGAGAGGGACCTCAGTGGGATACAATGCCATAGATTACACATTCCAATGTGGCCATTTTCTTGAGGGGAACTGATCTCTGTCATCTGGAGACCTCCATCTCGAGTTTAATAAAAGCCCCGGCTCAGCAGCTGATCTGCAAGTCTTCTGCTTGAGGTTATGAAGAGCTGCTGCCAGTCTGAGTAGAGAACATTGGCCTTAGTGGACCAAAGGGTCTGATTCAGTATAAGGCTGATTTGTGTGTTAGGATTCAGGAAGCCCAATATTGGGCCTTTTACCCCTGTGCATTAACAAAACACCACACCAAAAGAAGGGCTTGAATGAAACTGAAGGTGCAAGCATGTACATGGGGGGGGGGAAGGTAAATTTAAGGAGCTAAAAGCCATGGCTCTGGCACAGCAGGGGCAGCTTGGCTGCTATGCCCTGCTTTTTAGGAACATCTGGTCAGCCACTGCGGAAAAGAAAGGTACTAGATTAGGGCCGATTCCACATGGGCGAAAAAGGCTGAGAGGACCACTAGATGGACCACTGGATTCATAGAATTATAGAATCATAAAATAATAGAAATGGAAGGGACATCATGGGTCATCTAGTCCAACCCACGGCACTATAGAAGACACTCACAACCCTATCGCTCATCCACTGTAACCTGCCACCCCCTTGAGCCTTCACAGAATCAGCCTCTCCCTCAGATGGCTATCTAGCCTCTGTTTAAAAATCTCCAAAGATGGAGAACCCACCATCTCCCAAGGAAGCTTGTTTCACTGAGAACCCACTCTAACTGTCAGGAACTTCTTCCAAATGTTTAGATTCGTCCAAAATGGCTACCATTGTTAACAAATGCAGCAGGTCTGAACATAAAAGTGAGCTGGATGGGAAGGGATTTGGAATGCCCACCTGAGCTCCAACCCTCCCACTCCGGAAACTGAAAGCAAAGCTCAAATGGCAAAGCATAGAAATAAAGTTGGCCTCAAGTTCATTGATCTATAATTCAGCCATTAGTCATGAAATACAAAAAAAACACACACACAAAACCCAGCAGTTCTGAGGGCATTTAATGCAGATGCCATTTTCTCAAAACCAGAAGTGACAGAAAAATTGTCATCTACTCTGGAGAAAATGAGCATACCCTTTAGCTGGTGCCATACACAAACTTGAACTTTAATGGATTTCTCAAGAAAGCACATCTCACAGCAAGAATTCTTTCATCCTGCTGCAGTAATGGAGAAAATGAGTTCCTAGGAATTCTCTCCCCCCCCCCATTATTAATTTTAAAAAACCCCAATAAAATGAAATTGAATAAAATAAAATGAAGCAATGATATATTTTCAAAGCCTGCATACATACGAACTTCTGAAGCAATGTCATATGCGCTTTAAAGACACTGTGAAATCAAAGCACTGAATACATAATCCCCTTTTCCAAGATCATAATCATAAACAGGACATAATATTAAAAGTTTAATTATAATCTCTTTGCATATATGAAGATCTAGAGAAGAAGATTTTAGGTTCAAAACATTCAATTAAACATTCTCTAAACAGATGATAAATAGATGATAGCTAGCTAGATTGATAATTTATAGAAGTGTGTGAAATGCACACACACATGATGCAAAGCCTGTTGCACCCCGGAATACCACGGGTGCTAGCACATAACTTGCACTGTGACTTTACTGGGTTCTGGCGATCCTCCCCTCTCCCCATTCCATCTTGAGATCCCGTTTGGTGAAGTGGTTAAAGAATCTCAAGAACTGAGTTTGATTCCTGACTCTGCCTCCATATGCAGCCAGCTGGGTTGCCAATTTCCAGGGGGCCAGGAAACCTTCGGGAACATGAAAGACAGGATGAAAGAAAAAGAAAGAGACAGAGGAAGAATGGGAGAGGAGGAAAGGGAGGATGGAAGGAAGACATCAATTCTCCTGGAGAAGACAGCTGCTCTGGAGGAGCACTGTCCCTCCTATGCCTACCCCCATGCAGCAGTGTTCTATACAGGTCACCACTGTTCCTACCTTCCCATCAAACCCCACTTCTTCCAAAGGCAAGGCTGGGCCAGGAAGGCTGTGGGGGAAGGGTCACCTTTCTGCCGCCCCACATTTCCCAAAGGCTGGGCCAGGCTGATAAGGCTTCAGGAGGGCTGCCTCCTTCCTGACCCTTCATTCACATCTCAGGTCAGACTGGATGGGGGAACTGTCTTTTTCCCATTCACCCCATCTCCAATAGGGCAGAGGGGGCATGGAAGGCTGTGGTGAGGGGGCTGCCTCCTACCTCTCCATCTCCCAAAATCTGGGCTGGGTGGGGAAGGCCATGGCAACTTTCTTCCCACTCACCCCATCTCCAAAATGACAGGCTGGACAGGAAAGGCTGCAGAGAGGCTTCCTCCTTCCCATCCTCTCCCACATCTCCCAAGGGCCAGGCTTGGTGAGGGTGGGGAAATCAAAGAGCGCTCCAATGGCCAGCTGCAGGGCCATTGTTAAACAAGGTCCTGTTAGGGAGGATTCCTCAGAGAAAAAGCCTTGCCAGGAGCTCCAGCTTCACCCAAGCCTCAGCTGGATGAGAGCATAGACCAGCCAGATGTTCTACAAGCAGAAAGCTCTGACCAGCAGGAGTGAATGGAGCAGCAGACAAACAAAGGCTTAGCTTCCAAAGTTGTTGCAGGAGCTCCTCATTCCTCTGCTGAGCCTCCAGCTGCATCTCCCTGCCTTGTCAGCCAACTTGGCTCACCTGAGCCAATTAGGCAATGACAGCTATGTGCTGTAAGAGAGCAGCAGTCTAAAAGGCATCACACCATGTTAGCGAGACAGTTGCTGACTGCAAAAGACTGTGAGTCATGACAGAGTGAGAACTGATGGGCTTCTGACAGCCTATATCAACTTCAGGCTGGGAGGCTTGGGTTGTGGATACAACTTGTGACATGCTCTTTCTACTGATGCCCATGGATTGCCTGAATGAACCCTTGACTCATTCATTGAATTCTGACTGTCCGTTGGTATTCTCTTTTTGAAATATTGATTCTCTCCGCCTTGCAATTCATTTGTGCATCTTTCCAGCAGAGACCTAAAACTTGAGACGAACACAGGAGACAAAGGAAGCAGCTGATATCCCTTATTTGCATGGGGGGAGATGAACTGTGGGAAGAGGCTGAGGATGGGGCAACATACCAGCAACAGAGCCTTTCAGAGAGGCCAGCACCCACATAGAGGGCCAAGCAGGTAGGTAGTGAGTTATCTGTAAGCAATTTGAATTGACTGGCCCTCATTGGCAGTGTGCTCTCTCCCTATTAGTGGTAGACCTCCCAGGGAGGGCCAATCATGTCGGAAAGATAGAACTTTTGGCTCTTCAGTTTCACAGTTCTATATATCTATATTGGGTACATAGATTTCATGTTTATCAAGTGCTGCTTATATGTGATTTTGTGTTAGGATGACCATGTACCCATTGAAGGGGGGAGAAACTTACCCACCAGCACTCCAATAGCTGGTGAAATATATATATATATATATTTAAATTACTAAACGATATGGCCATGAAGTGATATCTCTATGGTAATATCGTATGGCAAAAGGGATTGAGGTTTTCGAGGGAAGAACATCATGCTGTTGCTGACAGCTACTGCCCATGTCCCCGTCCGACCTGGTCTACCCCTTGACAGCCTTATTCTCTGTATCTGTTGGTACGCCAGCACATGTTGTAGAAGAATGATTTATTGATATACCAGTCACATTTTAAAAAATGAGGAGAAAAGATGGTGCAAGGAAACAGAAAACCCCACAAAAATATATAATTTGACTCACACAAAGAAGAAGTGGAACTGAAATTGAGATTTTTTTGAATGGCAGCAGCAGCGTTGAAATTATCTTTAGTCTAAAAGTCATTTAAGATCATTACCTTAAGGAAGAAGTCTATTTCTGCTTGTGCCTTTCTCCTGCCTCATTCAAGAAACACCTTCCTTCCTTCCTTCCTTCCTTCCTTCCTTCCTTCCTTCCTTCCTTCCTTCCTTCCTTCCTTCCTTCCTTCCTTCCTTCCTTCCTTCCTTTCTTTCTTTCTTTCTTTCTTTCTTTCTTTCTTTCTTTCTTTCTTTCTCTCTCCCTCCCTCCCTCCTTCTTTCTTTCTTTCTTTCTTTCTTTCTTTCTTTCTTTCTTTCTTTCTTTCTTTCTTTCTTTCTTTCTTTCTTTCTTTCTTTCTTTCTTTCTTTCTTTCTTTCTTTCTTTCTTTCTTTCTCTCTCCCTCCCTCCCTTCCTTCCTTCCTTCCTTCCTTCCTTCCTTTCCTCTCCCTCTCTGTCTTTTGTTAGCTAAGTAACACTGCACACTGCACCAGCCGAACCAAATGCTAACAAAAATATTGGAGATAAAAAAGCTTTGCTGATTAAGTTCTTCCGTCTGTATCAAAAGCTAATGTTATGTGTCTGCCGAGCTAATTGTGAGACTCTCCGGGTAATAGATGCTTGGATGCTGATCAGGAGGAAATTGTCTCACCCAAAGATGTGCTGATATTATCACCTGCCTTTTGTAACGGAATACATTAACGCTGATGGCTGCATCTTGCTACATCAGCTCCCAGGGAATTGCACGGTTGGCAGGCAGTTGTTTTTCTTCTTTGCAAAACACGTATCTCCTAAATTCAGAAGCAGCAACTTTGGATGAAGGCTTGGAACGAGCTCAGCGCCAAGCAGCGTCTTTAGCCTCCATTTACAGATAAAGGCTGATAAATTGTCTTTATTCAATTATTTTTGCGGGGTGGGGGCGGGGGGAGGCTGTTCAAATTTCCTACCACAGAATCCCAACAGTGCAAAGAAGGGACCATTATGGCTGACTGAAACTAGAACTGAGAGAAAAAAAATGCCACGGGAGAGTTTTCATGCCATTTATTTGAACAATTCCGACGCCATCTCTCAGAGTTTCCTTGAGATGAGTAATGAGGAAAGATGTTAAGCTACGTTGCCAATTAAAGCTGATAATTGCTAAAACGTCAATGAAAAGGGCTCACCAATTAGAACAACAACCCAGCAAGCTTTTTTTTTTTTTTTTTTGGTAAGGGCAGGAGTTCCTGTAAGGGCAGGAGAGTCAAAAACAAACACTCCTCGAAACCCTTCATAATTAATGTATTTGCTGGCGTATAAGACTACTTTCCCCCCCTGAAAAACATGCCTCCAAGTGGGGGGGGGGTCGTCCTATACGCCGGGTGCACTTCAGTTGGGATAGACAGAGCTGCCCATAGTGGCCTCCCAATGCCCGCCCACCTCATTCTACATTCCATCCAGTATCGCGCGAGCATCATCAGCGAGACAGGGGTGCCAGCCTTTTCAGTGTGACCAGCCCATTCTGCTCGGTGGGAAGCAGCAGCGCTCCGGCCTGCCCCTTGTCTACGCAGAGCTCGCACATGCGCACTTGCGCACTAGTGCCAGTCACAGGGAGATGCAGGGGCGGGCCAGTTTACAACAAACTCTATATTTTGAGTGGAAATGTTGGGGGGGGGGGGGCGTCTTATATGCCCAGTCGTCTTATACGCCGGCAAATAGAGTAAATTATAAAATTAACTCTGATTACATGCAAAGCGGTGAAGTAAACAGCTCGGTGTCATAATGTAATGGATAACAAAAGTTTTATCCTGTTCTAAAACTCAGTGGGCGATTTGGTTTGGATAGTCTGAAAAGTACTGGCTTCTAATCTAACAAGATGAGTTTGATTTCCTGCTCCCCCACAGGCAGCCGGCTGGGTGACCTCGGGCTTGTTCCCACAGAGCAATAACATCAGGGCTCTCTCAGCCTTACCTCCCTCACAGAGTGTCTGTTGTGGGGAGAGGAAACGGAAGGTGATTGGAAGCCACTTTGAGACTCCTTTGGGTAGAGAAAAGCAGCATATAAAAAACAACTCTTGGAAAATTGGGCCATAGCCAAGAAAATGCATTTTAATAGGGAAAAGTAACAATAATTTGGGTAACAATAACGTGATGCATAAATATAAGATGAGGGGGGTATCTGGCTTGATGTTAGTACATGAGAAAGGGATTTAGGTGTTCTAGTGGGGAATAAGTTGAATATGAGCCAATGTTATGACATGTCAGCCAAGAAGGCTAATGTGATAGAATCATAGAGTTTGGAAGGGTTAATCAGGGTCATCTAGTCCAACCTCCCACAGAATGCAGGAACTACCTGTGTACCCACAGTGACCCCAAATTCAAGTGCTCAAGTGATCCTCCCCACCAAAAACCTCCAGAATTCAGCCTATCCTGAATTCACCTTCCATCCTGCAGTGATGATCAGCAGCCCCCTGGATATGCAAGGAAGGACCACAAGAGACAAACACTGGCACATCCCTTCCTGTTTAGATGAAAATTCTTTTGAATTAATTTCATCCCATTGGTTCTGGTCTGACCCTCTGGGGCAACAGAAAACAACTCTGCTCCATCTTCTATATGATAGCTCTTCAAGTATTTAAAGATGGTTATCGTATTACCTCTTAGTTGCCTTCTCTCCAGGTTAAACAGACCAAGCTCCCTCAACCTTTCTCATATAACTTGGTATCCAAACCCCTCACCATCTTTGTAGCCCTCCTCGGGGCATGCCCTAGTTTCTCTACATCTTTCTTCAGTTGTCGTGCCCCAAACTGAACACAATACTCCACGTGAGGTCTTATTAGAGTGGAGTAACGTGGTAACGTCACCTCACATGATCTGGACTTCTTTTAATGTAGCCTAAATTCCTGCTTGCCTTTTTAGCTACTGAGTCACACTGCTGACTCCTGATCAATGTTTGGTCTACTAAAACCCCCAGATCTTTTTCACACTGCCAAGACACAGTGCCCATCCTACAGTGATGCATATGTTTTTTTTCTTCCTGCAGAGAATATCCAAATGTATTTGGGGTAGAATCTGGGACAGTCTTTTTGAGGAGCTTTCCAGGTTTGGTCATCCAAGCTCAGGGATTTCACAGCTTGTTAACTCCCAATGTTCTCAACTGTACTCTGTGGGATATCCCAGGACCTGCCTGGGCCTCAGGGAGGCTTGGAAGGAACAGTATTTATGGGGGTTTTATACTTGTCTTTGCATTGTGTCCAGTGTATGAGTCTCAGAGGAAAGCCAAACAAACACTTCCAGTTTATGTGTGATCAGCTTAACTCTTCAAGGAAAAGTTCTCCCTCATTGAACATGCAAATTCAATGGGAAAATTGAAATTCATGGAACTTCAGCTCAGACCAAAGTCAAACGGCCTGCAAGCTTTGAGAGCGTAAAGCCATTTAAATCTATTGTACAGAGAATTCTAATGTTTGATGATATACACATCCAGCACCTGTTTGAGATACCCACTGTTCATTTCAAATTAAAAGACTCAACAGTCACAGAAATTAAGAATAAATTAAATTTGCACTTGGAGATAGGCGACACAGGCTGATTTTCATCTTCCTCAATCAACTAACCATCTTGCTGTGATCTTCCATGTCACCGCTTCTTCCTCCTCAAAGGCATTAGTGGAACACTGAATACTTGCTAAAATCTGGAGGAACAAACTGCTATCTCTCAGCATCACATTTTCAAGGATTAGACTGAAAATGCTAAAGCAAAGAAATACTTCAGGATTCAGAAAGGAAGAGAGGAGTTGAATTGTGATAAGTTTATTTACAAGACTGCTTCCATGGTGAATTTCAAATTTCCTTAACCTGGTGGTAGGAATAGCTGTCAAGTTGCAGTCAACGTACGGTAGCCCCGCAAGGCAGAGGTGGCCTAACTGTGGCTCTCTAAATGTTCATGGACTACAATTCCCACAAGCCCCTGCCAATTGGCCATACTGCCAAGGATTCATGGGAATTGTAGACTATGGACATCTGGAGAATCACAGTTTGGCCATTCCTGCTGTAGAGTTTTCAAGGCATGTTCATCAAGAGATGAACAGAGGTTGCTTGCTACCACCTACTTCTGTACAGCTCCCTTGTACAGCTCCTATTTATGTACTAAGCAGGGCCAATGCTGCTCAGAACTTATGGTATTGGGCTATCCTGGGCCATCTAGGTCAGGGTTTCCATAACTTGATTTTGCTGCCAAGACACATCTGAATTATGGCAACCCTTGGAGGGGGTTTCCAAAGCAAGAGCTGTTCAGAGGTGGTTTGTCATTACTTACTTCTGTGCAGTGACCCTGACATTCCTTGGTTGTTTCCCATCCAAATGCTTGCCAAAGCTGACCATACTTACTTTCTGAGATCTTATTAGTTCAGGCTAGCACAGGATTTAGAAGGCACCTAACTGCATATTCATGCATTCCCAACAAATCAATAGAGCAGAGGCCCAGGAAGCAGGAAACCACAACAATTTTTTTTGTCCTGGCAAAATTTCTTTATGCCTAAGAATTTCCCAAGAATTCCCCTTCCTTCACCTCCCCTGGTAGGAAGATACTCCTGTATCCTCTGTGTTCAGGGTGTTTGTCTTTGCTAATTGAATGCAGTTGAAACAGCTAATGGTGTGCAATTTTGCAGTTATTTTTAAAGGACATGTGCATTATATATCAACCCACTTACATCCAGTTCTCCAATTTGTCCCTTCTTCATTTGGATCATTCCAATGAAACTACACTTAAGGTAACTAAATTCTATGCTTTGGCCTGTTTTAACTGGAATGCTTAACCAAAAAAGGAACAAAACTGTTTTAACTGGAAAACATTGAGTTCAATCTTTTCATTAATTATGCCTGTATTACAAAAGTTAGATGAATGAGAATATGAATTTTTACTGTATATATATATTTTCTTTTATGTGTTGTTGACACCATTGACTGCATTTTTATCAGCTGCTCTTGGATGGTAGTATACAAATGGATCGACTGATTGAGACTTCACGGCCCACCAGGATATTTTTTGTCGTCCCGGCAAGTTGGAAGAGCAAGGGCTTGTGCCCCACAAATGGATTTTGCTTGGTGATTAGTTTTGCACATCTGCTGCTCAGATGAGAGGAGTGATTCTTTTCAGGGTAAGGACTCCTTGTCTATTTTTTAGGTAAGAAGAAGAGAGATCCATGTACAAGCATGGCAAGGTGGGTTTGTTCATGTCAATTAAAAAAGCATTGTAAGAATGCAGTCCATGTTACTCATAGACCAAGATACCATATCACAATTGCTGTATTACAATATAAAGGTGACCAAGATAACTGCTGCAAGCCAGTTTCTGAGAATGGCAGTATAGACATGCAATGAATGAATGAATGAATGAATGAATGAATGAATGAATGAATGAATGAATGAATGAATAACATTATCAACAAGCTGGCTTTAGGTTAGTGAAATTCAGCTGTCTGATCTCAAATTGAGAAGTTTGGAGTCCGTCTTTGAGCCCTCCCATACTTGCAATATCCCCCCCAGGTAAACAGATACTATTATATACTTTGTGTGATGCATGGATCAAAAAGAAAGCTGCTACCCATTTTTATGACCCTTCAGGCAAATCAGCTTCACCTTGAAAAGTGACTGTCGGTAAGAAAGGTCTGATCTTCATTTCCTGTTCTCTATTGAATAAAGACCATTTTATTTATAGTCCTGAAGTCTGTCTGAAATGCGTTTGATCTTTCAGAAGAAATCCGGTGCTGTATCAGCTTGGGAAGTCTAGACCGCAAGAGGATGTATCCCCGTGTATTTCTCCAGACATAGAAGAGGGCAGGGTGATTGTGCCTCTTCCTGACAGACTTTTAAAAATGCAATCCTCTCTTTTTGGTGTTGATTTATTAGCCACTGAAGTCTAGGAAGTTCATTGTGAACTTGCTCCTCTCCTTGAAAAGTAAGCTTTTACCCATTCGAAGCCTCCTATCTCTCAATCTACTATGCAAATAGCCCACCTCCTGTGTCAAGATGTAAATGAAAATCCATACGGAAACATGATCTAAAAAGCAACGTTCACAAAATGCAAAAGGAAATCAGAGAGACACTATGCCCTGTGGACTCAGGCATTAACACCTGATGAAATATTGTCCTATTTGACTCAAGGATTTCCGAGAAGCAAATACCTTAACACCTTAGTGACACTTGACAAAAGCTGTTTAACAACCCGGCTAATCAGAAGTGGATTGTAGCAACCAAATTAATGAAGCACTAAAAGTCTTTAATGAATAATGGAGGAATTTTCTCTTTTTTTTTTTACCCCCCCGTTCTCTGGAGCTCTTATGTTTATTCATTTAAAAACAATTTGCGTAACGATCACACTCCCCCAAACAGCTTTTATGCTCTGTTTTATGCGTTTTAGCATGGCACTGAGATAAAATTTTAATTTTCAAAATCTTTTCTGTTTAGTGTCAGAAGGGAAAGTCTCTAAAGCAGGAGTAGGATTTCATTGTGTTGCTGAGTTTATTCCCTTCAAATGTTTGTTCAGGAGCAAAACCTCCATTCAGCTTTCTTGCATTTGAGCCATGTTCATGATAAGCATGATCAGAGACCTTGGATTGATGGCAGCAATTTATGGAGGTCTTCCTGTTCGCCTTGCCGGTAAGTTTATTAAAAATTTAAAATGACATGGAGGACTCCTAAGACTGCCAACTTTCCTAAGGTCTCCTAAGACCTGAAAATCTTTCAGAATGAGAGCTGATCTTCAATACCCATGGAAAAGTTGCCTGAAACTAAACCCCTCCAATGCAGTGGTACTGTGGTTGGGTAGGAAGACGGCAGGACAGGAAGCACGCCTACCTACCTTTAGCTTGCCTACCTACCTACACTAGGGTTCAGCTTAACATCCCAGCCTCAGCAAAGAATTTGATTGTGATTCTGGATTCTTCCTGACCCTCAGGAAGTACACCTGGCCACAAATAGGGCCAGGGATTTTTCGGTCCTGGCCCTGACCTGGTGGAATGAGCTCCCGGGAAAGCTGAGGGCCTGTAAAAGGGAGCTCTTCTGCCAGGTTGAAGCCAGAGCCAAGATCAACATGGCCCCTCCTCAGGCTGGGCTTTTACAACTTTGCACCCCACACCTAGGTTAGTCTGCTCAGGAGTTAGCGGGTATTTCATCCACCAAACTTGGAGGTTTTGTGTGGGTTTTATTGGGGTTTTTACTGATTTATGAAATTTTGTTTTAAGCTGCTATGAGTCCCTGGAGAGTGGCAGGATATAAATCCAACTATAAACGCCACCCTCCCCAGGGCCAACCCCCCAAAACTCTCCAGGTATTTCCAAAACCAGAGCAGGAAACTCTAACCTCCAAGGGATGGCAGGATTTAAGATTGGTGGTGCCCTGTCAGGAAGTTTGAGTCATCTCAGTGGTTGGCTGACCAGTCCCACAGTATTGTAGAAATAGTACAGAGGAGCTTAAAGCTCAGATGTCTAGATCTTACTTTGTTTAAGGCTTGATGTCTAAACGGGCTTTCTTGTGAAATTACTTGTTGGTTCTTGGATCCAATACACACATCCTTATTTGGATGTGAGTCCCTTTCGTTTCTCTGTGAAACACTGGCAATTTCACTTAATCCAGTGACACTTTCTTTACATTGTAATGGTAACTTTCCCCCTTTCACCCCTTTCATCTATTTGTTAGATAATTCTGAGTGTATGTTTATGCACTTCTAGTATGCTTCTTGTACCCCTCTTGAATTTTCTTTAACAAAAATAGCTTTCCAGTTTAACCCAGGCTGGTTTATTTTATTTTATTTTATTTTATTTTATTTTATTTTATTTTATTTTATTTTATTTTATTTTATTTTATTTTATTTTATTTTATTTTATTTTATTTTATTTTATTTTATTTTATTTTATTATTGGATTTCTATACCGCCGCTCACCGCAGCCTCGCGGCGGTTTACACATACAGTTCTAAAATAATAAAACCCCAATAAAATCCCCATTAAAATAACAATCACATAATAACCAACTATGCAATGGAGACCATAATCTCTCATAATCCCTCCTTGTCCAGTGTGTGGCACTGATCTCAATCTAATATTAGTCTGATGTCATGAGAGCCAGGGCAGAGATGAATTTGGGAACCAGTTAGAAAACCCCTCCCCTGCGACTCTGTCGTGGCCTCAACCGTACGCCTGGTGGAAGAGCTCCATCTTACAGGTCCTGCAGATAGCTGGTAACTTTGGCAGGGCCCTTAGCTCTTCCGGAAGTTTCTTAAGGGAATAACTCAATATACATAAGTGGAAATTCTGTCATTACTCACCTCTTCTTATGTCTCCAATCAAATCACTCATTTTCCCAACTAAATTCAGGAGATCTCCAATTTGGATAATATTTTGAGCATACATCTTCTCACATAGCCCTATTGAGTTGTATTGTCTCCCCATTCTTAGCTGATACCCAGCAGGCTGCTCTTTAAGCAGAGAATTGAATTACTCACAAATCATATAAATTAGTCATCAATAAATCCTTTGCAGCTGCTCAGCAGAAACCACACAAATGGAGGGATTGGCTCACATTGGATTGCCACTTACAAAAATGCTAAGTCAAATGTGTTCATGATGACATTCCCGGAATCCCTCATTATCTTTATTGACTGGAGAAGAGTGAATGTTATCCCAATCTTCAAAAAAGGGAAGACTCGGGAAACTACAGGCCAGTGAGTCTGACCACAACTTTAAAAGGAGTGATCTACAATCATCTGAAGAGCCTCTTGTGGCGCAGAGTGGTAAGGCAGCGATATGCTGTCTGTAGCTGTCTGCCCATGAGGTTGGGAGTTCAATCCCAGCAGCCGGCTCAAGGTTGACTCAGCCTTCCATCCTTCCGAGGTCGGTAAAATGAGTACCCAGCTTGCTGGGGGGTAAACGGTCATGACTGGGGAAGGCACTGGCAAAACCACCCCGTATTGAGTCTGCCATGAAAACGCTAGAGGGCGTCACCCCAAGGGTCAGACATGACTCGGTGCTTGCACAGGGGATACCTTTACCTTTACCTTTACAATCATCTGAAGGACAATTTGTTCATCTGGAGAAGTCAGCTTGGATTTGTCTCCAACAGGTCCTGCCAAACCAACCTGGTTTCTTTCTTTGACCGAGTGATGGGCCTATTAGATTGTGGAAACTCAGTGGATGTTGTTTAAGGATTTTGACCAGGTTCTCCATGATGTTCTGATGGGTAAACTGGAGAACTGTAGACTGCATTTTTGGATGCTTAGGTGGATAGGAAATGGGCTAGAAAATTGCACACAAACGCGGGTTGTCAATGGTATTTCATCAGATTGGAGGGAGTCTGTCTGTCTGTCTGTCTGTCTGTCTGTCTGTCTGTCTGTCTGTCTGTCTGTCTGTCTGTCTGTCTGTCTGTCTGTCTATCTATCTATCTATCTATCTATCATCTGAAATACCAACCCACAGAGATTTGCAGTCTGGTGCTAAACAGAGCTTTTATCCATCCATCCATCCATCCATCCATCCATCCATCCATCCATCCATCCATCCATCATTTTGATTTATATACTGCCACATTTTCTCGGAACCCGCAGCAGTTCACAGAATAAAAAATTATTAAAATACAATAAAAGCCCACAAAACCCCAATTTACACTAAAACAAGCAAGTGGTCAAAAACACCAATAATCTATCCCATCCCACCTCATTCTTCTTCCACTAGGAGTGAGTGGGTGCAGGTCTAATAGACTCTAGTAGACTTTGAGAGACTTTGGAAAGGGGCCCTTGATGGAAACACCGGAGGTCTACCCTGTGTTTTTCACATCTAAGCCTGTGGACTTCAGTGGATTTAAAAGGGTTTACGTCTCTGTAGGACTGCACTGTTACTCTCCTCTCTTTACCCACAAGAGGCTTCAATAATCTTTATTTTTGTTTAGGGTTTAAAATAAAAACAGGAAATGAAACTGGCCATACGCTTCTGTGCAGACACTCTCCCTTGAATTCAAAACACAAATAAACATTTTTCTTCCATTATTGGCAACAGTTTGGAAGGCGGCAATAAATAACTTTGAAGGTGCATTTTGGAAGTCTGAACAGCTCCAAAAAGCATCTTCACTGACATCTTCATACTCATTTGTCCACCTCCACTCACCCCCACCTGCCTCTTAAATAACTATTTTACAGTCTGTTTCTTCAATACCTGCTGTTATTGCTAGTTTTGTGCCAGGTAGTTTGACTCATTCTACCTGTCCTCTGCACCACCATCACCACCACCAATGTCATCCCTTTGCTCTATTTTGATATTTAATAACAGATGCAGTAAATTAGCACATCTGCTTCTAATAATGGCTTGGCATTTCCTGGAAGGAAGGAAGGAAGGAAGGAAGGAAGGAAGGAAGGAAGGAAGGAAGGAAGGAAGGAAGGAAGGAAGGAAGGAAGGAAGGAAGGAAGGAAGGAAGGAAGGAAGGAAGGTCACCCAGCTGGTTGCATATGGGGGAGCACAGAATCAAACCCGGTTTGCCAGATTTTAAGTCTACTACGCCAAGCTGGTTTGAAAGAAAGAAAGAAAGAAAGAAAGAAAGAAAGAAAGAAAGAAAGAAAGAAAGAAAGAAAGAAAGAAAGAAAGAAAGAGTTTGATCAGTAAGAGGTTTAAAAGGCCAAGGAAAAGAGTTCAAGATGATCATGTAGCTTCTTTTCCACCACCCATTGATGAGCAAATGGATAAAATATTTTTTGCACAGTTCACTGTATTTCCATAAGTAAATATATTACCTTTTAATACTTTATTTCAAAATTGAAAGCCAGAGCGAGAGGCCTGGTGTTGTCCTGCGAAGTTGCCTAGCAACTAGGACGTTCCACTGAGACCTTACTCTGTGTTCCCCACCATCAAAGGTAACACTTGGCTTGTGGTCTACTCTCCTGACAGCAACTCTTTCAAGTAGTTGTCTGTTTATTTTTACATGCCGGGCTAAAACTTTCCTGTTCTTTTTTGTTTTTTTTAGTTTGATTGTGATTAATTTCGTGAGGATACGGTTTTCGTTTTAACTCGGTTTTAATGGTAGAGTTGCTGGTGGAAAGTACCACCAAGTCCTTGCTGAATTATGGTGAGCCTTTAGGGTTTTCAAGACAAAAAGACCTTCAGAAGTCAGCTTGCCATTGTCTGCCTCTGCACAGATACCCTGGTGTTCCTTGGAGGTCTCCCCTCCAAACACTAACCAGGGTGAACCCTGCTTAGCTTCTGGGATCTGTCAAAACCAGGGTAGGCTACCTAGGTCAGCTCGTAACATAGTTACTCTGAGTTTTATTATTTGATTTTTATGGCTAGCATTATTGAATCTAGCTGAACTGATTTCATCATCCCTTAAAATCCACCATGTCCCCCCCCCTTGGGGAGCAATCCACAATTTCCTGTCACTTAATTTTCTGTTTAGGTGACATGTTGATGTCAGTTTGGTAAACTGTTGAACATGTGTCTGGACATATCTCCTGGCAACTCTGAGCTATTGTTAAATACCCATCATTTCAGCGAAGACTAATTGTTGAGTGTAACACAACTAATTTGTTGTAACAACACAGGTCGTGTGTGTTGACAATCAAAATAACAGTCCGTTCCCTTTTTTAATGTTTTGTTTTGAAGTGACTCCTGATGAGATAAATATGAGTCATGGCGCATATCTAATACCCTTCTGATGGAGAACACATGAATTTGTGCACTCAGAACAGAAAACGTTTTGTAATCTTTCTGGATAGCCTTCATCTCTGATGTTTAACTGATTGCCCAAGGCCCTCTTTAGGAGCCAAAATTATGCTGTACAACCCCAAGAGTATTTCAAAAAAGTTTTTCAACTTTGAGGAATATTACACATATATCTTTTCAACTGCATATATACAAGGCCTAGGCCAAATTCAAGTACAACCTCTTCCATTGAGTCACTGGGAAACCTAGGTCAAGATCCCTTTTCTCATTGTTGAGATAACAATGACCTACCTCTTAAGGTTTGAATGAAAATCACTGTAAAGGACCACCTCTCCCGGTGTCCCCATGCATCAACTTCAGCAGTGGTTCTCAACCTGGGGGTTGAGACCCCTTTGGGAGTCAAACAACACTTTCAGAGAGGTTGCGGCACAGCAAGCAGCTTGGCTGGGGGGGGGGGGTGAGATAGAGTGTTCATCTGTCTGGAACAGCGGAAAATAGTGAGATTGGCATGGTGGGACAAGAGGCAGAACTGAACTAAGAAACCAGGAAAAAAACAATTTATATACAATCATGAACAATGGATCTTCACACCATTGGTCAGTTTTGGTTTAATTTCTGTGAAAGAACCCTTGCATAATGTTATGGTTGGGGGTCACCACAACATGAGTAACTGGATTAAAGGGTCGAGCCGTAGGAAGGTTGAGAATCACTGAACTACAGACTTCTGGTTGCTCCCTTCTGCTACTTAAGGAATTTAGTTCCCTCTGCTTTCCCTGTAGTGTCTCTCAGCTTGAGAAATTGAAAATAGATACCATTGTTAGAATTTCTGGAAGTCCATTTTAATTTCTGAGAGTTTTTGATGGGAGTTTGAGCTTCAGGCACCTTAATCCACAAGGGAAGGTAGGATATATGTATTAAATAAATAAATGAAGTCAAAAACTATCCCTAGTCAAATAAAAATTTTATAATAACAAGATTGTCACATGATGGTCAACTTATCATGCCGAGCAAGCCCGGTTCATTCATAATCGCCACTTATAAACAGAGATGCTGTGGTTTTTCACAGACTAGGGCCTATTCTGCACATGTTGGACAATGCACAAGAAAATCCAGCTGCAAAAGGACATTGAAAGTGCATTATCTAATGTGTGCAGAATGAGCCAAGGTAACACACTTTCCAACTTCCCATGATTCCTAATGCCTTGTTTGTGTTGAGCCAAATGCCACCTCAAGTGGTCAATTCAGCAAGACACTAGTCTTTCTTTCTTTCTTTCTTTCTTTCTTTCTTTCTTTCTTTCTTTCTTTCTTTCTTTCTTTCTTTCTTTCTTTCTCCTTAGCAGGAGATTGAACTTGGTTGCCTTTTATCTTTTCCTCAATTATTCCATTACTAAACCAAGTTCCCATGCAATCTCAGGAGCTGCCATGTCCCATCCCTTTTCATAACCTCCTTTAATTTAGATTCTGAAACCAATAAATATTTTATTGGCCTGGAATTTTTCCTCTGGGACATTTTTCTTTTTCTCTTCTTCATTTTTTTTGCTGCTGTCATCATCGGTTTGGAGCTGTGGAATAATGTCTTGTTTCAAAGGCGATTGCAACGATCCACTTGCTGAATTCCAGGGTGTATATGAATTCCTGACAATGTTATCAAATTACAAAAAAAAGAGAGAGAGCAACCATGGTGGAAACATGCATTACTGTTACCACGATTGTTGGGAAAATAGCTGAAGACTTGGGTTGCTACAGCAAGACGTTGAGCTTAGTGGACATCAGGACTCAAGGGAATTTATACTTATCCTAAGCCCAAGGGTCACCCCAAGGGTCAGACATGACTTGGTGCTTGCACAGGGGATACCTTTACCTTTTACCCTTAAACCCATTCTGCATATATTGGACAATTCACTTTCAAAACACTTTAGAAGTAGATTTCCCTGCTTCAGACAGGGAAGTCCAGTGGCAAAGGCACATTGAAAGTGCATTAGCCAACATGTGCAAGGTTTGCTTCAGATTCCATGAGCTCCACTGAGATATGTGTAAGCTGTTTTGGGCTTCCTTTCTGAGCATAATCAAGAACATTTACAGCACAAATGGGTGCTTTGCTAAATCAATAAACTATTGAGGGGAAATGACCCACCAGGTCCTTACTAACTTTTGCTGAAATTACCCTCAAAGCTTCATGTAAATTAGAGAATCTTGGGGGGGGGGGACGGAAACAAACGGAAGAGGTGATCCGTCTCCCTAACGAAGAAAGAATGCCAAACAATCCTTAGACAGAGTACTTGTTCCAATCATTGGGAAAGACGTATCAAATTGCTAGTAACTATGATGAGAGCAATCTTGAAAGAGTGCTCACGATTATTGCTTTTGAGAACCCATTAAAAGATACTCAGCAACGGCTTACAGAGTTTCCAACCGTAGCTGTAAATTCTCCTGTTATGGCAGGCATTCTTGTTGTGAGGAAAGATGTGGAGATATTCCCTTTTAGCGAGTTATTTAATGGGCCTGTTCGATGCAGAATGGAGACTGTTTTCTGTCTCAGTCAAAAGACAAAGCGGTATATCTCCAGTGTCTGCTCACTCCCTGGAATGAGGACTTTATATTCAAGAAATGTTTCAGGCCAACTGATCTGAAAAACCTGTTAAACTCTAATCCTAGTGCAGGTTCTGTGGAAGTGAGTGAGTCAGCATACCTGGACACTGGGGGGGGGGGGGGGGAAGTACCACACAAACAGTTTATATAGGTGTAAAGGTAAAGGTATCCCCTGTGCAAGCACCGGGTCATGTCTGACCCTTGGGGTGACGCCCTCCAGCGTTTCCATGGCAGACTCAATACGGGGTGGTTTGCCAGTGCCTTCCCCAGTCATTACCGTTTACCCCCCAGCAAGCTGGGTACTCATTTTACCGACCTCGGAAGGATGGAAGGCTGAGTCAACCTTGAGCCGGCTGCTGGGATCAAACTCCCAACCTCACGGGCAGACAGCTTCAGACAGCATGTCGCTGCCTTACCACTCTGCATCACAAGAGGCTCTTTATATAGGTGATACCTCCTCAAATGGGATGCCTTCCTTTGTTTCATTCTGGGAGCTGCCCTCCGACCCCTCCTCTCTCTTTGTGTCCTTTGTTCTCTTCCATTTTCCACATACAGTATTTGCTGGCCTATAAGACTACTTTCCCCCCCTGAAAAACATGCCTCCAAATGGGGTGGGGGGTCGTCCTACACGCCGGGTGCACTTCAGGTGGGATAGACATAGCTGCCCATAGTGGCCCATAGTACTGTAAGGTAATGTAACAAACTCTATATATTGAGTGGAAATGTTGGGGGGTCGTCTTATACGCCCAGTCGTCTTATACGCCGGCAAATACGGTATATAGATAGATAGATAGATAGATAGATAGATAGATAGATAGATAGGTATGTATGTATGTATGTATGTATGTATGTATGTATGTATGTATGTGTATATGTGTATGTGTATATATATATATATATATATATATATATATATAATCACCGATCCTGAGCACTCAGAGTGGGTCATAACATGAATTAACAGAGAATTGGGGGGTGGTGGACAAAGTGGAAAAAGTGGTCCCATAAATAAACCAATTCCAGACCATTTAGGGCTTGCATTGTTAATATCCAATCTGGAGCCAATGCAGTTGGGAGAGCACCAATGTCATATGCACCTTTCACCGGGTCCCCTTGGAAAACGGTGCCCTCATACTTGCATAGACACGATGCCAAATTTGCCGACCCTTTGTGATAGGGAAAGTACTCTTTAGATGAGGCTTCTCTCTCCCCCTTCGACTGCAGCCGGAATGTGAACTGAATCTACTTGAAGAAATGTCCATTTTTACCCTTTGTAATATATTCCTTGGGAGATTTCTTTAGTGCACTCAAAATCACGCTTCTATTACTGGGAAAACGCCGCTATAGTAGCTAAATATCCCTGTAGGTTCCTCTTTCTATTGGGCTGCTCAAGCCTTTCCAGCAGTATGGGCAGACTGACTGAGGCTTGAAGCACCACCTAGCAAATGCTTTGTGCTTTATTTTCCCATGTGAGCTCACCAAAAGATATTACAACAGCAGTTAAGCCCCTCATTGTCTCTCCCCCACAGGACAACATTAGGGCTCAACTGGTGAAGATTCATTCATGTCTACCATTCATCTAGATCCTGTCAGTCATGAGAGGATAGCCTGGGAAATCTCCCTAAGGGCCAACTTGGTATCGTGGTTAGGAGTGTGGACTTCTAATCTGGCCACCTTAGTGTAGTGGTTAGGAGTGGTGGCTTCTAATCTGGCGAGCTGGGTTTGAAAACCATATTGGTTGAGGCCAGTTAGAAAACTATAGAAGAAGAAGATGGTTCTTATATATTATTTTTCTGTACCAGAAGAAGTCTCAAAGACCGTTTATGCACTGGGCACTTTACTGCCCCAGTTCTGGTGCAGGAGCACAAATAAGGGGCAGATGAGGTGCACTGGGCCACATGGTCCCCTGTGTGAGTGCAGGAAGAGGTGGGGCCACCTGCCATGGCTAAAACTCCAGCCTGTAACCCAGCATGAAACCTCCAGTGCATAAACGGTCAAAGCGGCTTCTTATTAGGGTTGGGTGTTTCGGCCACCGTAGCAGCCATTTGAGACCAAAGTGGCCAGCACCCTGGTGCAGGGAGGAGGGGTGGTGCTCGTGGTGGTGCACAACCCAGTGCCTGCATGCAGACGCAGAGCTCTCCACTAGTGTGTTGGCGCCACCGCTCCCCCTATGCCACAGTGCTGGCTGCCTCGGGCTTCAATGGCTGCTTTAGCAGCTAAAGCGCACAACCCTACTTCCAATTGCCTTCCCTTTCCTCTCCCCACAACAGACACCCTGTGAGGGAGGTGAGGCTGAGAGAGCCCTGATATTACTGAAGAAGAAGAAGTTGGTTCTTATATGCCGCTTTTCTCTACCCGAAGGAGTCTCAAAGCGACTTACATTCCCCTTCCCTTTCCTCTCCCCACAACAGGCACCCTGTGGGGTGGGTGAGGCTGAGAGAGCCCTGATATCACTGCTCAGTCAGAACAGCTTTCTCAGTGCTGTGGTGAGCCCAAGGCCACCCAGCTGGCTGCATGTGGGGGAGCACAGAATCAAACCCGGCTCGCCAGATTAGAAGTCTGCACTCCTAACCACTACACCATGTGAGAGACATAAATTTGCAGGCTCATAAAGAGGTCTGACCTTTGCTAATTAGTCCCAGTGGCCTAAAGATTAATAAGGAAATTAATGATTAGACCAGCTCTCAAAATGCCAATAAGGCCATATGTACGGCATAGGAGAAATTACTTTGCTTCATTTACTTAACAAGCAGAGTTTACTTTTAATGACTGAGGGTATTAAGATCTAGTTACCAGTCAATGTTGTGCTGGATTTTACATGCCTTCCTGTAGGCTGCCTCCGAGGACCTCATTTTAAATTAAATTGATGTAACTGTTCTGCAGATACCTCATACTGAGTGGGAAAAAGGAACTGGCTCTCTTTCATGTTGCTTGATCACAGATTCCCCCCCCCCCCTTGTTCCCTTATCACCTTTATTTATATTTAACCTTCTGCTGAAAAGCACATCTATAGATCTGTGTTGTATGCAAGCTAAATGCTTATTGAATTGGTGGGGATGGGTTATGTTTGGAGTGTGGTGGATTGGGCTTGTATTTGGGATGAGACGGAACCTTGCTTTTTCAACATTCCCATGTCAATTTTGCTTTTCCCTTGTGAAATCTGGGAGTTCAGTTGTGGAAGTTGATCTTTTTGCGATGTGTTCTGTTTCCTTGTATGGATTCTTTTCCCTGTAAGAATCAATGTTTTCAATGTTATTTGTGTATCAAGCATATATAAATGGAGCCAGAGTAGGGTAGTATTTACAATGCTAGACTAGGATCTAGGAGACCTGGGTTCAAATCGCTATTCTTGAATTACTGTATGATATTCCTATCACTAGAGATCGAACCATCCAATGTCAGGAACAGAGATCTGTTTCCTTCACCCCTGACAGTTCTATCACATGCTAAAGCATTCCCCTAATTCAAAGCACTTGGGGAAATATCAAGGCGATCCCACCTTTCAGCATACTACAATACCCCCTGCCATCCCCCCACATGTGGAACTTACCTGCCGCCACTGCGTTTTCTGGGGGTGGGCTCCCACTGAAATGTGTCCCCTGGGGGGGACTCCATATGCTGTAGAGCAGTGGTCCCCAACCCCCGGTCCGTGGACCGGGACCGGTCCACGGATCAGTCGGTACTGGGCCATGGTTCTTCTTCTTCCTCCTCCCCGGCTGCTGCCTTTAGGGCTGCCCTGTCACTGTGCTGCCGGCTCACTTTTGGTGCTCTCCATGGAAAGGGAAGGCCATAGCTGTGGCTCCCCCTTGGCGTCGCACTGCACAGCTGCTGCTGGCAGCACCCCCCAGCGGGTGGCAGGAAGTCAGGGGCGCTGGTGGGAAAGCAAGTGGAGCAGGGGCTCAGGCAGCAGGGGGGGGGCGGTGATGTCCCTCAGCAAAAGACTACCCCCCCGGGCCTCAGTAAAATTGTCAAGCATTGACCGGTCCCCAGTGATAAAAAGGTTGGGGGCCACTGCTGTAGAGCATGCAGCTCTGCAGCACTGAACTGGTGGCAGTCCGGAATGTCACCTCTGGTGTGGAATCACCCATAGACACATTAGATATTAATCAGGTTCAGTGTGACCCTGTGCAGATTTACTGCCCTTTAAGTCCATTGACTACAATGGACTAAATAACTCAGCATAGGCCTGCAGTCTTAGACTCTTTTTTTTAAAGGACAAGGTCTTCTTCCTGCACAAATCAAGCTGGGAATGCATCAAACCCACATGGGATCTTAAAAGGGGCGAAATGCAAATGCTTGCTTTATTTTACCATCTAAGGATTGAACATTCACCTAATGGCTTGATCCCGGGAGATGCTATCTGATTAGATCGTCAGCACTGGCAAAAGGAAGCTCTCCTTCATGCATAATGCATGGGCGGAATTAATAGCCGCAGGAAGTACAATGTTCGCGCAAACATTAACATTTTGAAAAGACTAGGGAAATTCGTCGATGATAGATGCATCCTTGGTGATTTCGCCACAGCAGTTAGGAACAGAACCTCCATTTTCAGAATTGACAATGGCTAGATTCGGAGGACAAGGAACCGAGCACAGGTATCTACTTTAAGAGATGTGGTACGATCAAAATCAGAAGTCAATAGAGGGATGAAATGCTGTTTATAAGATAAAAGCAGAATGGTGGTAGAATCAGCACAGACAGCTCAAGGTGCAGGTGAGGGCTGGAGAGCGCCCAGAATTGCAGTTGATCTCCAAACTACTTCAATCACTTATTTCTTTATTAACTAACATTTATTCCATTTCTCCTTGAGAAAATGGATGCTATGGAAGGTGCCATGGCACTAAAGCCTACCAAGGTCCTTCCCCTCCCTAAACCCTGATTTTCCTGGCTTTACCCTCAAGTCTTCAGGTATTTCTGAGCCTGGAGTTGGCAACCCTAAAATAGCCATAGTTCTTTGGGTTGGGGTTAGCTGGAGAATGAAGTCTTAGCAGCATCAGTTGCCCCAGTGAAGAGCAGTGAAGAAGACCTGGGCTATGAATAGACAAAAAAGTCAACTTTCACAGCAGGATTAATGACCCACGTTTGGTTTGCAGTAAATGATTTGCGAACAGTCCCCCCCCCCCCCCCCCACCAGCTGAGCGAAGGATTTTGTAAGTAATGTGCATCTGAATGACAATCAAATTGGTAAGAAGCCGAGTCGGCTCCCTGTTCTGTTCCAAACAGATAAAGGGGTAAATTTGTCAAATAAATTATTCAGCATAAACAGTTCAACCAGCTTTTTGTAGTAAATAGCCTAGGGGGACCAGAGGAGGCAAGAAAAACTGACAAGCCACAAAACTTAATTTGAAATATGCTTTGATGTCAGGGATCTTGAGCCAAAAAGAAAAGAAAAGAAAAGCAGAAGATACAAATCTATGCAAAATTATAATTAACTGAGAGCTCATAAGGAGAAGTTGTTCTCTGAATTACCATTATTTGTATCAGTTAGAACAGAGTGACGATAATGGGTCAGATCTGACAATCATTAGCTCACTTTTCTTTCAGGATTTCAAATAATTAGGAAAGAAATCTTCTCATTGTTTGGTTCACAGAATGGAAAACTTTTTTTACCCTTTTCCATCTTGTATGCATTTCGTACTCTGGGAAATAAGATAGCCGAATGTGCTAAAAAGGCATAATAACAACAACAACAACAACAACAACAACAACAATAATGAATTCCCCAGCATTCTCTGAAGCTCAAATGTAGGGATCCCCCATCCTTTTGAAATATTAGTGAAAATATAACTAGTGCCATCACAAAATGGCTATTAAAGGCAGGGCAGAACCAATAATAAAATGGCTACCATATTGGACTGGCTTTCTGTTTCAGAAACGATATTACTTTCAGTTTCAGTTTCTAATGTAAATAGATGGTTTATATCTATCGTTAGAACTGAAAGTCCAGTGTTGTCTATGGTTCTGTGATTGTTGTAGATCTATGCATACAAGATACCAAAAAGAGTAAGGTCAGTTTAAGGACAAAATAGGATGTCACTCCATAGGGTAAACAGAGATGGAAGAAATTATATTTCCAGTTGAATTAACACTATGGATCCTAGCAGAAATTTCTAATTTAACTACCAAGATCAGGCTTTCTCAAGTAGGCTTTCATAAAACCTTGGGGTTTCTTGATGGCACTGAAAGGGTTTTCTGACTGGGCGGGAGTTAATTATTTTTTATATATTTTTAAATTTGTTAAACATTTATTGGGCAATATGGCCATATATGGTCATGTTAACCCCAACTTCCAAAATACATGGTGAGCCTGGAGGGGGTAGGGAGTGACCCTGGATAGACATGTCTACAGCTATGCTTCCCAACCATATTTGGCATGATTGCTCTACTTCTGGGGTTTCTCGAAGCCTGAATAATATTTTAGGGTTTTTTAAAAGCCAGTTTGGTGTAGTGGTTAGGAGTGTGGATTTCTAATCTGGCATGCCGGGTTCGATTCTGCACTCCCCCACATTCAACCAGCTGGGTGACCTTGGGCTCGCCACGGCACTGATAAAACTGTTCTGACTGAGCAGTGATATCAGGGCTCTCTCAGCCTCACCCACCCCACAGGGTGTCTGTTGTGGGGAGAGGAATGGGAAGGTGACTGTAAGCCGCTTTGAGCCTCCTTCGGGTAGGGAAAAGCGGCATATAAGAACCAACTCTTCTTCTTCTTCTTCTTCTTCTTCTTCTTCTTCTTCTTCTTCTTCTTCTTCTTCTTCTTCTTCTTCTTCTTCTTCTTCTAAAATAGTAAAAGAGTTGAGAAAGGCTGCCCAAGACCAACAGATTTAATGATCAGTTGAAACCCCTTTAACTGTGGGAAGCACTGGACCTCAATCTTGTCAGAATTCAATTGTAACTTGGCAAATTTTAGCAATATAAGCTAAACATTGTGATCAGATCTCATGAGCTAAGCAGGGTCAGTAATTATTTGGAAGGGGGACCACCAAGGAATCTGAGAACTGAACTGTGGAAGCAAGCAATGGTAAACCACCTCTGAACATATCTTGCCCTGAAAACCCCATGGGATCACCCAAAGTCAACAGTTACTTGATGGCCAAAAACAACAACAAAAATCTGCTAGAGGGAGAAAGTTTACCATGCTACCTGCATTTATATCCTGATTCAACTGAGATTTCCATTGATAATGTCACAGTATCGGGGGTCAGACAGCAAATCTGGGGAGATTATCAGTGCAAAAAATATATAGATGTGAAAACAGCAAGCATTAAAACTCTGTATTTTTTTTTTAAATTAATTTTTTTTCAATTTTATGTCAAATTATCTTTATGTCAAATTAAAGATCTCAACAAGATGTAACTATTTTTTTAAAAGAAAGTTTTGAAATTGTTCAAAAGCAATGGTGATATTGCAATGCAACCCTGAAGGTTTATGCTTGGCCTGCAGCTGTACTTTACAGAGTATGGCTCTCATTAATGAAGCGCATACTTTGTGCCCGGCCTCCTGGATATTTACAGCTCGTGTCTCTGTGTCCTTTAAATTTTGGCGGTCTACGATGATTCCCTTAATGGATTTCCATTGCAATTTTTTGTTGCATACCTTAAAGATTTCCCCTATGACTGCTGCCTTGGATGTTTTCATATCAACAAAGTTCAAGCTTTTGAAATATTTAACCAGGAGTCTGAAATGCCGCCTGATTCCTGGATCCCAGGCCGCATCCTGAACCCTCATCCATGCAGTTTGCAGCCTCTCAGGAAGACTACCACAATGCACTCTGTGAGGAGTTGCCCTGGGAGAAATATCTCCTTACGATTGCTTTTAAACTATTGTTTTCAATTTATTGTGTGTGTTCGGAAGGTTGCCTTTTGGGATGTTGTTCTGATGAAAAGGCAGATTATAAATTGCATAAACACATAAATGAACCTGGCCTTTGAACACACGCCTCTTGTAGCCGAAGCGCAGCAGTATTTTTCAATCCTCTTTGCAACTTTTGAGAGCTGTGTAATTTCAACATGTATATTTCTTTCCCTCTCCCTCCCAAATGATCTGTTATTGGCTTGCTGGTTCCCATAAAGATGTCTATTGATCTGACTAAAGTATTCAAGTCAATTGGTTTGTGTATTTTTTTTTATCTTGTTGACATAAATTGTCTATATATGGCCCAAGGAACATAATTAGATTTCTCTCTCTCTTTACTTTCAGTGGAGAAGAATTCCGTGGTGACAGGCACTTATCTTATCAAGCTTCTCTTTGTTTGCATATCCACTTTCTCAATTCATATTGTTGCATCTATGGAGGAAAAAAAACAACAGTGCATTGATTCTAACTTTAGAGGTTCAAGTCTTTAGCCCTTGGTTTGTTGTTCTTACATTTGATTCTGTCAGCTGCCTTGAATAACAATTTTCTGGAACAATATTTGATTTAGGCATCTTTTAAATAAAAACAAATACAATGAAGAAGCCTGAAAATTTGTCCTTTTTGAAATTGCTTTCTTGTACATACATGTGCATGCAATTTTGCAAGGATAGTGTTTTGTCTTGGGAAATGTTAATAATCATGTCCTCCTGACATTGTTATAGTTGTTGTCATGGTAATGTTACTGTTGTTATACTGTTATTGTTATCACCTGTTGTTACCATATGATGTTATCTGTATCTTTTCCCTGTTTTCTGCAAACCACCCTGAGTCCTCGGGGAGGACGCCAAATCAATGAATGAATGAATGAATGAATGAATGAATGAATCAATCAATCAATCAATCAATCAAGGAGTGGGTGGGTGAGTGAGTGAGAGTGAGTGAATAAATGAATGAATGATTGAATGAATGAATAAATGAATAAATGTGTGAATAAATGAATAAAAGAATGAATAAACAAACAAACAAAATAATATGGACAGGAGATCCGGAGGTTATCTGGATGCCAGGCAAAGTACTTCATAGTTGGCTTCCTATTGCCTCCCCCCACATCACAACCCTGGTATTCCTTAGGGGTTGCCCTTCCAAGAGTTATACAGATGCACTGGGAAACCGATATGGCAATAAAATATCCAAACTGGACTTATATAGAGTCGTCTCTCTTCAGTAATTCTTTTATTCTTATTTCACACAAGTCCTGACACGTTTCACCTTACAGCTTTTTCAAGGGACGGTTTTAATATTTAAGGACCAACTTCAACTTATTAAGGAATCTCTTGATAGAGTATAAGGTCATACAATGGCTAAACTTAGCTTGTGGTGCTTCAGAAGCGCGTCGGGACTTGTGTGAAATAAGAATAAAAGAATTATTGAAGAGAGACGACTCTATATAAGTCTAATTTGGATATTTTATTGCCGTATTGGTTTCCCTGTATTTTTCTATATTTGTTGCTTCACTGGGACCCACCCCTCCCAGTTCATTATTTTTGCTTCCAAGAATTAGCCATGTCCAGCTCTGATTAGTTTCCAACATCTGATGGGATTGGGCCTGCCTGGACTATCCAGGTTCGATAACTAAATGGACTGAGTGATCTGAGGCAGCTGGTCTTTTTTGTTAGTGTGTATGTGTATTCTTATTCTGACAGTTTTAGCAACCCAGGAGACAAAGCACGCAGGTTCACTGATAGAAGCAGAAACACTTTCACCCAACTTCAGAGTTAATTCTTTTCTCTTGCTTGCAGCTAACTAACGGAGACAAAGCGTCGTGATCACAAATCACAGGAACAGCATTACAGGAGGGACAATAAGGTAGCCGGATTTTCTCCTTTTTTTGCAGACGGTTGATAAATCTGCCAGATGTTTTCTCTACACTATGTCGTTTGGAAGAGGTAATAAATGGTTCTGGTGCTGGGTAAATTTCTAAGCCAGACAAAGACCCATTATGCACACACATCTTACTGAAGATTTTCATAGCAAGAAACCTGTAATCTTGACCAGATTCTGTGTCCAGTTTATGCACCATTCTTTCCCCTGTTTGTTCATTCTTCAACTCCATTTTTTTAATGCACTTTTCCAAATTGGGGTGGAACAATTTGTGACATGTGGGTGGTGGCATCCAAAGTTTTGAGTTCTGCTCTGCTTAGAAAAAATAAGATGAGCTAGATATATTCTGTCTTTTATTTCTAACTTGCCATGATGTTTTTAAGTATAGGTTGGGAAATTCCAAGAGTTTTGAGAAGGGCCCCCAAGGAGAGTAGAGTCAGTTGAGGTAGTTTAATAGGGATGCAATGCCCTAGAGTAAGGTGACCAGATTGTGAGGGAGCTAAAGTGGGGGGGGGGGGCAGTGGCTCGTATTCAGCGGCAGTGTCGGGGGTGCTCTCCTCCTGGCCTCTCCACCCCGGCTTGCCCACCTGCTTCCTCATCCCGGCCAGTCTCATTCTCTGGCTAACCTACTTTAAAGTAAAGGTAAAGGTATCCCCTGTGCAAGCACTGGGTCATATCTGACCCTTGGGGTGACACCCTCTAGCGCAGTGGTCCCCAACCTTTTTATCAATGGGGACCACTCAACGCTTGACAATTTTACTGAGGCCCGGTGTGGGGGGGTTAGTTTACTCCTCTACTCTCAACCACTGCCCTAACGCTCTCTGACTCTGGTCGCTATGGTAATGTTTAAACATCCCTTCAAAATAAGATACAGACATGCCACAACAATGAACATAAGGAACATTTTATTTTCATGGAAATTTTAACTCATGACAATGACAAATCAATGAGAACCCTGAGCTTGTTTCTCTGCAATGAGATAGTCCCATCTGGGAGTGATGGAAGACAATGACACCCGAAGTGTGTTGTAAAGGGCCGGGGGGATGAAGTAAAGGGCTGGGGGGGGGGGGAGAGAAGGCGTCCTTCGTGGCCCACCTCCAGTTAGTCAACAGACCACTTGTTGTCTGCGGTCCACAGGTTGGGGATCGCTACTCTAGCGTTTTCTTGGCAGACTCAATACAGGGTGGTTTGCCATTCACTTCCGCGGTCATTACCGTTTACCCCCCAGCAAGCTGGGTACTCATTTTGCCGACCTCGGAAGGATGGAAGGCTGAGTCAACCTTGAGCTGGTTGCAAAGTCTCATGGTCAGAGCTTCAGACAGCATGTCGACTGCTTTACCAACAAGAGGTTATCGTGAAGTTATTGTGAAGGTAACATTGAGAGTAATGGCATTAATGGCCACTTTGGCTTCCCACGGTGGAGAAGAGAAAGGTATAAGTATCTAAACAAATAAACCAGAAGGGAGAGGTTCTGGAAACAAGGAATGAATATGAACTAATCAAATTATTTGTACTTTGTTGACAGTTCAGTCAATGACTGAAATGAAGACTGGGCCAATGCTCAAGCCAAAGACTGAGGATAATCTGAGTTGGCAGTATATCAGTATTCTTGGGAGGAAGATTCCAGGAAAAAGGCCTACTATAGACAGAATTCTTCTATTCTTTTGGAGTAAGACATGTCTACTGGACAAAAATAAGAGAAGAAGACCCTGCAGAGAGCAGCAAGAGGAAAGGCCTGATAGAGAGGATTGTGAGGTCAGCAGCTTCATTCCTGCTATCATAGAATAATAGAGTTGGAAGGGGCCATACAGGCCATCGTACAGGCCAACCCACTGCTCAGTGCAGGATCAGCCTCAAGCATCCAGGGTAAGTATTTGTCCAGCCACTGCTTGAAGACTGCCAGTGAGGGGGAGCTCAACACCAATTTAGACAGCCAATTCCACTGCTGAACTAGACTTCTAGAATCCTATAGTTGGAAGGCCATCTAGTCCAACACCCTGCTCAATGTAGAATCAGTTAGTGATGTAGCTAGAAACATATCTCCATCTCTACTATTCACCATCAGCTATATTAATTCCTGAATAAAGCCTTTCCGACACTTTGGTCAGTCTGTGCACTCTGCCAACATACTCAACACCATTGACTGGGAACCGGTGCTGATAATCCTCTACCCAATTGATCCCCACCCTCCAAATTAACCTTTTTAAAAAGTGCTTATTCTGGTTCCATCCAAACCAACCATTTTGATTTGGGGACAATTTTTAAAGGAGGGTCAACGAATAAGATGAGAGTGATTTTATGATCTGGTCTGGAAGAGTTGGAGTGTACACTACTCTCCTATCCTTTCCTCTTCACCTCTTTAATAATTGGGGGAGGGATGGGATTTTTAGCCGTCATGTTAGTAGATTGATGTTTTAATGGGAATTTTAATGGGGTTAGTTGTTGTGACCCGCCTCGAGCCTGTCGGGAGAGGCGGGAAATAAATCTAATAATAATAATAATAATAATAATAATAATAATAATAATAATAATAATAATAATAATAATAATAATAATAATAATGACTTGCTCTTATTGTAGACACACATGCCCCAGTCTTACCAAGATGTTCTGTGTGGGTAAGAAACTTCAATAATTCATTCATTTTGGTCCTTCTATACAGCACCACATGACAAAGTTATCTCGGAGTGATGCACAACATGTACATAGTGTAAAAGGTAAAGGTAAAGCTATCCCCTGTGCAAGCACCGGGTCATGTCTGACCCTTGTTTTCTTGTCCTCTAGAGTTTTCTTGGCAGACTCATTAAGGGGTGGTTTGCCAATCCCTTCCCCAGTCATTACCGTTTTACCCCCCAGCAAGCTAAATCTAATAAATCTAATAAATAAAATAAATAAGTTGGGTACTCATTTTACCAACCTCGAAAGGATGGAAGGCTGAGTCAACCTTGAGCTGGCTGCTGGGATCAAACTCCCAGCCTCATGGTCAGAGCTTCAGACAGCATGTTGGCTGCCTTATCCCCCTGCGCCACAAGAGGCTCTTGTACGTAGTGTACAAAACATTTATTTAAATACCAAGCAGATGTGTTCATAATACATATTGTTAAAACAAGAAGCAATACAAAACAGTTTGCACACACTGGCCCTGTGGAAGGGTGCTGGAGGGGGGAGGAAAGGGGAGAGATGCCCCATCAGATGTTCCAACTGTATTTCCACTGGTCTCAACCAAAGGATTGGTGGAAGAGTTCTGTCTTGCAGGCCCAGAGGAAACCCAGGAGTTCTGGCAGGGCCCTGATCTTTCCTTGCACTTATCACTGCCTAGATCAGGGGTAGTCAAACTGGGGCCCTCCAGATGTCCATGGACTACAATTCCCATGAGCCCCTCCAAACCGGAGGGCCCCAGTTAGACTACCCCTGGCCTGGATCATGAACCATAGACATGGACCTGGAGCTTTTTGAAAGGTGTGTCTGCATGGATCAGCTGTGTGTTGCCTTTCAATAAGATGTTCATTCCAAGGCACATTCCTGCCTTCACATTTTTGGTACTACTAATAAAGCCTAAATACTTTTAAAATGCAAAACCAGAGAAGAATTTTGGCTCCGGTGTGCTTGTTTTTATTAAAGATTCCGAGATGATTAAAAATCACACAATGCAAGTTGCTCCCGGTGGAGGGTTGAGAATTATACAAACTTGCTCTGTTTGCAGGCAAGGTAGCATTTAAACTTTCAAACCAATTAGGCATAATTATTGAACGAAACGCACAGAATGCAATACTTTTCTTTCACAATGCGATGGTTAATTTTAAATTTGGTTTTAAATTAGTAGGTGACACCTACTTAGCTGTCAGTCATGGCACTGTTTATCTGAAGGCTGTCAAGGGGGAGGAACTCTGCTAGCTGCTTTTTAAATGTACACACCTTCGAAAGAAAACTTACACAGAAAAAAAAGGGGGCATGTAGTGTATTTTGTACCCAGGGAATTTTAAAAATGACCTGCTATGTTAAATGTTCCAATATTAGAAGTATCTTTGGACTAAGATAATAACGTAAAGTAGCCATCTACCCAGTGTAGTGTAGTAGCTATGAGGGGTGGACTCTAATCTGGAGAAGTGGATCTGATCCTCTACTCATCCTGTAGAGCAGGGGTAGTCAACCTGTGGTCCTTCAGATGTTCATGGACTGCAATTCCCATGAGCCCCTGCCAGCGTTTGCAAGGGAATTGTAGTCCATGAACATCTGGAGGAACACAGGTTGACTACGCCTGCTCTACAGGAGGCCTGCTTGGGTGACCTTGGGCCAATCACCGTTCTCTCAGAACTCTCTCAGCTCCACCTACCCCACAGGGTGTCAGTTCTGGGAAGAGGAAGGAAAGGCAATGGTAAGATTCAAAATATTGCAGACCGGATGCCAAAAATGATCAATCCTATGGATCATTTCCTGTCTGTGATGGTACATGTGGGAACAAAATACATGGTCATGAACATACTTGCGCATATTAAGGCTGATTATGAAGATCTTGGGAGGCAGCTGAGACAAATGGGGGCACAAGTAGTTTTCTCTTCGATCCTGATTATAAGGGGAAGAGGAATGAGTCAGGACCTGAAGATAATGGAACGAGCTTGGTGTAGTGGCTAGGAGCACCGACTTCTAATCTGGTGAGCTGGGTTTGATTCCACGCTCCCCCACATGTGACTATCTGGGTGACCTTGGGCTCGCCATAGCACTGATAAAGCTGCTCTGACAGAGCAGTCATATCAGGGCTCTCTCAGCCTCACCCACCTCTCAGGGTGTCTGTTGTGGGGAGAGGAAAGGGAAAGTGACTGTAAGCCACTGTGAGCCTCCTTCGGGTAGAGAAAAGCGGCATATAAGAACCAACTCTTCTTTTTCCTCTTAACTGCTGGCTGTACTGGCAGGTGGGATGTGGATTCTAGGACTCTGGGATAGGTTTTCTAGAAGAAGGTCTACTAGCACAAGATGGACTTCACTTATCCAAGCTGGGGAAGAATGTGTTTGACAGGAACCTGGCAAAATTAATCAGGAGAGCTTTAAAATGAAGCCACAAGTTGAAGGAGACATCCAACACAGGGATTCTAATGTAGAAGAGGAAATAGCAGTGGCCCATCTGGGGAGGTCGGATCAAATGGAAGGTAAGAGGCCTGAGGTGCTTATATACCAATGCCCAAAGCATAGACAATAAAAAAGAAGAGTTTGAGTTTCTCATGTAGATATCAGGAAAAGAAATTTCGCAGTCAGAGTAGTTCAGCAGTGGAATAGGCTGCCTAAGGAGGTGGTGAGCTCCCCCTCACTGGCAGTCTTCAAGCAAAGGTTGGATACACACTTTTCTTGGATGCTTTAGGATGCTTAGGGCTGATCCTGCGTAGAGCAGGGGGTTGGACTAGATGGCCTGTGTGGCCTCTTCCAAGTCTATGATTCTGTGATTCTATGTAGACAGAGTGATTTGATTTATTAAGCGTTACAGCGATATGGTAGAATGATTCCCAAGACTACAATGCACTTCTGGAAGGATATGAGTCTAAAACTAACAATAGAGAAGGTCAAAGTGGAAGTGGAGTAGCGCTGTATGTGAGGAGAGGGTTTGTCTATCAAAGGATACTAGAGGAGGAGAGTGACATTCTGGTAGAATGTAGCTGGGTGAAGATAAGGGAGGGAAAAACTAAGAGTATAGTGTTTGGCATCTGCTAGAGACTCTCTGACCAGGGTGAAGATGTGGATGCTTCCCTCCTTGAGCAGCTTAATACAATATTCAAGCAACAGGACCTTGTAATTCTGGATGACTTCCATTTTCCTGATGTGTTCTTGGAAACTAGTTCTGCTAGGTGTCCAAAATGAATGCAACCTTCTGACCTGCCTGGCCAACAATTTCATTTATCATATGATGGTAGAACCTATGAGAGGCTTGGCCACACTCAACGTAATACTGAACAATAGGCAAGAGCTGGTGGATGGGGTGAAGGAGGTGAGGACCCTGGGGGTGGGGGGGGGAGTGACAATGTCCTCCTAGAATTCTGCAAGTTACAAGGCACTGTAGCTCAGCCATTAGGGAGGCCAACGCTTGGAGTGAGCAGAGACTGGCCAGAGAAACCTACAAGTAAAGCTTCTTCAAGTATGTGAGGATCAAAAATAAGGTTAATGAAGCAATAGGTTCATTGTTGGGTGAAGATGGAGAGACTCAGACAGAGGACAGAAAGAAAGCAGAAAGGCTCAGTACTTAGTCCTGCTATATACTGGATTGGTCAGGCGAGACCTGGGGCCTTTTCGCACAGGGATCTTTGTTGCAAATTGTTTGCGGAATGAAAAATCGCCATTTAAAATAGTGGAATTCGTCGTTATGCATACCTGCCTTTGTAGTGGAATCAGTTGCGTTTTTTAGCGTTTCCCACAGGCTTCCGGTCTCGGCAGAAATCGCTAGAAAGGAAGCGCTATTGCCAAGCTCGTCCCGCCCCTGGCCGTCAAGCAGCCAATGGGCAGCCGTTAGCATGCTCCCAAACAGCCCCTTTCCCTTTAAGAAAGGTTTAAAAAAAAAAAAACGACCCATAGCAACGAATCTAGGTAGATTCGTTGCTACGGAGAGACCCATCCAGCTGCCTAATGTGAGCTGTCGTTTGATTGTATGATCGTTTGCACGCTGCCTCGAGTGATAAGAAAAAAATCCCCCCCCCCCCTCACGGGCCCGATTTTCGGCTGAATTTATTTGTAAAAAATAAAGGGACTTTATTTCAGCAAACGGGCTTTTCAGTGGTTTGTGCTTAGTGACTAAAGGTGAAGGACTGAAGCCAGGGAAGCCTCTAAACAGAAAGAGGCTCGCCGGTGCGTTTATCCCCGCTCGCTCGGAGAAAAAAAAAATGGCGATCGCTTCGCCGGAGGTTTGGAGGAGAGAGCCAGGGGGAGGGACTTTGAAGAACCAGCAACAATGGTAACACACAGGTCTTTAGCGCTACTGTTGCAGATTGGTTGCAGGAGTGTATCGCTATCCGGAGGGTGAATCCACTTTTCTGGATTCCCCTGAAAGCGCCACAACGAAGCGCTTTTTGCTGATTGGTTTCAGGATTGTTGCAGATTGTCTACGACGTCGTGGGTTATGGCAAATTAGTAGCGTTTCCAAATAGCAACCATTCTGCTACTTTGAAGCTGTGCGAAATGGCCCCTGGAGTACCATGTGCAGTTTTGGAGGCCTCATTTCAAAACTGATGTGGACAAAACTGAGAGAGTGCAGAAGAGAGCATCAAGGATGATTTGGGGCCTGGGGACCAAGCCCTGTGAGGAAAGGCTGAGGGATTTGGGAATGTTCAGCTTGGAGAAGAGGAGATTGAATAGGGACATGATTGCTCTTTTGAAGTATCTGAAAAGTCATCACTTGGAGGAGGGCAGGGATTGGTTCTTAGCAGCAAAGGATAGGACCTGCAGTAAAAGCTTTAAACTATGTATGGAAAAAAATGTTCAGTCAGAGTAATTCAGCAATGGAATAGGCTGCCCAAGGAAGTCGTAAGCTCTCAGCTGGACAGATACTTATCATGGATGCTTTAGACTGATCCTGCATTGAGCAGGGTGTTGGACCAGATGGGCTAAATCAGTGGTCCCCAACCCCCGGTCAGGAGACTGGTACCGGTCCATGGATCAGTCAGTACCGGGCCGCGGCTTCTCCTCGTTCTCGTCCCCGGCTGCTGCCTCAGGGGCTGCCCTGCCACTCTGCCGCCAGCTCACCTTTGGTGTTCTCCAGCGGGCGCAATGGCTGGGGCTCCCCCTCGGCATGGCACTGCGCAGCTGCTGCTGGCAGCGCCCCCCAGTGGGCGGCGGGAAGTCAGGGACACCGGCGGGAAAGCAAGCGGAGCAGGGGCTCAGGCGGCGGTGAAGTCCCTTGGCAAAAGAAGACCCCCACGGGTCTCAATAATATTGTCAAGCATTGACTCGTCCCCGGTGATAAAAAGGTTGGAGACCACTGGGCTAAATTCCAACTCTATGATGGTATGGTTCTATCACCCATTAAAACTCGACTAAAGAAGCAAGGTATTTTTTTCTTCAGATTGTTGCCAATTTATGTGCAGAGTTATGTACTTTAGCAACAGAACTCCCATATTGGAATTTGCAGCTACATGTACTCTTTCAGGCACAGTTTCTTCTGCAGTTTCTTGCTGCTGCTCCAAGGAGGACTTTTGAAGGCCTCAAAATAAAGTTAATATCTATAGTACTATAGTCCAGTAGCGTCATAGACCTATACTGATTTCTGATATTTAAAAAAGTCTTCAGAAAGATCTTTGCTAGTGCCACATGGGAAATGGCAGAGCCTGAAAGATGAGCCTCTTGTGGTGCAGAGTGGTAAGGCAGCCGTCTGACAGCTTTGCCCATGAGGCTGGGAGTTCAATCCCAGCAGCCGGCTCAAGGTTGACTCAGCCTTCCATCCTTCCCAGGTCGGTAAATTGAGTACCCAGCTTGCTGGGGGGTAAACGGCAATGACTGGGGAAGGCACTGGCAAACCACCCCGTATTGAGTCTGCCAAGAAAACGCTAGAGGGCGTCACCCCAAGGGTCAGACATGACTCGGTGCTTGCACAGGGGATACCTTTACCTTTACCTTTTAAGAGCCTGAAAACAGGAAAGTGGTCCAGGTGGGGGTGGGACTTTTGCAGGATTTTAAAAAAATGTGCATCTTTCTTGTCCAGATGACATGATAACAAGCTTGAACTGCATTCTCCTAAAATGAGGTCAGACCAAGCAAATTTGGGAAGCAGTGTAAAGAGGAAGGGGCCATTGGAGCACATTTAGAGATTAATATCATTTGGATGCTCTGATACAACGCATTGCAGTTCAGAAACCAATACACAGAAAACCTTGTGTGGCTGCAGCCTTAATTAAATCAAGCAATACCGGGAGCACAAATGTTATCAGGTTGCACCAAAGGCCATTCAGACAAAGATACAATGGCTGCTTTCAACTTGAAATGACAGCTCCATTAGTGATGCATGATACAGAATTGTTCAAGTTGGTGTTTTTGTAAAAGAAACAGGGCTGCAATGAGATGGAATGGTGCCAAGGAGGCTTTTAGACAGGGCCGGGGGCTGCGGTCTGTGGAACGTTTTATTGTGTTGATTATCGTGTTCTTACTGCATTATTTTCTGATTTCTATGACTGCTTTGTTGGTTTCCCTCATTTCTACATGTCATGTTTCATGCTGATTTATTTTCGAATTTACTAATCGACTCTTTTGATACCATTATATGTTTTATGCTGCTCCCATGGCATCATTTAAAATGTTGTAATCTGTCTCGAATCTCACTGAGAAAGTCGGACTACAAATATTGCAAACGTGCAGTTCCGGAGACACCTCCAAACTGATTGATTAAGTGGAAAACTCAGAGACCTTGTAAAGAGAACAGCCACTACTATGTCATGGTTAGAGGATTGGGCCAAAGAGACCCGGATTCGAATCCCCACGACCACATAGTGGGCTAGGTAACCTTTGATTTCTCAGCATCACCAGATTATGAATAAAACAGGAGCAAGGGAGACAAAGCAAGGCACCCTGAGCTCCTTCAAGGAATAGTGGGATAAAAGAAACACAAATAATTAAAAATCCATCATCTGAGTTTGTGACTAACTAACTGAAAGTCGGGCTACAAATATTGCAAACAAGCAGTTCCGGAGACACCTCCAAACTGATTGATTACGTAATGACTGGGGAAGGGAATGGTAAAACCACCCTACTAAGGGTTGAGTCTGCCAAGAAAACGCTGGAGGGCATCACCCCAAGGGTCAGACATGACTCGGTGCTTGCACAGGGGATACCTTTATATTTATCTTTTAACTAAAAGTTGGCACTAGATGAAGATCGTTTTATTTATCCTATGGCATGTGTGTAATATAGCCAGCAGATCCTACGATTATCTGGCTGCCAGGCAAGAGATATTTGCCTCTTTCCAGGACATGACCTTGGTATTCCTTAGAGATCACCCTTCCACATTCTAGTCAGGGCTGGCCCTGCTTAGCTTCTGAGATCTGATGGCATTGGGATTGCCTGGGCTATCCAGGTTAGGTATTGTTAGGTGAAGAATGAAAGAAGTAAAACTTGGTAGTGTTACCTAGTGGTTGTGGGAAAAGTTTCTCATGTAGTGAAAGCCATTCAGTATGATAGTGGAAGAACGTTTTTCTTCCTCCATTTCTGAGATCCCCTTCCCAGATGACTCAATTTGGACTTCTTTGAAGCAGATAGCAATTGTACCCTGTGGATAGCTATGGTGGCCTATTAGGAGCAAATCCCCCTGAAGAAATAACTATAAGGTATTATTTTTATTAGGATCAATGCAAATGTCATAAAGTAGCTCTCGGGCTTGCTGGTTTATGAGAGCTCCTCTTTATGCTGCATAGTAAGTTAAATAAGCAAACATATAAATATCCATGGGATAGAGGCAGAAGTAGTGTTAAAAGGGTAAAGGTAAAGGTATCCCCTGTGCAAGCACCGAGTCATGTCTGACCCTTGGGGTGACGCCCTCTAGCGTTTTCATGGCAGACTCAATACGGGGTGGTTTGCCAGTGCCTTCCCCAGTCATGACCGTTTACCCCCCAGCAGCAAGCTGGGTACTCATTTTACCGACCTCGGAAGGATGGAAGGCTGAGTCAACCTTGAGCCGGCTGCTGGGATCGAACTCCCAACCTCATGGGCAAAGCTTTCAGGCGGCTGCCTTACCACTCTGCGCCACAAGAGGCTCTTTTTAGAAGTAGTGTTACTGAACATAATTTAAAGTTCCAATCTACAGTTTGTAAGAGACTTATGGTGGAAGGAAGGTGATACTGTACAGACTGAATTATGCTAAAGTAAGCTAGGGGCAAAACACTCCCACAAAGGTAAGCAGGCCCTTGATTTATATTTACCACCATAGTACTTGGGTGCTTAATTAGGTTGCACATGTAAGTCTTCCTATTGCTGTTTCAGAGGGCCAGAATGATGCAGGGGTTAAGAGCAGTGGCCGGTAATCTCCAGTCCTCCTCCACATGAGGAGAATTCCCCTCTCCTCTTCCACATGAAGTCAGCTGGGTGACCTTGGGCCAGTCACAGTTCACTCTGAACTCACTCACTGCCCCCTCTCTGCCAGGAGCCCACATACCAGCACGGTCTCGGTCCCCCAGTGCGTTGCCATGACCAACTGGAAACTTGAACCTGGGTCTGATGCTTTTCCGATGCTTTCGTCACTGCCCCACACTGCTTTCTTTTCCTTGGGGGTTTTATTCCATTCCTGTCCATCATGCCATATTGTATTGTATTGTTCTATACTTTTGCTCACCGCAGTTTTCTATGAAAGATGCCTGCTGGCTGATTCATATCTGAGCTCAACGCATCAGTGTTATTCTTTTTGTCAACTATTTCTCTTAATTTTCTTCCCCCTCTCACAAATTTTTTCACCCTGCAGCAACCAAATTACTAATTCCTCAAAGGTTTTGTTTTCTATTTTTGTCAGTGATGGTGGCTCTTCTTTGTTTTGCCAGCATGTGTTTTTTAAGGAAAGCGTTAAATGCTGTTCCTGTTCACGCACACATCACCTCATGGTGCTAGAAGTTATTTTGGAGTGGTTCATAAATAGAAACATATATAATTTATTACCAGCTCCAAAATAACTCCTAATACTGCGACAAACATACGGAGCTTCTGAAGTGAGATTTACGTCTTTGGGAGCTGTATCAGGTTTCATGCCACACACTGTGGGTAAACCAGTCACTTGCTGGACATCTCACCAGTCAGTGGTGTGCCTCCAGCAGCAACTAATGCTTAATCAATTGAGCATCTGCTTTGCGTGCAGAAGGCCTCAGCTTCAATGGCTGGCATCTCTAGTCATAGAATCATAGAATCATAGAGTTGGAAGGGGCCATACAGGCCATCTAGTCCAACCCCCTGCTCAACGCAGGATTAGCCCTAAGCATCCTAAAGCATCCAAGAAAAGTGTGTATCCAACCTTTGCTTGAAGACTGCCAGTGAGGGGGAGCTCACCACCTCCTTAGGCAGCCTATTCCACTCCTGAACTACTCTGACTGTGAAAACCTTTTTCCTGATATCTAGCCTATATCGTTGTACTTGTAGTTTAAACTCATTACTGCGTGTTCTTTCCTCTGCAGCCAACGGAAACAGCATCCTGCCCTCCTCCAAGTGACAACCTTTCAAATACTTAAAGAGGGCTATCATGTCCCCTCTCAACCTCCTTTTCTCCAGGCTGAACATTCCCAAGTCCCTCAACCTATCTTCATAGGGCTTGGTCCCTTGGTCAAAAGGACCAGGTAGTGGGTTAAGACCTCTGCTGGAGGTTCTGGGAGGCCACTAGCAGACTAGATTATCCTCACCTTGCTGGATGAATGGTCAGATTCAACATAAGGCAAGATCATGTGCTCTTATGGAAAACTGGCTCCCACACTTTCTGTCATGAGGGAATTGAGCTGACATTACCAGGGGGTTTAGGAGACTGCATTGGTGTTACCTAATTGGTCAGCCCAAATATGCCCAGCTTCTCATATGAAGTCATGTGCACACAGAAAACTTAAATACATCACAGAATTGGGGGAGATGGTCCATAATGAGACAGCAAAGAGCATCTAATGTGTTTGAATAGATCCATTTAGCTGGAAAGATATCCTCTTCCTTTCCCTAACTTTGCAAGGTGGGGAATATTGAAGAACGATTGTTAGGAGGTTCTTCTGGAGCCTTGTAAATTGCACAGCATTTTGCAGCAGTGTCCAGAGCAGGACACTCTTAAGAGCCTCTTGTGGCGCAGAGTGGTAAGGCAGCCATCTGAAAGCTTTGCCCACGAGGCTGGGAGTTCAATCCCAGCAGCCGGCTCACGGTTGACTCAGCCTTCCCTCCTTCCGAGGTGGGTAAAATGAGTACCCAGCTTGCTGGGGGGTAAACGGTAATGACTGGGGAAGGCACTGGCAAACCACCCCGTACTGAGTCTGCCATGAAAACGCTAGAGGGCGTCACCCCAAGGGTCAGACATGACTCGGTGCTTGCACAGGGGATACCTTTACCAGAGCAGGGGTAGTCAAACTGCGGCCCTCTAGATGTCCGTGGACTACAATTCCCATGAGCCCCTGCCAGCATTTGCTTGGGAATCTTGGGAAAGAGCTCCTCTCACCTTGGAAAGTTTCACTCCCCAAGTCAGATTCCCCTCTCTAATTGCATTAGTTTAAACCAGGAGTTAATATGAGAAAAAAGACTGGTGTAAGGTCAATGAATTTTTTTTTTTTGCCACGTCTTCCTTTATTAGTGGATATATACAAATCAATATTTTCAGTACCAATATACCAGTGTAAGTACTGGTTTCGCACATTTTGGCTTCTTCAGCTGAAAAATAAAGCTGCATTTTTTACTTCACATAAAATTAACATAAAATACACAAGTGTATAATGTGTCCTAATAGTCAATGTTACATAGGAACGCAAAGCTAGCATCCTTTTCCTGTGCTAAATCAAGTTCATCATCATTGTATTACACCATTGTAATGTTGTTACTATAACTCTACCGTTATTTTGCTAACACTTAAATATAAGCTCTGAAAGAGGTGAAGCTTACCCAAATACAACGTTATTTAAGTGCATTAAAAACAACAACACAGGAGTTGAAAACCTTGTCTTCATTGCTACAAGAGCAATGACAAAAAGTGAGCTTTTCTATAGCATTGCTCATGGCAGAAGAAGTGAGCTGCAGTAGAGTATATAAAGGTAAAGGTATCCCCTGTGCAAGCACCGAGTCATGTCTGACCCTTGGGGTGACACCCTCCAGCGTTTTCTTGGCAGACTCAATACGGGGTGGTTTGCCAGTGCCTTCCCCAGTCCTTACCGTTTACCCCCCAGCAAGCTGGGTACTCATTTTACCGACCTTGGAAGGATGAAAGGCTGAGTCAACCTTGAGCCAGCTGCTGGGATTGAACTCCCAGCCTCATGGGCAAAGCTTTCAGACTGCATATCTGCTGCCTTACCACTCTGCACCACAAGAGGCTCTTAGTAAAGTATATAGTCCCTGTTAATTTTGCTCCCCCTGCAAACGCTGGTTGTAGTTCCCTTGGCACTAGCATCACACCTGCTGATTGAGCCTTCCCCCGTCTTACATAAGCATCCTCTCCTGGGATAGCTTTGCTTAGTCTTATGGGGGCTGCACAACATACTCTTCAGCAGTGTTACCAAAATGACACGTGTCAAGGACACATGCGAAGTGGGGAATGGTTTAGCGAGATGTTGGTAACTTAGTGAAAGGACTGAATGCGTATGTTTTACGAGGTAGTCGAACCCTTCAGAACTCAAGGCAGTAATGCAATAAAAAGCAATCTTTAAAAGAAAATAATAGAATCATAGAATAATAGAGTTGGAGGGACTTCATTGGTCATCTAGTCCAACCCTTGCACTATTAATAATTTTCCAGGAATGAGACACTGGGGAAATAGACTGGCTGGGTGAGGAAACGGGTGATAATAGGCTTAAAGAAAGGAAACCATCATGTCGCAATAGGTGTCTGGAGATTTCTATAGACTAAATCCATGGGATCATTGTCCATGGGGTCGCGATGGGTCAGACACGACTTCGCACCTACCAACAACAAAATCTTTGGGATTGGGGAGAGATTTCTCCTGGCAGATTCTGTAGACAAAAGGGATCACCTAGAACAGGGGTAGTCAACCTGTGGTCTTCCAGATGTCCATGGACTACAATTCCCATGAGCCCCTGAAAGCAAATGCTGGCTCATGGGAATTGTACTCCATGGACATTTGGAGGACCACAGGTTGACTACCCCTGACCTAGAAGCATCTAGACAAGCTTGACTCTGCCAGCTACTTGATCAGCAATACAATGGAGGGCGGGAGGAGGAAGAAAGGCAGGACTTGCCTCAGGCTGCAGCTGTCATGTGGATTCTGTGGCTTGAGTCAAGTGGGAGAGAAGAGGGAGTCTGCCCTAGCTTGGCCTTGTCAGCGTGCGGCTTCAGCATAAGCCTAGACTGATGAAGGGCACAAGGTCATTGGGCACAATGTTATATCCTGGGGCAGTGAATTCCACCAAGTTAATTGTTCATTGAGTGAATGAGCACTTCTTTTTGTTTGTTCTGAAGTACTGAGTGTTCTTTTCTGAATTCAGGTCAAGTTCCAAGTTGCTTTTATTTTAGCTTTATTGATATTGCTAAGAGATGATGCTCTCTTTCTCTTCCCCCCCCCCATACACACACACACACACACACACTCACACATTTCCAAATTCCTTACAAGTACCTACCTTTGTCTTCTAGCCTGCTGAGGTTCTGAATGTTCTTCTGGAAAGGACAGCAACACGAGATGCTCCTTCCTTTATGAATTCCTTTAAAAATGATTAGTTTTAATAGCTGTACACTCAATTAGAAGTGATGGCACAAAAAGTGCGGTTAATTTTTTCCTGCTGCCAGACATTTTCTCCTTCCTGCTCTCTGACCTTTCTATTAAATTACAATGCAATTTGAGCATACAGTGGAGGGCATTTAAAATAATTATCTGCACAAAACCTCCTATTTACTTTCCCTTTTAAAATACTTAGGCAATTATGCAGATAAGTCGTACAGTCATAAGCTGAAGACAAAAGAGAAGTAGAATGGGTCAACCATTTAAGATTCAGCATCCAGAATCAAAGATGCTGAAAGTGACAAAATTCCCTGAATTTATATTTGAACTAAACAGAGAGAACTTATATTTGAGAGCCAGTTTGATATAGTGGTTAAAAAGCTGTGGCATCTAATCTGGAGAACTGAGTTTGATTCCCCACTCCGTGTATGGAGCCAGCTGGATGACCTTGTGCCAGTCACAGTTCTCTCAGAGGACTCAGCTACCTCGCAGGGTATTTGTTGTGGGGAGAGGAAGAGTAGGCAATTGTAAACTCTTTTGAGACTTCTTCAGGTAGTGAAAAGCAGTATATATTTTAAAAAATCTTCTTCTGTGCTGTTTAATTGTCTTCTTGCTACTTGCTGCAGTCTTTTTCTCTTCTTCTTTGTACTTATTTATCTGACAAAGTTTGCATGCACACAAAAGCTTTGTTATTGTTGTTAGGTGCGAAGTCGTGTCCGACTCATTGCGACCCCATGGACAATGATCCTCCAGGCCTTCCTGTCTTCTACCATTCCCCGGAGTCTCTCAAGAGACAAATAAGATGTTCTGGTATTCCCATCTCTTTAAGAACTTGCCACAATTTGTTGTGCTCCACACAATCAAAGGCTTTAGCATAGTCAATGAAGCAGAAGTAGATGTTCTTCTGGATGATTTCTCCATGATCCAGTGTATGTTGGCAATTTGATCTCTAGTTCCTTTGACTCTTCGAAATCCTGCCTGTACTTCTGGAAGTTCTTGGTCCACATATTGCTGGAGCCTAGCTTGTAAAATTCTGAGCATAACTTTGCTAGCATGAGTGCACTGGTGCGGTAGTTTGAACATTCTTTGGCATTGCCCTTCTTTGGGATTGGAATGTAAACTGACCTTTTCCATTGTTGAGTTTTCCAAATTTGCTGGCATATTGGGTGAAGCACTTTTACTGCATCACACTAAAGCTTATACCTTGAATAATACCTGGTTGGTCTTAAAGGTGCCACTGGACTCAGACTCAACATGGCTACCCACCTGATTCTATCTGTGTATACCAGACATTGCTTTTCAAACACCCCTTCTCAAAGTCTAGTGTACAGTGTCCACGAGATTCATCTTCTTGTGTAGACATTCCACCTTTTCTTGATAAAGTGGCTTGGTGAAGACATCTGCAATCATTTCATCTGTGAGACAGTATTCCAACCCAACTAGCCTATCTTCTTGCTTGTTTCTTGCTGTTGTTATTGTTGTTGTTGTTAGGTGTGGAATCGTGTCCAACCCATCCTGACCCCATGGACAATGATCCCCCAGGCCTTCCTGTCTTCTACCATTCCTTGAAGCCCATTTAAGTTTGCACCAACTTGTTTCTTGCTAGGTGATGCTTTATATCCATGTGTTTAGATCTTCTCCATCTGTGCAAGTTTTATGCACCCTTGGTTGTCTTCAAATAGTTGTACTAGTTTGGGTTCCTCTGTATCAAAGTCTTGCCATGGTTGCAGTATCCATTTCAGTTATTGGCATGTTTCTGTTGCAGATACATACTCAGCTTCTGTTGAGGACATAGCTACAGTTCCTTGCTTCATGCTGCTCCAGCTGACTAATCTGCCCCCTTAGAAGAATAAATGTCCACTGCTTGACTTTCTGTCTGTAGTATCTTCTGCCAATTTGCATCCATATATTCCACTAATCTGGGATTGTCACTTGTTGGTAACGTTCGTTTCAGATGGGCAGTGTCATGCAGGTAACTGTACAAGTCTTTTGACTGTGTTCCAGTCCCTTTTGCTTGACAATTCCATCTTTCTGCATAACATGGCCATAGTTCCTGTAATATCAGGATGCATCAGTGCACTTATGTATAATAGTCTTCCAATTGCTTCTCTGTATTGCTTGTTGTCAGGCAGAAATTCACTACTTTCTTGCTGTTCAGGTAGTTGTTTCCATAGGAGTGCTTTCTGGCTTAGCTCCTTTCATATTCATGTAGCTCAGAAATTCTAGGATTTTCTGCTTCTGACTGAGAATATAGCTTCCATCTTCTTGTTCTACTTGTATTCCAGGATAGTAGTTGATGTTTCCTAATTCTTCCACTTCTACGTCATGATTCAGATTTTGACCTGTTTCATCACAGTCCTCCTTGTTTTCATGGCATAAAATGAGGACACCCACAGAATTCAGAATGTAAGTCCATTTTTTTGGTCTCTATTTTGAGTATAAGTACTGTTCTACCTTGCCTTGTTCAAATACTTCCTTGGTTAGCATGTGATGAAATTTCTAGTTTCAACATCTTGCAGCCTGTATCAATCCATATATGCTCTTTTGGTTGAGTCCCTTGTCATTGGAGTGTTCAAATTCTGGAGGCTGTTCCATATTAATATCTCCCTTTACTTTGTCTCCACACACATCTTCCTTGCTGTTGCTATACACAAGAACATTAAGTATTTGAAAGGTTGTCACTTGGAGGAGGGCAGGATGCTGTTTCCGTTGGCTGCAGAGGAAAGGACACGCAGTAATGGGTTTAAACTTCAAGTACAACGATATAGGCTAGATATCAGGAAAAAAAATTTCACAGTCAGAGTAGTTCAGCAGTGGAATAGGCTGCCTAAGGAAGTGGTGAGCTCCCCTTCACTGGCAGTTGGATACACACTTTTCTTGGATGCTTTAGGATGCTTTGGGCTGATCCTGCATTAAGCAGGGGGTTGGACTAGATGGCCTGTGTGGCCCCTTCCAACTCTATGATTCTATGATTCTATGATTCTATTGAAGTACATTTTCTCCATGTTCCTACCTCTTCTTTAGTTTTTTTTGCTATGTCTTCTCGTAGTGAAGTCTCAGGTATAGCTTCTATCTTTGCTAGATAAGAAAGTCTTCTTGGTGGCATTCCTTTGCTTGATCTGATTGACCATTTCACACGTTGATCTGCAGCCCCTTCTGGATCTTTAGGCTCTGCAGGGCTATCATGTGTGTTGTCCATAGTGCTCAGGTGTACCATGTCTGTTGGCTGTACTTTATTTATCTCCGTTGGTGTAGATTCACATGTCTACTTTTTGCATGTTTCTTGATTTCTCCCATTCATCAATATAGATCACATTGTATATCCTGACTGTTTCTGTTTCTGGGTTGAGGATTCTGTATCTTTTGCATCCCACAGCCTACTGTGCTATGTCTCAACCTCCTTGTTTGAATGCAATATAGGAATTTCCCTTCAACAGCACCTTTGATAATCTGCATAACTTTAGTTAAATTCTGGCTTTCAAGGTGGCTAATTGCATAATTGTCTCTGTGTTCAAATTATCTGTACCATAACAAAGAGCAATTATTGTGATCACAATGTTTGGTAAAGTTTGCTTTCTGCATACAAGTTTGAATATGGTATAATTTCTGATGCACATTGCCAGTTGCAATTAATTATCCAATCAGTTTGATAGAACATTTTTCTCCAAAAGATGCAATCATGCCTTTCTTTATGAGTTCACTCACAGAAATAAGATTACTCACCAGTTCTGGGACATAAATAAGAAGAGAAGAACTATTTTGCACCCCCCTTTTTACAACCTGATGGAATGTCAGTGGCTTACAATCGCCTACCTCTCCTCTCCCCACAGCAGACAATCTGTAAGATAGGTCAGGCTGAGAAAGCTTTGAGAGAACTGTAACTAGCCCAGGGTCACCAGCTAGCTGTATCTAAAGGCAGTCTTTATCAAGGATGTGCTGGTGATTTCCAGCCACCAGGAGGTATGCCTGGCCTTTACTACAGCCTGGGCCTTTTTAGTCCTGGCCCTAACTTGGTGGAATGAACTCCCAGAAGAGCTGAAGGCCCTGCAGGAACTTTCATGGTTTTGCAGTGCCTGCAAGACAGAGGTCTTCTAACAGGTCTTTGGTTGAGGACCGAGAGATGAAGATCAGGGGCCCCTCCTCATTTTTAACTGGAACAGCAGGCTTTCACACACCCTAAAGTTCTAGGTGGGTGGTTGCCAAGCAGGTAGAGGTGGGTTTTAGTTTGCCACCAGATTACAGAGGGTTTTAATGTTGGAATTTTACTTTTATTGTGGGGTTTTATTGTTGTAAACTGCCGCAAGTCAGCTTGCTGAGAACGGCGGGTAAGAAATCCAATAATGATGAATGAAAGAATAAATGAATGTGTGTCTCCTCTCTCCACTAGGGGGTTAGCATTTTGATTCATGAGTCAATGCCTTTTGCTATTATAGACCATCCATCTGCAACAATTAATGTATCTTTCCTTTCTCCAGCTTACATTTCAAAGAAATCTCTATAAATATACATGTGGGTCATACAGGCACTGTCCAAATACCAAATATGACTTTTTGGGCTCCTTGTGTTAATATACATCATTTAAAAATGATAGCTATTTGGAGTTTCCCACTTTTCTTTCTTTGGGAAAGCCATCTTTTAGTTTAAAGACAATGCAATTTTTTTAATTAGGTCTGGCCTCCCACAGAGTTGACAAATGATCACATCCTTGTTATTAACATTCAAAGTCATCTGGTCAGCATTTGGTTTAAATTCTTTTTCAGACTTTTCAAATTGGGTTGCATGTTTATAACTTCTGTGAGGGACAGATTACTCTTAGATTCAATCTGAGACACTATTTTCATATGACTCTGGCAGGCTTATTGATAGATCAGATCATCAATATTTTCCTTTCCTGAACTCCTCAATTGCTCAGCCAGTTCAAGCATCTTGAATCAGATGATGACCGAAATTATCCCCTATTTTATCTTAGTTTTATCTGAGCCTCTTTTATTTTATCTGAGCCTCTTGTGGCGCAGAGTGGTAAGGCAGCCGTCTGAAAGCTTTGCCCATGAGGCTGGGAGTTCAATCCCAGCAGCCGGCTCAAGGTTGACTCAGCCTTCCATCCTTCCGAGGTCGGTAAAATGAGTACCCAGCTTGCTGGGGGGTAAACGGTAATGACTGGGGAAGGCACTGGCAAACCACCCCGTATTGAGTCTGCCATGAAAACGCTGGAGGGCGTCACCCCAAGGGTCAGACATGACTCGGTGCTTGCACAGGGGATACCTTTACCTTTACCTTTACCTTATCTTAGTACTGAAATTTTCTTTTGTGGATAAAGCTGGCTTTTAAATGAGGAATTTACATGCAGGTGTGCAAAGTCCCTTATTACCATGGTTAAAAGCAGCAGAAAAAAATTATCGATTGCATCCGTTACAGATGGCTTGTACTATTGAGTGATTATGTCCCAATGTTGGCAGCCATTATGATTATTGATTTCCCAATAATAACCGAGTTATTATACCTGCAAAACACTACAAATCCAATTAGCATAATGTCCGCCTGCCCAAATGGGCAGAAAAGGTTAACTTTAGAGTTATAAATTACAGAGAATAACTGATTGCGTTAGGAAAACTGAGACAATAGCCAGCATGGTCTGTGAAAATCTATTTAACATTTTATGGAGAATTTCTGCAACCGTGTTGGAAACACAGTGCTAATAATTTAATTGCGTTCCCAGTGTATTAAATTTCAAATTGGTTCATTGTTGTTGTTTTTTCTCATGCACTTTATGAAAAAAAAAATGCCATCGGTAATATAAACCCTTCACTGCTTCATTACAAAGCGCAGCCATAGATATTCTAGACTTCTTTCCGAAACGGAGAATTAAACTGCGATCAAAGTACAATAAGTGTTCTTGAGTTATAGCGTCAGTTGCTGAGTTAATCTTTAGAATAATAAACTGCGGTGGATATTTCAGCTGAAACAGAAGAAGAACGGAATTAGGGGCGGCGAGGTTTGTTTTAAAGCAGAGCAATAGCATCTAGCCGTATGGCACCCATGGAGAATTTAGATGTAGAGCCTAGCTTTTTCCTGGCACGTAGACAGATTGAGTTACCTCACCGTGAACTGGCCTGATGGCCCATATGACCACACAGCAAAATCGATTGTTCATTAAATCCAAGAGAGCGAAGCAGTTGCATCGATGCATCATTTAAACCAGTGGCTTCCCTTGTTAGTGCTTCTGCAGTGATTCCTCATGTCCCCTGAGAAGTGATTGACAAATCTTGGAGAGCATGCAGAACTTCTGCGGGAGGGGAACAGAGGGCATTTGGGGTTAAAGGGAGCCTCTTCTCCCTACGATCAAAGACTTCCACCAGCCAGGGAAGGAAACTTGTTCTATGTTGCTAACTCGGGCTGATGGATGAAATCCTGGATCGAAGAAGAAGAAGAAGAAGAAGAAGAAGAAGAAGAAGAGTTGGTTCTTATATGCCGCTTTTCTCTACCCGAAGGAGTCTCAAAGTGGCTTACAGTCGCCTTCCCTTTCCTCTCCCCACAACAGACACCCTGTGGGGTGGGTGAGGCTGAGAGAGCGCTGATATCACTGCTCAGTCAGAACAGCTTTATCAGTGCTGTGGCGAGCCCAAGGTCACCCAGCTGGCTGCATGTGGGGGAACGCAGAATCGAACCTGGCATGCCAGATTAGAAGTCCGCACTCCTAACCACTACACCAAACTGGCTCTTATAACCACTACACCAAACTGGAGGGAGATACCCTCCCTAGAAATCCATCTAACCATACAGTAAGGCAGCCTTTTCCAGCCTTTTGTCCACGGAGGCACTCCTGAAATATTTTTCAGGCTTCAAGATACCATGGAAGTGATGCCAGATCTCTTGGGCCTGAAGAGTATGTGAGTTTGTGAATCTCTCCACTGCCAGTACTTCACTGCACTACTCATGAGTGCTTCAGTCTGCCTCCTCTGTTGCCACCCACCGTTGATTCCCCCAAGCCCAACCCAGAGCACACACTTGATCGTCATGCAAAGGAGCACTGACAGCCTTCCACTCCTTTTTGGCGGGGCACTGGATTAGCGAGCGGCCTTTTTTCGCCAGCCAACCCACCATTTGGGATTTAGCTGTTTGAGGTTACTGGTCACAGACCACAAGAAATATACGTATGTCATACAGTTGCTTTGGAGCGTTGTTTTTAATATTCTACTTTCAAAATTAGTTTGCATTGGATCCTCCTGCCCCACTTGTAGTGTCACTTTTTTCAGTGGCCGGTTAGGCACCTGCAGTTTTTCATCAAAGTCAGATCACTGACGCTGTTAAATCACACCTTTTCAAACCACCCCTTTTTAGAATCTTAGAATCATAGAATCATAGAGTTGGAAGGGGCCATACAGGCCATCTAGTCCAACCTCCTGCTCAACACAGGATCAGCCCTAAGCATCCTAAAGCATCCAAGAAAAGTGTGTATCCAACCTTTGCTTGAAGACCACCACACTAATCTAGTGAGATTTTAAAGGCCACGGCTCTTAACCCCTACCCCACGCTGGCTCAACGGGGAACAACATTTATATTGTTGCCTTGGAAAACACCGGCAAGGCTTTTCTACACATCTGAACACTCCTCTGTTAACTGTCCTTTCTAACTCATGTACCATGCAACAAACCAAACACCTAGAACAAAGGGACAGGATGGTTTTACTTTATTCGGGTATCCCCTCTTGATTCGAATATCTATTGGTCTGAGCACTCTTACCAAAGGTGAATACCTAGGCTTGGATCCCAGGAACAACTTTTGTAAACGTTAGGGGAACTCTGCTGCAGAGAGTGCTTCCTCTTCCATTTGCGCAATAAGACTATTGAAAACTATTGATCTCGTGCTAATGGAAGTTTTAGCAAAAGAGGATGAATGCTCTACGGCAGAGACGATCTGGTGGACAAGGAACCCATTCTTAAGACCCGAATCTTTGTCATTAGAGCAGCATTTTTCAAACGTTTGATCTTGGAGGAGCACCTGAAAGAATATTTCAGGCTTTGAGAAGCCTCAGCAATGATGTCAAATGGGCACACCTCCCGGAAGTGCCATGTCACTGGAAATGACCTCACCACCCACATCACCAGGCTCAAGGAGGACTGGGGATAGAGAGAGACAGGAAGTGGTTTAAGGTGGGAGTAGCATGCAGGCTCCTCCCCCTCCCAGGTGCCAAAAACCATGAGAGAGGGGAGAGGGGAGCAATGGAAGTGGATGGTTTCCTAGCTTGATGTGAAAGCCAGCTTGTTGTGATAGCCAGCTTGGTGTAATGGGGTAGTGGTTAGGAGCGCTGACTTCCAATCTGGTAAGCTGGGTTTGAGTTCCCTCTCCCCCACATGCAGCCAGCTCACCACAGCCCTGATAAAGCTGTTCTGACCAAGCAGTAATATCAGGGCTCTCTCAGCCTCACCTCCCTCACAGGACGTCTATTTGAGGGGAGGAAAGGAAAGGCGATTGTAAGCCGCTTTGAGACTCCTTCTGGTAGAGAAAAGCGGCATATAAGAACCAACTCTTCTTCTTTGTCTTCATCGCTGTCATCTTCTTTATCATCTTTTTCTAGCTTGTGGTTGAGTCCACTAAACCAGGAAGGGAAAGACCGCAGACACCCTCCACAGCAACCGCAGACCCTGGAGGTGTATGGGCCCTTGATTGGGAAATCCTACATTAGAGGCAACATCTCCATTTTTTAATGTCAAAATGAAGTTCGTACTGCTGCAGTGAATTACTGACTCTGCACAGCTTCTGATAACAAGGATGTGGTACCCAAAACTGGTGGTTTCAAAGTACTGAGGCCTTTCCTCAGTACTAGAGGGGATGGATGCCACCATCAAGTCTTTCTTCAGGAGAGAGAAAAATCTTCTTGAGTGTTCTCCAAAGGCTTGGCAAAAAGGTTGTAAACTCTGAGCTAGCTGCAACCAGAACTGAGGGGAATTCAATGAGCACTAATGACAACGGAGAAGACTTCCCCTGGCAAAACATCATGCAAATTTCAACCAGCTGCATATAAAATTTCACAAGCAAAGCTTCTTCTGTCAGAGTATTCACTTGTTGGGGAAATTGGCACCAGCTGAATTTCTCATTTTAACACTGTTGATAAACACACATCTGTTATCCAGAGGCTGGGGAGCTGGCTGTCCAACCCGCTGGGCCAAACTTGGATGCTTTAGTATGCTTTGGGCTGATCTTGCGTTGAGCAGGGGGTTGATGGCCTGTATGGCCCCTTCCAACTCTATGATTCTATGAAATGCCAGAATAAAAATGCTAACAGATCAATGTCCTGCTGAAGACCACCACACTAATCTAGTGAGATTTCTTGCTTGGACGACTATTCAGGGTAGCAGGGAGAGAATAACCACAGCTTTGTATCCTGAACATTTTGGTGTGATGCCTTACTGTGATCTGTTGGGAAATAATCCAGTGGAAGAAGAATTTGAGCTATAGATTCAGTCTGGAGCAAGTTAGGCCATTGAAAATGGGGATTACTTATTTAACCCTTATCCTTTGTAGCAGAAGTTGGCTTAGACACTGTACCAAATTTGAAACATACAATATAAAACAAAAGCCCAAATAACTGCTCCCATTCAAGCATCCGACCCACATCTCATTAAAATCCCATGCAAATAAAATAACCTCATAAGACTCAGGTTTATTGATATATGGCTCCAAGCCAGGAACGAAGACACTGAAAAACCCAGAATGAGGCTATAATTATTACAAAATGTTATAAACCAGTAAGTTCTCATAAAAATAAGGAATTTAAAATAATATTAAAGAGATAGTTTAAGAGAAGATGAAATTACCAAAATACCTCCCCCTCAACTCTAAGATGGTGTTAGGGTACTGTTAAAATTTGGGGTTTTATTGGGGTTTTAACAAATGAATGTAACCCACCGCAAGCCTTCGGGGAGCTGCAGGTAATAAATCGAACAAACAAACAAATAAATATTGAGTTTCTGATTCTAATTTATGTTTGACCTAACTTGTGAGCTTCAGCACAAAATTTAGACACCTGTTTAGAGACATCAATGTTTCCCTTGAGAGGAGCATTTTGATTTTTTCTTCTTCTGATTCTCCAGGAGACCAAAGCAAAAGTCTACCGTGTAGAGTGGGCTCCTACAGAAATCACGTCCAAGGGTCTCTGATTCCCTTGACCCACATATGCATGTTCTCCTGGCCTTCAGAATCTTTTTGCATTGCCCCTTTAACATTGCAGGTGGTAAGGCAGAACACCTCGCAAGGGTGAATGCCCTTCTATGATTCTCACAAGACTCTAACACCCTGATCTGGGTGGCCCGGGATAGTCCAATCTTGTCAAATCTCAGATGCTAAGTAGGGTTGGCCATGATTAACACTTGGATGGGAGATTCCCAAGGAGGCCCAGGGTTGCTGTGCAGAGGCAGGCAAGCAGACAAGGCATTCCCCCTTTGATTTGTCTCTTGTCTCAAAAGTCTCATGAGGGGTCATCAGAAGTCAGCTGTGACTTGATGTCACTTTCCGCCACCACAAGGATATAGTCCTAGTTTCACAATCCACTGAAGATCTTCTTTGCTGTCTTGCCATGTAGGGCGACAATTTCTCTAGGCCATGAGACTAACATTGATTTATTTCACCTAGGGCAGGAACAGAGAGGCTGTAAGATCCCATCCAATATGGAAGCAGGTGGGGTAGATAAGCTACTGCCCAATTCCCCTTTCTTTTCCAAACATATGGTGAACTCCATTGTATTTTTGTGTTTCTAAGTGGGAATTCTCTACTATAAGCAGTATTCAAAATAGTAGAGGAAGGAAGGGAAAAAAAGATTGTGAAAAGAGAGAGAGAAAGGGAGGAAGGAAGGAAGGAAGGAAGGAAGGAAGGAAGGAAGGAAGGAAGGAAGGAAGGAAGGAAGGAAGGAAGGAAGGAAGGAAGGAAGGAAGGAAGGAAGGAAGGAAGATTGCAGGTTAATCCAATGAAGCATCAGTTATGCCAGTACGTTTGTTCTGATTTACAGAGTGGAAGGGATGTGTTTGTATCCAGTTCAAAGTCATAATATCCAGTATCCAAGGCCTTCTTTGGCACAGATACACCTCAGCCCCCACACTTGAGTTGGGGAGAGTTACTACTTGTATTCAAGACAGACTCATTTTGGCTCGACTCTATTTTCCATGATTTAGACCGGTGGCAAACCATTCATTAAGCAATCACGACAATCAGTTATAAGAGCCCTTCTGTTGGTGAGACATGAGAAGCAGGACAATTGAAAGAGTTCTCAAAGTGGTCCAATAGACAGCAGGCTCTTAGTTATTGTTGATACCCCCCCCCACACACACACACACACAAACTGTGCAGCCTCATCACTTCTCTTGCATGCATCAGGGAAAACGCAGCAATTCACATTCAATTGCTTTCCCAATTAGCTTCATGAGCACTATGTACAGTTTATTTGATGGTGGATGTTTTAAAACAACCTGTATAGAGCTTGCTTTTCAAAGATAATAGTACCACTTTTCCTGTATCACCTCAGAGGCTATTTACTTGCCACTTTTGCTTATTTAGAAATGGGAGTTCACACACGTACACAAAACAGAACATTTCCTAATTTTTTATTCTCAACACAGGCATCTTTTGCCTCTTTTTCTGCTTCGGCACTAACTGCAGAAGCCCATTTTTTGATGAGTGGCTGTCACAAATGGAGCACTTTTTCCTTTTTTTCTCCTCAGAAAGTCAACCGCTGCAAGAATCTGAGGATTCTTGAAACTATAAAAATCACCAACACTTTATTTGTAACGCTGTTAGTCCTTCAACCAGGAATTTGTGTGTAGTCTCTGATGCCCCCTGATCTATGGAGGTGCAAATCTCAAGAGTAGCATGGCATCAAGCCAAGCTACTAGTGCTATACTTGACCCCGGAGCACCTAGCCACAGTCATAGAGGTGACAGTCGCCTCTCAACTGGACCTCTGTAACTCGCTCTAGGCAGGCTTCCCCTTATCCTTACTCCAGAAACTGCAACTGATCCAGAAGGCGGCAGCCAGTGTTCTTACTAGAACACCCCGGAGGGTACATATTCGACCTGTGCTCCAACAGTTGCACAGGCTCCCAGTTGAATTTTGGATCAAGTTTAAGGTATTGGTAGTTAACCATAAAGCCATTTGTGGTCTAGTTCCTGGATGTCTTTCTATCTATACCCTACAAAAATCTCTGAGCTCTGCTAACACCAACCAGCTCATGGTCCTTGGCACCAAAGAGGTACATCTGGCCTCAAACAAGGCCAGGACATTTTATGTCCTGCCGCCCACCCCGGTGACATGAGCTCCCAGGACACATCCAGGCCCTTTTGGAGTTAGCACAATTCCACAGGCCTGCAGGACCGAGCATTTGGTTGTGGTCGATGATATGTTGACATTTTTCTGGGTTCCACCTGTCCATCTATCCACCATCAAGAAGATATTTAGACCACAGTCTGACATAGGCCTAAATCAGTGGATGCTCTGCAGTTTGGACTCCTGATGCCATTATTTGTTTTAACTGTGCAATTTTAACTTCATTTACGTTTTAACTTTCATTGGTCTTGTTGTATATGTACGTATTACATTGTACAACGCCCTGAGCCGGCTCAAGGAGAGGGGCAGTGTAAAAATTAAATAAATCAAATTTAATGAAATACGACTGTTGTATACACACAGAGATGTTTTTTAATTATTATTGTGGGAAAAGGGAGTGTAGGTTGATGTGTTGTTATTGCCACATTACAAAAGCATTAAAATATACATAGATCACAAAGTAATGATTGGTTTGAAAATGTGCCAGTTCATAGGCCATGGAGTGGTGCTAAATGAAGATAGAAGGAACCAGGGCCTATTCTGCACACAATAGATAATGCACTTTCAATACACTTTTGAAGTGTACAGGAAAATCCAGCTGCCAAAGCACATTGAAAGTGCATATTCCTATGTATGTGGAATGGGTCCAGGACAGGGCCAGCTAAGCTGACCAGAGGGGGTTGATGTACACCTGGAAACAGTGTCTAGCTTCTGGGAGAAGCTTCAGGAGGACAATTATTGGATTAGAATGGCTGTTGTAGAGGAGAACAAGAATTATACTCCTCCTGTACACTTCACATAAACATTATGTTGATAACGTCTCTAATGGAATCCATCACTGGCTCATTGCAGCAGTTTTTGCTGACAGTAATAACACTCTTGTGTGGCAAACGGCTAAGAAGTCTGCACTCCCATTTGAAAAAAAAATACCGTATTATAGAAACCATAGAGTTGATTCCCATTCACTCGCAGGCATTTAGCTGATTTCAGAGCTTTAAACTGAAGTAATTGCTAAATTTGTGGACCAGAAAATGAGGCCGGCATTCCAGTTGCTAGTGAATGGATCAGGGCTGATGGCTCAGTGGTAAAACACCTGCTGGGCATACAGTAGGTCCCTGGTTCAGTCCCTGGCATTTCCACTTAATAAAGGAACAGGCAGTGAGTCCTGAGAGAAAGACCACTGCCTGAGACACTGGTGAAATTAAGGACTGCTTGTCTACTTATACCCCCTGCAGGGCACTTCACTCTGTGGTTACTCATAGAATCATAGAATCATAGAGTTGGAAGGGGCCATACAGGCCATCTAGTCCAACCTCCTGCTCAACGCAGGATCAGCCCTAAACATCCTAAAGCATCCAAGAAAAGTGTTTATCCAACCTTTACTTGAAGACTGCCAGTGAGGGGGAGCTCACCACCTCCTTAGGCAGCCTATTCCACTGCTGAACAACTCTGACTGAACAACTTCTAATCTGTTAGTGATCCCTGACCCCAGAGAGTAATACCTGGGCTTGACCTGGACCAGGGCCTTTTCAGTCCTGGCCCCAACCTGGTGGAATGAGCTCCCAGAAGACCTGAGGGCCCTGAGGTAGCTGGCAAAGTTACGCAGGGCCTGTAAGTTGGAGCTCTTCCACCAGGCATTTGGTTGAGGCCGGGTTAGCAAGATCAACGGCCCCCCTCACGTCCCACCATAATATCTAGTGGACCCTTGTTAGCTGACTGCGGGAGGTAGGAGGGATTTTGCCATCTTAGTAAATTTTGGATTTGTGCTGGGGGGGGGGGTTAATAGGGAAGGATATGATTAGTGCTGGGGGTTTTAATTGGGAAGGACAGTGTTTTAATAGGGATTTTTTAAAAACATGTAACCCACTTAGAGTCCAAAGAGGAAGGCGGGCTAGAAATTTAATAAATAAGTGAATGACTTCAATCTGAGTAGAGTGTACTGACCTGGATGCGCCAAGAGTCTGATTCTGTATAAGGCAGCGTGATGTATTCACATACCCTGGGAGTACTTCCTTCCTTAGGGAGCAATATAAAATATATTGAAACAAAGTGGATTTTGATTCAGGGCACCCAAAAGGATTGGCTCAATCAGAGGAAAGGGTGGCTATGAGGAGTTATACAGTACATGAGCACACACACAATGCTAGATATTCATTGGCACACAGGCATGATCACAATGGTTATCTGGTTCAAGTGGGCAGCCGTGTTGGCCTGAAGCGGCAGGACAAATTAAGAGTCCAGGGGTATTGTGAAGACCAACAACGCTGTAGTCAAAGTAGGAGCTTTCGTGTGCATGCACACTTCCTCAGATACAAGGTCATGGAACGGAAGGAATCCATTCATATTGATAGGAAGAGTGGGAGAGGACATTAAGATACAGCACAATGAAAACGGTTAACAGACCCCAGTGATAAATAAGAGGGGGAAAAAGCCACCTGGATTTGTTTGTATTGAGATTGAATTGCATGGGAAATATTTTTGGATTCGATAAAAGCGATGATCTGGGACCACTTTTGCGCTGTTGGTTAGTTCAGAGGTATGAGAAGAGCATCCTGCAGGGGGCATCAGAGGATGTGTATAGTCAACAGCATATTTAGGTCAGGAACATCCTGATTACAGTATTTGTTGGCGTATAAGACTGCTTTTCCCTCCTGAAAAACATGCCTCCAAGTGGGGGGGTCGTCTTATACGCCGGGTGCACTTCAGTTGAGATAGATATAGCTACCCATAACAGCCCATAGTACTGTATTTTGAGTGGAAATGTTGGGGGGATGTCTTATACGACCAGTCGTCTTATACGCAGGCAAATAAGGTATTTTGTATACTACTCCCGCCCTTCTTGCCTCTGAACAGTTAGACAGAAGAAGAAGAGTTGGTTCTTAGATGCTGCTTTTCTCTACCAGAAGGAGTCTCAAAGTGGCTTACAATCGCCTTCCCTCTCCCCACAACAGACACCCTGTGAGGGAGGTGAGGCTGAGAGAGCCCTGATATTACTGAAGAAGAAGAAGAGTTGGTTCTTCTATGCCGCTTTTCTCTCCCTGAAGGAGTCTCAAAGCGGCTTACAGTCGCCTTCCCTTTCCTCTCCCCACAACAGACACCCTGTGGGGTGGGTGAGGCTGAGAGAGCCCTGATATTCCTGCTTGGTCAGAACAACTTTATCAGTGCCGTGGTGAGCCCAAGGTCACCCAGCTGGCTGCATGTGGGGAAGTGTGGAGTCAAACCTGGCTCACCAGATTAGAAGTCCGCACTCCTAACAACTACACAAAGTTAAGAATCTCTCTCAACCCCCCCCCCCCCAGTTGTTTCACTTCATTTTGTTCTTTTAAGCAGTCTGGTGTAGCACCCCTCTTTGCGAATTTAAACTTTACCAACAAAAGCTCCAGTGTCAAGCTGAGAAAGCATAAAGATAGCCTCAGCAACAGGGCAGCTTTGGCAGTCTGCCGCAGAGAAGCTCATAAAGTGTGGAGGCAATGAACAATCCCAGAAAGAACAATGGCTCTCCAGGCTCAGGGGCTTTACGGTAGGGTGCGGCTACAGAGACCAGGGAACAGGGAAGGAGGGAGAACTCACCTCAAGGACCAGGTGGGACGCTGTGGCTGTAAAAAGGGAGGAATGAGACAGGGGAGAAGGCAGGCAGGAGAAGAAGAAGTAGGAAATGATATGAAAGACCTGAGACTCTGCTGAGCTTCTGCCATTCTAAGAAGATGGCATTGACCTTGATGGACCAAGGTCTGAGTTAGTATAAGGCAGCTTCATGTGGTGTTCTAGGTTGGGAAATGGCAGGTTTGTGGGAATAATGCCATGCCAATACAGTCCACCTTCCCAAGTGAATCTTTTCCCCCAAGAGAACTGATCTCTATCCCCTGGAGACAGGTTGCAGCATTGTGGCTCTCCTCCTACATCAAGCTTTCTCAACCAGGGTTTCGTGAAACCCAGGGTGTTCTTGATAACCCTGGAATATCTGGATAACCCTGGAAGGGTTTCCTGAATGGATGGGAGTGAATTAATTTTTAATATATACTTTAATATTTATTAAATATTTATCAGGTGATATGAGCCTCTTGGGGCGCAGAGTGGTAAGGCAGCAGCCATGCTGTCTGAAGCTCTGCCCATGAGGCTGGGAGTTCGATCCCAGCAGTTGGCTCACGGTTGACTCAGCCTTCCATCCTTCCGAGGTCAGTAAAATGAGTACCCAGCTTGCTGGGGGGTAAATGGTAATGACTGGGGAAGGCACTGGCAAACCACCCCGTATTGAGTCTGCCAAGAAAACGCTCAAGGGTCAGACATGACTCGGTGCTTGCACAGGGGATACCTTTACCTTTATGGCCATATATGGTCATGTTGACCTGCCCACTCCCCCCCCCCAAATGGCCAGCGATGAGCCTGGAGGGGGTAGGAAAGGGAGTGGTCCCTGGTAAGCATGTTCACAGCCATGCTTCCCAACGATATTCTTCATGATTGCACCACTTCTAGGGTTTCTCGAAGCCTAAAGAATGTTTCAGGAGCTTCTCAACAATAAAAAAAAGAGAGAGAAAGGTTGTCCTATATAATGCAGTGTAACCCTGAGGTGGGTGGAAGGGGGAATAAAGCTGCCTCCCTAAAGAAATAGTGACTGGGCTCGTGGTTCCATGACCCTGCAGCCGCCAGGTATGATGTTCCTTTGACCCTATTTTAAAATAAATAACGTACCCTTTGAAAAAACCAAGATTTAAGGAGCAGGTACTGCTGAAGAAGAAAGGCTACTAGGCTGCCTGTGAATCAGCTTCCAATAAACCCATTTAATCTCTGCAGCATCTAGGAATACTGTGTGCAGCATGCCTGAAGGACAATGGCCACTTGTACGCTTGTTATGTCACAGTCCAAGCTCTCAATAGCTGCCATCCTGGTCTCTGGATAGTCATCCGCTTGAGCAAGTCTGTGTTTTTAATTGCTTGGCTATCCCCATTCATATCCTTTCTTTTGTGGAACTTCCATCTGCAGAGCATCATGACGTGTACCGGAACCCCACTGGCCTCTGTTCCGAGAGTTTGATGTTTTAAGGTGGACAGTGTGTTCCTCTGCTGATCCAGATGTTTCAGGCCAAGATACTCTCTCAGTTGCTGTAGGGAGCTCTTATTGGATTCAGGTTCTTGGGCTTGGCTTTCTCAACCAGGGTTTTGTGAAACCCTGGGGGTTCTGGAAGGGTTTCTTGAATGGTTGAGAGTTAAATAATTTGTTAGGTATTTTTTTTTAATCGAGCCAGCTTGGTGTAGTGGTTAGGAGTGCAGACTTCTAATCTGGCGAGCCAGGTTTGATTCCTTCCTCCCCGACATGCAACCAGCTAGGTGATCTTGGGCTCCGCACAACACTGTTAAAGCTGTTCTGACCGAGCAGTAATATCAGGGCTCTTCTCAGCCTCAACCACCTCACAGGGTGTCTGTTGTGAGGAGAGGAAAGGGAAGGCGAATGTAAGCTATTTTGAGACTCCTTTGGGTAGAGAAAAGCGGCATATAAGAACCAACTCTTCTTCTTCTTCAGTAATATCAGGGCTCTCTCAGCCTTACCTACCGCATGGGGTGTCTGTTGTAGGGAGACGAAAGGGAAGGCGACTGTAAGCCGCTTTGAGACTCCTTCGGGTAGAGAAAAGCAGCATATAAGAACCAACTCTTCTTCTTTTTCTAACTTTCTAACTGTTGATCTGTCTGTTTAGAGGCAAGAAGGGTGGAAGTAGTCTACAAAATAATCAGGAGGTTTTTGCTAACTATACACGTCTTCACAGACTTGTAGAGAGAGGAACAGGGCGGAGATTGTAAGAGAAAATGGCATATAAGAACCAACTCTTCTTCTTAAAAATTTATCAGGTGATATGACCACGTATGATCATGTTGACCCCCCCCCCAAATGCCCATGGATGAGCCAGGAGGAGGGAGGGGCCCTAGTTGGGCATGTCCAGAGCTCTGCTTCCCAACCACATTCTGCATGATCACTTCACTTGTGGGGTTTCTTGAAGCTTGAACAATGTTTCAGGGGTTTCTCAATAGTAAAACAGTTGATTAAGGTTGTATTGGACCCAACATGGAAACTATCCATCCACACATCAATTTGGCATGCAGTTCTTTGTGCCCAGTGCTTTATCTCTTCCCCCCCCCCCCACCTACTCTCTGACTGGACACTGGCTTAAAGTTGTGAGCTACTTTGGCCTGGACTGCTCCTACAAAGTTCAAGATAAATACGTCTTTCACAAACTTTGTGCTGCCTCTGTTTGACCATCTTAGCTTAGATCACTTTGTGAGTAACTTGAACCAGAAGGTAGATGCAAAATTACCGCTCTGGGATTTTCCGCTCCCCAGAGACTTGCTCTAGGCTTTAATTGAGCACTTTGTTCTAATAAGAAACAGTCTTGAGATGCAAGATTGGTTATCTCTCACATCTGAAGTTAATTGTATTTATTCACCTCTTGCTTTGGGGGGTTTCACCTCGGTCCCTCTCACTTGCAAGAAGATACCTCCGTTTTCTTACTATTCCAGTTTTTTCTGGCTTTTCTTTGGTTAGATTAAACTTTGGTTAGATTTTCTGATTGCAGAACTATTTGGAAGATTCTCCAAGACCTGGTTTGAAGAAGGTCTTGTTGACTTGCAGGAGGGCGTTTTGGTTGGAATAAGATGCAACAAGGCCACCTCTTTCTTACCTCCCCCCAGGGGGGTTGGCACAGCATGGGAGAGGGAGCCTGACCTAGCAGTCAATGTAAGCACCAACATCCCATAGAATTCAGCGGTGCTCTGGGGATCCGCACCATTCCCAGCCAGGAGAGCAGATCCCCTTGTCTACTGAAGTCCGCCACTAAGGGAAGCAACCTGTGTGGGGGAGCCAATGGGTGCCCACCTCATTTGGCTGCCCCAAGGCCACCTGGCAAATAAGCCCCTGGCTGCCCAGCAGGGTCACCCATGCTTGGTGCCAGTTTGGTGAAGCCAGTTTGGTGTAGTGTTTAGGAGTGCGGACTTCTAATCTGGCGAGCCGGGTTGGATTCTGCGCTCCCCCACATGCAGCCATCTGGGTGACCTTGGGCTCGCCATGGCACTGATAACATAAAAGGATCAATAGAATGGCAATATGTCATTATCAGCCAAAACGTTTATCGCTGCCAATAAGTTTATCCCAGGCCAGATATTACTAAAGGGGGTAGTGGTGTTGGGGAGGGCTATAGATGTGATTACAATAGAAGCTGCAATCAAAGAGAATTATTAGTCACACAGAGGAAAAAAAGCCTGCCGAGGGAAAATCAGCATGGCTTCTACAAAGGAAAATCCTGCCTTTTGAAGTTCTTGGAAACAGTGAACTTGTAGATAACAGTGATCCAGTAGACATTATATACTTGAACTATCAAAAGGCTTCTGACAAGGTTCTTCACCAAAGCTTATCCATCATGGGATAAGAGGACAGGTCTTTCAGTGGATTAAAAGCTGCTTAAATGGAAGGAAGCAGAGAGTAGGAGTAAATCAGCAGTCCTCTCAATGGAGGCAAGTAAGGTGTGTGGTCGCACAAGGCTTGATATTGGGGCCCTTGCATTCTGTGGGTAAGTAGAGTAATGGCCATACTTGCAGATGATGGGAAATTATTGGTGAAAACCAACGACCATTTCAAATCATGAAAATGACATGGGGGCTGTTGGAGGAAGAGGAGTCAGCATTCCTGGATATGGGAGAGTGCTACATTGGAGGGTGCTTTTCATGGATGCTTTAGGCTAATCCTGCATTGAGCAGAGGGTTGGACTAGATGGCCACTATTTTTATGTTCCCCCATTGCATGCCACCCCCTGGAGATTCCAGTTGGCAGGGAAGAGCCATGCTCCCAGTAGAACAAGGGGCTCAGCAGCTCCAGTTTGCACAGCTGGAATGAGGGCTTCCTTGTGGTCAGCTGACTGCAAGATGGCAGGATCCCCCATGCTGTACTCCCCGCTGAGTAAAGTTGTGGCCTAATTTAATGTCCAAAAGTGCTCTGGTGTGTACGTCCTCTTGGTAGGCCTCCTATACGTTGTGCAATCCAACCCAGAGGTGACTCTTGCATGGACCACCCTGACTAGGGAGAGAGGTCATGGACTCTGTGTGAACAAGCAAAGTCATCACAACAGAGTGTTTGGAGGAGAGCTGCTTGTTGTTTATGCACTCTATGGTCTTCTGATCTCAAGATGTATATGTAAGGAAGGAAGACGATTGCCTATTTGCTGCATCATCCCTGCCAAAATGGCAAATGAAGTTCCCGTGCAGCGGATATGACCATGTCTGTTATTAGAATGCAAGTTGCAGGTCCAACTGCTTACAGAAAGTTATCTTTTTTAAGGATCCTTGTAGAAAGGTCATGGGAGAAGATACAGCTCGAGCCTCCTACCTTGGCCCTGAGGTTAATTACCGGCATACAAAACACAGGGAGAAAAATGATCACATACAGACCTATTCAATTAACCTGCACACCTGAAAGGGAACTGCACACTCTTAAGAATTATAATTGCAGATGAGAGCTTTGGATGAAGGAATGGGTAGCCGATAACCTATGTGAAGCCTGTTGTTAAAAAAGAAAAGGAGATGAAGATTCGTGGAAATAGGATTCGTTTAAGTAATTTACAGTTTTCAGTTATGCGTTGTCTTTAAATGAAAAGCAGGAAAAGGTCTGCTTCTTTGATTGAGGAGTGTTAGTGGAGACAGATGATATACTGCATTCCAACCTTGCTGTGCATGAGAGACTGGGAGTCAAGTTTTGTCCTTCCCATGTCACCAGTTTTAGAATAGTTAGTTTTTATACCCCACTCTTCAGTACTGGGAGGAGTCTCACTAATGGCTTAAAAATTGCCATACTTCCGCTCCCCACAGCAGACACCCTGTGAGGTAAGTGAGGTGGCATTACTGCCTCAATGAGAACAGTTCTATCAGGACTGTGACTAGCCCAAAGTCACCCAGCTGACTGCATGTGGAGGAGCGGGGAATCAAACCCAGCTTCCCAGCTTAGAAGATGCTGCTCTTAACCACTGCACCAGTTCTTTATTTTATGATTGATAGAAAATATTCCTAAATCTTTTGTACTAGATATCATTGGCCGGAGGGCTATAACTATTGCCATGCTAGCGCACACATCAGTAACCTTGGTGCTCGACTCCTGGAACAAACTGTGCATAGGGTTGCTCTTGAAGGCAATTTGGAAACTGCAGCTGGTACCAAATGGGGTCACATTACACCCATTTTGTGATCCATGCATTGATTGCTTATTGGATTCCATGTTCAGTTCAAAATGCCGATGAAAAGCTAGATATAAGTCTAATAGCGGGCCGTAGAGGCCAATTACCCCCTTCAAGGATCGCTGCCTTGTTGTGGCAAGGGGGCTTGCGTAGTTCAGTGAAGCTATGAGCTATGCCATGCAGGGCCACCCAAGACGGACAGGTCATAGCTGAGAGCTCTGACAAAAGGTGATCCACTGGAGAAGGCAATGGCAAACCACTCCAGTATCTTTGCCATGAAAACTCTATGGACAGTTCCAATAGGCATAACGATATGACGCCGGAAGATGAGCCCCTCAGGTCGGAAGGTGTCCAATATGCTACTGGGGATGAGCAGACGGCTAGTACGAGTAGCGCCAGAATGAATGAAGCGGCTGGGCCAAAGCCGAAAGGACGCTCAGTTGTGGAAGTAACTGGTGGCGAAAAGACAGTCCGATGCTGTAAAGATTTTTATTCCATAGGAACCTGGAACGTCAGATCCATGAATCAAGGCAAGCTGGACGTGGTTAAACAAGAAATGAGAAGACTGAACATCGACATTTTAGGAATCAGTGAACTAAAATGGACAGGAATGGGTGAATTTAATTCAGATGACCATCAGGTATACTACTGTGGACAAGAATCTCGCAGAAGAAATGGAGTAGCCTTCATAATCAATAAGAGAGTAGGAAAAGCAGTCTTGGGATACAATCCCCAAAATGACAGAATGATCTCAGTTCGAATCCAAGGCAAACCATTCAACATCACAGTGATCCAGGTCTACGCCCCAACCACTGCTGCTGAAGAGGATGAAGTTGATCAGTTCTATGAAGCCCTACAACACCTTCTAGAAGCAACGCCCAAAAATGATGTGCTTATCATCATGGGGGATTGGAATGCTAAAGTAGGAAGCCAAAAGATAACCGGGATAACAGGCAAGTTTGGCCTTGGAGTACAAAATGAAGCAGGGCACAGGCTGGTAGAATTTTGTCAAGAGAATACAATGGTCATAGCAAACACTCTTTTCCAGCAACCCAAGAGACGACTCTACACATGGACATCACCAGACGGTCAACACAGAAATCAGATTGACTATGTGCTCTGCAGCCAAAGATGGAAAAGTTCTATCCAGTCAATAAAAACAAGACCAGGAGCTGATTGTGGTTCAGATCATGAGCTTCTTGTTGCAAAATTTAGGCTTAAATTGAAGAAAGTAGGGAAAAGCACTAGGCCACTCAGGTATGAACTAAATCATATCCCCGACGAATACACAGTGGAGGTGACAAATAGATTTAAGGAATTAGATCTGATAGACAGAGTGCCTGAAGAACTATGGACGGAGGTTCGCAACATTGTACAAGAGGTAGCAACTAAAACCATCCCAAAGAAAAAGAAATGCAAGAAATCAAAATGGCTGTCTGAGGAAGCTTTACAAATAGCTAAGGAGAGAAGGGAAGTGAAAGGCAAGGGAGAAAGAGAAAGATACACCCAATTGAATGCAGAATTCCAGAGAAAAGCTAGAAGAGATAAGAATGCCTTCTTAAATGAACAGTGCAAACAAATAGAAGAAAACAATAGAATGGGGAGGACCAGAGATCTTTTCAAGAAAATTGGAGATATGAAGAGAACGTTTCATGCAAAGGTGGGTATGATAAGGGACCAAAATGGTAGGGACCTCACAGAAGCAGAAGAGATTAAACAAAGGTGGCAAAATTATACAGAAGAACTATACAAGAGCGAGCTTAATATCCCTGATGACCACAATGGGGTAGTTACTGACCTGGAGCCAGACATCCTGGAATGTGAAGTCAAATGGGCCTTAGGAAGTCTGAGCAACAATAAAGCTAGTGGTAGTGACAGCATTCCAGTTGAACTATTCAAAATCTTAAAGGACGATGCAGTAAAAGTGCTACACTCAATATGCCAGCAAATTTGGAAAACTCAACAATGGCCACAGGATTGGAAAAGGTCAGTTTACATTCCAATCCCAAAGAAGGGCAATGCCAAAGAATGTTCAAACTACCGCACCATTGCACTAATTTCTCATGCTAGCAAAGTTATGCTCAAAATCCTACAAGCTAGGCTCCAGCAATATGTGGACCGAGAACTTCCAGAAGTACAGGCAGGATTTCGAAGAGGCAGAGGAACTAGAGATCAAATTGCCAACATACGCTGGATCATGGAGAAAGCTAGGGAGTACCAGAAGAACGTCTACTTCTGCTTCATTGACTATGCTAAAGCCTTTGATTGTGTGGAGCACAACAAATTGTGGCAAGTTCTTAAAGAGATGGGAATACCAGAGCATCTTATTTGTCTCTTGAGAAATTTATATGCAGGTCAAGAAGCAACAGTGAGAACTGAACATGGAATCACTGACTGGTTCAAAATTGAGAAAGGAGTTCGGCAAGGCTGTATACTGTCGCCTTGCCTATTTAACTTGTATGCAGAGCACATCATGAGAAATGCGGGATTAGAGGAGTCACAAATTGGGATCAAGATTGCAGGGAGAAATATCAACAACCTCAGATATGCAGATGATACCACTCTAATGGCAGAAAGTGAAGAGGAACTAAAGAGCCTGTTGATGCGGGTGAAGGAGGAGAGTGCAAAAGTTGGCTTGAAACTCAACATCAAGAAAACAAAGATCATGGCATCCGGCCCTCTCAATTCCTGGCAAATAGAAGGGGAAGAAATGGAGATAGTGACAGATTTTATTTTCCTGGGCTCCAAGATCACTGCAGATGGGGACTGCAGCAAAGAAATTAAAAGACGCTTGCTCCTGGGGAGGAAAGCTATGGCAAATCTAGAGAGCATCCTAAAAAGCAGAGACATCACCCTGCCAACAAAAGTGCGTTTAGTCAAGGCTATGGTCTTCCCAGTTGCAATGTATGGCTGCGAAAGTTGGACCATAAGGAAGGCCGAGCGTCAAAGAATTGAGGCTTTTGAACTCTGGTGCTGGAGAAGACTCTTGCGAGTCCCTTGGACTGCAAGGCGAACAAACCGGTCAGTCCTAGAGGAGATCAGCCCTGACTGCTCTTTAGAAGGCCAGATCCTGAAGATGAAACTCAAATATTTTGGCCACCTCATGAGAAGGAAGGACTCCCTGGAGAAGAGCCTAATGCTGGGAGCGATCGAGGGCAAAAGAAGAAGGGGACGACAGAGAATGAGGTGGCTGGATGGAGTCACTGAAGCAGTAGGTGCAAACTTAAATGGACTCCGGGGAATGGTAGAGGACAGGAAGGCCTGGAGGATCATTGTCCATGGGGTCGCGATGGGTCGGACATGACTTCGCACATAACAACAACAAAGAGGCCAATTAAGATTTGTTGGATATATGCTTTGAAGAGTCACAGCTCCCTTGATTAGATATGAAGATGTTGATGCTTGCCTTTAAAGCTCTTAATGGCTTGAAGGCACACTTATCTGAAGGACCATCTTCCCCTTGTGGCAGTTTGGTTTCCGGCTACAATGCCTTTTGGCCATTCCGTCTCTTGCAAGGGTACCTTTTGCCGCTGACCGCTTTTTCTGTGCAGTGCTGTGGAATGGCCTTCCGGAGGAAATCTGATCTATGTCTCTCTTGCATTTTCAGAAGGCTTGTAAAACAATTCGTTAGAAGAGCCTTTGGCTTTTCAAGATACCTTTGTGGATATCTTGAATTGCAAAGGGTTTTTTTTTCTTGACTATTGTTTTAATTTGTTGGTTTTTACAATGATGTTTTTGGACTACTGTTAACTGCCTTGGGTCCCACACGAGCAGAAAAAATCATATATATGTTTCAGATCATAATTTCCCTACTTTATTCCAAAGATTTCAGAGACACTAGGCTTCCCATGCTTGTGCGGGGAACAAGAGATGCCCCACTTCTACTGGGTCCTTCCTGTTAGGTCGTTCCCGGCCCTAGGGAAGCACGCCTGGCCTCGACCAGGGCCAGGGCCTTTTCGGTCCTGGCCCCTGCCTGGTGGAATGAGCTCCCGGGAGAGCTGCGGGCCCTGCGGGATCTTCCATTGTTCCGCAGGGCCTGCAAGATGGAGCTCTTCCGCCAGGTTTACGGTTGAGGCCAAGGCTAACACCTATGCCCCCCCGGGATCCGGGATCTGGAACTAGGATTGGGACTGGTACCATCAGGATCCCCTCTCCACCTGCCAGTAGTAGGAGGGGGAAGTTGATTAGCTGATCTTGCCATGCTAGTTAGTTAATTAAGAATGCCGAGACTGTAGTTGTTGTTTTAATGGATTTTAATGGGGTTTTAAGATGTTGTAACCCGCCACGAGCCACAAGGGAGTGGCGGGGAATAAATCGAACAACAACAACAACAACAACAACAACAACAACAACAATAATAATAATAGGAGAAAAATAAAGTTGAAGATGGGAGGCAACTGCATCCCAACAGGCTGATGTCTGCCCATTTGACCAGAAGTGGCATAGCACATGGCCAAGGATGCTCAAGCATTTGGGCTAAACTCACTAGACAAAACCATAGATTTTGGCCCAAATGCTGGAGCGACCAGGTGACACATTGTTGCCACTTCTGGTTAAACAAGAAGTGATTCCAAGAAGCCCGAAGGTGATGTCAGAATGTTATAATACAAAAAAGTAGGAAACACAGAATATAACAATATTCAGAAAGTACATTCGGTGCACAACTAGGCTATTCAACGATAATCTGTTGAAGTGTATTGGAGAAAAAATTCTTCCTTGCAGTAGTCAGCTTGATACTATTTATTTAAAAAGCCAGTCCTATATATTCCACCAATTATTTATATCACATAAGAGCCTCTTGTGGCGCAGAGTGGTAAGGCAGCAGACATGCAGTCTGAAGCTCTGCCCATGAGGTTAGGAGTTCGATCCCAGCAGCCGGCTCAAGGCTGACTCAGCCTTCCATCCTTCCGAGGTCGGTAAAATGAGTACCCAGCTTGCTGGGGGGTAAACGGTAATGACTGGGGAAGGCACTGGCAAACCACCCCATATTGAGTCTGCCATGAAAACACTAAAGGGCGTCACCCCAAGGGTCAGACATGACCCGGTGCTTGCACAGGGGATATCTTTACCTTTTATTTATATCACATATTACAGTTCCATTGGGGTGTAGTGGATAAGAGCTAGAATGGTGTAGTAGTTAAGTCCCTCCACCCTATAGTCCAGCTGGACAAATTCACCAGTCAACCTATTTGAACTTTCCTGATGTTTTACATAACCAGGACCATCCAAATTTGTCCTCATTTTCACTACAGGTAAACATTTGGTAACAGTTCTACCTTCAAGCAATAGTTTCTAATACCCTGCTTTTCACTACCCAAAGGAGTCTCAAAGTGGCTTAGAATCACCTTGCCTTCCTCTCCCCACAAGACACACCCTGTGAGGAAGGTGAGGCTGAGAGAGCCCTGATATTACTGAAGAAGAAGAGTCGGTTCTTATATGCTGCTTTTCTCTACCCAAAGGAGTCTCAAAGCGGCTTATAATTGCCTTCCCTTTCCTCTCCCCACAACAGACACCCTGTGAGGTGGGTGAGGCTGAGAGAGCCCAGATATCACTGAAGAAGAGTTGGTTCTTATATGCTGCTTTTCTCTACCCAAAGGAGTCTCAAAGGGGCTTACAGTCACCTTCCCTTTCCTCTCCCCACAACAGACACCCTGTGAGGGAGGTGGGGCTGAGAGAGCTTTGACAGAACTTCTCTGTGAGAACAGCTCTGACAGGATGGCGACTCACCTAGCATGTGGCGGAGGAATGAGGAATCAAACCTGGTTCTCCATCGGGGCCACTGCTCTTTATTTATTTATTTATTTTCACATTTATATCCCACCTCTCATCAAATGTTATCTAGTGGCAGCTTGCAGAACAAAACCATAAAAACAGAGTAAACCCCTAAAATCCCATTAAAAATTAAGAGAACAATATCCCCAATAGTAACAATAGCTGATTCCAACCAGGATCAAGACCATCGTCCCAATGATGTAAACTGAGCTTTGATCTTCCGCGTTCCATAAGGGAACAAGATCTCATAGTCCCATTGTATACGGCACTGGTCAGACCACACCTAGAGTATTGTGTGCAGTTCTGGAGGCCTCACTTCAAGAAGGATGTAGATAAAATTGAAAGGGAATGTTCAGCCTGGAGTAAAGGAGGTTGAGAGGGGACGTGATAGCCCTCTTTAAGTATTTGAAAGGTTGTCACTTGGAGGAGGGCATGATGCTGTTTCCGTTGGCTGCAGAGGAAAGGACACGCAGTAATGGGTTTAAACTACAAGTACAACGATATAGGCTAGATATCAGGAAAAACTTTTTCACAGTCAAAGTAGTTCAGCAGTGGAATAGGCTGCCTAAGGAGGTGGTGAACTCCCCCTTGCTGACAGTCTTCAAGCAAAGGTTGGATACACACTTTTCTTGGATGCTTTAGGATGCTTAGGGCTAATCCTGCGTTGAGCAGGGGGTTGGACTAGATGGCCTGTGTGGCCTCTTCCAACTCTATGATTCTATGATTAACACCTAGGATAGGGTGGGACCCCCTGTTCATAACTCCAATCACCACTCTGGCCTCAACCAAACAGCCACTACACCTAGGTGGCTGTCTCCCCACATTGTCCTTAACACCAAAAATCCCTCTATAGCTTTACTAAGCAACAGTCTCCCCTCAACTCCTGCTTTCTTGTCAGTTATACTAACTTTTCTCATTTTTTTCCAGGCTTGCAGCTCAGTAGATTGAAAGTCTGAGCTGCAATCCCACTGCCTGAAGCACAGGCTTCAAGAGGGAAGGAGAGAGTTATTATATCTCCCTCACTGTCAGCATGACTCAGTTGGAAGTAATATTGCTTTTAAGGCAGCAGTGTGTGGATTCCTATCTTACAACATAACCGACATTATAGTACACAATGGAGGTTGCTTCTGAACAGGAAAAGAGAAGCCGGTTGATAATGAAAAATGCGTTTATGATTCAACCATTATTTAAAAAAAAAAAAGAAATCCGTGAATCTCTTCGTCCACACAATCCTTCTTTGCTTAAAAGACCCTCTCATTCATCCCATTTTGGTTTTCCATTTGTTTGTTACCCTTGAGAACATGTCCGGATTCTTCCTTCTTTTGTGAAGCTGCCATATAGAGGTCTGTAGCTAATCTAGTAAGAAAAGATAGCAAAGGCAGTGAAGGTAAACGTGAAGAGAAAACCCAGTGGATGAAAGGGAGGAAGCCGCAGAGTATATGTCTGCAGCAAAAGGAAGATTAACGTTTGACATATGGAACACTTCTTTGCAATCATTTCAATGGGAAATGAAGGCAAAATCGGTCTATAGCCTCCTTCATTTACAGTATTATCTCAAGCCAGGTTGCATCATTCTAAATCCATTGGTCAATGGGCATAGAAAGGCAAAGAACTGTTTTGGATACCGCTGGTATTCAGTGAGCCTGAAGCACAAAAGGAGTGGTTTCCATTGTCGGGAGTCTAACAGCAGGGCCAAGGCAGGTCCGCACTGCTGCTATTTCTCAATCTCAGTGCAATGGTTGATGTGGCAGATCACAACTTTCTTGCTCGCTGCCTTACCAACGCAGGGATTCACATCCTCAGGGCATTTATCAAGCACTTGAAGTCCTACTCTATTCCTCAATGTGGTGAGGGGGTGAACTGCAGAGCTCACAGCCCGCAGGCCAATTACAGAGGCATGGGGAAGGACCTGGCAAAGCACCCCGTTTTTCTTGCCCAGAAAATTCTATGGAAAGTACGCCAACTATGGTATGGAGTGGTAGGCCCCCCAGGCCACGAAGTACTGAACGAGCCACTGGGGAAGGGCGACAGCTCTCTGCCAATAACCTAGCCCATGGAGAACGCAGAGGCCTGAGCCAAAAGAAAAAGCACTCAGAGACAGGGGCGCATGGCGAAGACTTTCCTATAGAATCACCGAGGGTCGGACACAACTGAATGGATAACATCATCATCATGCCATGCAATCTGTGCATGTGGGTCAAGTGCTATCCCATCACAGCTGACTTACAGAGATCCCCAGCAAGGGTTTTGCAAGGCAAGTGAGAAGCAGGGGTGACTTGCTATCGCCTTCCTCTGCAAATCCTTCCTGGGTGGTCTCCCGACTCTGCTTAGCTCCTCAGATCTGATGAAATCAGGCCACACCATGGCACCCTCCCTCCAGCAATATAAAGCATACTGAAATGCAAATGTATCACAAGGAAAGGTCATATGCAATGCCTTGGCACTCTGGAAAACAAAAACGCAGGCCAGGGAGCACATACATGGAGTTCCTGTGCAATTAGGTTTCCCAAGATGGCCCATTATGCATGGGGTGGAAGGTCCGCATTCAGGGTGGAATGGCTAAAATCACCAATTATGCACACTGCAGACGGCAACCGGGTGCAGAGTCAACGTATGCCTCCGAAAAAGCTGCGTTAGCGAGATGTGGAAGAAAGTGGAGCTTCCCGGAACCAGGGCGCAACCAGAAGCGGCTCCGGAGTAGCCGCGTGCATAATCGGATACTCTGGGTTTTGCCGCCGTTGCGTTCCGTCCCGTGCGTAAGCGGTTTGCTTCGCTTCTTCCTCCTTCGTGTTCTCCATGCCGCTGTTTCAGCGGATGGGCATAATAGACTGATATGAGTATCATGCTCACCACTGTGGAATCCTGTGGGGTGATAAAAAGGCAAAAAAATATTGGAGTGGAATACTTGAGGAATTAAAAAAAAAATCATGAATTGTTTTTATTGAGTTTTACAGAGAGGGAATACACCTAGAGATAGGAGGTCCCTCCTTCTCTATGCAGTATCAGCAGCAAAACTGGTGTATGCAGCTAAATGGAGAAGTTCAGAAACCGCAACCATAGAAGTCTGGCTACAGAAGATGGCTCTAGATTAATGGCACTACTAAAGCACAATCACCTGGAGAAATATTATGGACACCTTTCTGGAACTACATGACGAAAATCTTTCCGGACTCTGCAAAATTTTACAAAACATAAAGAAAGTGAAGCAGCAGATCACTTTAATTAATTTTTCTTAGCACAGGAAGAGATTTTATTTGTCCAGGAGGGTGAGCTGGGTGGGAAGTCAAATTTTAAGTTGTGATTGGGATGTTTGTGTTATTTTTGTACGTGTTTTATGTTGGGTTTTTTTGTTCAGTGATGATGTTGTTACTTGTTCATAAGTATAAAAAAATGTAAAAATGTAAAAAAAAAGAAAAGGTTACACTGTGGAATCCTAAGGAGGGCAGGGATTACAAGTCCTATCAAAACTTTCTTTGCTTCCTTTGGAATCACTTTGGTCCATTATGCATGGAGTGGAAAGTCTGCATTCGGGGTGGAATGGCGATGGCTAAAATCACCGATTATGCACACCGCAGGCGGCAACCAGGCGCAGAGTCAACGTATGCCACGAAAAAGCCGCGTTAGTGAGATGCGGAAGAAAGTAGAGCTTCCCGGGACCAGTGAACAACCAGAAGTGGTGCCGGAGTATCCGCGTGCATAATTGGATACTCGGGGTTTTGCCGCCGTTGCATTCCGTCCCATGCATAATCGGTTTGCTTCGCTTCTTCCTCCTCCTCATTCTCCATGGCACCATTTCAGTGGCTGTGCATAATAGGCCTTTATGCAGTCTCTTTCAGATTTCACTTCGGGTGAGTGAAACTTGAGAGAATGTCTTCTCTCATGTTCTTCCACATCTTTCCCCATGCATTCTTCCACACCCTTTGGGAACCTGTCCTGTCGTCTGGTCACTCATTGATATAAGGAGAATATGTTGCCGAATGCAAAGCAAATATATTAAAACAAATAGGAATCAAATCCATCCCATTAAGAATCAAGCAATTCCACCAAGAAGCAATGTAGTAAAACCCTTGGGAAGGGAATATAGGGACTCAGCTACAGAGACCTGGAATATAAAAACGTGGGCCAAAAATTATCACACACAGACCAAGCAGAAACGATAAAAGAATGTTGGCCATAAACACTAGAGCAAAAAGTTAAAATGCTCAATTAACAGGTCACTAAGAAACCAATTAAACTCAGTTTAAAGGTTTAGCTAGCTGGCAAATGGGTAAGGCCAGCTCAATTGAGATCATTAATTACCACTCTGTCCTGACAGGTTATCTAATTTCCTGCCCTGTTACAATAATTATCAAAACATGTCTTGTCCTGTATGTCCCTTCAGCACAGAGACCACCAGAAGTCAGGGGTCTGCAGAACAACTACTTTAAGTGGGTAGCCATGTTGGTCTGAAGCAGCAGAACAAACTCAGAATCCAGGGGCACCTTTAAGACCAACAAAGTTTGATTCAAGAGATGTGCTTTCATGTGCAAGCACTCTTCCTCAGATAAAGTGTAGGCGACAGCTTCTTTAAAACAGACACCTCTGTTGGCTACCCCAAAAGTCCTGCTGAGCAGCTTTCATTCCTGACTGGCCAAGAATCGCAAAAGAGATTTCTGCCTCCCTAATTAACTTTTTGAACAATAGAGACTTTTTTCTTCTTGCGGGAGAGAGAGGAACAGAAATCGTACTAGGGAAATTCTCATATTTGACATCCTTATTTGGTGCTGACCTTGAACTTAGTCACATTTTCTTAGGCTTAGCTTGGGAGCTTGCTTTCAATGGAGAACAATAGTGAATTATATTGATCTTCTGGTTTCTTTTCTAAATTGCTCGCATGGGTTGCATTTTGGCCTCTTGGACCGATGATGCATGGAGCAGGAAATCTGGGCTGGCGGTGGCAGGGCACTGGGGCAAATCGCCGATTGCACATGACGCTGACGCCATCCTGCCCCCCTCCCAACCCTGCCCCGACTCAGACCCTCAGATGGCCCGCTGTAAGGGAATGCAGATTCTTCTGCTTTCCCTGTGGTGCTGCAGTCACCATTGGCGCCTAGGCCAGGGCAGCCCCATGCACACAGGAAGAGCCGGGCTTTCAGGCTCCTCCCCCATCCTGCAGGGACACCAAATGCCCCAGTCAGCTCTGTGGAGGCACAGAGCCGAGTGGGCTGTTTCCCTACCCCATGATGATGGGATGGCAGCATGCCACTCTCCTGATATTGTGTGGTGGGGCCCTGTGCCCCCTGCTCCCCTTCCCCTGCTGCCGCCATGCAGCACAGTGGGCTCTTTCAGCCCCAGTGTTGTGCATGTGCAAGCACAATTTCGGGGCAGTCCGCATGTGCTGGAGGATTCCTTCCTGCATGCATTCTCTGAAGCAGTAGGGCAGAGTAGCAAGGGACCAAGCCCTATGGAGATAGGTTGAGGGACTTGGGAATGTTCAGCCTGGAGAAAAGGAGGTTGAGAGGGGACATGATAGCCCTCTTTAAGTATTTGAAAGGTTGTCACTTGGAGGAGGGCAGGATGCTGTTTCCGTCAGCTGTAGAGGAAAGGACACACAGTAATGGGTTTAAACTACAAGTACAACAATATAGGCTAGATATCAGGAAAAAAATGTTCACAGTCAGAGTAGTTCAGCAGTGGAATAGGCTGCCTAAGGAGGTGGTGAGCTCCCCCTCACTGGCAGTCTTCAAGCAAAGGTTGGATACACACTTTTCTTGGATGCTTTAGGATGCTTAGGGCTGATCCTGCGTTGAGCAGGGGATTGGACTAGATGGCCTGTGTTGCCCCTTCCAACTCTATGATTCTATGGTTCTATGATTCTATGATAGCACCCTGCCACCAGAAACCAGCAGCAGCACAGCACAGCCACTGCCGTGCATAATCGGTCTTGGTGTTCATCACTAAAAGACTACCTGTGTTGTTGCACTATTCTGTATGCAGATAAAGTTCTGCAAGGTCAGGGAGCCATCCGAATGCCCACACCCGACTGTACTATTGCTAGTTATAAAAGGATGGGTAGAATTGTGGGAGTAAGACACGGCGCTGTACAAACTTGTATATTGCTTTGTCTGAAGAAGGTAGATCCTGGCCCCACATACGAAGTATCACAAATGCACAGTCTCTGCCCAGCAGAAATGTGACTTGCCTATACAACAGGGATATTCTGGTTTCTCTCAACGTGGCCAAGAGGGATCTGGGGAAACATTTCTTTCCTTTGAAACATGTACAGTGCGAGGGTTGTTAGTTTCTTTGCTGTCAAGTCACAGCTGACTTACGACGTCTCCATGGAGTTTCCAAGTCATGAGCCTTTCAGAGGTGATTTGCCATTGCCTGCCTTCGCATCATGACCCTGCTATTCCTTGGTGGCCTCCCATCCAAATGCTGGCCAGGAATGATCCTGCTTAGCAACCACAATTTGGCAAGATTGGGGTAGTCTGGGCCATCCAGGTCCAGGGACTAGAAGAAGAGTTGGTTTTTATATCCTGTTTTTCTCTACCAGAAATCAGCTTTCAATGGCGTTCCCTTCCTCTCCCCACAACAGACATCCTGTAAGATAGGTCAGACTGAGAGAGCTCTGAGAGAACGCTGTGAGAACAGTACTATCAGGACTGTGACGAGCCCAAGGTCATCCAGCTGGCTGCATGTGGAGGAGCAGGGAATCAAATCCAGCTCGCCAGATTAGAAGATGCCGCTCTTAACCACTACACCAAGCCACATCGTAATCATGGGAAATGTTGCCCGTCTCCCCTTTCTTGAAAGCAACCCGTGAGACTCAAAAATTGATGCTATAGCTACATTTTAAGATGACTGTTTCAATAACGAACGCTGGATTTTCCATATTTAGGTGATTCTTAACATTGAGAGAGTTGTATTAACTTCATTAAGGTTTATTTTGGAGGGTGGGGAGATGTCAATTTGCATGTAATGATTTGAAATCTCATATTGTTGCCCTGCAACGCTACACGTTTTCTCTCCTGCCCATTTCGAACATCATATCTGAATTCTGTCATAATTGCCAGGGCAAGCAATTAGCATAGCTGACTAGCCCAGAAGTAGTTTATGGTCTGGCAGTTTGAGATTTCTGCAGCCTGTCATACTCTTGACTACACATGAATAAGTAAGTACATTAGGTGTGATGTATTTCCTGTGTGGATTTCAAAGGAAAACATAAATCCCTTTGCATATTTTAGCGGTATATTATTATTAAATTATAAAAATGCATTGTTATTATTATTATAAAGCCAACTTAATACATTTCCCATGTACATTCGGATCGCATTTTGTTAGATCTATGGACCCATTTGGGGAGCTTAATGTTGGGGAAGTGGCACATGCATGGAAACCATTATTAATAAGAAGAATGAAATCGATGTCGTCACGGACCAGGAGAATGTTGAGGGGGGGGAATATTTTTTAATAGACGTTAATTTAGATGAGACAGAGCTGACAAGCTGATGAATGAATTCTCGGATTGCCATGGCGTATTTTCAGGATCACGGGAAACATCTCAAAGGGATAATGGCATGCGTTTCATTGGGCGGCCACTAGATGTCTCCACTTCTTTGTGCAGCCACAAAATGGGACTATAGATAGATGGAGAAACCTGTACCCAAATTTTGCCTCCAGTCAAGCTCACTTCTAGAAGCTGTTCCTATACTTTATTTTATTTATTTTATTCAAGACTGATATCCCGCTGTCCTCCCCAGTGGTGACTCTGAAGCCATTTAAAACCTTTGCCCTCCCTTAGCTACTATTTGATTTTTCCCCCTCAGTAGGCAAAAACACTCCAGAAGGCTCACTGAGGTCACAAAACAGCATGGCATGTAGGTTTGCCGTATTCCAGTTGAGACCGGTAGGTCTCCTGAAATTACAACTGGTCAGCAATGAAATCGTCTGTCTAAGGAGCTGGTGAGCTCCCCCTCACAGTGGCTGGACAGATCCTTATCCTGGATGCTTGAGGTTGATCCTGCATTGAACAGGGAGTGGGGATAGATGGCTTTCATGGCCCCTTCCACCTCTAGGGGTTTGTGATTCTATCTTCAGTCTACAACAATCAATTACCTTGGAGAGAATGGCAAGTTTAGAGGCTGGATTCTATGGCATGATGCCCAGCTGAGGTCTCTCCCCTCTCCGAATCCTGCCTTCCTTACTCAATCCCCAACCAAGAGTTGGGAACCGCGGGCCAGAGCCCCAATCTAAATTGCCTTCTCCCTTACCAGTTCAAGTTGCAAAATCTGGGCTGGATTCTGGAGATTTTTGGTGTGTGTGTGTGGGGGGGGGGGGTCACTTAGGCATGAAATTGGGGTCACTGTGGGTCGACAGGTAGTTGTGAGTTCCTACATTGTTACACAAAAAGAGCCTCTTGTGGCGCAGAGTGGTAAGGCGGCCGTCTGAAAGCTTTGCCCATAAGGCTGGGAGTTCAATCCCAGCAGCCGGCTCAAGGTTGACTCAGCCTTCCATCCTTCCGAGGTCGGTAAAATGAGGACCCAGCTTGCTGGGGGGTAAGCGGTAATGACTGGGGAAGGCACTGGCAAACCACCCCGTATTGAGTCTGCCATGAAAACACTAGAGGGCGTCACCCCAAGGGTCAGACATGACTCGGTGCTTGCACAGGGGATACCTTTACCTTTACCTTTACATTGTTACAGGGGGTTGGAATAGATGATCCTGGAAGTCCCTTCCAACTCTATGATTCTAAGAAATGAAAGACAACCAGCTGATACGAAGCAGCAGCAGAAGAAGCAGAAGCAGAAGAAAAGTTAGTTCTCATATACCGCTTTTCTCTACCAGAAGGAGTCTCAAAGTAGATTACATTCGCCTTCCCTTTCCTCTCCCCACAACAGACACCCTGTGGGGGAGGTGAGGCTGAGAGAGCCCTGAGATTCCTGAAGAAGAAGAAGAATTGCTTCTTATATGCCACTTTTCTCTACCCAAAGGAGTTTCAAAGCAGCTTACAATAGCCTTCCTTTTCCTCTCCCCACAACAGACACCCTGTGAGGTGGGTGAGGCTGAGAGAGCCCTGATATTCCTGCTTGGTCAGAACAGCTTTATCAGTGCTGTGTTGAGCCCAAGGTCACCCAGCTGACTGCATGTGGGGGAGTGCCGAATTGAACCCGGCTCACCAGATTAGACGTCCGCACTCCTAACCACTACACCAAGCAATCCTGTTCCCTTTAGGAAATTCCTCTTCTGAACCATTCTGTTTTACACATTCAGGTGCATTTGTCATAAAAAGACAATAGGACACAGTAAGCTGTCGCTCAGATTGACTTCTGCTTAGATTAGCAGTGTCTAATGCTGTTAACAACAGTTACCCGATAGGCTTAACTCGTGAGAATGCGTATCTCCTCCATCAGCCCCTAGTCCGTTTATTGGAATGAGCATCTTGTTTTAAAGAATGGTGCTGATTTCTGCTGCAGAAGTGACTGACATTCTGTGCTTCTCTCCCTCCTCTGTTTCTCTGTGCAGATTCAATTTGACTGGCTTATTTGTTTTACAAGCGCGGTAAAATGGTATGGCAAATTAAGGGAGACAGGGTGATACACCGAACTCTGCGAAAATGCATAATTTGGAAAACGAAGTTGAATTGTTTCAAATTGTGAGCAATTGCTTTGCGTAATAGGAGGAAATAATAAGATGAAACCCTGTTCGTTCTTGAGATGGTAGGAAGATCATAACGGAGTTCTTGGAGTTTCTTCATTTCTCCAGCGCTGCAGAAGCCAAAGCAGATACAAAACTGATCTCAGAGCAGCATACTTGGGACCTCTAGTAGACAGGAGCCCTGTCATGTGTTCAAGGACAGCTCTTTTGATGTGGTTCAGCATGACAGATTTGCAATTATGCGTGGTCTAGCCAAGCACTCGAGGTCCGGAGTCACCATGGACTGCGACATGGCTTTTGGTGACCTACATTTGAAGGAGTCCTTGATTTGGTCTTCAGAAAAGGAGCATGAATCTGCAAGTTTAAGATACTCCTCTTCTGAAGGCCACGCAAAAGCATGTTTTATAAATATTGTCAGGAACACTTTGAATTTTTCATCCCAATTTCAGAGATCCTAGGTTTGATTTTACTTCTCTTGTGGGACTCCAACACTGGAGGTGTCTTTTCTCATGCCGGCTGGTTTTACCTTATGGCAATTATTTTACCCCGTTAAAATATACACAATTTCAGGCATTATTTTTGCATGGATTGTGTTACAATGCTAGGAAATCTCTGTCATCAGTACATTTCTCTTTGGGCAGCAGACCAGTTAAAGAGATCCTCCATTCTGCGGTGCCAAATGGGAGGGGCTGTGGCTCAGTGGCAGAGCTTCTGCTTGGCATGCAGGAGACCCCAGGTTCTATCCCCAGCATCGCCAATTAAAAGGCCCAGGCAGTAGATGACTTGAAAGACCTCTGCCTGAGACACTGGAGATCCACTACCAGTCTGACAGTTTGAGGGACCAAGGGTCTTATTCAATATAAGGTGGCTTCATGTGAAAGAAAGAAATGCATTGGGGACACCAGCAATGAAATGAAGATACAAAACCCAAAAATAAACAGTAAAGGACAGGGCATAATCACCATAACAGGGCGGTGGAAAGTACTGTCAGGTTGAAGCTGATTTATGGGAACCCTGGAAGGTTTCAAGGCAAGAGACGAACAGAGGCAGCTTGTTATTGCCTACCTCTGTGTAGCAATCCTGGACTTTCCTGGAGGTCTCCTATCTAAGTACTAACCAGTACTAACTCTGTTTAACCTCTGAGATCTGAGGAGCTCGGGCTAACTTGGGCCATCCGGGTCAACAAATCCATCTTTGAGGATTCTGAGGTGGAGTAATGTTGCTCTTTTGTAGGATCATGGAAGACATTGTATCATTAACTAGCTTCAAAGCCCATTCTTAAGAACGGGCCTTGAGAGGGTCCCCTCCTCTGGCTCCCAGCCAGGCAGTTTAAGGTGGCTTTGGGATGCAGCTTGCAGCTGGATCAAGTGGGGCGGGCAGGGGCTGGCCAGCTCGTTAGCAGGCCCAGCCTGGGAGGCCTTCGTTAGCAGGCCCAGCGGCCCTCCTTAGAAGGCCCTGTGTAGCAGGCCAAGAGGTCCTCATTAGCAAGCCCTCCAACATGACCCTCTGCCCAGGGCCCTCTCCCCTTACCTGCTGCTGGCTCCAGGCACGGAGGCGCGTCTGAGAGAAAAGAGGCTAGAGTCCAGGGATGGAGGGTGGGAGCTGCAGGGGCAGGCCCAATCAGGGTACAGCCAGCTGCACCCTGATTGGCCCTATTCCAACTCGTATATCCCCCCCCCCCCGGGCTGTTTCAGTGGAACCATGGATAAGGATGATTGACAATTGGAGGAATTCCAACAGATTCAAGTAGGTAGCCATGTTGGTCTGAAGCAGGAGAACAAATTTAGATTCCAGTGGAATCACACAAGCGCTGTCCTTTTTTTTTCACTAGCCATGGCTTGAGGCACAAATAGAGGCTAGAGGAATGTATGTGAGCTGCAACACACATACACACACATATTCCTGCCTACGAACTGACTTGAGCACAATCTAGAGCAGGGGTAGTCAAACTACGGCCCTCCAGATGTCCATGGACTACAATTCCCAGAAGCCCCTGCCAGCATTCGCTGGCAGGGGCTCCTGGGAATTGTAGTCCATGGACATCTGGAGGGCCGCAGTTTGACTACCCCTGATCTAGAGTTTCTGGTCTAAGCACGAACAAGCAGTCAAGCACTGTGGGTGAGATCTTTGAACACAGTTTGCGATCTTTAGGAGAAGAAAAAAGACCTTTATTTACTAAAACACAATCTCTATTCACTGGGGTTCAGGAACACTGTAAACACTATCTCAAAATACTACAGAATGTTGTAGAAGTAAAAAAAAGGAACAAAGAAAAAAAGCCATGCGGTTAAGTGGTACAAGTCACTGTTGGTACTTTGGTATTCCCTCTTGTGGAATGGATACAAACCTGTTGAACCTTTGAAATAAAGTAAGGTTGGTCAAAAAAAAAAAGACTTCACTCTCTTTTGCCCCACTTCCTTGAGTCTTACTTTGTGCACCTTCTCACTGTGTATCAGGCCTTTTAATCACAGCTGTAGGTTTCATTTTAACCTATCCCAAATTTGGAATTGAGTCTTTAGGACCAGTTATCCATGGGCAGAAGGGCAGGGTCAGCACCTGCAGAACAGAGGGGGTAAACCTTGTTTATGCAGGACAGCAGCGCCAGCCCATCCCCTCCTGGCCTTGGCCCACTTTAGAGCCTCTGATGGCCCACAGCAAGGGAACATTGATTTTCCAGCATTCCCTTTTTTGCCACAGCTGCCATCAGCAGCCAGGCCAGGCCAGACCAGTACCTGGGCCTCATTGACACAATACGTTTTGAACTGATTGGCCCTCATTGGCAGAGTGCAGTTTGCATTAATTGGTCCTCATTGGCAGAGTGCAATTTGAAGTGATTAGTCCTCATTAGCAGAGGACTAATCACTTATCTGTTGGTGGCACACCCCCAGGGAAGACCAATCTGATAGTGGGTAAGTAGTCAGTTTGGATTTTATAAGGATTACTGATGATACTGATGATAAGGTTCTGGTAATCGCCTTCAAGGCTATTTGCAGTCAGGGCCCAGTGTACCTGAGGGACTGCCTCCCCGCCTACGCCCCCAAAAGAGCCCTGTGCTCCACTGCCACCAACCAGCTAATGGTCCCTGGACCTAAAGAAGTCCGCCTGGCTTCAACCAGGGCCACAGCATTCTCTGTTCTGGCCCCCACCTGGTGGAATGAGCTCCCAGAGGAGATCAGGGCCCTGACGGAGCTTAAACAGTTCCACAGGACCTGCAAAAAGGAGCTTTTCCGCCAGGCATTTGGTTGAGACCAGGCATAACCAACAGCGAATGAAGGGCTCTTGGTTCCCCCTGCTCCCCCCCCCCCCAGAACTCCACCAGAGCGCTCTGGACCTGTTGTGCCATTGCACTGTTGCATTGTTTTACTGTTATTTTATATTGTTATACTGTTATATTATATTGTTATACTGTTACAACCACTGTTATTAATATTATTGTATGATTATTAATGAAGATTGTTTCATGTATGGTTCATAAATTCAATGTAAACCGTCCTGAGCCTCCAGGGAGGGTGGTATATAAATATAATAAATAAATAAGCACACGATTATCATATCATTCCCTATCGTATTGCCTTAAGATCCCAGTTACCTGGGAAAGGTGAGCCTAAACCTGGTTGAATGAGCTCCCGGTTGAATGAGATCAGAGGCCTAGCAGAGCTTAAACGGTTCTACAGGGCCTGCAAAGGGAGCTCTTCCACCAGGCTTTTGGTTCAACCTGGATTCAATCACTTCCCATTGGCCCCTGAGCCCCCCTCCCACGAAAACCAACAACAACATGTCCATTCCACAAAGTGGGCGTTCTCACCATGTTTGTTTCATTATGTTATTGTTCTCCTGTTATAACTGTTTTGCTATTCAACTTATCATGTTATTTGTACTGTTTTTTTTTTCTTCTCCAGTTCCATGTAAACTGCCCTGATCCTCAGGGGAGGGCAGTATATAAATCTTTAAACAGCCCCGTGGCGCGGAGCGCCACGGACTGAATAAAGCAGTAAGGGCACTGTGGGAGGAGTTAGGGCGGGCCCTGTCCGGGATAAAAACTCGGAGGGGCCAATCAGGAGCCGCGAAGCCCCTCCAAGTGTCCATCCCGCCCAAAGCAGGCAATGGGGAGCGCGAAGCGCGGCTCCCCATTGCCTGCTTCACCCGCACAGCCACAGGTGAGCGGTTGGCCGCGCCGCCTTCTCCCGGCCACTCCTCCAGCCGGGAGAAGGCTTGGGAGAGCCTCGGAGCGTGGGTGGGCCTGGCTGCCTTCTCTCGCCTTCTCTGCATGCGGCTGCCGGGGACTCCCGTCCCTGATCACAACGGAGTTTCCAACATGGCTGCCGACGGACCCCAGACGGAGTCGCCTCGCAGCCAAGGAGGCCCCGCCACTGCCGCCCGCCGCCCCTCGCCGCTCCGCCTCAGCCCGCCGAAACTCCAGGACTCCTGCCACTCGCCAGCAGCTCGCAAGCCGCTCCAGGTAGTCCCCCACCCTCCATACCCACTCTCACTGCTAGCGCCCATTGCATTTCAAAGTGCAATGGGCTTTTTTACTAGTATAATAATAAAATAAATGTATATAATAATAATAATAAATGAATAAATAGTGTAGAGTGATAATTTGCAAGGAATGCAGTTCTCATCCCCAGTTTGGCAGAACTTGCCTTCTTTCTATCGAGTTCAATGCACGTGGTTTAGGGAATAGCGATGGAGAATTAAGTCCTTTGCGAGACCTCCGGTGGGCTAGCTCAGAGCAGAAGCAGCCGCACTGATAGATCGCGGAGTGGTATGAAGTGCAGAACAGCGTGGATGAAAGAAGAAAGCCAGCGTGAGGTTGCAGGGGTTAAAAAAACCCACAGAGCCTGCATTCTCCGCGAAAGGAGGAGCGAACGGCTGGTGGGAAGAGAACAAAAGCAAAGCATTGGCCCAGCCTTTTGTGCAAGGCAGAGACACAAAAGCCGAACGAAGCGGCGGCGTCAGGATTGTCTCACCTGCTGAAAGAACGGATCACCAGAGCACCCGTCAGGTGTTGTCGCTAAGAAAGAACTTGATCTGGCGCCCACAAACCAAGTGGGGTTGAGCTCAGCTGGAATCAGAATGTTAATGTTCATCCACCATCAAAGCCTGGCGTGGCCCTAGCAGGATTCACGGCAGCTCCTTCTCCCTGCAGCAGTGAAGGAAGATCAGCAAATTCGGCTGCTGTGCATAAAGACGGCTTTTGCACGGCGCCGATTTTCCATGTCGCTTTCATACCTGCTGCAAATGTAGAAAAGGATCTGCAGCAGCCACAGAGTGCCCAGACAGTAGATTCCCCCCCCCCATGCACTTGCCTTGCTTAGCTTCACTGCCGCACACACAACTTCCATTTCCTCCCACTGTGCACCAGATGAGGGGTTTTTTTCCTAAAGTAATTGACGGGGCGCTATAGTGAGATGTCAATTACCATTTTAAAACATTCAAAAGCCCCCGGAGTAGACCTGCATACGACTGCTAAAAGTTCCTGTGCAGAATCAATCCCCATTGATCTCGATGGGGGTAGTCTTGAAGAACGACACAGGATTGCAATGCAAGAGTAATTTTGGCATTGCATGGGAGTGGGGGGGGGGGCAGCACTGTTGGTATTTTACAAGCTGGAGACCCGCAGACTGGCAGAAGTCATCTCACTTTCAGATGTTTCTTTTTCCCTCTTTCCCTCTCCTTAGCCACTTCTCCCTGAGATAAATCTGCTCAATTTTGTTCAGTTTTGATTGCTGGGCTGGGCTCAGTTGAGCAGGAAGAAACCTGCAAGAACTTGTATGCATATTGATTCCCCCTGTATCAGTCTTCTTACAGTATTTCTCCTATAGCCCTCTCCTTATACTATTTGCTCTTTTCTTCCTTTTGGCAGCCCCATATTCTCTCCTTTCCTTGCTTTCTGTTCTTCCTTACAGCCACCAACCTTTACTTTCTCCTCCATCTTCACCTATATCTATCATTTATTTCATTTTTTGTTGAAATGCAATCAGTGAGTTATTTGGTCCAGGGCCTACTATGAAGGGCAGGTCTTTCTACACTGCAAGGTCCTGACCATATGCTCAGGAGAGTTGCCTGGCTACAGCTCAAGAATTGCAGACTCTACTAAGAAACCAGTTTAGACTCGCTTCGCTTCTGAGAAGCACAGGGGCCTTTATTACAAGACTAGGAGTTGGGCTTTTGTGCTCAGAGAGACAGAGTCACATTGTCCCACTGATTCTTTGTTTTGTTGCCTTCTTGTGTCCATTGCAGTTTGCTCTGCAATGCAATGGCTTTGTTTTAGCAGCATGGAGGAACTTAAATGCTATGTAACTTCTTAAGTTCTATGGCCCTGATCTGGTGAGAGAAAAGATCAGTGAGCATTATATATGTTTATGTAAATATAAACCAGTCAACTTATTTTTAGTCTCTAATGTTCCTGCATTTCCTTGAAGTTTCCTTCTGTATATTAAGGTAGAAACTTATACTGCACTCTCTCAAGGCATGCTAAAGATGGGATCTTATGCAGTGGGGCAGGGTAACCCCCTTTTTTCTTTCTCTTTTTCTGTGGCAAGGGGTTCAACAAAACAAAGCAAAACTGGTAGCAGAGTTTCCAACAAGTAGCAACCAAATAATGGTCCACTCCCAACAAGTGGTACCAGAGGATGGTTCCCAACAATTTTATACCCTGCTTTTCTCCACAATGGCCTATTATGCACGGCCACTGAAACGGTGGCATGGAGAACGAGGAGGAGGAAGAAGCGAAGCAAACCGATTATGCACGGGACGGAACACAACGGCGGCAAAACCCAGAGTATCCGATTATGCACGCAGATACTCCGGAGTCGCTTCTGGTTTCGCCCTGGTCCCAGGAAGCTCCACTTTCTTCTGCATCTCGCTAATGGGGCTTTTTTCGGTGGCATACGTTGACTCTGCACCCGGTTGCCGCCTGCAGCGTGCATAATTGGTGATTTTAGCCACCGCCATTCCACCCCGAATGCAGACTTTCCACTCCGTGCATAATGGGCCAATGGGAGCCCAAAGAAGCTTACATCCATCTCCTATCTCTATTTTATCCTCTCAACAACTCTATGATAGGTGAGGCCTATGCCTGGTCCAAGGTTTCCTAGGGAGCTTCCATGACACAGTAAGGGTTCAGACCTGGGTTTCTCAGATCTTGATCTGAAACTATATCAGCGACATGACATTGCCTTTTGTAGAGTACCTATTGTTGAACAGCAGCCAGTCCTCACTCAGCCTTGCAGGTTGCATGGATGCAAGTCACACAATGGTTGCTGCTGGGCCTGCCCCCTGTGAGTCCTCATTCAAAGGCCAAAGCACAAACCAGCAGCCATGGGTGGAATTCATTTCTTAAAGCTGTAGGTGTTCTTTTAATCATTTGGGGAAGTTTTAATCTCCAATGTGGTTAAAAAAAAAAATTTCAGCCCCCCCCCCTTTTCTTTTGCAAACCTGATTTGTTTGTTTGCTTGTTTGTTTGTTTTTAGAAAGAACTGTCAGTTTGACCGTGGCTCCAATCTTGGGATTTAAGTATCCACAGATTGGTCTATGTAGAAAATTCGATATCTCAATGAGAAAAAGGAAGCTAAGACACATGTTTTCTTTCAACAACAACAAAAGGGGGGGGGGAGTTACTTGACTTCAGTTTTACCCTTTTGCAGCACTGTTGATAGCACTTGCTGAGCAATAATGAAGCCTAATAACAGCCTAGCTCATGTTCCGTAGCACACATTACAGATCTTGGCATCAATGGACTTACATTTCTGGCAATATTTAGAGCCAGGAGGTTATGGACAATTAAATACCTATCATGAACAGAACCACCGGCCTTGATAATGACAATAAGGAGCAGATTGCTACATAGAGGAAATGTAAGGTTGGTGATCAAACTCAGGTTTTGTGTCGTCCCCCCCCGCTCCATTTCCTGGGCAGCGACTGAGTCAACCAATGCCAACAATACTTTCATTTCTGCATTCCGTGTCAGAATCATAGAGTTGGAAGGGGCCTCCAAGGTCTTCTAGTTCAAACCCATGCACAATGCAGGAACTCACAACTCTCTGCCTACCCACAGTGACCTTTATTTCATGCCCAAGTCATCCCCTCCACCCCCCGCCCCCCCCAAAAATCTCCAGAATCCAGCCTGGAGGAAATTCACCTACCCTCTTGCAATGGTGATCAGCAATTCCCTGGGTATGCAAGGAAGGGCCACAAGAGACAAACACTAGCACATCCCTTCCTGGCCACTCACTCACAATCTGCCTAAATCCATAAATTCAGCATTTTGTTCAGATTTAGTAGTCCCTAGCAATAATCCAAGGCATGGCTAATTTTGTGTTGCACCTATAAAACAAGGCATGAGAGAAGGACAAATTTTACTTGTGCCTTCCCTGTGATTCACAACTGCCAGGAAAACTGCCCTTCAGCTGTCCCTGAAGTGGTCTCGCAACGGGGGGGAAATGCCACTAGACACAACAACAAAAAATAAACTTGTCTGTGTGGGAAGCAAACCTTCGTGAAGTATCCCTAAGGGCTTTTAAAATGATTCTTTTAGAAATGCTTGACAAAATGATATACACGGTGAACATTGTCGTAGACCACTTGGCGTGTTTATCTCCAGGTGGCCTTGAGTCTGCTTTACAGCTCCAAGACAAGAAAATGTAGGGAATCAAAGAAAGGAAATAAATAACCGAGCGCATCGAAGTACAAACCGTAACATCTTCTTTCTTCCCCTTCAACATTCTGTCGTTATAACAATGATATTTCCTTAGCATGTTTATACATCAGCGTACGATTAACGTCAACTGGGGAAGTAATCTCTGTGGACTCTCCTGAACCTCTCAAGGACTTTCAGGGCCATTAATTCTGGCATTCCTCTGGACCACTGTGGCCATCAGGGCAGCTCCAGAGGACAGTGCAGTAGCAGAACACACACTTCCAGTGGCTTGGCCAGAACTGGAAAAGAAAAGCTGGCTAAAACTAAAAATGACTAAGCTGGAAGTCACATGCTGCCGTTGCCAGGAGATCAAGGCCTGCTCAGCTTGCCAGGGTCCTCAAAAGCTGGTGCCCAGGAGAAAGTGGGGGTTGGAAGCAGAGACAAGAGAATGAGCTGGAGGTGTGGGAGGAGGTCATGGAGCCCAAGAGGATGGATAAGGTTCTGAGATAATGTTGGAGGAAAGAAGCCAGCCAGGAGCCTGAGTGAGGTCACTGACTGGGAAAGAAAGCTGGGAGGAGTCAGGGACATATGAAGCTTCCAGCTGATCCCAGGGATGTTGCAGAAACCCTGAACAGTGCCTAGATGCATTTTTGGAGAGGATGTGGGCTAATTAACTGAAGCTTATTCCCAACAAGATGGAAGCACTACTGGTAAGCAGAAGATCTGATCCAGGATAGGGGGTGGCAGGCACAATGGTTGAGCGAGAGGGCTGTGAGTGATAGGGGTTGGACTAAATGACCCAGGAGGTGTCTCCTTCCAACTCTATTATTCTATGATTCTAGGTGTCACCCATTCTGTATAGGGTAGCATTCCCATTGAATGGATAGGTCTCTAGCTTGGGAGTGCTCTTGGACCCAGGCCTATCCCTTGATAAACAGATGTTCCTTTTACCAGCTTCAACTGGTCAGCCATGTGGCCTTTATTGGACAGAAAAGATCCAGTCACTGTTGTATGTTCCCTGGTTACATCTAGATTAGATTCTTGCAGTGTGGGGCTGCCCTTGAAAAAGGTTCAGAACTTCAACTGGTGCAGAATGCTGAAGCCAGGATGTCGGCTGGATTGGGTCTTAGGAACTATATCAGTCCACTCCCAGCCCATTCTTCCAATCTGTTCCCAGGCTTTGACTTTTAAAACCCTACATGGGTTGGGACCAGCATACCTGAAGGACTGCCTACTCTCCTATGAAAATTGTTGTTTTTTATGTACATTTTACTTCTGGTTTTAGTCACCCATATGTCTGCATTCCTACATCGTGGGTGAATGGAATCAGCATTTAAGAAGTCATTTATTTATTAAATGTTTTTTTTTCAATCTCTTCTACCCAGTGAACTTAAGAATGGCTCACGGCAGATCAATGCATCAGCCAAACATATTACAAATTGCATATAAACCCATCTGAAACATGTGCAGGAGTAACACAGGCACCCACCCTCTTTTAATCCAGTTTGAAGGACTGCTGGGGGTATGCATAAATACCTGTGCTGCCATCCAGTTATACACCAGCCTGTCCATTGCTGCTTCCAAATAAAAAGTAAAAATGACTGATGATTAGGGTTCCAGCTCTGGCTTGGACAATACCAGGAGATTTTGGGGGGTGGACCTTAAGGATGGTAGGGTTTGGGAAGGGGAGAGACTTCAAGGAGCATAAGGCCATAGAATCCACCTTCCTTTTTCCCCAGGTGAAGTAGTTTATGTTTCCTGGAGATCAGTTGCAATACCAGGAGATTGCTGGTTACCACTTGAAGATTGTTGGTTACCACTTTTTCACCGTCAGAGTAGTTCAGCAGTGGAATAGGCTGCCTAAGGAGGTGGTGAGCTCCCCGTCTTCAAGCAACGGTTGGATACACACTTTTCTTGGATGCTTTAGGATGCTTAGGACTGATCCTGCGTTGAGCAGGGGGTTGGACTAGATGGCCTGTATGGCCCCTTCCAACTCTATGATTCTATGATTCTATGATTCTATTGGCAGCTGTACTGATGATCTATTCATGTTATCTCCAATATTCACCGCAATCATTCTTAAACAAATCTTTATTAAAGCAAATGAATGATGAAATGAACTATGTAATACAAAGTTACATAAAGTACATTAGCATCCTTTCCCCTTAAATAACCATGGACCTTTATCAGCAAAGGGCAATTATGATATTAATTTAGTGTAGTCTTTTGCTGATTCCGTCCTCTGTATCGTCCCTGAGCATAGTAGGTCTAATCTGGACATGTCTCTGCTTTTCTGGTATGCCGTTAATCTCACCCTCCTTAATTTTCATCAAGCAGCCTTCTAATTTAGTATGTTTTGTTTCCATTGCTTTGCAAAGGCCAGCCTGGCAAGAGTAAGGCAGCCATTCAGAGATCACTATCTCTGGTTTGAATTGTTTTAACAATTGTGTTGGGTTTTAAGGATGTGATTTTAGTATGTACATTCTTAATTTGTTAGTTTGGGTATATTGGATTGAAAATATCATTGATATTCCCGGTATTTTTGAATTACAAATACTGGTGTGGTATTCAGATTTGAGTTCCCATGGGAAAATTTCTAGATGGCTGGGGGATATTTCTAAAGGTAAAAAGGTAAAGGTATCCCCTGTGCAAGCACTGAGTCATGTCTAACCCTTGGGGTGACGCCCTCTAGCGTTTTCATGGCAGACTCAATACGGGGTGGTTTGCAAGTGCCTTCCCCAGTCATTACCGTTTACCCCCCAGCAAGCTGGGTACTCATTTTACTGACCTTGGAAGGATGGAAGGCTGAGTCAACCTTGAGCCGGCTGCTGGGATCGAACTCCCAGCCTCATGGGCAGAGCTTTCAGACTGCATGACTGCTGCCTTACCACTCTGCGCCACAAGAGGCTCATATTTCTAAAGGTATAGGCACCAAAACTGCAGTGGAGCTGCTAGTGCCTGTCCATTAAAAAGCCTCCAAGTTTTAAGTGAGCTGGATCATGGGGTCCAATGTTATGTGCTTTATTCTTTGGGTTCCTAATCAGGGAGCATTCAGCCACTTTTCATTATTTTTTATGGGGGGGGGAACCCTGTAAGTTGCTTCCAGGGCAAAAAGCTCTGCCTGCATATAACAGTCACTCAGAACCAACAGCCAGTTCAGGAAAAAAAAAATCAGAGTCCAGGAGCACCTTTGAGACCAACAAAGATTCATTCAAGGTGTGAGCTTTCGAGTGCAAGCACTCTTCCTCGGACTCGAAAGCTCACGCCTTGAATAAATCTTTGTTGGTCTTAAAGGTGCTACTGCACTCTGATTTTATTGTGCTACGTCAGACCAACACGGCTACTCATTTGAATCTAGCGAGTTCACAGTATCTCTGTAGTAGAAACTGAAGGGAGGCATTTTTTTGCAAGCCCAGCAGAACCAGTTTCTGTGTACAATATGTACAGGATGCCCAACAGAACCAGTGCCACTGTAGCAGTGCAAACCCAATAAGAGTAATGTCAAACCAGGGAATCTCTGAACAACAGAGGAAGAAAAAAGCAATTTTGCCCCCTTCCTAACTACAGCCTCTCAAAGCCACATAATCCTGCAGGTTTTTTTGGGGGGAAGGGTCAGAACCACCTGCTGCAGTGAGGGAAGGGCCACAAAGCCTAAAGATCCTCGAGCAGACCTTGCATAGTCCTTGAGCTGGCTTTAGCCCAGTCGGTGAAACAATAAATCTCACTAGTTTTGACAACTACATGTTAAACATCTAATGTAAAAAAAAAATGTAGAGACCAAGTCTGCACAACCCATGCAACGAATACCAAATACACTTTGAAAGGTTCTCTTTAGGAAGACTGCTGGAGTTTTCGGTACAGAGGGAAAGGTTTCTTGTTTAATAAGCACCCAAACGTTGAAGCAAGAGTGGAAGTGACAAGACTGTTGTTCTGAAAAAGAGGTGTCGGTGGTGCATATTAGGCGAAATCAGCTATCCTGCAAGCTGGAAATGGGCAAGAGTTCAGTAAACAGACAAATGAGACCAGCTGGATGCCACACACAATACAAGGATCCTGCCACCCAATGGGAACATTCCGTTTGAATACAGTATATTCATGGATGCCTGTCACGTAAGGCAGGGGTAGTCAACCTGTGGTCCTCCAGATGTTCATGGACTACAATTCCCATGAGCTCCTGCCAGCAAACTACCCCTGACGTAAGGGTACCTTCCCCCCCCCCCACCAGCTCAGTGAGAGTGACAACCAACACAATGAAAACACTTCTCTTATGGCATTTCTTAAACTCTCAATTAAAAAAGTTGATGTATGTTGACAACAGAATACATGCCAAGATTGGCAAACATGTCTTGGCAAACCAATGGTTTCTATCCTGAGTTGAATGAAAGAAACTGGGTGCCAGGATTAAGTCCTGGGAGAAAGGTCCAGAACCCAGTACGGTCAAGGAAGCCTGGGCTGGAACTCAGTGGCAAAGGGGCAAAATCATGCAACTGAGTTAGAACCAGGTAGCAAAATGGCAGACCTGAGCCACAAAAGAATGGTTCTAAATGACCGTGTTCTATTTATTTACAGTATATAGAAATATGATACCAGGCTGGAAAAGTCCCAGTCTACAACAAAGTTGCAAGCACAAAGAATGAACATCCTTCAAACTTGTGTGTCCAATCTACAAATCAAGACATTTGTGTAATGTATTTACACAATGGCCCAGACTAACTCAGACTTGTCAGATCTCAGAAGCTAAACAGGGTTGGCAGACTTCCCCCTGCTGACTTTCTCCCTGCCTTGCTGACTGTCTTCCTTTTGGGTGACATAGGCATGTCACATTCATTTCTGGCCTCTTCCCTCCCTGCTCCTGATACGTTCACTCCCATCCCCTTCCAGCTAGTCCGAAGGACCTGGCAAGCCTATATGAGTATGTATAGGCCATGGCTGTTCTCGGCTTCAGTAGCTAGGGGGGGGGGGGGTTTAGTTGGGACTGTGCTTCAGCTTCAGACAATAAAAAAATTGTAAAGTTCTTTTTTATAGCAAAACAGGGGGAGGCTGGGCATTTTACAAGGGCTGTGCTTGGTCAGGCACAACATGAGCCAGTACTTCAGAATCTTGGTTCTGACCCAGTTGGCAGCAGAGTCAACAGTTGGCAGTCTGGGCCACTAACTTTTCCTTTAGTGGCAGCATTCCCCAAAGGCTCGCCTTCATTGCTTGGTAGAGATTTGGCCTGCTATACCATAGAAAACATCTGGTGGGTTATTATTTAACACATGGAGCAGGGGTTACCTAAGCTGTACGTTTCATATGAAAGAAGCCTGACTCATGATTCTTAAAAATTAAGATCCAAAACTACTTTCTCCACATCCCTGTTTTCAGCCTATAGTTGGTGAGGTGCTAAGGTAGTTTCAGGATGTGACCCACGCTCCATTATGTGTGATTCATCCACTTTTGGCTATTTCTCCCTCTCATAGTAGGAAACAGAAATGGACTCATTGTCAACTTCTACATACAACTCCCTGTATTACACATGACTTATTGTAGAATTTTTAGTTATGGACCATGCCTCTCCTTCACTTAACTATTCCACACAATAATCTACCCTGTCACTAGTCTGTTGTATGCATTGTGAAGATTTTAATTGATTGGCCTCAGAAGGTATAGTCCATAAGCCTGCTCACAACAGAGATTTGAGCTGGGAAAAAGAACATAAATCCTCTTGCACTGGCTATTCTAAAATAGGTCAGGTTGGCATCCAGTTATGAAAGGAGCTGAGGTGTCGTGGCCAAGTTCTGTTGGATCTAAGTTTCCTAGATTAGAATTCTGATGCATCAGACATGTCTTGGAATTCCAGTCCTTGAACTGCACAGAAGAGCCAAGGATCTATCCTGCTTACTGGCATATTCCTTGGGCCCTGTGTTTTGGAGGAACTTACTGGGGCAATCCCTCCCAAATCAGTAGCTTATTTACTGACCACTAGGGGGATGTGAGCCATTCATATGCTGGTACTATTATCATTTTTGATCTGACCATGTTTCAATTATCCTGACCTGGGCTGATTCTGCACTTGCTTTTTTCCATTGTCGATCCTGCTGAATTCAGAGCAATTTGAACCTGGGTATTCCTCCTTGCTTTCCCCCAAATTGAAACAAATTGAAACAGAAAGCATTCTGCACTTGATTGGGGAAGCTCAGAGGGGGGAGGGGGATGAGGTCCAGCAAGCATTAAAGGAGTGTGCTTTATTTCTTTTTGACTGTGGAGAAGCCAAGTGCAGCACAAGGCTGCTCATCTCTCTTTTTCCTTTCCTTAACAAGCGGCGAATGGGGGGAGGTGAGCTGAGCTGAGCCAGCAGCAGCTTCACAGGACAAGGCAAATCTCTGCTGAGAGGTTTGGGAATCTAGAGCTCAGTCACTTTAAAACAGATTCCAAAAGGAGGGAAAAATGAATCTTCGGAGGAAAGTCTTGTAACCAGGAACCAGGAAGTCTTTGAACTGACACCATGGCCAATCAGGGAAGCCTGCTTTGCTATGAGGCATGGAGCAGGAAGGCAATTCACAAAAAAGGAGAAATCTATACACTTACTGATGGAGATTTTTCAAATATTGGGTCTTATATCCACTCCTGGATATTGCGGGCGTAAGGTAGGGTCCCTGTGGATCAATCAGGGATGTTGCAGAGGGAAATTTAAAGTGGCCATAATAAAAAATGGAGATTGAATTCAGTGTAGGTGGGAGGGATTTATTTGAGCTGGGAATGAATAAAAAAAAACATGCAGATTGCACCCTGGATAACCCAGGTTAGCCTGATCTTGTCAGATCACAGAAGTTAAGCAGAGTTGGTCCAGTTAGTTTTTGGATGGGAGGCCACCAAAGAAGTAGAAGGAGAAGAGCTGTTTATTTATAACCTCCTTTTCACTACCTGAAGGAGCCCCAAAGTAGCTTCCAAACACCTTTCCCTTCCTTTCCCCACAACAGACACCCAGTGAGGTAAGTGGGGCTGAGAGAGCTCTACAGAATTGTACTATGAGACAGCTCTAAGAGAACTTGTCAGGATCTGTCTGTTTGCTTGCTTCCTACCATGGTTATTTGGTATTGTCATTTACTAGGTATCAATGATATATCAATAGTCACCTATCGGTGCCAGCATTCCTGTGTTGGTCATTTGTAAATGGGGGGGAGGGGGAGTCTGTTTATCGTCAAATGGTGAGCAGGCCTGGAAAAGTCTTATTGCTTATAACTGCCTCTGTTGTTTTTCCTCTGTTGCATATCTCTCCTTCTTTTGTGAATTCTAATTGCCAGTTGTTGATTCAGAAGAGGGAACCATCGGGGAGGGGAGATTAGATGGGATTGTGTTAGTGAAATTGATAAAAATAGGTACAGAAGGGTAGCTTCACCCCATACTTGTGCCAGGCACTTGATCTGTGCCACTTGATCTGTGCCCCATTCATAATGTTTGCCAATCAAAATGCTATGGAGCTATAGATCACTGAAAGAGAAAGAGAAGATGGAGGGACATTTTCATGTTCCATGCAATTAATACCTTCTGATGACCACTTGTTTAGCGATCCCCAACCTGTGGGCCGCTGACCACATGTGGTCCTTCGACTAATTGGAGGTGGGCCCCAAAGGATGCCTTCTCCCCCCCCCCCCCGGCCCTTTACAACACACTTTGGGTGTCATTGTCTCCCATCACTCCCAGATGGGACTATCTCGTTGCAGAGAAACAAGCTCAGGGTTCCCATTGATTTGTCATTGTCATGAGTTAAAATTTCCATGAAAATAAAATGTTCCTTATGTTAATTGTTGTGGTGTGTCTGTATCTTATATTGAAGGGATGTTTAAACATTACCATAGCGATCAGAGAGCATTAGGGCAGTGGTTGAGACTACCCTCCTCTCCCCCGGGGCCTCAGTAAAAGGCATTGAGTGGTCCCCGGTGAGTGGTCCCCGGCGTTGAGTGGTCCCCGGTGATAAAAAGGTTGGGGACCACTGCACTTGTTGACCACTGGCATGTGAATTTCATGCTTTTCGGAGCATTCTTGATATAGGGCTTGTAACGTGGCAGGATATATTCCAAAGTATCTCACAAGAGAGAGGAGTGCAGACGGTTGAAATGAAATCATGGAAAAGACAAGAAAATGAAACTCTCTTTCATCTCTTTTGGTGTGAATGAAATGTGATATAATAGTATTCAAATAAGTGCTTTCATTTGCTGTTCTATTGTTCAAGAAGTCTTCAGAGCATTTATCACTGAAAAGAAAGAGGGGGCAATTTCAGAAGAATCACAAATTCCCTGGGCAAAAATGACATTCCATCATTAGAAAGTGTATCAAAAGTTTATTCTGGCAAGAACTTAACAATTGTTTGATGAATTAGAATGTGCCAAACATATTTCGAATTCTAATGTAACCTCACTTGTACGCAATTAAACCTTTTTTTCTTTCCACTCCACTGCCTTCAGAAGTAATGAAAAAAAGCCTTTTATAATATTCCACAAAGCATTTTATGAAGTCATCTTTTGCTCATAAAGAAAGAAGTAAACATTTTTTTCTTTTGCTGAGAATGTGCAACTGGACTACGGTTGAGAGACCAGAGCACAGTTTCATGACTAATTATACATGAGTTCATTAATTGAGTTTTCTATTAAATCCTTGGGGGGGATTTCCACAATGGAAAGTGGAACATCTTTTCCAGCTTATGCTACTTGTACAGGTGCATGTCATTAAAAAAAATTACACCCAGGTCCATGAATATGCAGAGAGAGAGAGGGGGGGATTCATAAACCATCTATTCTAGACCAATTTTACGAGCTTCATTAAAATATTTTGGACTTATAGTGAGAGATAATGAGAGGTCCAACAATGACTAGGAATTTTAACCTGAGTTTCCACAATCCAAAGGTCTATTCCCTATTGACTTAGTATATTAGCAATGAAATTCTAAGCAGAATTATATCCTTCCAAGCTCATTCATTCCGGTGGACTCCTCTCTCTTCCTGTACCAAATCCAGAATTTATCTTTTAACCTTACCTGTCGGATTCAGAGGACTTTTTAAATAATGTATTTCATTGCTTAGTTGTCTATTGGCTTCTTTAATATAGTCTTGTGTATCCCAAATTACTACTACTTTGTCAGCCGGTCTAGAACCCACTGATTTGCCATATTGGCGGTCCATGGTATCTGTCGAACTCCCCTCCAATACCACATTTCAAAAGAATCTACTTTCATCCTGTCAGCTTTCTTCGTTGTCCAACTTTCACACCCATACATACTATGGCATGAATTAACTTGACCTTGGTTAACAGCAACACATCCTTGAACTCGAAGATGTTTTCTAGTTCCTTCATGGCTGCCCTTGCCAATTTCCATCTCTTTCTGACTCCTTGAGTGCAGTCTTGGTTGATGATGGAGCCGAAGAATAGAAAAAAAAATTGTTCAAAATTGTTCCGTTTCTTTATTGTCAGCCTTAAAGTTGTGTAATTCCTTAGTAGTCATTATTTTTGTCTTCTTGATGCTTACCTGTAATCCTGCTTTGGCACTTTCTACTTTAACCTTCAGCAGTAGTGATTTCAAGTCCTCACTGTTTTCTCCCAGTAACGTGGAGCCAGCCCCATATCTCAAATTGTTAGACCATTTCCGCATGAGGAAAATGTTCCTGTACAGCCTTCACATGTTGGTGGCATATAGAGCCCCCTCCACATGACATCACCAACATCCCGAGGCTGTCCAGTAGCTAGGTCATGATTTGGCCATTTTTAACTCACGATTTCAGGAATCCAGAAAACTAGATTTGCCACCCTAAATCACGGGAAACACCGATGAGCAACCAGTGAGCAGCCAGGGATAAGAACACATGGAGGGGGAAACATGAGATAGTCTGGCAAGCTTTGCCCCACCCTCCTATCTTTATTTCCTGCTCTGAGTAATTTTAAAAAATAGTGCAGTCTGTGTTGCAGCGTGACCACAAGCCTACATAGTCAACGGTGAAATAAAATCTTCTTTAAAGTGTTTGTAGTCTTTTTGGGATCACACAGGCAAAATATAGCCCCGTTTCTGTTTTTTGGAGGTGGGGAATGTGCTGGGAAAGGGGTGGGGCAGGTGATCGGGTTGCCTTCTCCTGATCATACACGGTCTGAGTACCTTGTTTTAAAACCAACCATTAGCCAAAAATGTCTTTTGGGGCTTCAATTACCTGTCCAGCCTTCTAACAACTGGGGCAGGCAAAAACAGTCCCATTTGCATTTTCAGGAGGTGGGGAATGAGTTGGGAAAGGGGGGTGATCTGGCAATATTCTCCTGATTATACAGGGGTCTGAGCATCTTGTTTTAAAGCCAACCATTAGCACAAAATGTCTTTTTTGGGCTCCAATTATCATGTTCAGTTTCTCAGAAATCCGTCCAGACAGAAATAATAAACTGCAAAAGAACATAAATAAAAGAAGAGGGGATACTGTATCATTCTGCCGTTTCTCCACAGCAATGGGGCAGTGTTGATTTCTATTAAAAATGCATCTGTGTTGTAGCATTACTACATAGCGATGCGGAAGTGGAGGGAGAAAGTTTCAGTCCACGTGAGAATTGCTGTGATTGGTGGCTTGCTGTGATTGACAAGCCAAGGAGTGGAGGGGAAAGTTCATGTTGCTTTCCTTTGTAGCCTTGTCAGGAGGCAAAAAGCCACAATGGGGCAGGGGGGGAAATGTGAAAGGAGTCTCCCCGTGAGGAGGGCTGCAAACACACGGTTTACCATCCCATGTTTGTAAGTAGGAAGCCTCTCACGCTTCACCCATGGAGAAATGGTCTTAATTTTCCTTCCATCAATTTTCACTCCACTTTCATCTTAATCTAATCCAGTTTTCTTCATGATATATTCTGCATACATAATGAAGGGATAGGGAGATAAAGTACCAACTGGAAACTAGTCTGTTTCTCCATATTCTTACCAACAGAGGCCTGTTGTCTGGCATATATGTTGCACATCAATATAATCAGATGCTATGGCATACTCTTTTCCTTTACAGTCAACCAAAGCTTCCAGTGATCCACACAATCAAAACACTGTCTTTTAATCTATGAAACACAGGCTGATTTTCTTCTGAAATTATCTTGTATTCTCCAGTAACCAATGTAAATTCGCAATGTGATCTCTAGTGACTCTCCTTTTCTGAATCCAGTTTGAACATCTGGCATTTCATGCTCCATATAAGGTAACAGTCTTTGCGGTAAAATTTTGAGCATCATTTTAATCGTGTGAGAAATGAATGGAATGGCCTGATAATTGCTGCAGTGTTTGACATCTCCCCCCCACCCCAGAATTGGGATGCAAATCAAGTGCTTCCAGTTTGTGGGCCATTCTCTTGTTTTCCATATTTGTTGGGTTTTGATGGACCCTATTTTTGTGGGTTGAAATAGGTCTATCACTATCCTGTCTACCCCTGGTGATTTGTTAGAATCATAGAATCATAGAATCATAGAGTTGGAAGGGGCCATACAGGCCATCTAGTCCAACCCCCTGCTCAACGCAGGATCAGCCCTAAGCATCCTAAAACATCCAAGAAAAGTGCGTATCCAACCTTTGCTTGAAAACTGCCAGTGAGGGGGAGCTCACCACCTCCTTAGGCAGCCTATTCCATTGCTGAACTACTGTGACTGTGAAAAAATTTTTTCCTGATATCTAGCCCATATCGTTGTACTTGTAGTTTAAACCCATTACTGCGTGTCCTCTCCTCTGCAGCCAACAGAAACAGCATCCTGCCCTCCTCCAAATAAACAACCATTCAAATACTTAAAGAGGGCTATCATGTCCCCTCTCAACCTCCTTTTCTCCAGGCTGAACATTCCCAAGTCCCTCAACCTATCTTCATAGGGCTTGGTCTCTTGGCCCCAGATCATCCTTGTCGCTCTCCTCTGTACCCTTTCAATTTTATCGACGTCCTTCTTGAAGTGAGGCCTCCAGAACTGCACACAGTACTCCAGGTGTGGTCTGACCAGTGCCATATATAATGGGACTATGACACCTTGTGATTTTTGTTGTGATGCTCCTGTTGATACATCCCAAAATGGCATTTGCCTTTTTTACCACTGCATCACACTGCCTGCTCGTGTTTAGTTTACAATCCACAAGTACCCCAAGGTCTCGTTACTCCCAATTCAAAGGAGGGCACAAATACTATGGCTACACCCGGACCCTTTCCAATCTCCATCCCATCCCCTGATACACTGGGTGGAGGCTAAAGGGAAGAAACCACCTCCAACACTGATCCTGTGCAATAATAAGACCAACACACTGCAAACCTACTTTGCAGAAGAGAAATGATGGTAAAAGTACATTGAACAGTGGATTACACTGTTTGATAGAAGTTCACTGTTAAATGAGTTTTATATTAAATGTTCATTGTACTTTGCTAGATATGACCATTTCTGCACTGGGATCTTCACTGCCCCAGCTCCTGTTCAGGAGCACAAATTGGGGGCAGATGATGCGCATGGGGCCAAATGCTCCCCCATGTGGGTGCAGGAAGAGGTGGGGCAACCTGCCATGACTAAAACTCCAGCCTGCAGCCTGGCATGAAACCTCCAGTGTGTAAACGGTCTATGAGAGTTATCATGTAAACCGCCCTGAGCTGAAAGGGAGGACAGTATATAAATACAATAAATAAATAAATAAATAGTTGTTAGAATGGTTCTCTTTGCCTCTATGCGTGAGTCTTTGGAACACAGCATTTAGGCTTTCAATTCTGTTTCTATGGATGTAGAGCAGTGGTCCCCAACCCGTGGCCTGCGGCCCGGTGTCGGGCCGCAAAGGCCATGGCGCCGGGCCACGGCTCCCTCTCCCCACCCCACCCCCCGCAGTAAAAAACGTCCCAGGCCGCAAGCTTGCGGCCTGGGAAGCTTCTTACCGGGAGTGGGGGAGAGGGAATCAGGGCCGCGACCGCACATTGCGCATGCGCGACCCAGCCGTGCATGCACAATGCGCGGGCGCGACTGCGACCGCGTGACATGCGCGGGCGGGCCGTTGCCCTGCCAGTCCCCAGCCTCAAAAAGGTTGGGGACCACTGATGTAGAGTATCACTCTGCTGAAGACTAACTTTTGGAATCGACCAAAAACCTATCACAACACAATGGTTCAGGTCTGCGGTTTCATCCAGATTTCTGACACAGCTTGTTTCCAGCCCAAATTGCCAGCCGAGGCAAAATCCAGCCATAGTTCCACATACCTAATGCATTTCTCAAACCAACTAACCATTTTATTGAGGTTACATCTCACTAGAAAATAAATGATGACTAATGAATGCCAACACATTTATGGGTAACTGATATTTATCACAATGTCAGATCACAGCTTCTAAAACTATTCTCTATCCCCCCCCCTTTTTTCATTTCGGGTGCAATGCGGTGCTAATTGCAAGCTTAGTGCTTGCTATCCTTTCATCCAATCAGTAGCAGAAGTTCAACACTTCCATTTTGCTTTAACAGTCAAACTTTCTTCCCGGTAATATTTGTTTTTAAAAAATGCAATTAAAACAAAAAAAACCTATTCATTTCTATGCTATTCCAGGATGATAAAGCCATGTTGCCTGCATGTTTTTTTTTAAAAAAATGCTGAAATTAACTTCCTTACGAAATCTAGGCAAAAAGAACACATTCCTTGTTCAAAATGTCACTTCATTAACATAAATAGACAGCAACTGTGCAGCCAGCCACCCTGCCTGACCTGTCATTACTTAAAATAACTTACTGCTGTGGTGTCTGCCTTCCACTCCCTCGCTATGTCCTTTGCCTGCAAAATTTGTTAAGAAGAGTATAATGTGAACATAAATTAAGTCCAGCCTAAGTAGAGTTGCATAATTGATCTCCATTTTTACATTAATCTCACAGATTTTAAATTTTTAGGGTTGTTACCCTCCAGGTGGAGCCTGGAGATCTACTGGAATAATGATAGGAATAACAGAACAATCTGAGAGGCTGCCTTTCTACCTACGCCCCCTGAAGAGCATTCTGCTTCACTAATGCCAACCATCTGGTGCCCCTGACCCCAAGGGGGCATGCCTGTCCTCAACCAAGGCCAGGACATTTTCTATCCCGGATCCTGCTCCTGGAGCACATCCTTGATGAATCTAGCACAGGGTCTGCAGATAGAGCTCTTCTGCCAGGCCTTTGGTTGGGGTCAATGAAAATGAACTTCTCGTTCTGACCGAGCAGTGATATCAGGGCTCTCTCAGCCTCACCCACCTCACACGGGGTATGTGGTAGGGAGAGGAAAGGGAAGGCGAATGTAAGCCTCTTTGAGCCTCCTTCAAGTAGAGAAAAGCGGCATATAAGAACCAACTCTTCTTCTTCTTCAGTAATATCAGGGCTCTCTCAGCCTCACCTCCCTCACAGGGTGTCTGTTGTGGGGAGAGGAAAGGGAAGGCGAATGTAAGCCTCTTTGAGCCTCCTTCAAGTAGAGAAAAGCGGCATATAAGAACCAGCTCTTCTTCTTCTTCAGTAATATCAGGGCTCTCTCAGCCTCACCTCCCTCACAGGTTGTCTGTTGTGGGGAGAGGAAAGGGAAGGGGATTGTAAGCCACTTTGAGATTCCTTCGGGAAGAGAAAAGTAGCATATTAGAACCAACCTTTCTTCTTTTTCTTCTTTTATCAGGCCTCACCTGGACCACATGTTACCGCTTATTGGCACTGATCTACAGTTGACATTGTTTTGCTATTGACAGTACTGTTGACACTGACTGACTTCTGAAACATTAAGAATCCAAAGCCTGGATCCTAAACGTCACAAGCAGAGTTGCACCATGAGAAGGCAACTTTGTGACCTTCCCACCAATGCTACATATTATAAATGGGAATTTAAAAAAAATCTCCTTCAAATTACACAACAGAAACATCGATCTCTCACTCCCAAAAAGCTAGTCATATGCTTGGCACTCACAAAGCAGTTTTTCTTTTAAGCTTCTGTGTTGGGCTTTCAAGATTTTTTAAAGTTCCTCTGACAGGTATTGTTGCCTCTTAAAGGTCACAGCTGTTTGGCAAATTTACATTCAGATTTGTGGGCTGAAAGACGGAGCAATTTAAATTTAAAACACTGCCACTGGAAAGGTAACAGTACTCTCCCCACAACAGACACCCTGTGAGGGAGGGGAGGCTGAAAGAGCCCTGATATTACTGAAGAAGAAGAGGAGTTGGTTCTTATATGCCGCTTTTCTCTACCCGAAGGAGTCTCAAAGCGGCTTACAGTCACCTTCCCATTCCTCTCCCCACAGCAGACACCCTGTGAGGGAGGTGAGGCTGAGAGAGCCCTGATATTACTGAAGAAGAAGAAGAGCTGGTTCTTATATGCCGCTTTTCTCTACCTGAAGGAGTCTCAAAGTGGCTTACAATTGCCTTCCTTTTCCTCTCCCCACGACAGACACCCTGTGAGGAAGGGGAGGCTGAGAGAGCCCTGATATTACAGAAGAAGAAGAATTGGTTCTTTTGTGCCACTTTTCTCTACCCGAAGGAGTCTCAAAGTGGCTTACAGTCACCTTCCCATTCCTCTCCCCACAACAGACACCCTGTGAGGGAGGGGAGGCTGAGAGAGCCCTGATATCACTGCCGGGCCAGAACAGCTTTATCAATGCTGTGGCAACCCCAATGTCACCCAGCTGCCTGCATGAGGGGGAGGAGTAGGGAATCAAACCCCGCTCGCCGGATTAGAAGTCCACACTCCTAAATGTGAAAAAGTTTATAAGTTCTGGGCAAAAATACACACCATTGTGCAGAAAATGTGGGTCTTAGATTTCCTATGAAAGCTGAATCTATGTTACTAAGTATACCTCCGCAGTGCCTCCCAGCTCATACACAAAGTTTATTCTTCTACGCGACGACGGCAGCAAGACTAGTATTGGCCAAGAAATGGAAAACGCAAGAACTACCTTCGATAGAAGACTGGTTGAACAAACTAGCGGACTTTGCTAAGATGGCCAAACTGACACCGATAGTTAATGGAAGAACAGAAGAGGCCTTTCAAGAACAATGGGGCCCTTAACTGAATTACTTAAGAAAATAATCTAAAAGGGGACTGAAATGGGGAATTAAGTGTATCAAATTAAGAGCATAACCTATCTTTTTCCATATTAATAATGTATACTATTCGTACTGTTTTATCTTTAGTTTTGGAAAATAAAATTCTGCTAAAAAAAAAAAAAGAAGTCCACACTCCTAACCACTACACCAAGCTGGCTCTATTGTGTCATGCCAATTGGGTCATGACAATAACGCACAGGCTAAGTGATTACAAATTTCCCATTGGAGCTTCATTTCCTTATCCAGTTCCCCCAATTCTCCCTTCACTGGATTCGAGTGACATCATCACAGTGGATATAGCAACACTGGCTAGAAGTAACAATGACTGAGACTCTGTATGCAAATTGCTTTGACAGTAGTAACATGAGGATGGACCCAAAGATTCTGTTTCACTGATGGTGAAATCTCCCACTGGTGGAAAACTCTTCTTCTACCATCCTTGTATCAGTGGAAGGGACGAACATTATCACAGTGGAACACGTGAAATCTAATCTGATGGACATAAACATGATTACTTTAAATATACCAGAAACGTGAGCATAATACATACAAAAGTGGGATAATTAAAATGGGGAAAAAAGGGACAAGGCGCACAATTTATATAGACCAGAACCCTTTTCTTTTAAAAATGCAAAGCTATGGCTGAATTATAAATATATTACAGCAGCCTATATGTCTCTTTACTTACAGTACACTATAAACTGTTCTTTCATTGTGGGGAAGGGATAAATTAACCAGAAGAAATAAATACACATTTAATAGTGCAGTAGGACATTCTGATTTGCAAGGTCTTTATTGCTGACATATAATATTGGGAAATATTTTGCCATTAATTCCCCCCAATAAAATATTAACAACATTGTGCAAAAAAAATTTACAAGACTTTTCATTTATGAATTAAAAATGTAGCAGCAATCTCAGCTGCATGCTTCTTGAGGACTTCTTCCCTCCATCCCCCAGAATGTCAGTAGATGTGGGCATATTTCACAGTTGGAAAATTCCTTTTGTACAGGATGAGGCTTATATAAGAACATAAGGTTTGAGTCCAATAGTTCCTCAAAGACCAACAAGGGGTTGGACTCTTTGACACTAAATCTTATACCCTGGAAATCTTTTTTGCAGGAGTGGCCAAACTATGGCTCTCCAGATGTCTATGGACTATAGAGCAGGGGCTCATGGGAACTGTAGTCCATGGACATCTGGAGAGCCACAGTTTGGCCACCCCTAGGTAGGGAGCTACTGGGCTCCAATCTTGGTCTGCACACTGTTGTGGGGAGAGGAAAGGGAAGGTGAATGTAAGCCGCTTTGAGACTCCTTCAGGGAGAGAAAAGCAGCATATAAGAACCAACTCTTCTTCTTTAGTAATATCAGGGCTCTCTCAGCCTCATCTGCCTCAGAGGGTGTCTGTTGTGGAGAGAGGAAAGGGAAGTGGGATGTAAGCCGCTTTGACCTCTTTACTTCAACTCTTCTTCTTCTTCTCACTGGCAGTCTTCAAGCAAAGATTGGATGCACACTTTTCTTGGATGCTTTAGGATGGTTAGGGTTGATCCTGCGTTGAGCAGGGGGTTGGACTAGATGGCCTTTATGGCCCCTTCCAACTCTATGATTCTATGATTCTTCTTCTTCTTCTTCTTCTTCTTCTTCTTCTTCTTCTTCTTCTTCACGATATATCTTTAGCCCTGATTAAGTGGCTTACATTCGGTGTTCTCCAAAGTTCCTCTGATACACACATTAAAAAGGTAATGACTGGGGAAGGGAATGGCAAACCACCCCGTATTGAGTCTGCCATGAAAACGCTAGAGGGCGTCACCCCAAGGGTCAGACATGACCCACTGCTTGCACAGGGGATACCTTTACCTTTATCTTTACACACATTAAATGGATACCAGACAGGCAGAAAGGAGGGAAATAAAGGGTCAAACTGTTCATGCTTGATAGAATCTACTGCTTCCCCCCTCATCTCACCCCTTCCCCTTGGAAATTACACAAATCCAGTTACAAACCCTCAAAGGAAAGACATCTGATAGGGGTGGGTTGCTCCAGTTTTACTTGTTCTAAAAACCTAAGCAAGTTCAATTCAAAAGCAATTACTTGGATTGTTATCTTGAAGCATCTGAAGCACTCTAATAGTTGCTTGCCTAGAGCTGGGTCTTCAGATACGCTATGAGAGCTGTATAATTTAAGCAGTCGCAGAGGCAAGTCTTGTGTCATCAGAACTTCTTGATTTAGTTAGAACTCTAATAGAAGACAGCGCGAGGAATTATGAAGTCTAGACTCGGGAATGCATCTGATGGGCAGAGAGAGACTGGAGAATGGAAATAAACTAGATATCAGTGGAAAGTGCCATCAAGTTGCAGTCGCCTTATGGCAAAATTAGAGAGCAACATAGAATGGTTAGAAGAAGAAGAAGAAGAAGAAGAAGAAGAAGAAGAGGTTCTTATATGCCGCTTTTCTCTACCAGAAGGAGTCTCAAAGTGGCTTACATTCACCTTCCCTTTCCTCTCCCCACAACAGACACCCTGTGAGGGAGGTGAGGCTGAGAGAGCCCTGATATTACTGAAGAAGAAGAGTTGGTTCTTATATGCTGCTTTTCTCTACCAGAAGGAGTCTCAAAGCGGCTTACAGTCACCTTCCCTTTCCTCTCCCCACAACAGACACCCTGTGAGGGAAGTAGAAGAAGAAGAAGAAGAAGAAGAAGAGTTGGTTCTTATATGCCGCTTTTCCCTACCCGAAGGAGGCTCAAAGCGGCTTACAGTCGCCTTCCCTTTCCTCTCCCCACATCAGACACCTTGTGATGTGGGTGAGGCTGAGAGAGCGCTGATATCACTGCTCGGTCAGAACAGTTTTATCAGTGCTGTGGCGAGCCCAAGGTCACCCAGCTGGCTGCATGTGGGGGAGCGCAGAATCAAATCCGCCTTGCCAGATTAGAAGTCCATACACCTAACCACTACACCAAGCTGGCTCTCACAGTTACCCTTGGCTACCTCTATGTAATGATCCTGGACTTTCTTGATGGTCTCCCATCTAGCACTAACCTGGGTTGTCCCAGCTTAGGTTCTCTGATTTGCCTGGATTGGATCAGCCTGGGCCACCCAGATCAGAGCAACATAACACATTGGCTGATAGTGAACAGCTCCAAATGGAGATTCACAAGCTGAGAAATCTGGAAGGAATTAAAACAAGGGAGAATGTTAACTTGGATATCCACTTCTTAAAAACTCCCCCTAGAAGCTCTTGTGAGTCATAACGGGTTAAATCCCCTTGGCCTTAGTCAACTATTCTCAATGTTTCATGCTTTTGCAGACTTTTCAGTCCTCGTCTAGCTGTTTTGGGGCCCCCACCCGTTTTTCTAGTTAAGGTTGTTCCAACCCATTCTGCTTCATCTCAAATTCTGCTCGCCACTAACATTTTTTGCTTTTTGTTTTTTTTTGGTTTTGCCCTCGGTCATCCTTTGTCAAAATTTGTTTATAATAAACGCAGCTACTCCTGGGTATCTTTATGTTTGTAGCTTACTATATTCACGATGCCAAATATGTATGCTGCGATTCTGCTATAAAATATTGTGTCTGTTGTGAATTAATTCTCAATAAGTGGGTGGGTTTTTAAGCAGATATTTCATCGCTGTTTTATAGTCTTTGTAATGCCATTCTTAATGGAACCACCAAGGCATATTTATAATTCTTTTCCGAAGGCATCTTTTGATAACTTTATGGAGGGAAAAATTGAGTATGTAGCTGGCCTTCATTAGGGATTCCTTGTTTTTTAGGACTCCTGCGTGTAATCCTACTATAGTTCATGCAGAACTGAAAAGAATAAAGATAATTTTCACAACATGATCTTTGCGAAATGACTTGAGATTCAAAACCCTTGCTTAAACAATGCCCATTAAAGGCAGATATATGCAAATGGATGAAACTGTGCAAGGAATTCATGGGGAAACAATTTTGTTACATGCTCCAGGTGTGTAAAACAGCTTGAAAGGGATTTTTGAAGATGTTATTTGTATTCCATCTGCTGGAAATACCATAATGAAAACGTGACATCCATGGAGAGGGTTGTCCTACCAAACCCAATTAACCTGGTAAGGGACATGTTGGGAATTGCAGCTCAGTTCTAATATTCTCTGATGCTTTCTTTTAGTTGAGGGATAGGAAGGTTTCTTATGAGTATTTCTTTTTAACTTTGTACCTAACCACCAAAGGCTGTGGCTAAGTTTTGGAACCTCTTGTAGAAAATCCCAGGTTCAATCACTGGCCCCTCCAGTTAAAAGGACAAGGCAGAAGGTGTCAGGAAAGATCTAGACCAGGGGTGGTCAAACGGCAGCCCACCAGATGTCCATGGACTACAATTCCCATGAGCCCTGGAGCAAATTCTGGCAGGGGCTCATGGGAATTTTAGTCCATCGACATCTGGAGGCCCGCCGTTTGACCACTCCTGATCTAGAGAGTCACTGCCAGTCTGAGTAGACAATACTTATGTGATGGACCAATGGTCTGATTGAATATAAGGAAGTTTAATGAGTTCTCCTAGGTGGCAAGGTAAATTGGTACAATGACAATAGTTATTTAGAGCAGTGGTCCCCAACCTTTTTGAGGCTGGGGACCAGCAGGGCAACTGCCTGCCTGCGCATGCCATGCATGCGCGCATGTGCCTGCACATTGCACATATGCGGCTGGGCCGTGCATGCGCACATGCGTGGGCGCGGCCCTTATTCCCTCTCCCCCCCTCCCGCAGTAAGAAGCTTCCCAGGCCGTAAGCTTGCGGCCTGGGAAGTTTTTTACTGCAGGGGGGGTGGGGAGAGGGAGCCGCGGCCCAGCACTGGGCCGCAGCCCGCGGGTTGGGGACCACTGGTTTAAAGTACCATCACATCACAGCCGATCCCATAAGGTTTACAAGGCCGGTGACTAATAGATAAGGCTTGCCATTCCATTCCTCTGCACAGAAGCAGTCTTCCATCCAAATACTGTGGAGAGCCAGTTCAGGACAGTCATACTGGCATAGTGGTGTAGTAGGATATTCCTCACGCTCATCTGGAGACTCCCCACTCTGTGTGCAGCTAGCTGGGTGACCTGGGCTAGTCATAGTCCTGTTAGAGCTGAGAGCAGTTTTGTCAGAATTCTCTCAGCCTCACCTACCTCAAAGAGCATCTGTTGTGAGGAATAGATTCATAAAATCAGAGTTGGAAGGGACCTCATGGGTCATCTAGTCCAACCCCCTGCACAATGCAGGACACTCACAACCCTATCGCTCATCCACTGCAACCTGCCACTCATTTGAACCTTCATAGAATTAGCCGTCTAATTCCTCTATGAGAGGAGAGGAAAACAATTGTAAGCCACTATGAGACTTATTCCTGGTAAAAGCAGGGTAAAAAAAAAAGTCAACTCTTCTTCTTCTAGCCAGGGCCAACCCTGCTTTGGTTCTGAGACCTGATGAGATCAGGCTAGCCTGGCCCATCCAGGTCAGGGCACATAATGGTCCTAGCCATGGTAATTATCTAGAGTTCTTCAAACTGATAGGACCCCTAAACTGATTGAGATTTTTGAGAGGCTGCTGTTTTCTTTAATTTTCTGAGTTAGCGGCACATATTCAAGCATCCTTGTATAGAGGTTTTCCAAAATTCCTCTCCATTCCTTCCGTCCCTCCAAAAGATATATGTGGAGCAAGAGGAAAACAGGCCAGTGGGTTTGAGTGAAGAGGGGAGGGAGAGGGGTAAGATCAATTCCATCCCTAAAAACATTTATTCTGTAAATGTCAGCAGATTGTGAGTGTGTGTGGGCAGAAGGGATTGTGTCCATGCTTGGCTCTTGTGGCCCTTTCTTGCAGGCCCAGGGAAATGCTGATTGCCACTTTTGGATCAGAAAGCAAATTTCTTCCAGGCCAGATTGGCTGGAGATTCTAGGGTTTTTTTTTAGGAGGGGCATCATCTGGGCATGGAATTGGGGTCAGTGTGGATGGGCAGGTAGTTGTGAATTCCCTGGATTCTGCAGGGGGCTGGACCAAATGACCCTGGAGGACCCTTCCAACTCTATGATTCAGTGAGCACCGAGAAGAAGAAAATGAGCATAACTACACATCCAACAGGCCACCCTCTCATTTCCTCAGCCCATCTGGCTCTTCCTTCATGTAGATCCCATAGCCCTGATGGCCACGGCTCTTTCTCTCATTCAAAAGGGGCTGCAGGAGAGGGTAGAGAGAACACTCAATGTTCCTTGGTAGTAGGTTGTCCATTATTCTGATTGGTTCATTTAATGTTCCTGCAAGTTGCCCCGGGGGACAGAAATGATATTACAGTGGGGTAGAAATGCTTTAAATCAATGAAATAAAACAAACAGCACAATGCCCTTTCCTCAGCGCACACATGGCATGGATGTGCTTGAGACTGTGAACATTCATGTTTGTTGTGCTGATACGCAAGGTTCTTTGGTACTCTACTTTAGCATAATGTCTCCTAAGTGCACAAAAAGGACAATACCAGCAGAGCCAGTGCACAACACCCCCCTACACAGACACTACACAACCAATTGTGTAGACAAACAGTGCCTTTAATTTCCACCATGTTAAAATATCAGCCTCTCTCTCGAGGGAATGATTACTTTGCAAATTAGTAAGGGGGTCAGATTTGTTCTCCCATTCAATAGAGTAATCTGCGGTCTTGTATATATTTCTTGGACTCTGACCAAGTTAAGGCAGCTTAATGGTAGCAATAGATAACTGAGCTAGTCGTGGATAGACAGAGAATAACAAATTTGTTTTTGTCTACAAGGATAGTTACTGTTGAGAGGGTTTTTAAAATATATATAGAGAGAGTTCTGTGTCCTTTTGGCTTCTGAACATCTCACAGTATTAAGAATTTCCCATCCCCTTCTTAGAAGGCAAACTCTGTCCCTGAGAGCTCCAGCTCTAAGGCCTCAGAAAGAGGGAGATGATATCTTTGTTCCTTCCTAAAACAGATCAAAATATAGGGCAAACTCAGCCAGTTCTCCTTCCTGATGTAATGCAGAAGATAAATATGTGTCGTGGTTCGGTCCTTGGTGGCTTGGGAACCGGACCGAACCCCGCCATCAGAGGCGCCCGCGATCACGGAGGTAGGGCATGGTGATCATAGGCAAGCCGGCAGCTGGGCACCCCACCCGATCGTTGAGGTGGCAATGGCCGCTAAAGAACCTCAATGTCCCCCTCCACCTTTTGACAAGGGCCCGGAGATGGCCCTTTGTTCCAGGAAAATGGGCCATCAGGAACCCCGGAAAACCTCGCATATGTGCATGAGTCATGATTGTATCAGCATGTTCCCTCCGCAAGTACTGGGTGGGGCAATACAGCCTAAGGAGGTGGGTTTTGTATAAAAGGGAGCTTCCACCTGGAGTTCGGTGGAAGCTCTTACTCCATACCAGCGGACTCCACGTTGCTGAAATAAAGCTTGTTCCTGTTGTATCGTTCACCAGGCCTGGCGTGACGTTTTCTTCAAAGGGGCACCCTGTTTTTTCAGTTAGCGAGCGGGTCCCCGACAATATGCCTTGTTATTTTGTGCCATCAAGTCACAGTTGACTTACAGCGACCTTGTAGCATTTCCAGGGAAAGAGCCATTCCGAAGTGATTTGCCATTGCAGACCTCCACATCATGGCCCTGGTATTCCTGGGTGGTCACCCATTGAAATACTAACCAGGTCCAACCCTGCTTAGCTTCTGGGAAAGGATGAGATTAAGCTATCTAGGTCAGGACATTTTACATGCATACCACTATCATTAAACAAAATTGTCGGAATTTTTATTATCTCAGATGTAGTAGAAGTATTTTTTTTAAGTGGGTTTGATATCTTCAGTCCATTTTTCATTAAACACGGTGTACTTCCATTGTATTTGTTCCACCCTTTCCTAAAGAGAAGACAAGACTTGGGTTTCTACCATCTCCGGTTTGACATTTACCCAAGAATTAAAGTCCCAAACTCATTCATTTACTAAAAACCCTCCAAACTGCTGGAGATTAAACCACTCTTACAACGAGATCTACTGACCGCTTAAGATGGCACACGAGTATGCCAGAGGCCTGGGAATTAGGCAGTTTAAAGGGCAACCATGTTCCTGTCAATGTGCCGTAGATCACAGTATTATTAGTCTCTCTGGATTCATCACTTTGGATTCACCCTCCTCCTGATCTAAGTGGCTATTAGACCACATGGGATTTGCAACCCTGGGGATAAAGTTTCACAGGATCAGGAAGAACTGCTTGAGGATGGGGCAGAAAAGATATATAATCCTTACATGAATTGCATCCAACCCCGCAGAATTACTACCAACTTTAGGTCTGCCTCTTTCACCTGTTTGAATTATGTTTAAGACACAATAGAAACTCTGAACCTTAACACCTCTTTAGTGTAAAGATGGGCTATTCTTTTTAGTTGGACCAAGTCCCTGTTAATCAATGACCTTTCCAGTCTACTCCCCCTTCCCTGCCTCTCCCCACATGTGGATCAAATGAAATGTTAGGGCCATTCCGCACAAGGATCAATGTTGCCAATTCCTTTCACAAAGTGGAAACACTTTTTTAAATAGTGGAATCTCGGCGTTCCGCATACCTTCATTTGTAGTGTTGCAGGTTGTTGGCAAGAGTGTAGCAATTTTCTGAGGGTGAATCCACTTTTCCCGATTCCCTGAAAATCGCTACAACAAAGCAATTTTGGCGCTAGTGCTGCAGGAGTGTTCCAAATTGCTCACAACGTCATGCGGAATGCAGTTTTAGTGGCGAAAACAAAATGTAAGACTAGTGCTCTATTAAAGTTGTGCGGAATGGCCCTTAAAGATGGCACGGGGAAGTGGAAACTGAATGTGCAAAATTATTATACATGGGATGCTACAAGCAAATAAATATAGCTTTATTTGGTTGAAAGAAAGAAAGAAAGAAAGAAAGAAAGAAAGAAAGAAAGAAAGAAAGAAAGAAAGAAAGAAAGAAAGAAAGAAAGAAAGAAAGAAAGAAAGAAAGAAAGAAAGAAAGAAAGAAAGAAAGAAAGAAAGAATCATTCCGATGAGTTACCTTCTCAACATGGGGAAACAAATGGGACATATCCAGATGAGATTTTGATTCATTCCTTTCTCACTGTACATCCCTAATATCACAGGGAAACATGGAACTGTTTTATTCCAAATCAGGTTATTGGTCTCTCTCTAGTTCAGGGGTAGTCAAACTGCGGCCCTCCAGATGTCCATGGACTACAATTCCCAGGAGCCCCCTGCCAGCATTCGCTGGCAGGTGGCTCCTGGGAATTGTAGTCCATGGACATCTGGAGGGCCGCAGTTTGACTACCCCTGCTCTAGTTCATTATTCTCTACTCTGACTGGCGTCAGCTCTGTAAAATCTCAGGAAGACAAAGGTCTTTCTTTTTTTAACAGGGGCAAATGCCAGTGATTGCACCTGGGCCATTTTGCCCACACAGTATATAGGGCTGCCAACACTGGGGCAGTAAATTCCTGGAGATTTGGAGGGGTTAGCTTGGGGAGGGTGACTTTGGGGCCGGAAGGGAGCTCACCGAGGTACAATGCCATAGAGTCAGTCCTCCAAAGCACCTGTTTTCTCCAGGGGAACTCCTCTCTCTCATCTAAAAAGGATACATCATGAAAACCTTATTGGAATGAAAACTCTAGCAAAATGACTGGAGAACTGATAGAATTGTGAATAGAAAATGGAACAGGTTTGGACAGCACCCAAGATATTTTCCACCAACCTATAAAACCGAACATTGCATTTTATTTTGGAGGCACAGGAATCTTATCACAATCTCTCCTCCTCCCACCACAAATTGCAAAAAAAAACAAAAAAAAAAACAATACTGGATAATACAAGGCAGAATTGCAGAAGCATTGTACGGCAATTCACGAATCTCAAGGCAAAATTATTATTATTATATTTTATATCAAAGTTTCTTTGCTGAGCAAAAAGAAAAAGAAAAAAGAAAGAAAAAGGCCAGTTGTCAACAGTGGGGAGAATTCATTTTAGGAGCTTTAGAGTCAGATCTATTCAGTGATTTGAAAATCCACTAAAACAAAGAAACTGCATTGCAGTAGCCACAGGCAAGGTCAAGGTTGCCTGGCCTGAACAGCTCAGCCTAGCTTGAGCCTACCTGGTCTCAAAAGCTAAGCAAGGACAGACCTTGGTTAGTACTTGGATAGGAGACCAGCAAGGAGGCTTAGAATCACTAAGCACAGGTAGATAATGGCCAATCACCTCTGAATATCTCTTGCCCTGAAAACTCTATGGCAGGCTTTTTCAGCCAGGGTTTTGTGAAACCTTGGGGTTTCTTGAAGGCACTGAAAGCGTTTCTGGAATGGATGGGAGTTAATTTTTTATCAATATTTTAAAATTTGTTAAACATTTATTGGTTAGTATGACCATATACGGTCATGTTGACACCCCCCTCCCAAAATGGCCAATGATGGGCCTGGAGGGGGTGGGCCTGGAGGGGCCCCAGGTGGGTGTGTCCACAGCTCTGCTTCCCAACCATATCCTGCACAATCATTCCACTTCTGGGGATTCTCAAAGTCTGAAGAATGTTTCAGGGGTTTCTCAGTGGTAAAAAGTTGACAAGGGTGCTCTATGGGCTCACTGCAACTTGACAGCTAGGGATGTCAATCCCCAGGTGGCACCTGGGGATCCTGTGGAATTACAGGTGATCTTCAGACCACAGAGATCAATTCTCCTGAACAAAATGGCTGCTTTGGATGATAAATGCCATTGCATTGTAGTCTTATAAAGTCCCTCCCCATCTCAAATTCCACCCACTCCCAGATCCACCCCCAAAATATCCTGGTATTTCCCAACCTGGCCACCCTATTGATGGCACATTCTACACACATGCCCTATGCACGTTTGCTGACCCATTACTGATAATGCTCAAGCCAGAGGGTACCACTACATGTTGCCAGTGCTCACATTTGGGTCAGAAATGAAGTAAGTCACCCAAGAGAGTGTTAGAAATTGTTGGAGACATACAGCAGCGCAGTTTGGGCCAGATGTCTACTTTTTGAGAGGTCCATCCTTTCTTTTGAAGCCCATATTTTGAAGGGTCTAGGTTTTGCTTCTGTCCAATAAAATCAGCAGAAGTGGCAGGGACTGCCAGATTCTGAAGCAGCTGCATAGACCCTAGAGCTCCCAACAGTTGGAAGAAGGACTGCTAAACCTCATGAGGTTGCTTGGAGTAAATGAAAGATGAGGGGCTATCAGAGGAAAGAGCAGGGGTCTCTTGAAGAGCTTCCTGTCAATGCCTAGGCTCAAAAAGATGAGGGTGTCTAAGAACAGGAGGAGAAGAGGGACGGCATGCATCTAACTTACTAAATCTGGTACTAAATCTACTGGTAAATGTAGCCCTACAAGCATGCTGTAGTGGTTAGAGTGCTGAACTATAATCTAAGAGAACAAGGTTAAAATCCCTGCTCTGCTAGGAAAGCTTGTTGAATGATCCTGGGCCAATCTCATACTATATGCTAGCCTTGTTCAACCGTTTGACCATGGAGGTATCGCTGAAATACTTTTGAGGCTGTAAGCTACCAGGAAGTGATGTCAGCTGGCCACACCTCCCTGCCATGTCCCTGGTAGTGAAAGGAGCCTCAGCTGGCAAAAATTAAAATGTCCAAGGCCCTCCCCTTCCTGTCCTCTCCAGGGCCCTCATTGGCCACTTTGGGAGGGGAAGGCTCACCTTGCCCAAATAAGCGTAGACTAAAAAAAAACAAAAAAACTTTTTCTTACATCTTTGCTCATAGTCAGAAATGGCAGCACAGGGTGGGAGGACTCTCCCGAGCCACCAATTTTAAACACCCCATGCAGCAGTACCATGTGTTACCCCAATACCATGGCTGGGAAGCCTGGCTCTAAGCCATAAGCTGTGTTGGGTTCTCCTTCAGGAAAAAAAAATGGAGTATCAATGAAGCAAACCAAGACACCCGAGAAAAACATACACCGGAGTGCCTGAATCTCAGACAGATTCATTTCTCCCATTCATTCCGCGTCTAGTTTTTGTCATTGGCCCGATAATGCTCACCTTCAAGTCAGCAATCTTTTCTTAATTATACCCAATGGGACTTCTCTTTTCATTGCCACTTCCGACCTCCTATCGCGCTGCCTAGGATTCGTTCCACTTCTGTTAATTATAAATAAGCGTTCCTTGGAAACGTGCTCAGCGGAAAGCACGACGGACGCGACATTCTGGCAACGTCGCAAACCAACCTAGGGATTTCCGCTGGCACGCAGTGGGCTCGCTTCTGCACGGAACCCGGCGTCAAAGCACAAGATGCCCAATCTCTGCCAGTCTTACGAAAGCGCCGCCAGTCGTTTCTACTGCTCCTCCACTCGCCAAGGGCCCTCAGGAGGGGAAGCAGAAAAGAGGCCCCACACACAAACTCAACGACGCCTTCCTTTTTCTCGGTGAAAGGAGGTTTATAATTTCGTTCTCATTCTCGCACACCTCCCGTTGCAATGAAAAGGAATAAGCCTCACAGCTGTCAAGCCAAAGCCTTCGCGATCGGTTTCCTGACTTAAACGGAGACGTCCCAGGACTGAAGCATCTCCGTGAGTGATTGGAGTTAATTTCTTTGATGCCACCGGGTGCTCTTCCTGCCAAGCCCGAAACACAGGGAGGAGGCTTGATTTATGCGTTTGAAATGGAAACGAGACGCAAACCCGCACTGATATCCAGGATTCGGAAGGAAGTTAAATGATTTTCATCTGGCTTCCTTCCCCCCTCCCCCTGCCCCCACTCCGTTCTGCAAACAAGGGACAGAAAAGAGAAATCTCCGGGCAAACAGAAGGGGAATGGCCATTTCAAAGTTGCTCGAGCTTAGAGACATTGTCCCACTGACATGCGGCTAATTTAACAACTGAAAGGGCTCCCGGGGAGGAAAGGAGCCCATTCCGATCCGGACCCAAATGGGCGATGACATAAGAGGTGCTCTCTTCATTTTTCCGGTGCTTGAGCGTGACCCACTAAATCACTGTTCTATTCATTCTAGGTCAGCTGTACCACATTGATAATACTTTGAATCACAGAGAAGAAAGCCTCAGAAGGCCTGCTCAGTCTCGGAATCTTCCTGAAATCTATTCCGTGGGGCTTATCCCCAGGAAAATGTACGTAGGATGGCACTGGGAATCTTCTAAATAATGCCAATAGAAGTCAATGTTCACCACAGTGTTCTGCTCTTATTTTCAGATTGATTTTTTCCTCTTCAATGTTATGGTATTGTTAATGTTATTATGCCCCATTTTGTTTACAAATGAGATGAAATAGAAGCATAGAATCATAGAGTTGGAAGGGGCCATACAGGCCATCTAGGCCAACCCCCTGCTCAAAGCAGGATCAGCCCTAAGCATCCTAAAGCATTCAAGAAAAGTGTGTATCCAGCCTTTGCTTGAAGACTGCCAGTGAGGGGGAGCTCACCACCTCCTTAGGGAGCCTATTCCACTGCTGAACTACTCTGACTGTGAAATTTTCCCCCCTGATATCTAGCCTATATCGTTGTACTTGAAGTTTAAACCCATTACTGTGTGTCCTCTCCTCTGCAGCCAACAGGAACAGCATCCTGCCCTCCTCCAAATGACAACATTTCAAATACTTAAAGAGGGCTATCATGTCCCCTCTCAACCTCCTAAATAGTGTATATCTGCCTCGATGGCCCTGATAGGTCACAGAAAGTAGGGTATAAATGTAAATAAAGAAATGGCATGTAATGACATACAGTAACATAGAAGATGTGACAATTGTGGAAGTTCTGGCAGGGCCCTGATCTCTTTGGGGAGCTCATTCCACCAGGTGAGGGCCAGGACTGAAAAGGCCCTAGCCCTTGTTGAGGTCCGACGTGCCTCTTTAGGGCCAGGGATCCACAGCCTGTTAGAAGTGGCAGGGCGTAGCACTCTTCTGGGGGTATAGGCAGGGAGGCAGTCTCTCAGAATTCTTCCAGTCAATCAGAACTTTCTAAGCTAGCCAACAGTGGGGAATGGTGGTTATGGTCACCATATCCATGTTTGGAAGCTCTTGGAGATTTTGGAATGGAACTTGGGAAGAACAGGGACCTCAGTAGAGTACAATGCCACAGAGTTCCCCCTCCAAATCATCTATTTTCTCCAGGGCAGTTTACTGATCACCATAGTCTGGAGCTGTAATTCTAGGGGATCCTCAGGCCCCAAATGGAGACTGGCATCCCTGGAGTGTCTTAGAGGTCTTTTCAACACAATATTATAATACAAATAATTTGGGATGTGGCTACCATTGCCATGACATTCGAATTATTGTTTATACCAGTAGGATAGCTTTCATTCTCTTCCGACTTGATTCAGCTACTACAGACAAACCCATTTAGATGCACTTAGAACCTATCCTATTTATCTGCAATGATTTTTTTTCTGATTGCTGATTTTAGACCCAAACAAAAGCATACAATACAGTCTAGCCAGCGAATGTGAATACAAGTAAGGCTGTCATTATTGATGGTGACCATGAACTTCAGAAGTACTGATCATCTCTCGCTGAAAATGGGTGTTCCATGCCACTAAGAATTATGTCCCCCAAGCGAACAATGGATCAAAATGACGGGGTGAACCTCGTTTCACAGAAAGGTTCCAACCTCCAACATGTTGTTTGCATTCTTCGAGGGGACAGAGGCTAAGAGGTACTTAATCATACCATTTTTCATTGTCAAAAACTATTTCAGCAAGGGCCTTTCATCAGCATAGAATCTGCAAAATGCATCTCGTTCAAACCCTGGGGATAAGAATGCGGCCTCAGAATCCTAAAAGGCCAGTTCTTCAAAACATGGCTGCACATCTGCAGAACTTAACGTGTGCATAACAGCAGAAGGGCACATGATGCAGGCTCCAAAAGTACACAGTTCAGTGCTTGAACTGAAGTCATCTGTCCAATTTGCATTTTTTTTTAAATGGATCCACTGCTACTTGGAGTAACTTAGTAGTAGAAGGTCTGTGGCTCATTGGTATAATGTCTGCTTGGCATGCAGAAGGTTCCAGGTGGGGGATGGAAGGCATCTCCAGTTAAAAGGATCAGGCAGCATTATTATTATACTTAGATTTATTGCCCACTATTCCCAATGGCTCATGGCAGATTACATTAGTAATTAGTAGGTGAGAGCTCCTGCCAGGTGGTATTCTGCATGGACCCAAATAAAACAACCAGTTTTAAAAACAACCAGTTTAGACCACGTTATTATATTACAATCGTTGTTCTGCATTGAATATCGTCTGTTGAAAAACTACATTGCAATGCTTTCTGCATGAAACAATTCATAGCCCTGCCCCCTGTAGTTTTGCCAACTCCACTTTGTTCTCTAAGGCAGTCACTAATCTGCATAACTAAGGAGCTTCTCTGCATGGCTAATAGATATTTTCAGGCAGGTAGGAGAGAAATGAATTGGTGAAAAGCATATTTCAGAAACAACACTTAAAAGATGCTTAAAGCACCGAAAAGGCACTTCACCATGCAGAGCAAAATCAGTTTTGTGGAGTAAATTAACTCTTCTGTGCAGAGATCAGAAAAACAATGATATATTTAGTGAGTTTTCATCAGCTTATCCATCATGCAGAAGAGGCCCAGCCTGAGTAGGCAATATTGACTTTAATGGCCCAAGGCAGTAGAATGCAGCTTCACTTAAGGTCTTCTCAGGCCTTTCATTTACCATGCCATTGGTTCCTTAAGCTTCTCTTAGAAAATGTGGAGGGGCAGACAATTCCCCCTTTAACAACATCAAACCTGAGACTCTTGAGACAGTGAAGAGTTAGCTGCCCAGGTAGTGGATTGGAGGAACATGCTGTCATTCAGAGTAATCCCAGGTCTGTCACACAAGGCCCATTTTGGGCCGGCCAGTCCTTTCTCCATTTCTCTCCCCCAATTCGATCCAAGGACAACCCATAAAGACACAATGCCTCAAGTGCCAAAGGCCGTCGCCATTAACACAACGAGGCAAACCAGGACTGTGGCAATCTGCTCAGTCCCTCTAGCTTTTTCCTTATCGTACAATTGAATTTGCTTTATACAGAAGTGCATTTCATTTCTGGGCACCGACGACGACAAACCCATAAATCAGAGCACAGATGAGTTGCTGGTCCATGAGGGGCTGCAGAGATCTCCAACAGTCAATGTTTTCTTTGTTTATGTCCTGGTTCGGCACTGAGTTACGCACCGTGATTATGAGACGCTGGCAACTCAGAAATAGGGCTGGGGTTTTTTTTTGTAATTTATTTCTCTCTCCAATGCATAAGGCATACTTCAGGATGTTTGAAAAAGTCTCACTGATGCCTCTTGGAGAAAAGCAATGCTCCAAAACACCGCCATTCATCATTGCTCATCTGCTTGAAGATGGGCTTCTCTTACATTAACCGTTGCCAAGAGGGCTTACTGAGAATGGGAAGAAGAAACAAGAAATGGATTCGCTTGCCCTACACAGACGGAACGAATGCCCAAGCTGCCTTAATGGCAGAACTCATTTATACATTTGGAACTTTTATGATAGGCTTAATGTCGGCACGATGTGATGCTTATGCTAATGTTGCCCTTCTTATTCAAGCTGGACTAATTACTTCCAAAGATTATTCTTTCGCAAGCATGGAGGCCGGTTTTTGTTCCCGGCTACCTTGGCAGAACTTCTTGAATAGATTTATGCCCATTTATTTTCCTGCTGCTGTTTCAGTCCTTGGCTCAGGCGTACACTTGTCACCTAAATGTACGTTTTGCCTTTATATTATTTGGATGCTAGGCGCCAAGCCCATTGCATTCGGAAATATGGGCGCTAGATTAGGGGATGGAGTGGACGAATTCGGTGGACGGCCTCTCCCTCCCCCCCAGGACCTGGAAAGGCTGCAGGCAGCTGCTAGGGAACTCACCGGCAGGGGCAGCTCTCATGCAGCAGGGATCTGCAGCCTCCGAGCCTCAGAGGGAAGCGGAAGGAGGAGGGGGTAGTCGGGGATGGGGGATGGAAGGTGATTTAGCTGGCCGCTGGAAAGTCAGGCAAGCCAGTTGGAGTAGGAGGCACTCAGGGATGGGACAGCCACCCTGAGTGGGTGTTAAGCTCTGAGTGGCACCTAAGACATGAAACATGCTCCTCCTCCAAGGCTTTACCAGAAATATTAAGTGGAACAGATATGTAAGGCAGCATGGTTTAACCCAGGCCTAGTCTGCACACAATAGATAATGCACTTTCAATGCACTTTAGAAGTAGATTTTCCTGTTCTGCACAGGAAAATCCAGCTGCCAAAGCACATTGAAAGTGCATTATCCTATGAGTGTGGAATGGGCCCCAGTCTCATCAGGTCTCAGAAGCTGAGTAGAGTCAGTACTTTGATGAAAGGAGAAAAGCAGTTTTTATTCCCTGCTTTTCGTGATCCCAAAGAGTCCCAAAGCAGCTTACAAGCACCTTTCTCTTCCTTTCCCCACTGCAGACACTTTGTGAGGTAGGTGGGGCTCAGAGAACTGAGAATAACCCTAAAAGGACTGTGACTAGCTCAAGGTCACCTAACTGCCTGCATGTGGAGAACTGGGGAATCAGACCTGGTAGGCTAGATTAGAGTCTGCCCCCTCTTAACCACTGTCCCAGACACGCTCTCTAGACCAGCGGTCCCCAACCTTTTTCAGACTGGGGCGGGGGAGAGGGAGGCCCGGGGACCGAGGGAGAGGGAGTTGCAGGCACCGGTGCGCTGGTGCCTACAAACCAGCAAGTGAGCCTCCCTCCGCTTCCTTGGCTTGAAAACTCCTTGCTGGGGTTGCCATAAATCAGTTGCAATTTAACACCTATTTATGCAAGTGGCATTCTAGGGATGCTCACTGCTCTTAATCCTAAAAGCTGCATGTCAAAACCTTCTTCCAGATGTTTAGCCAAAAATTATTTTGAATTAATTTCAACCCATTAGTTCCTGTCCTACCCTCTGGGGCAACAGAAAACAACTCTGCTCCATCTTCTATATGACGGCCCTTCAAGTATTTGAAGATGGTTATCATATCACCTCTTAGTCGTCTTCTTCAGGTTAAACAGACGAAGCTTCCTCAACCTTTCCTCATATGACTTGGTCTCCAAACCCCTCACCATCTTTGTAGCCCTCCTCTGGACATGCTCCAGTTTCTCTACATCTTTCTTCAGTTGTGGTGCCCAAAACTGAACACAGCACTCCAAGTAAGGTCTTACTGGAGCGGAGTAAAGCGGTAACATCACGTTGCATGTTCTGGACAGTACTTCTTTACATACAGCTCCTCATCCTGTTTGCCTTTTTACCCACCAAGTCAGACTGCTGACTCATGTTCCGTGTATGGTCTACTAAGACCCCTAGATCCTTTTCACATGTACTACTGCCAAGACAAATCTTGCCCATCTTATACTGATCACAGAATCACAGAATAATAAAGTTGGAAGGGGTCACGCAAGCCATCTAGTCCAACCCCCTGCTCAATGCAGGATCAGCCCAAAGCATCCTAAAGCATCCAAGAAAAGTGTGTATCCAACCTTTGCTTGAAGACTGCCAGTGAGGGGGAGCTCACCCCCTCCTTAGGCAGCCTATTCCACTGCTGAACTACTCTGACTGTGAAAAACTTTTTCCTGATATCTAGCCTATATCGTTGTACTTGAAGTTTAAACCCATTACTGCGTGTCCTCTCCTCTGCAGCCAGCAGAAACAGCATCCTGCCCTCCTCCAAGTGACAACCTTTCAAATACTTAAAGAGGGCTATCATGTCCCCTCTCAACCTCCTTTTCTCCAGGCTGAACATTCCCAAGTCCCTCAACCTCTCTTCATAGGGCTTGGTCCCTTGGCCCCAGATCATCCTTGTCGCTCTCCTCTGTACCCTTTCAATTTTATCTACATCCTTCTTGAAGTGAGGCCTCCAGAGCTGCACACAGTACTCCAGGTGTGGTCTGACCAGTGCCGTATACAATGGGACTATGACATCTTGTGATTTTGATGTGATGCCCCTGTTGCCCCTGTTGATACAGCCCAAAATGGCATTTGATGCATATGATTGATTGATGATTGATTGATTGATTGTATTTGTAGAGTAGCCAGGAGATTTTAGGATTACCTGGTAGGCAGGCAATGGACGTTCAGAGCTGGTTCCCCATTTCCTGCTTCCATGTCATGACCCTTAGGATATAGAAGAACCAGGTTCATATTGCTACCCTGCCATCACTGGGTAGGGCTGTCAACCTCCATACTTGTCTCCTGGCATCACAACTGATCTCCAGGGAACAGACAGATCCCCTGGAGAAAATGGCTGCTTTGGAAGAGCAAATACCAAACTGAGGTCACCAAACCCTGTCTTCCCCTGTCTCTACTCCTCCCCTCCCAAACCTCCAGTTATTTCCCATTCCAGAGTTGGAACCCCTGAGGCTGGGTGATCTCAGGCCAGTCACTTCCTCTTGGCTTCACCTAACCAACTGGGTGGTTGTGGTAAGGATAAAATATAAGGGGGGGGGGAGGATATTGTAAACTGCTATGGTCCCCCATTGGGGAGAAAAATGGAGTATAAATAACAGAATATTTATTCTACGACAAGTATTCAATTGTTATATGGGGTTATATCTTAGGGCCTTTTCAACTGCTTTGTGCAAAAGAGGAGAAAGCATTCTTTCCCACAAGAGGTTTTGTCTGGCTTTTTTGTTCCTTCTGCCGTCTCCTGTTCTTATCGTGAGGTATGTCTGAATGAAAATGACACCTTTGTTTCTCTTAAGCTCACCTGCCCTGAGGCTTGTTCCCCACTCAGAGTCGTAACTCAGTCTCTGCAGTGCCATCCATTCCACCCCAGCTAATTACAGTGTCACCAAGGAAAAGTTATGGATCGGGCGGCAGAGAAGGCACCGGTGCTATGTACATTCTCAAGGAAGCCAAGCAGAATTTCCAGCGTCCAGGGTCAGCCACTCTTTGGCCCATTATGCACGGAGTGGAAGGTCCGCATTCGGGGTGGAATGGCGGCGGCTAAAATCACCAATTATGCACGCTGCAGGCGGCAACTGGGTGCAGAGTCAACGTATGCTGCCGAAAAAGCCGCATTAGCGAGATGCGGAAGAAAGTGGAGTTTCCCGGGACCAGGGCACAACCAGAAGCGGCTCCGGAATAGCTGCGTGCATAATCGGATATTCTGGGTTTTGCCGCTGTTGTGTTCCATCCCGTGCATAATCGGTTTGCTTCGCTTCTTCCTCCTCCGTGTTCTCCATGCAGCCCTTTCTGGGGCCGTGCATAATAGGCCTTTGAGGCTCATCAGGAGACTCAATCAGCTCTCAATTTCAGGCTTAAGTCTTGCTTTCTTATTCAGAAGGGGGCCAGAGCACTCATTCTATTAGTTAAAAATTTTCAATTATCTTTTAATGTCCACTTTCTTTTCATTTAGGGGATTGGGAAGGCAATGAGGAAAGCGATGGGAAAGGATATTGGCAGCCATGAGATCTGCAGACACCTTCCCAGCTAAGCTGGTAGCCTCTCCTGAATTAACTGCACCTCTATCCTGCAGTGGTGGGCAATAAACATCTCTCTTCTGAATCACATTAGCTCTGCTTGTTTGTTGGTTACTTTCCCCGGGTACAGTTGTGGACACAAAGTGCTTTTATGAACCCTGTTAATGCTTGATTAAAAGTCTTTTGAACACCTATACGAAAGAGTTGCCAACTCTGGGTTGGAAAATTACTGGAGATTTCAGGGCGAAATCTGGAGGTAGTGGGTTTGGGGAGGGAAGGGACCACAACATGACTTAATGCCATAGAATGCACCCCTCCAATGCAGCCATTTTCTCCAAGGGAACTGATTTATTAGTCTGTAGATCAGTTATAATTTGGAGGGGGGATATCTCCAGGCCCTAGCAGGAGGTTGACAACCATAATACTAAGGTTAAGAGCCTGGAGAATTGGTTCAGGCTTGTATATCAATTCATAGAACCATAGAATCATAGAGTTGGAAGGGGCCATACAGGCCATCTAGTCCAACCCCCTGCTCAATGCAGGATCAGCCCAAAGCATCCTAAAGCAGAATTCATGGATGCTGATATCAGGTCATGGTTTGGTTCATGCTTCAGCAGTGAACTACGAACTGAACCAAACTGCAAAAATGTGATTCATGACCATCTCTATTTTTCAAAGGGAGGAAAAAGAACATGGGAAGTCCTGCTGGCTTATCCTACCCCAATTTGACCTGCAATTACTCTTTATTCAGCATATCAACTCACTTAATCTCCCACATTGTTAATAGAATCCGTATTCATATTCCCTTCAGGCTGTGTATTCCTTTTAATGTTAAAGAGACTTTTGATCAACTCTTGGGCTTTAAGTTTTGCAGTTTGATGGATTCTATATTTTGCGCCCGGATACTAAGAAAAAAAAATTAGATTGACAAATTTGTAGATTGCCGTACATTTGTACTGGTTTTTTTTTACTTTTTAACTATTGCAAGCTGCCTAAAGAACCATAAATAAATAAATAAAAATATTTCCATCCTCTGATGTTGATGTTGCCGGAATCTTATACTGGATGCAAATATGGGAGAAGAAAGATATTTTTCTCCATTTCAATATTCTACAGCAGGGGTAGTCCACTGGTGGTCCTCCAGATTTTCATGGACTACTATTCCCATGAGCCAGCATTTGCTGGCAGGGGCTCACAGGTTGACTACCCATGTTCTATAGAACATGGAAGTCTGTATGGGTGTGGCTAAAGATGTCATCCTGAGGGGATTGCAGTGCAATCACTGGAGCCAGACAGGGGCCAATTGTGGAAGCAATTGGCAGAAAAGAGGAGGGGTACGCAACCCCCCCCCCCCTCACTTTTTCTACCCAGGAAGTCCTAGTGAACTCTTGGGGCTGTCTCCAAACCTTTAGGGAGTTTATCTCCCTGGATTACAGGCTGTCAGCATTTCATGGCAAGAGGACGACCACCATATTCTATCTTGGAATATATTTTTTTCATGTTTTGATTGATTTTAATAAAAGATATCACACAGGCTTTGGTTGTTAGATCCCTGATTTGCTACTATCAAACTGTTATGGATCACAGAAAAATGGAGCAGCTTTGTACATGAAGTTCCTGTAGTGCGATTAATATGATTCTTTTCCTTTGCCATAATACTTGGCTGGATATGTCTATAGGATCAATGCTCCTGTCTTATACTATTTTTGGTTCCTGCCAACAACACTCTGAAAAGATTTAATGATGCATTCAGTTAAAGAAGTCTTATGTCAATATTATGCTATACCATTTAATGCCAAGATGAAGTTTATCATCACTTGAACTTCCTTTTATATGAAGATCAATCTGAGAGATTACCTTTATGAAATACCTGGCGTCCATTGAAATTAACATATTCCTGGCCTTTTTTGCTCAAAAACGAAATGGATTTCCTACAAATCACCACCTTCTATGGTTTCTACCTCTGAGAAGATTAAAGAAGATCTACACTTGCTTACATCTAAGACTTCATTTGACTTGAACCCGATTAGTTCTACTGGAACATGAGATTTAAAAGATTGAGATAATTATTTTTTGTATTCAGGAAGGTATAATAGTACCCTATCAACTTTTGTCTAGCTGATTTATTGCAGTGGCCACATTCCTCTTTTTCAGCATATTTTAATTAGAAACAACTCTTTACAAGAACCAGCAGCTCAGTAAGGAGCTAACATTACATATAAGTGTGCCCTTTGTACAATTTACTCAATATATTGAGAAAATTAGAAGTCATTATTGAAGCTGGGAACTGTGTTTAAAACAATGGCCTAAGAAAGTATATTTAGAAACATTTTATAAATGTTCTAAAAAATGTGGTGGTGCTGTTTAGGGGGAAATTATAGGTGACATTCTACCCCATCTAGGTTATCAAAAATGTATGTAAATACACCACATATGGGGGTGGGAGACCCAGCAGGGTACTTATTTCCGCATGTGGAGGGAGTGTTATGTTGCTAAAGGATTTTAGAATAACACACAGAAAGGGCTAGGAGAGATTATGGACACAGCCTTACCAAGAAGGCAACCAATATATTTATCATCATCATCATCATCATCATCATCATCATCATCATCATCATTATTATTATTATTATTATTATTATTGGATTTCTAACCTGCTGCTCCCCTGAGGCTCGCGGCGGGTGACAACATGTAAAAATCCCATGAAACCCTAATAGATAAAAACACTTAAAAACAATCCCCAACCCCCTAACCTACCCCCCCTGATGTTGCTGGAACTATCCAGGAAACAGGGGTCACTGCTGTTGTAGAGGGGGGGGGCGATCTGAAAAAGGGAGGTGCCGGCCTCAACCATAAGCCAATAATAATTATGAGACTATAATTCACAGCAGCTTCATAAACATCATTAGTATTTGGTAATACGCTTAATCAGCCAGAATGATATTGGCCCAGAAATGGAAGCAGTGGTGTACCTAGCCTATTTGGTCCCTGGGGAAAAGGCAGCTGGATGGGGATTGGCGATGCGGGTGGGTGGGGGCTTGGTGACACAGGGGGCACCTACTTGGGTATGAAAGACCAAAACAACAACAACAACAACAACAACAACAACAACAACAACAACAACAAACCAGAAACAACACCCCAATGATTTTGGATAGGCACCCTCCCAAAGTGTATTGTTGTTAAAATTATATTACTTACATTGTGCACAATTCTTTAAAAAATCTATAGGAATTAAAAACATCCATCCAGCCCATAGGCTATTGCAAACCACTATGCTATGCACGATGTGAACCAATAGACCAACATGTCTTGGCCCTTATAGGGCCTTCTTCAAAGGTCCGGTTTTAACACATCCCAGTTCTTAACACATATAAAATATATGTACAGCAGCCAATATAAACTCCAAAGTGAGAGCCTGTAAAAGCTAAATAAATAAATGGTAATTCTGCAAGATCTAAGTTACTCCAGGTTAGAATAACTTGAGTAATGTGGAGAGAACCACTCCAAAACAACTATGCCAATGTAAGCACATTATTTTCAAACCTGTTGATAAGGGTGGGACTTTGGTGATGTGGAGTAGGGAAGATTATTAAGTGGAAGCCTATAGACAATTAAATAATACTGCACACTATTGGAGATGCCAGGGCAATCCATCCACTCATGTTAAACAACTAATACTGAATTTAACCCAGGAAGCACTGAACAATAAGGTCATTGACTAAAAACCTTTGATTTTCTTTTAGAATCTGAAGGGAGAATTCCCCAATTCTAATTATTACCTAAAATCCATAAGAATTCCAGTTCATGGCTGGCCTATTGTCAGTGCCTGTGGTGCCATTCAAGAACCCCTGGCCTCTTATTTGAATTTACTTCTAAAACCTTTTATCCCTAAAATCGGCTCCGTTCTTAGAGATACAATGGATTTTTCAAAACTATATCAACAACATCAAACAGTTTCAGGAGGATTGGGTATCTGTCACTTTGGATGTGGCATCTTTATATACAAACATTCCCCAGGGTGAGGCCTTAGATGTAATATATGGTACTCCAGAGAAGGCAAATGGGGTTTTGGGCTGTATCAATTCGAGTATCATGTCCAGATCATGGGAGGTGATGGTACCGCTGTACTCTGCTCTGGCTCGGCCTCACCGTGTTCAGTTTTGGGCACCCCAGTTGAAGAGGGATGTTGACAAACTGGAACTGATGCTGTTGTGAGTGTCCTACATAGTGCAGGGAGTTGGACTAGATGACCCATGTGGTCCCTTCCAACTCTATTATTCTATGATTCTAGGGAACTCTTGCAACCCCCTCAATTTTTCTTTACCAATTAGTAGAATTTTGCCTCCAATTTTTTTTCCCAATTTGCAGATTAATATTTTGGCCAATTTTGGGCACAGCCATGGGTTGTAAATTTGCCCCCCCCCCCAATTAGCCAACCTGTATATGCAGAAGTTTGAAGAGGAGTACATCCTTTCAAGTATTTACAAACAGAATATGATTGTTTATAAACGATTCTGGGGTAACATCTTTTTTATATGGGATGGTTCAGAAGAAACATGACCTCTATTCACAAAACATATTCACACGGTTCATGGAACCATTAAATTTGAACTGAACTAAGATAAGGACAGCATCCATTTTCTAGATGTAATAGTTAGTAAACAAGGCAATACCCTCCAAATAGATACTTTCAGGAAACCAACAGATGCTAATTCCTTTCTGGCAGATGACAATTTTTAGACCTTACCATCGAAAAAAGAACCTGCAGCTTTGAATTGGATTTCAGCAAACAGGTTAAAATAACAGTCCAACAACTGGCTGAGAGAGGGTATTCAACCAACCTCTTAAAACATGCTCTCTCTAAGGCCAAACTAACTCCAAGCTCTACTCTTTTGATACCAAAATAGAAAAACAATATTACAGATAAAATGGCTGTTGTTTTAACTTACAACAAACGTTAGAATAAAATTTAAAATATCATTAATAAGTATTGGTATCTCCTTTCTAACTTTCCGAGGTGCAACTCAGTTCCTTTGTTTGCCCACAAACGAATAGAAAAATCTCAAGGACATGCTGGCTCAATGCAGCTTCTCCCACACAGAATTGGAAGTAAACACTGCAGATAGAAAACGGTTACCAAACCGTTTTTTCCCCCTTGCTGGCATTGTAAAGCGTATCAACATGCTAAAAAGTGCAAAGCTTTAAGGCTTCCAATGACAGAACTTTCTCTGTCAATCAGCATAGAACTTGTACTACATCCGGTGCTATATATTTGTTGTTGTTAGTTGCAAAGTCGTGTCCGACCCAACGCAACCCCATGGACAATGATCCTCCAGGCCTTCCTGTCCTCTACCATTCTCCGGAGTCCATTTAAGCTTGCAGTTATATATTTAGTGGATAGTAAATATAAGAAATATATAGGTTTTACATCTTGACCTTTAAGAGTACTTATCCTTGAGCACCTAAGGAATCTCAAAAGCCATCAAAACTCTGCGCCAAGGTTCCAACACTTTAGAATGATTCATCAAACCAAGAAAGACCTTCGGTTTTATGAGAAGACAAGAGCGCCCAAGGAACATCTGTTATCTGCCCTAAGAGAAGGGAGACCTTTTGGATATTCACTCTTAGGACTTTGGACCCAGCAGGTTTATATCAAGAGATTGACTGGATGTATGAGTTAGCACAAAATGCTGTTGCAGTTTTCTTTGTTTCTTCTTCTCCCTAGTTCAAATGTACATGAGAAGATGTCAATTTTCATATACACAATAGAAAGTTTTTCTCTTCTCCCCCCCCCCCCTCCTTCTGGCTCTGTCTGGCTGCAGCTAGACAGACATGGCTTTCCATCAACACTGTTGCATCATCCTCTTTAGGATGCTTTGGGCTGATCCTGTGCTGAGCAGGGGGTTGTGTAGTGGTTAGGAGTGGGGACTTCTAATATGGCATGCCAGGTTCGATTCTGCACTCCCCCACATGCAACCAGCTGTGTGACCTTGGGCTCGCCACAGCTCTGATAAAGCTGTTCTGACCGAGCAGTAATATCAGGGCTCTCTCAGCCTCACCCACCCCACAGGGTATCTGTTGTGGGGAGAAGAATGGGAAGGCGATTGTAACCCGCTTTGAGCCTCCTTCGGGTAGGGAAAAGTGGCATATAAGAACCAACTCTTCTTCTTCTTCTTCTAGATGGCCACTATGGCCCCTTCCAACTTTATGATTCTATGATTCTCTTACTTTATGAGATTCTCTCCCACATCATACCACCACTGCACTCATTGCAATACATACACTAATAAGGAATCACACCATTGAAATTTTGGGCAGCCTTTGGAAGGTAAATATCATTCCATTTTTTCCCCTTTCTGTTATTAGTTGCTAACAGTTTGATTAAATTCTTCATAATTGACTTTTTACAGAGAGAGAATGACTGAAAACTAGACATCTTCTATCATTAAGTCTCTCTGATGCTTTACAGTAAGTTTTATGACTTCACAATTTCTTCTTATGTATTAACTTGGAATGTGTAGAATTAATGGTGGCTGCCATAAATGCAGGCCCGCCTGTTGTGCCACACAATCCCTCCTTCCTGCAAAATGGGGGGGGGGGGAAACCCTGGTCTGCCCCACAGTGCCATGAAGTGCTGGAAAGCTGTCCAGTGCATTTTTCCCTCTACAGGCTTCCATGGGGCAGAGAAGAACCATGCCTGGAAGGCCCAGTTCTTCCTGTCCTTATGGGCTTGCTGTAGGGCAGACCCCATTGGACCCCACAGTGCTGAAAGGGAGCATGGAAGAACCCGTGTTCCCTTAGCATGGTACTTCTGGGGCGCAATCCATGCCAGGCCTGGTGGCAATATCTTGTGGACATGGGAATCATCCACCCTGGCCTTTTCTGCCCATGCGGAATCGGCCTATTAGACCTTTCTGAACATTAAAAACAATGATTTCAAATTATTTAACCTAGCCCAATCTTGTCAGATCTAGGAAACTAAGCAGAGTCAACTGTAGTTAGAAGGGAAGTCCACAGTTGCTACGCAGATGCAGGAAATGGCAAACCACCTCTGCACATCTTTGTATTGAAAACCCTATGGGGTCACCGTCAGTCAGCTGTGACTTGAGGCCAACCACCACAGCAGAACATCAATCAATACAGAAGAAGCATTGGAGTTGAGAGTATGTTTGATGTGATGGCTAGAGAATGGAATTTGCAGTTTCAGAAGGATGGGATTTGCATCAAGAACCCTGCTTGTCTGTGAAGCTCTAGGGAACTGCTAAGGATGCTAGGGCAAATCCCATCTGTAGTCTATGGATAGATTCAAATGAATAGCTGTGTTGGTCTCAAATAGCACAATAAAATCAGAGTCCAGTAGCACCTTTAAGACCAACAAAGATTTATTCAAGGCGTGAGCTTTCGAGTGAAAACACTCTTCCTTAGACAGTGAAAGCTCACGCCTTGAATAAATCTTTGTTGGTCTTAAAGGTGCTACTGGACTCTAATTGTATAAGTCTATATTGATTAGTGCTATAAATGTGCAAGATGATGTGCAATTAAGCCATTGACAAGTGCTGATGATTTAAGGTTATGTCACAGAGTTTATGTCACAGATATTTGTACATTTCACAAGCACTGTGTGGTGGTACTCACCAGTGTTAAACACCAGTCCCTTTGGAGCTCTCCAAAGTCCTGATTCTCATGTACCACCGGTATTGAGTCAGTCCCACAATTGAGTGTAATAATATACTTGCAGTGAAGCACAATGATTTATGTATGTAATGGAAAGGCTATACTTGATTTTGTGCATTACTCTCCCAGGTGTGTGATGCCAGTGTATGGAAACACAGAAGTATTAACAGCTATGAAAGGAAAGGTTTGACATATTCCTGGTCCAAAATTAAGGCTTTTGACACTTTGGGTAGTAGTAAGATGGACATAATATCAGAAAAACATTCAAGTTCCTTGGTATGACGATGATGATGTTATCCGTTCAGTTGTGTCCCTTGGCGATTCTATAGGAAAGTCTTCGCCATGCGCCCCTGTCTCTGACTGCTTCTTTTAGTTGCTTCATGGTCATCCCTGTATCGGCTTGGATCGTGTCAAGCCAGTGGATCCTTTCCCGACCATGTTTCCCTTTGCCCCTGACCATGCCGAGCATTAATGATTTTTCTAATGAGATTGATTGCATGATGTGTCCATAGTTAAGACCGAAAAAGTTTAATTCAAGGTATATGCTTTCGTGTGCATACCCACTTCTTCAGAAATGTTGGAACTTACCAGTCCAGACATATGGGTAGAGATGTTTACCAGATGCAAGGACCAAACAAGAATAACAAGCTTAGTTGGTATGGTTACTATGTGTATCTGAAGATATGTGGGTGCACACAAAAGCTTATACCTTGAATTAAACTTTTTTTTTTTTTTTTGGTTTTAACAGTTGCACTAGGCTCAATTTTTTTCTTTTGCTGCAGACCAGCATGGCTACTCACCTGAATCTATCTTTATCCATGGCTCCTCTATATATTTGTGAAACAGCCTGGGGGGTGGAATGTGTCTGGCTGTCCAAGTTGGAATAGGGCCAATGAGGGTGCAGCCAGCAAAGCCTCTGAATATGGAGGTTCCATTGAGTCACCATGGCTAGTAGCCATTGACAGATCTATCCTCCATGAGTGCATCAATGCCCTCACAAGAGGGGCATCAACATGATGCTGTAATGTCAAGCGATCACCCTAGCATTACCAGAAAGCCATTTACGTGAACCAGAGCTCAGAAAATGACATGCGCGAACTTCATGCTCCGCCTACACGTTGTGAGAGCAACGTGCGCACTTGCACATTAAAGCTTCCATATTCAGATCAATGGACTTTTCTCCTGCACTGATGTGAAATGAAAAGACCCTTGTGGCTCGATGTGCTTTGTTTATGCATAACTGGGTCTAGATAACTATCTGAACAAATACCATGCACAAAGTCTCCAAGGTTTCGGTCTCCCTGGCTTTTGGCAACACGATTTGAGAAACAAACAGCCCATCCCTATTAAACTCAAGAATTCAAGCCACTCTTCCAGCATAATGATACAGAACATGAACGTCCCTCTAGTCAACAGACGGCTACAAGAGTTCATTGCCTACCTTGTTCTTCAAAACGGCACGTGTTAATGCCGATTCAGAAAGCCCCCTCGAGAATCGCTATTGTTCTTAGATTGATTTTGGTCTTGAGAATATTTTTGCCCATTACAGCGCTGCAGATGGTAATTCTGGATCCAACAGGTCCTCCCTCACATGTGTGCTGCGATGCTCCTCATATTGCATGGCCAAAGCTCAGGCGGCATGAATTATTCAGCACAGCAAGAAAAACAGCTGCAGGTCTTATTTGTCCCTAATTTGGAAACAGAGAAAAGTGATTCGAAGGCCGGCTGGAACAACAGAGGGAGGAAGGGCAAGCCATCGCTCCACCTTTCATGTGCTCCAATATCGACTGCAGGTGGGAAAGGATGTCATGGGGTTGAATCACTTTTGGTAGGAATCATGTTTTGATTGGTCAAGGGACCAAGCCCTATGAAGATAGGTTGAGGGACTTGGGAATGTTCAGTCTGGAGAAAAGGAGGTTGAGAGGGGACATGAGAGCCCTCTTTAAGTATTTGAAAGGTTGTCACTTGGAGGAGGGCAGGATGCTGTTTCTGTTGGCTGCAGAGGAGAGGACATGCAGTAATAGGTTTAAACTTCAAGTACAACGATATAGGCTAGATATCAGGGGAAAAAAATTCACAGTCAGAGTAGTTCAGCAGTGGAATAGGCTGCCTAAGGAAGTGGTGAGCTCCCCCTCACTGGCAGTCTTCAAGCAAAGGTTGGATACACACTTTTCTTGGATGTTATAGGATGCTTAGGGCTGATCCTGCATTGAGCAGGGGGTTGGCCTAGATGGCCTGTATGGCCCCTTCCAACTCTATGATTCTATGATTCTATGATTCTGTGATTGCATGAATGGTAGCATCCCAGCATGTGTTGCTTAGGCACCCTTTGACGGAAGATAAACATTGGATTGGATCGGCCCATTGCTATATCAGATACTACCAACGTCTCACTGCTGTTGCATGCCGGAAGCCGCATCATTTCAAAGGTTAATTGCTGCTGCATATGCAGTGGATAACTGATGCCGAATGCCAAACCTTCAATCACGCAGAAATCGTCGGTGAATATCTGCCACCAGCGTTCACAGAGCAGAATTTCAAGAACTTCCAGGAATGGAAATTCATTCCAGTTCTCAAAGGCTGGCTTTAGCAAAGCTTCCCTCTTCCAGCAGGTGGGCAGCCCAGATAACTTGTGATGTACATTCCAACTGTTTGTTCTCATGATTTGACTTTTATCCTGGTGCTTTTGTCATGGTGCACTGAAGTCAGGAATGACTTTTTCCCCTCTTCTCACAACACAATCTTGCTTCCCTTCTCTTCTGCTGATGCATTAGGGGCTGGGTCAATTAAAGTTAGGAGATAAATCTGAGCGTTTGTTAAAGGGAGCACGGAGCCGAGATGATTTTTACTCCATTGTTGAGGCCTGCTTTATATTCAGAGTTTTGTTTTTATAAATTGGGGAGGGATAGTATATTGTAATTCGTCCCGAGCCTTCAAAATAACGCTGGATAAGCACTCCAATAGATAAAGAGAAAATGAAATTGGGCAATAAATATTTAGATCTTGGGGGATTTTAGTCTTTTATTTCACAAATATAAATTCAGCATAACTCCGTTGGAAATGAATGTAAAATCGGCGTAATGAGAGAGGAGAAAAAGCCTGTCTGTGCTTTGAGAAAAGATTGACAGTAAGACAAATTTAATGACTAAAGACAAGATTATATTGGGATTGGATACTAGATACGGGCAAACGAAAGATGATTCAGAATGTATTCCAAAGTCATGAGCTTAATCCTCAAAGGCATTCAACAGCTCTTTGATATAAACCTCAAAGCAAGGAATTAGTGTGATCTGGAATTAAATCTGCCTAGTTTTGTTCCGCCCACCAAATAGTACTCCAGATATTTAAATAATACCATGTTTCTTGGACAATGAGACACTATCATAGATCATTAAAGTCCTCTCTTCAGGAAGAATGAGATCAGTATCCTCAACTAAATTGCTCTCTTGTGCTTCTTTCTGGAAATCTGGACACCACTTAATTTCCAGGGGCCTTAAACCTAATCTTTATCCCGACCAACTATTTTAGGTACCATTTGGCATATGAGTGCGGAAGGGCTGTTCTACACAATAGTGCTTACCATTAATATGATGTTTGTCAAGATTACGTGGCCAACTCTCCACCATTGCAGACAATGATGTGCAGTGTTGCCTGGAATGGGTTGTTCCAGTCCTTCCCCATTGACATTGGCTCTCAGTTTGCTTCCAGGTCAAAACTTGGGACCTCTCTCCCCCGGGAGATTCAAATGCTGTCCACTATTTATTTCTTCTGACAGTGGGTGAAGACTTCTCTCTCTCTTTGCATTGTTTGGCATACTCCCACCTGAGAGGTTGTGTGATGACAGTGGAGAAGAAGAGAACAAGGTAAGCCCCCTTGAGTCCACTTTGGGGTGAGAGGCAGGGTATCAATGAAATTAAACAAGCAAGCAAGAAAGCAAACGGTGGTCCTTCCTGCATGTTCCCACAGCTAAGCTCTTTACCTCAAAGAGAAGAAGAAGAAGAAGAAGAAGAAGAAGAAGAAGAAGAAGAAGAAGAAGAAGAAGAAGAAGAAGAAGAAGAAGAAGAAGAAGAAGAAGAAGAAGAAGAAGAAGAAGAAGAGTTGATTCTTATATGCTGCTGAACAGGAAATCCTACTGATCCTTCAGCCATGAGGCATGCCAGCAGCTTTTAGTAGAAATTGATGCTCACATAAAGGGGGTTCCCTTTAAGGACACAACCCCATACCATCAATAGCCTTGGCAGTGATAGATAATTGGACTACAATGTTCCCTTTCCCCATGATTCTTTTTGTTGTGGAGAAGAAGAATTAGAATTACAAAAAGAAGAGCTGTTTTCTTGTACCCAGCATTTTACTACCCAATGAAATCTCAAAGCAGCTTACAATTGCCTTCCCTTCCTCTCCCCGCAACAGATGGGGAAGTGAGGCTGAGAGAACACTGAGAGAACTTTGGGCTGATCCTGTGTTGAGCAGGGGGTTGGACTAGATGGCCTGTATGGCCCCTTCCAACTCTATGATTCTGTGATTCTATGATTCTATGATTCAAACTGTGACTGGCCCAAGGTCAGCCAGCCGGCTGCATGTGGAGCAGCGAGTAATCAAAGCCCATTCTCCAGATTAGAGGCCAACACTCTTAACTTCTACACCAAGCTGGCTGTTTGTGGGTTGATAATACCAGGAGAGCCCGACTGTGATGTCTGAGAGGAGAGGCTGGGGAAAATATGGAAGAATGAACAATCCTTACCGATGTTTCTGCTTCCACTGCCGGTGGGAGGTCTTGGCAAGATTGGATCCTCTTGACTCCCTACAGGGAACAGTTGTAATATGCGCTGCCATGACCTTGCTGTACTTCCCAGGGGATAATAGCATCCCCCTGTGCGCTGACTTACCATTCTCACCTACACAAAAAGCAGGAATATCATTTAAAGCTACAGAAGGGGATATGGAGGGGGGGAGGGGCGTTCCCTGCTAATACAAAGCATCAGGGGATGAAAGGAAATCAAAAGGGAGCAGCTGTGACTGACGGCCCCCGAAGAACAGCAGGGAAGTCATTGACTACAAATGCCTTTCTTCCCTCCCTGGAAATTCCCCACTACAAGAGATCATTTTCTCACAGCGGGCCAACCTCTGCAAGGGAATACAGATGCTTTTTTTTTTCCTGAGGCGCCAATTCAAACCAAAGTGCTCTTTCTCTCTCCCTTCCTCTTTACCTAGTTCTGGGTCTCACGCCAGGATCAATCAAGGCGGTAAGAGGAAAGTTAATCTAGTTCCTCGAATGAATCCACGAATCTAGTCCTATGGCGAGGGGCCCATGTGCGATCGTCTCATCGTTCCTTTCTGACTATGGTTAGAAGAAGAGAAGAAGAAAAGTTGGTTCTTATATGCCACTTTTCTTTACCCGAAGGAGTCTCAAAGCGGCTTACAGTCGCATTCCCATTCCTCTCCCCACAACAGACACCCTGTGAGGTGGGTGAGGCTGAGAGAGCCCTGATATTACTGAAGAAGGAGAGTTGGTTTTTATATTCCGCTTTTCTCTACCCGAAGGAGTCTCAAAGCATCTTACATTCACCTTCCCTTTCCTCTCCCCACAACAGACACCCTGTAAGGGAGGTGAGGCTGAGAGAGCCCTGATATCACTGCTCGGTCAGAACAGCTTTATCAGGGCTGTGGGTGAGCCCAAGGTCACCCAGCTAGTTGCATGTGGGGGAGCGGGGAATCAAACCCGGCTCACCAAATTAGAAGTCCGCACTCCTAACCACTACACCGAGCTGGCACAGAGAAAGAACAGTGCAATGCAGTGCTGTGAGCCACAAGGTGGTCTCTTCAAAGACTTTGATTCACACGTTAGTTTAGTTTCCCCCCCAAAAAGTACACGTATAGTGTGGGTATTTGAAACCCACAGTTACAAATATACAAACTAAAGTCAGGGCTGGGAGAGTGGTCGACAGCTTGGGCAGAGACCAAGGAGATTATGACAATGTCACGAGGCGGGTAGGAGAGACCTGGGGATCCCTTGAAATTACAGCTCATCCCCAAATTAAGGAGATCAGTTTCCTTGGAGAAATGGGCTGCGTTGGAGGGTGGGCTCCATAGCATTATACTCTGCTTCACTGAAATCCCTCCCTGCCCCAAACTCTGCCTACTCCCAGCTCCACCCCCAAAGTCTTCAGGCATTTCCTGATCCAGAAGGAGTCCAAGGGTCAAAGGCTAGACCAGAAGTTGAGATATCGAGGATGTCCAGAAGTTTATATGGTTGTCAACTCTGGCTTGAAAAATTCCTGGATATTTGAGGACAGTTCCTGAGTATGGATTTTGCTTCTTCTAGATCAAGCTTGCTCAACTAGGGTTTCGTGAAACACTGAGGGTTCTTGATGGCCATGGAGGGGAAGAGGTTAATTAATGTTTAATGCATTTTTAAAAATTTGTTAGATATTTATTGAGTGATATGACCATATATGGTCATGATGACATACTCTCCCCTCCCAAAATGACCAATGATAGGTCTAGAACAGGGGTAGTCAAACTGCGGCCCTCCAGATGTCCATGGACTACAATTCCCAGAAACCCCTGCCAGTGAATTCTGGGAATTGTAGTCCATGGACATCTGGAGGGCCGCAGTTTGACTACCACTGGTCTAGAAGGTATGGGAAGGGGAGGAGCCCTGTGCTTCCCAGACACATTCTGTATGATCGTGCCAATTCTGAGGTTTCTCAAAGTCTGAAAATATTTCAGGGGTTTCTCAATAGTAAAAACTTTGAGACAATGGAATAGAAGGAGAAGAATCTGTCTGTCTGTCTGTCTGTCATCTCCTGCTTTTCACTACCAGAAGAGACTCAAAGCCACCTACAATTATCTTCCCTTCGTCTCCTCTCCCCACAACACAGATCCTGTGAGGTAGGTGGGGATGAGAGAGCTCTGACAGGACTGCTGTGTGAGAACAGCTCAATAGGACTGTGACTGCGCCAAGTTCTCCCAGCTGGCCACATGTGGAGGAGTGGGGCATCAAACCCAACTGGCCAGATTGGAAGCCATCACTCTTAACTACTACACCTACTTTGCTCTCTGTTCCATGGTGTTCCGTAGACTTTATGGAATGCTATGGAGCCTGCTCTCTGAAGCTACCATTTTCTCCAGGGGATCTTATCTCTGTAATTTGTAGATCAGGTGTGGGAGAACTCCAGATCCCATCTGAATGTTGGCAACCCTGTCGTTCAATAGCAGCATGAAGTTGTTCAGCCATTAGATACATTATTCTTGTCGGGAAAAGCAGAACCCAGGACTATGCCAAATCCTAAACTAGAAACTGGGGTCATGAAGAAAGCAGCAGGAATGACCAGGGCATTGAGTAAGGACCAGACTAGGGTTGTCAAACCTCCAGGCAATACCTGGAGACCCACCAAATTTACAAATGATCTCCAGACTACAGAGATCAGTTCCCCTGGGGAAGATGGCTGCTTTGGAGGGTGGACTCCATAGCATTATAGCTCATCTCCATTTGACAGAGATCAGTTCCTCTGGAGAAGATGACTGCTTTGGAGGGTGGACTCCATGACACAATACCCTGCTGAAGTCCTTCCCCTCGTCAAACCATGCACCCCCCAGGCTCCACTCCCAAAATCTCCAGGAATTTCCCAACTCAAGAGGTGGCAACCCTAGACCAGCCAGGATAGGTGGCCTTGGGGGATGGGGAGAGGAGGGTTATAACACCATCCTGTTTTACAATGCCAATCATAATCAAAATTGCTCCCTTCTAGGCTCATTTATATCAATTAATTTGGAAGGGTGCGACTGTACTGAAAGGATGGCACTGTCAGGAAGCCAATCAGTAAGTGGAGAAGTTTCTGGGGTCTTACAGCAGCTGGAATTAGCTCACCTGCTGCAGCCCTAGCAGCTCACCACAGAAAGCCGAATCCCCCCTTAACCCAGGATTGGCAGGTTGAAACCTTAAAGGTGCTGACAGGTGTAGATCCATGACACAGAGTCAGAACTGGGTGAAGCTCTCTCTGCATGCTCCCAAGCCCAGTGGCTGCCATGCTCCGATAGCTTCTTGAAAACCCATTAGGCTCTCTGCACAGGATCACAAAAGGAGTGCCTCTCGGGAGCATGCCTGTTCATCACTGATGTGACTCATACTGCGAATGTGGTGGATCGGCCCGTGTATAATGTTTATATCACCTATTTTCAGTTTTGATGCAAAATCCGCTGTGTGCACCACACTCCGCTGGAAAGGCGAGAAATTCTGTGATGAGCGCTACCCAGATTGGGTTTATTTTTAATGAGAAAATCTCAAAAAGATATACTATTTATAAACTTTTAAAACTTGCAAATGTGCAAACGAAGCACCGGGCAAGGATAAAGAGAGGATTAGGGAACAGATCAGCAATCCCAGATCAGATACTTGGCGAGAAAGAGAGAGAGAGCCTATGCCTCATACCTTCTCCCACTTTGAAAACAGAGATTTTCATCCCTTCCCTTTAGCTTTGAAGCGCTGTCTCACCTTGTCCAAATGCTGACAGGTAAATCATTCAAACACATGGAGTCCCCACCAATCTAAAAACAAAATCTGAAGGTTATTTTTATTGTGGATTTATCTATGATTGCATGGTAAAAGCTCTCCTTGTGTGTGCGTGCGTGTTGCTTTTACTATCATTGCTTTTTACAATATATTGCTTTTAAAATACAGCGGCCAAAAGCAACAATAGCAGAAAATTGGAAATTGCGAGCATTAAGAGCTGCCTAAGAGAAGTCTAGCAAATGCCTAAACTGCTGAGACTTGACTGAAATGTTGTGCACAAAACATGAAAGATGTTTTTCATAGGCTAGAAAAGTTTGTTTATTTCTGGCCACAGAAATTTAGTTGGAGTATCAATAGGGTTAATTACTTCTTTTTACAACTGGGAAAGCGTCTGCCATTAATCACTAACCTTAACTTTTTTATTGCCCCGATGTTTTTTGTGAACAACAATTGAACCCAAAGGACTGGTTTGCTTTTCTAGCAAAGAATTATCATACTGCATTATTTGGACTTATGATGCTGTTTACTAACTTGATACTAATTTACTTTCTCCTGATATATGTACTGTTATGACCCTGTTCCATTGTCTGAGGAAGTGTGGGAAAGCCTAATCCACCTCACAGGACTATTGTGTGGATAAAAAGGAGAAGAACGATGGAAGTCACTTCAGGCCATCATTGAGGAGAAAGGTGGGCTATAAATTGTTGGCACACGCAAAACCTGTCCTTTACATGAGTCAGCAGTATGAAAATAATAGCTTCTTCTCATGAGTAGAGCTCCATTTTACAGGACCTGTAGAACTCTGATAGCTCTGTCCGGGCCCTCAGCTCTTCCAGGAGCTCATTCCACCTGGTTGGGGCCAAGACCAAAAAGGCCCTGGCCCTGGTCGAGGCCAGGAACTTCCAATGAATTCTAGTCATGGATGTTTATTTCCTTGCCCATGTACAGTGCCATTGATATTACCCCTAACTCTTTTTTTTCCCCCAGAGCCTTCACATTCCTGCCTGGGCCTTCCCAATACATTTAAAGAAGAACACCACCACACTGCATGATAGCCCTCTTTAACTATTTGAAAGGTTGTCACTTGGAGGAGGGCAGAATGCTGTTTCTGTTGGCTGCAGAGGAGAGGACACGCAGTAATGGGTTTAAACTACAAGTACAATGATATAGGCTAGATATCAGGGGAAAAAATTCACAGTCAGAGTAGTTCAGCAGTGGAATAGGCTGCCTAAGGAGGTGGTGAGCTCCCCCTCACTGGAAGTCTTCAAGCAAAGGTTGGATACACACTTTTCTTGGATGCTTTAGGATGCTTAGGGCTGATCCTGCGTAGAGCAGGGGGTTGGACTAGATGGCCTGAATGGCCCCTTCCAACTCTATGATTCTGTGATTCTGCATTGTTTTGTTGCAAGCGTGCATGTTGAGAGACTGACAGTCCCCCTGCAAACGTAAGGGCATGGGTGGGGAGGGAGTACGACTCCTCCAAATTAACACCGCCACCACCAAGCATGATTGGTTTTCGCTCGGGACATTGGAAATGGACCTATTTCCCCCTCCTCGCCCCGTCGTGTTCAGTCCAAGATTAAAGATGGGCAGGAATCGCTGTGCCGATAAGTTGCAATTTTGTTAGCAATGAAGCGGCGAGGAAAAACTCTCCGAAATAGATGGTCTGTCCTCCATCTCTCCCTGTACTATAATAACCAGGTCTGGAGGAGAACGTGTGTGTGTGTGGGGGGGAGGGGGTGGGGCAACATCCGAGGCCTACTGAAGCATGATAATAAGACTTATGAAAAAAGCGATCCCTGCGAGGCCTCATTACAGGCTTTCCTCTGGCTAAATAACAGCTTCGGAGGGCAAGGGAGGCAGTTTTACAAGAGCCTCGCCTAACCAAAGTGGAACATTTATGTCTAGCTCTGTCTTTTGTCTCCCCTCCACTAGGATCAGAGCAAGCCCGACTAATTGGTCCATAATGCACTTTGTCATACATTTTTGTTGCGCCATTGCTATCCTGGCCGTCAATATCGCTTCCCTCCTTTAACACCGGGGCATCCCTGTCTCCAATTAAGTGATGAAAAATGACATCCTCAGGACCACAGGCTGTAAAGTTGATCTCGTCTGTCTGAAGGAGGCACACTGCCCCATTTGCAAGCTTTCTTTTCTGAATCTCTCTCTCTCTCTCTCTCTCTCTCTCTCTCTCTCTCTCAAATCAAGATTGATGATTTTAAAAAGCGAGCAAACGAACAAAAGAAAACAAAAGAAGCCCTCCCCCGTTTCTTGTTCTTTTCCCCAAACCGGACGCCACAATCTGAGCTTCTTGGTACAGATTCATTTGCCTCGTATTGACATAAGAATCTGCCGGAGGGAATGGGCGGAGCAACTTTTGGACAGTGGAGAAGAAAGCTACATTCATTACAGGTGGGGAAGGGGTTAACGCATTACGTTTTGACAAGGCAAAAAAGTCAGTTTGACAACTTCCTGAAAAAAAAATCATAACATTTCTGGTGGGGAAGCATGGGGTCTTTGAGAGTAGTGGTGTTTGTTTGTTTGGTTTTTTTAATTAATGCGCAACCTCGGAGATTTCCTTGTTAAAAAAAAAATTGCAGGAAAGTTAGTAATCAGTTCTCTGTATTTTATACAAGCCTTTAATCCCCCACCCTCTCTTTTTTTTGCTCCCGATGTGTTTGGAGTTGCTTCCGTTTTCCCCAGGAGATTTTCTTTTTCACTGTCCTATAAAACTGCACTATCTATCTGGCAGTGGCATAGCAGCGCATTTAAGTTCCCAAGCACATAAAATGCAGAAACAGAAGCTGTCTGAACATTAAAAATAGGTTTATTGCTCCAGGTACCCATTCAAAGAAGACACAAGGCAAGAGCTTGGGCTTTAGTTTAGCTAAATAATGAAATCGATCTGCCACATTTCAGTGTTCTGGTATGTCAGTATGGCTGTGCTGTGCTAAGGCTGCTTGCCCATGGCTGTCTTTTCTGGCAAACCCACCCTGAGTCCAAATGCAGCACAAGGTGGGGGGGGGCAATTGTCCAACCTGGAATACCTAGCTTCTTTTCTTGAGTAAAGGTAAAGGTATCCCCTGTGCAAGTACCGGGTCATGTCTGACCCTTGGGGTGATGCCCTCTAGCGTTTTCATGGCAGACTCAATACGGGGTGGTTGGCCAGTGCCTTCCCCAATCATTACCGTTTACCCCCCAGCAAGCTGGGTACTCATTCTACCAACCTCGGAAGGATGAAAGGCTGAGTCAACCTTGAGCCGGCTGCTGGGATCGAACTCCCAGCCTCATGGGCAGAGCTTCAGACAGCATGTCTGCTGCCTTACCACTCTGTGCCACAAGAGGCTCTTTTCTTGAGTACTGCACAGGAAAGTCTGAAGGTGTCGCATGGATCTCCAGCAGTCTGGCAATACAAGGGAGGTGTTCTTTACTGGAAAAGCAGGCTACAGAGTGGGAAGAAAGACAAGAGCTCCCCTCCTGCTGACTTTGTTTGTCATTGCCTGCTAGGGATGCCAGCTTCCAGGTGGAATCTGCAGACTCCCTGGAATTACAGGTCAGGTACAGACTAGAGATCAGTTTCCCTGGAGTAAATGGCTGCTTTGGAGTGCAGACTCTATGCCATTGCACTCCACTGACATCCCCAAATCTCCGACAGCGTTCCCAGTTCTATCTCCCCCCCTGCTGGCAGGCGGGTGGAACTCGAAACCCTATTGCCAGCCTACAGTGTTATTGAATCATAGCTTCATAGAGCTGAAGAGAGCATCCAGGCCGTCTAGTCCAACGCAGCTCAACGCAGGATCAGCCTCAAGCTGTCAGTGACGGGGAGCTCCCCTCCTCCTTAGGCAGCCAATTCCACTTCTGGACTACTCTGTGACATTTTCCTCCCCTGATATCTAACCGATAATGTTCTACATGTAGTTCGTGCCCATCACTGCAGGTCCTATCCTCTTCTGCCCACAGGAACCTTTCCCTGCCCTCCTCGAAGTGGCAACCTTTGAAACACTTCAAGAGAGCCATCATGTCTCCTCTCAACCTCCTCTTCTCCAGTATTGATCCCCAGGCCCCAAATCCACCTCATCCTCCTTCCCAGGTGCACCTTGCTGCACAACCAGTGTTGTGTTGTTCTATAAATGTCCTCCGCTGCTTGGAAGTCTCCTAGTGCTTGCTGAGCATTCCCTGCTATTGTGATCAGGCTTAGTAACCATGGTTGTTATAGGCTAGGCCAAGGGTCTCCTGTTTGCCAGTCAGAGTCCCCAAATGGAGTTTTTCACTTCTGAAATGGATGCTTGACTTAATGAGATATTGGACAAGCTTTAGTAGTCATGCCTGCTACAGGCTAGGCCAAATGGGAATGTCAGTTTACAGGTAGGACCTGGTGGTCCCCTAGGATTACAGCCCACTTCCAGACTTCAGTTTCCCTAGAGAAAATGGCTCCTTTGGAGGGTGGGTTCCATAGCATTGTACCCAGTTGAGGCAGGAGGTAGTTTAAGTCAGGCGTCGGTGTGCAGGCTTTGCCCACCTCCCAGACACAGAAATCATGAGTGAACTCCGTCATGCTCAGTGGAGAGCAGCAATGGACGCATCCTAGTCTATTAAGGCAAGTGGAGAAAGCTGCAGACCTGCTCTGGATCTTCCACTGACCCCTAGGGCAGTGGTCCCCAACCCCCGGTCCAGGGACCCGGACCGGTCCATGGATCAGTCAGTACTGGGCCGCGGCTCCTCTTCATCCTCCTCCCCAGCTGCTGCCTTGGGGGCTGCCCTGCCACTCTGCCACCGGCTCACCTTTGGTGCTCTCCAACAGCCACCATGGCTGAGGCTCCCCCTCGGCATGGCACTGTGCAGCTGCTGCTAGCAGCGCCCCCCAGCGGGTGGGAGGAAGTCAGGGGCGCCGACAGGAAAGCAAGTGGAGCAGGGGCTCAGGCGGCGGTGGCGACATCCCTCAGCAAAAGACTACTACCCCCTCCCCCCCGGGGCCTCAGTAAAACTGTCAAGCATTGACCGGTCCCCAGTGATAGAAAGGTTGGGGACCACTGCCCTAAGGGATCCACAGACCCCTGGTTGTGGATCCCTGCTCTATGCCAATGAGGTACTGGAAGATAAGTCTGCTTTCTTTCCTTTCCTTTCTCTTTTTTCTCCGCCACCCCCTTCTCTTGAATGAATTTGGCTTCTTCAAAGGCCAGGAAGTTTTTCATTGTCCTTCACCATCAAAAAGTGCTCATTCCTTGCCTCTAGATCTAGGGAGACAAAATTCATTATATGGTGAAAGGTTCCTACACGTTCCCAAACCTTCCTATTCCCTGCATGAGGTTATTCCCCTCGGTTGCTTAGTTTCTGCTTGTTTTATTCTACCTTGACTCAAAGAGCTATTTTGTGCAAAATCAAGAGGACGGATTTAAGAGAGGTGCTGAAGCACAGTTTAGAGCCTACTCCATTGTTGAAGGTAATATCTGCGAACTTTTCTACGTCTTCCACATTCAGGCCTTTGTGTCTTTTATCAAGGACTGGCTGCATCCTTGTATGACATTCCAGATTACCCAAGTCCATTAAGTTTAATAAAACCAATTTCTCGCTTTTTTAAAAAACATCATTTTTTAAAAAAGAAATGATCTATATATATCACAATATGACACTGATCATGAATTACTAGAATTTAGGGGGGAAAGAAAAGGGTCATTTGAGTACTATCTACTCTGTCGGTCACGAATTCGCTCGTAATGTTTTGATACCGACAACAATACATCTATATTTTCTAAAGAGGGAGAAGAGATGATTTCCGTGTTTAACCGCTCTGCTCTCTCTTTTATCAGAATCCATGTAATTTCCTATTTGGAGTCCAACTTAAAAAAAAAAATTCCTCATTGTGGAAGTGTCTATATACTTTTTAACGTGAAACTCCCAACCGTTTGTTCCGATTCTGCTGAGATCTTTGCAGACATTTGTCTCGAGGATTAGAAGCGCTGCTGTCCAATGCTACGATTGGTGATATATCACAACATATATTCCCGTGTCCCTATTGTTCCCTCAATGTACGGCCAGGCTATTCAGCCGAGCCTATCTTTGCCTCATGATGTTCTACTTTAAGGGCTTTAAAAAAAAGTTTAAAAAAATACTTTGTTTCTCTCAAGTGGCAATATTTTTAGACACTCCGTCTGCAGACTTAATATTCAGCTACTCCTTTGCCACTTCCCTTTCACCCCGTCTTCAGCGATGTTGGATGAAGCAATAATGCGTGTTCAAAGGCACTTGAAAATTTCAACTTCAAGTTGAAATTGTTGCTTTGTTTCCCACAAAGAACGGAGAGAGCCACCGAATGGGTTAGCCAGTGTGAGTTGTGTGGCACCAGGAGGGGCGGGGGTGGGGAGAAAACAGGCAGACTCCCGTTCCTGCTCATCTTTCTGGTGCTGCTTTAAAAAGAAGAACCGACAGTGGGAAGAACACTTTGAACAAGGGTTAGTTTTGTTTTGTTTTTTTTTAATCTAGCATATCTGTTTCAGTAGGGGGAAAAGGTGGCACGGTACAGCAAAGTCGAGCTCTCTCATGCTAGTTCTGGTCTGGCAAATAACTAGAGACTTTGGGAGTGGAGCCAGGAGTGGGTGGGATTTGGGGGGGGGGACCTCAGTTGGGGCGTATTCACCCTACAAAGTAGCCAATTTTCTCCATGGGAACTGTTCTCTTCAGTCTGTAAGGGCTGGCATCCCTAGTTGGATCCAATAAGATCAGAGTGCAGTAGCACCTTTAAGACCAACAAAGATTTATTCAAGGCATGAGCTTTCGAGTGCAAGACTAAGTCTTAAAGGTGGTCTTAATGGTGGTCCTGGACTCTGATTTTATTGTGCTACTTCAGACCAACACGGCTACTCATTTGAATCTATCCTCGTTGGATCCCTAAGTCTTGGCAGGCAGACCATTTGACCCAGCCCCCATCCCTGTCAAGCACCGTTGCCATAGTGACCCATGCTTGTTGAGAAGGCAATGGTTAGACCAGGGGTAGTCAAACTGCGGCCCTCCAGATGTCCATGGACTACAATTCCCAGGAGCCCCCTGCCAGCAAATGCTGGCAGGGGGCTCCTGGGAATTGTAGTCCATGGACATCTGGAGGGCCGCAGTTTGACTACCCCTGGGTTAGACTATGGCAAAGGCTGAACCTCCAGGCCCAAACCAGACCTTCCCACAAATGCTCAGTGTGAAAAAAAAAACAATCAAACAGACTGTCCGTTTTGCAAAGAAAAACTGTTAATGATGAACTTATTCCAGTTTCTAACAAGCCTCTCCATTCCTTTATGAGCCAGGGTGGGGTAGTGGTTAAGAAGGACAGACTCTAATCTGGAGAACCAGGTTTGATTCCCCACTCCACCTCCACATGCAGCCTGATGGGTGACCTTGGACCCGTCCCAGTTCTCTTAGAGCTCTCTCGGCCCTCCCTGCCTCACAGGGAGTTTGTTGTTGGGAGGGGGGAGGCAATTGCAAGCCACTTTGAGACTCCTTTCGGTAGTGAAAAGTAGGGCATAAAAACCATCTCTCCCTCTTAACCCTTTATCACCCAGGTAGAGAAAGATGGCTTGAAAAACCACCAAATACAAAGATGTCCTCAGCCCACCCACAGTCTGTGAAAACCCTAAGAGAGTTCTAGGTATATTTGCTCCGAAATAATTCCCCATTTGTTCAATTGGGCAGTCTCAGGTAATTGAGCATATGATTGAAGAGAGTAGCTATATTGGTCTGCCCTGGCACAGCTAGATTACTATATAATTCTTGCATGATTTAATGTGTCTGTCTTGTTAATACTTATGTTTGCCCCACGGGTGGACCTCCTGATGATACTTGGCGTCTGGCCACTGTGGGACTGGATGATACAAGCAGAAACATGGCCCTCATATCCCCACGTACAGTCCCCCCATGGCTCATGTACAGTCCTCCCATGGCCCACTTATAGACATGTCGCTAGGCTCTGTATGGCAGCCCTATCACCAATAGCTTCAGTTCTCTCTCTCTCTCTCTTTCTCTCTCTTTGCACTTGGTCTGTAAGTTCATTTTATTGTGTTTTATTGTATTCTGTTGGAATTGCAATCAGCAAGTGAGTTGGTGAAGGTACCCTTATATTTATTCAGTTAGATCCAGTTCACATTCAGTCAAAAGGAGAGAGAGCCCGCATGGTATAGTGGTTAAGTGTGGTGGCCTCCAAACTGGAGAGATGAGTTGATTTCCCCCTCCTTCTCCTCACACACCTAGCTGGGAGACCATGGGCTAGTCACAGTTTTCAGAGTTCTCTCAGCTCCACCTACTTCACAGGGTGTCTGTTGTGGGGTGAGGAAGGGAGTTGCAAACTGTTTCAAGACTCCTTTGGTTAGTGAAAAGCAAGGTATAAAAGCTACCCTCCCTATTACAAATGGCCAGCACATCTGGAGTCATGCGTATGGGAATATGAGGGCATTGTCTCTACAGGAGAGCTATGCAGAGAGAGGTGTCTCCATGGAAGGCCATGTGAAGAAAGTGAGAGGACAATACAAGAGAGAGGACGGGTCAGAATGCAGCTCTCAGGTTAAGACAAAAAGAGACATTCCAGTCATGGAGATAACACCTGTAGATGCCTAGAACAACACAGTGCCCAGGCATCCTGAGTCACCCACTCCAACAAAACCTTCCCTAGATTGTTTCCCCCATAAGTAAGTTATAACACTGCAGCCCTGAATGTGTTACAAGCCTGCTGGTGATGCCGTGCATTGCCAAAGGTGCTTACCTGAGAGTCACCATCTGTCTGAGCTGGCCCTTTGTGTATTTCTGCACTTAATCTGATGATGATGCACTTGCAACTTTACAGGATCCTGGATTCAGCAGAGGCGCTTAGCTAAAATATATTGCTATGCAAATATCCAGTAAGAGTCCTTGGGGGAATTCAGGTGAGTGAGCCAGCTGGTAAGGTTGCCAGAAGGCCAATGGGGGATGATATATATATATTTATTTCTTTTATAAGTTAAGTAAAAAAACAAACAAATTTTGACTGCTCCTGATGGATGAGATTTCAACTTCTCCCTCAGATGGTGGTTTTTGGCCAAAGACAACATGACCTCAACTAAACAACTATAAACGTTGAAACTCTGCTGACCAAGCCCTTCATATAATGTTTTTTTTATTTTCCCAGTAAACCCTCCTGACACTATTAATTTCTTCTGGCTTATTTTTAATAGAAGAACAGCATTTAAAGCGAGAAAGGGGGAGGAAAACTCCCCTCTTTTTATCTTTTATTAGCGCTAAAATTTATACATGGAGCTCTGGGCTACAAAACACTGATTTCACGATACTTCACGTAACGAAACAATAAACCTGTTTGAGAGGGACACAGTTTTAATTTAACGAAGAGGTTAGTTTTTCCCCACTGAAAATCACCTGTTTTGCCTGCATGTTGAGTTGAAGGTGGGTACATGGGAAAAACTTTGCCCCGTGAGTCTGAAATTCCTTTCGTAAACCAGTACTTACACGTGACATTTTCAATCATCTCATCAGATAACAGTTGTCATTATTATATTATTTTAAATTAAGGACATATATTAGAATTATAAGAGCCTCTTGTGGCACAGAGTGGTAAGGCGGCAGACATGCAGTCTGAAAGCTCTGCTCATGAGGCTGGGAGTTCGATCCCAGCAGCCGGCTCAAGGTTGACTCAGCCTTCCATCCTTCTGAGGTCGGTAAAATGAGTACCCAGCTTGCTGGGGGGTAAACAGTAATGACTGGGGAAGGGAATGGCAAACCACCCCATATTGAGTCTGCCATGAAAACGCTGGAGGGCATCACCCCAAGGGTCAGACATGACCCGGTGCTTGCACAGGGGATACCTTTACCTTTATTAGAATTATGAATGGTCAATGAAAGATAGAATTGTGAAATTTTGATTTCTAATAATATTTTTTGTGCATGTGGTACTAGAAAACTAAAGAACTTGATTTGTAGAGGGTCGGAGGTCTTTTCTAAATGTTTTTTTTGTCATTGTATGTTTTTGGATATTGGGGGAGGTGTCTTTATTGTTATTTCTCATTGGGGGTTATTGTGGGGGCATTGGTGGTAGTGTTTCATAGGTTTTGTGTCTTTTTTTGTGGTTGTGTAAAATGTTCAACAATAATAGTTTTAAAATGATAACCATTGTCCTCCTTAAAGGTTTGCCTGTAATGAACTTTTATAATTTTGTTTTTTAATTCAACATAATCCAATGGACTGATATCAGTTACCACCACATAAACAAATAAGGTTGACAGGACCCTTCATTTGGGGCAGATTGTGAATGCAAGGTGGCCCCTTCCTCTTTTTATCTGCATACCTGTATGTGGAAATACATCTTTTGAATAAGTTTCATGTCATTAAGCGCTTATATTTCAGAAAGGAACAGACATTCTTAGACATCTACTTCTGAAAATGCGCATTTTCATCTGAAGTTAGCTCCCTACATGGTCAAATCTTGGATTATTATTATTATTATTATTATTATTTGCCATGAGCCTCTTGTGGCGCAGAGTGGTAAGGCAGCAGACATGCAGTCTGAAAGCTCTGCCCATGAGGCTGGGAGTTCGATCCCACCAGCCGGCTCAAGGTTGACTCAGCCTTCCATCCTTCAGAGGTCGGTAAAATGAGGACCCAGCTTGCTGGGGGGTAAACGGTAATGACTGGGGAAGGCACTGGCAAACCACCCTATATTGAGTCTGCCTTGAAAATGCTGGAGGGCGTCACCCCAAGGGTCAGACATGACCCAGTGCTTGCACAGGGGATACCTTTACCTTTACCTTTACCTATTATTTGCCAGGATAGCACCATCATATCATGCCAATATATACCGCACAGCCATAATAGTCCCTGGCTAGCTCTGTCGCCTACCATATTTCTCAGCTTTCCCCTGCACTTGTAAACCCCCATTTCTATTTAGCACAGAGCTGAATGGTCTCCGGAATCTCTTTCACACGGTGACTAGTTGTTTGGGCAATTTTTTCCCATCACCATTGCAGCATCAACAATCACATTATAATTGCCTGTGATCTTATGCTCCCAGTAATAGAATCGTCTCTCGCCTGGAGGTGGATAAAAGTGCCCATTAGATTCAGAAAGGCTTAGACACCAGCTGAAGGATATGGGGAGAAGTCGAGAAAGCAGACAGCACTTAGCCAGAACAATCTTGCAGTCACCTGATGTGCATTGCCCTAAAGCATTCTGCAAATTGTTACCTGCCTAAGACTGAAGCCCAGATTTGCCTCCGAGATAATGCGTTTTGAACTGGAGTCTCATCAGGGCTGTACCGCATGTTCTCTAGATTTAATATCCTCTTGGAGACTAGCATGTTCGGTTCAGGCAAATTAGTGGGGGAAATCAGTATTTGCACGACTAGGTTGTCAAGCAGAAGGGAAGCTGGGAATATTCATATGGCCGAGGCCTGTGACAATTTTTATTTGTAGGGAGTTAAGCAAGGGACCTCTCCCCCTGTCTCCAGGAATGGTACAGCCCAGTTTGGTGCACTGGTTAAGAGTGCGGACTTCTAATCTGGCATGCCAGGTTCGATTCTGCGCTCCCCCACATGCAACCAGCTGGGTGACCTTGGGCTCGCCACAGCACTGATAAAGCTGTTCTGACTGGGCAGTGATATCAGTGCTCTCTCAGCGTCACCCACCCCACAGAGTGTCTGTTGTGGGGAGAGGAATGGGAAGGCGACTGTAAGCCGCTTTGAGCCTCCTTCAGGTAGGGAAAAGCGGCATATAAGAACCAACTCTTCTTCTTCTTCTTCTTCTAAATTCTATCAAGAACAAGCATTAGGTCTCTCCTTTCATTGTGGCTGAGCAGTAACAGCAGGACTCTGGTCTTGACATGGTTGGTGTTCTGAAGAGGGCATAAAATACTCAGCTGATGATGTGCTGTGATGTAAGCCACTCAGTCATGTCTGACACTTGGTGATCCTATGGATCAGCTGTTGCTACGTTTTTCAGTCTTGCACCACTTCTTTTAGTTGTATAATGCTCTGGCCAATGTCCATTTCGATCATATCTAACCACTGTGTTCTATGCCGGCCTGGTTTCCTTTGACCACTGACCAGTCCTAGCATAATTGCTCTCTCCATTGAGCTGGATCCCATGATATGGCCAAAGTAAGTGAGCTGGAGTTTCATGATTTTACCTTCCAGGGATAGATCAGTATTTCTTTGTTTGTGACTTTTGCTCTTCATGGTATCCACAGAAGCCTTCTCCAGCATCAGAGCCATAAGGGCCTATTGGAAATATGACAGATTGGACTAATCTACATTTGTTAATCAGGCTTATGTCTTTGTTTTTCCATGCTTGGTTCAAGCTTATCACTGCTGAGTGACCCAGAGCAATACCCAGATATTTTCCCGGTTATTCATCCACAATGACCTTGGTGGTGGAGGAAAATGCCATGAAATCACAGCCGACTTATGGTGACCCCATTGGGTATTCAAGGCATTCAGAGGTAGGTTGACATTGCTTGTGTCTCTGCATAATGACCCTGGACTTCCTTGGTGGTCTCCCATCCAAATATTAACCATGGCTGACCCTGCTTAACTTCTAAGATCTGACTGGATCAGACAAACTGGGGACATCCAGATCAGGACAATGACCATAGAATTATACACATTATTGTTGTTATTGTTATTACTGAATAATACAGCACCCTCCCATGCAACTCAGGGCAGTGGACAGCATACATTCACATTCATATATAAAACGTGGCTATTAAAAACCTTAAAACAATAAATAAATCACACTGTTAAAAAATTCAGAACCATCAGGCAGCTTTCCAGTATAGCCTACCAGTCCATGGGGGGGGGAGGTTGTCCAGGGGAGGCCCGTATAACACTCTATAGGAAACTTGGCTTATTAAGATCATAGAGTTGACGGAAACCCAACCAATGCAACCGGACTGGGCCTCCCTCCGCTTGCCCTACCCTACTCTCCTCCACTTCCCACTGGGGCTACTGTTGACTAATTTGGTTGTGATCAAGACTTGTGGTTTTAAATGGTGATTTATTGGTTAATTGTTTACAATTTACTATGGTAATGATTCATTTTAAGATTGCACATCACCCTGAGATGGCTGGTTTGAGAGGGGCAGTATAGCAATTACATAAATAAATAAAAATTAAGGTCAGTTAGGGAATGAGGCTTCGGGATTTCTTTAAGAAGCTTCCTTGGACTCCATGACCCATGAGGTCCCTTCCAACTCTTTTATTCTGTGATTCTATTCCTTTCCCCTAGAAAAAGTATCCCCCTGGTTTAGGGCTGCCAGTAGTTCCCACCTCTTGCCACCATTCAGTAGGGCAGCAGGGGGAAATGACAAGGAATTGGTATTTCAGAAGTGCTGTGACAGCACTTCAGGGGCGAAACTGGAGGTGACACCATCATGTCTGTGAATCCTAGAACATCACGTCGATGTGATGACATCCTTCCAAGTCCATCTCATAAGGATGTTATGGCATTGAAGAAATGCTTCCTCTTCATGTATGCCTTCCCCACAGTGTGCCAGCTGGCAGCCCTTCCCTCCCCAAATATTCATGTAACTTCATTGTTCCTATGGGGCCTGGAATCTCCCCAAATGACAGCTGATCTCCAAATAACAGAGATCGGCTCCCCTGGAAGAAATGGTTGCATTGGAGGGTGAATTCTGTGGCAATATACCCTGTCAAGATCTCCCCTCCCCAAACCCTGCCCCCCCGAGACTATCAATACGGTTGCAGCTCTGGATTGGGAGATTTTGGGGTGGAGCTGGGAGTTGGCGGGATTTGGGGTAGGAAGGGACTTTAGAGTATCATGTTATGGAGCCCACCAACATAGCCCTTTTCTCCTGGGGAACTGATCTCTTTAATCTGGAGATGAGCTATAATTCTAGGGGATTCCCAGGCCCCACCTGGGATGGGCATCCCTTTCTCCCAAACACTTTCCCTACTGTGAGTTGGCCCAGTTATTCACCACCCTTCTGTTTTCCAAGCAAACCTCTCCTGAAATAATTCCAGTTGTTAAAGTGGTCCTTCTTCCCTATTTCACAGAGCTAAACCTTCATCCAAAATGGTAACTCCTGTGTCTTTTGTTCCAACTTATAGTGTCATGAAGTCATCAACAAAGGTCACATGGGTCACTTACATTCCACAAGATAAACAGGAACCTTGCGGTACATTAAAGGCTTACCTAATTATATCGTGCCCTAAGCAATCATGGCCCAGAGTCCACTTCTTCAGATGCAATTAGTGAACCCTCTCTATGCAGACACTTCACATTTTACATAATTGATTCTTACTACACATTTTCGGCTTGTCATGTTCCACTGACACTACTGCTTTATTCCTCATCCCCCTGCCATCAACATTCTATACCCACAGCCTTTTGCTATGTTTTTCTTTATTTGTATGTGTATGTATTAGTTTAGAGTAGGTGTTTTAGGCCAGTGTAGCCCCATATTGGTTGGCATGTTTGTTCTTTTTATATAGAATTCACCGAGGGGTCCAGCAGGCTGGATGTACCATAAATCTGTTGGGTGTTTGGGGAGTTGGTTACCCCCCTGACTTTGGGGTCAGAGAAGATGGCTGTCTAAAGTCAACTTTAGTTTCATGGGATGCCAAACATACTTTGACAACTGCAACTAACAGGTTAGTATTGATACTTCATCAATACCTTATGAGAAATCCCACATGACCATGGCATAAGGCTGAGAGACAGACAGATCCTGACATAGAATCATAGAATCATAGAGTTGGAAGGGGCCATACAGGCCATCTAGTCCAACCCCCTGCTCCACGCAGGATCAGCCCTAAGCATCCTAAAGCATCCAAGAAAAGTGTGTATCCAACCTTTGCTTGTAGACTGCCAGTGAGGGGGAGCTCACCACCTCCTTAGGCAGCCTATTCCACTGCTGAACTACTCTGACTGTGAATTTTTTTTCCTGATATCTAGCCTATATCATAGTACTTGTAGTTTAAACCCATTACTACCCCTCTCCTCTGCAGCCAATGGAAACTGCATCCTGCCTTCCTCCAAGTGATGACATTTCATATACTTAAAGAGGGCTATCATGTCCCCTCTCAACCTCCTTTTCTCCAGGCTGAACATTCCCAAGTCCCTCAACCTATCTTCATAGGGCTTGGTCCCTTGGCCCCAGATCATCTTCGTCGCTCTCCTCTGTACCCTTTCAATTTTATCTACATCCTTCTTGAAGTGAGGCCTCCAGAACTGCACACAGTACTCCAAGTGTGGTCTGACCAGTGCCGTATACAATGGGACTATGACATCTTGTGATTTTGATGTGATGCTCCTGTTTATACAGCCCAAAATGGCATTTTCCTTTTTTACTGCTGCATCACACTGCCTGTTCATGTTTAGTTTACAATCCACAAGTACCCCAAGGTCTCGTTCACACACAGTGCTACCTAGAAGCGTATCCCCCATCCAGTAGGCATGCTTTTCATTTTTCTGACCCAGATGCAGAACTTTACACTTATCTTTATTAAATTGCATCTTGTTCTCAGTTGCCCATTTTTCCATTGTGTTCAGATCTCGTTGAACTCTGTCTCTATCTTCCGGACATGCATGACCTCTTTCTCAGGGTTCCTGTGCCTGTGTATGAAGGCTGCATGTGCATGGTAACCACATACATTGCCCCTTTTCACGTAGCATGGTGGCCACCCATATCAACAGGATCATAGCTAGTGCCTGCTCACAGTGCAATTTATTGGCAGGCTCCTGGTCGACATGACGGTGGCATCCGGACAAGACTTTGATCCAGCCTCATCACTCTTTTCCCGATCCCTGCTAAATACTCACAGATTACTCCCCCCTCCCTCCTTTCCCCACTCTGTCATACTTAGGTCAGAGAATTTTCGAAGTATTCAGGGCACTCTAAGTGGCTTAATAATGCTCTGGCTCATTCCAATTTTCTAGTACACCCAGGTGGAGAAAATACATGTCTCACCAAATGCAAACAAAAGTGGGGTCAAGTGAGGAGCAATCTCATTCTCAAACTTCAGTCTCTTTTGTCTCTCTCTTTCATTTTTCAGCGCCTCTGCATCGTTTTAAACAGAGACGTTTAAGGGGGAAATGCCTTTGTTGTACAGGCAATGTGCTTACCGAATTGCTAACCACCCAAACAAATGAAAAGCTGCAGGAGAGGACCATCGAGGGAAAGGAGAGTGGGAGGCATAAGATTAAGATAATGTATGTTGATCGTTACAACTAGATTTAGGGAAGTGTACACACTCACCAGTTTTGCACAGAAGGAAAAAAAAACCTCTTCTTTGGGGGTGATCCTAAAATATGACTTTAAGAAGGAGAGTCTATGGCTCAATTTCAGAGCATTAGCTTGGCATGCAGAAGCTCCCAGGTTCAGTCTTTAACAACTCTAGTTGAATGAGCTCAGATACTAAAAGATGCCACTCACAGTGCAAAGAAGTTTCTTAGCATGGCATAAGGCTGAGGTAGGGTTGCCAACTCTGGTTTGGGAAATAGCTGGAGATTTGGGAGCTGGCACCTGGGAAGGGAAGGTTTGAGGATGGGAGAGTCCTCATCAAGGATGAGGACAAGAGAGTCCTCATCATACAGTGACACAGAGGTCACCCCCCTAAAGTAGCCATTGCCTCCAGTGGAACTGATCTCTGCCCACAGGAGATCAATGTAACCCTAAGAGATCTCCAGCACCCATCTGGAGGTTGACAAACCCAGCCCAAAGGTACTCTAGTTCAAATTGAGGTGAAATGTAGGGTGGTCCCATACGAGAAAAATGGAAACTACTGTCAGGGAAGGAGAAAGGTATGGAAAGCTGGTGTCCTAGTATCCCATGAGATGAACAAGCAGTCATCTGGAAGTTGATAAGTTCCGCCTAGAAGCTGCCAAGCCTATTGACAAGCTGGCAGCCCTTGGTTTGCATCAGGCTGATGCCATTGCAAAACAATGGCCCTCACTTTCAGCCCGCTCTTTCCTCTGTCAAGAGATGGGTGGGGCAACCTCTTTAGCCAAGAAAGAGAGAGGATCAGTTAGGACTTTGTAGTTTCAATGGAACAGGGTTTTTTTCCCCTTCTTTCCTCTTTCTTACTAGGCTAGAGGAAAGATCCGGCTTAGCAAATGGCCTTGGATTGCCTTTATAGGGTTGGACACACACATCCTACCTCTGTGCATGAATAACAGTGTATCTGCATTCCCATCCTTTAGGTCAATGGGCCTAGCAATCCTTAAGCAATCAGAATCACACAAAGCTGGAAAAGATGACAAAAGGCCATCCCCAATTTCTTGAAGAAAAATCACATACTCCTGACAGGTGCTCATCTAGTCTCCGCCTAAAAAACTTCAAATTAAGGAGACTGGGCCACCCTCCGAGGCAGCATTTTCCATCTACAAACAGCTCCCAGTGTCAGAAAATGCTATCTATCATTTAAGTGGAACCTCCTTTCCTGTCATTTGAACCCATTGCTCCTAGTCCTTATCTCTAAAGCTGCAGTAAACAAGTTGGTCCCCTCTTCAACATGTCTACTTTTTACAAAATTAAACACAGCTAGCATATCGCCTTCCTCTTCTCCATGCTACACATACCCACCTCTCTCAACCTCTCCTTGTAAGGCATCCTACGTGAAGAAGAGTAGGTTTTTATACGCCATTTTCCCTCAAGGAATCTGAAATGGGCCTACAATGGCCTTCTCTTCCTCTCCTCACAATAGGCACCTTGTAAGGCAGGAGGGCCTTGGAGAGTTTTGAGAGAAACCGTGGTTGGCTCATGGTCCCCCAGCAGGTTTCATGTGGAGGAAGAGTGAGGGATCAAACTCGGCTCTCTAGATTTGAGTCTGCCTTTCTTAACCCCTGCACCATGCTGCCTCCTACTATAGGCGCTTACTAAATACTCATGAGCCTGGAGACACAGGAGGCTTTTTTATTTTCCGATGAGTGCTCCATTACTGAAACAACAATTTGCATTCTAAAGCTTAGTATCATGCCGTACAGGGCTTCCTACGGTGCATTCGGCTTTCGCCTCCCACTGACATCACATGCCCTCTAAGAATAAGCGAAAGGTTTTTTTGTTGTTGTTGTGTTTTCCAAAGTAGCTCCTTCCCATCTGTTTCAGTAAGTGCTGTCCCATGGACTCATGCAGTCAATAAGGCAAGATACAGGAAACTTGACACAGCATGGTGGAACGTGATGTGTTCATTCTGGACTTGTAACAATTCTCTAGAAGTAGGAGAAGAGATGGTTTTGATACCCTGCTTTTCGTTATCCTAAGGAGTCTCAAAGTGGCTTACAGTCGCCTTCCCTTTCCTCTCCCCACAACAAACACCCTGTGAGGGAAGTGAGGCTGAGAGAGCCCTGATATTACTGAAGAATAAGAAGAGTTGGTTCTGATATGGCACTTTTCTCTACCCGAAGGAGTCTCAAAGTGGCTTACAATCTGCTTCCCTCCTTCTCTCCACAACAGGCACCCTGTGACTTAGTTGGTGCGGAGAGACTTCTGAAAGAACCATGATTCGGTCAAGGTCACCCAACAGGATTTGTGTGGAGAAGGGGGGGGGGGAGAACCTGGTTCTCCAGTGTAGAATCCACCAGCCTTAATCACCAGTGCACCACACTGGTTCTCTTCTCAACTTACCATGGCAAGTGAAGTGCAGCAGCATATAACTGTAACATTTAAATTCAAATGAGTAGTCGTGTTGGTCTGAAGCAGCACAATAAAATCAGAGTCCAGTAGCACCTTTGAGACCAACAAAGATTTATTCATGGTGTGAGCTTTTGAGTGCCTCTAAATTGAGTGGCCTCCAACAGACCACTGAATATACTCAGGTTAGAATTGCCGTTGACTTTAATAGTCCCATAGGGGATAATGGAGCAAAAATATTTGGTATTCCCAAAAATGGGGATGGGGCATGGGCCAAATGCAGATTATAGAACCTATATTCATAGAATCATAGAATCATAGAGTTGGAAGGGACCTCATGGGTCATCTAGCCCAACCCCCTGCACTATGCAGGGCATTCACATCCCAATCGCTCATCTACTGTAATCTGCCACCTCTTTGCCTTCACAGAATCAACCTCTCCTTCAGATGGCTATCTATCCTCTTTTAAAAGTTTCCAAAGATGGAGAACCCACCACCTCCCGAGGAAGCCTGTTCTACTGAGAAACCGCTCTGTCAGGAACTTCTTCCAGATGTTTAGATGGAATTTCTTTTAAATTATTTTCATCTGGTCTGTCCCTCTGGGGCAAGAGAGAACAATTCTGCTCCATCCTCTGTATGGCATATTAAAAATACCATATTCCATATTAAAAATACTGAATAATACTGGTAAGGGTGATTTTTGGGTTGGGGGGGGGGTTACTAAACTGAATGCACGTGCCTAGCTATAACTCTAAGACTGCAGTGCTAAACCAGCTTTTAATATTTCCATTTATGTTTATCACAGTGGCTTGTACCTAAACCAAATATATCCATTTTCAGCACTATCTGAGATTATATTGAATTTGTATGCATATTTTATTGAGTTTTTATAATTTTCTTTTGAAATATGGAAACATAAAATACACATCACAACAGCTACAATCTAGCAAATAGTGGAAAGGAAGAGAAATGGGCAATCTAGAACAACTTCAGGCATTTGCAGGAGGCATTAAGCTGAAAAGGAGGTTAATAGCTGAAGGGGAAGAGAGGGAAATGTGGACATTGAGAAGGTATAGTTAGTTTTAATAAATGCGTGCCATTATTTTTAGTGCAAACCGCCAAACTTTATTAATCATCTGCTTTTCTTTATATCCGGTGCCAGTGACTCTAGTAAATTGCTTTTTAAGATCTCCTGACATCCTACAAGAAATCTATTTATTATTAGTGATGAAGATATTCAGATAAAGATTACTCACACCGAAAGCTTATGGCTGCAATGCATAAGCCAAGATCAGAGCAAAGTCTCTTTGAAAACACAGGGTCTCAGATTTCCCGGAGAAAAAAAAAAGGAAAGCGTGCCTTTTTTTATTGCAAGTTCTGAAGGGCAAAAGTCGATCCCATCAATCTTTGATTTCCTTCAATAATTGATGGAATTTGGCAAACCAGCAGGTAATTGGTTCTTTCAGGCAAGTCCTTTGAATTGATCCCCTCCAGCTGTGTCAGTTTATGCCCCTGCATTTATCTGGTAGTCCCTTTAAAGGGCGGGTCTTTAAAAATCCCCACTTACATACAAATGACCTTTTCAAAAACACCCATGATGGATTGCTAAAAGCAGCAATCGTATCTTCTCACTTTCTTGGTCTGTAACTTTGCTGGTACCCCTGAATTTTCCATATTGTTTTTCGGCGTTGTTGATGGTGGATGAAAATGTTTTACAAAGATTATCCTGTGTCATAAATTATGAGCAGCACTAATGATCTAGTAAATTAGACATGCTTAGTGGTTATGTATTAATTTGGATGGCTCCTGAGATACATTTTTATCAAGTCAGGTCTATCTGGCTAGTAAGAGAGAACACGGTGCCTTAGAGAAGACATGACTTCCATCCTAGTCTGACCTACAGAGGTCCAGATGAATGGAAGACGTCCTCCTCTGGAAGGGAAGGGGGGCTGTGGCTCAGTGCAAGAGCCTCTGATTTGCATGCTGAAGGTCCCAGGTTCTATCCCAGGCATTTCCACCTAAGAGGACCAGATACTAGGTGAAAGACCACTGCCTGAGAATCTGGAGAGGCACCACCACTCTGTGTAGACAATGCTGACCTGGATGGACCCAGGGTCTGTGTTGTCAGATCTGCCGAAGACTGACCTTGAGGGTCCAAGGCAGGATCGTAATCCTGAGCCCACTGGCTGGCTTGTGCCTGGCTGGTCTCCCTGTGGGACACAGTAGATTCTAAGGCATCCACTGCAGCCCGATTGGATGGCACGTGGCAAGATCCCCTAAAGATCCAATTGGTTTAAATTAATCTGGAGCCAATCACCTGCAACCGTGGGAAGTTTCAACGCAGGATCAGCCCAAAGTCAACATGCCATTGTTTGCATTCATAAGCGTACCATCTTTTGATGTAAACAAAGTTAGAGTCCTGGGGCACCTTTAAGACCAACAGTTATATTCTGGATATAATCCTTTGTGTGCTTCCACATTTCTTCTGCTCAGGCTGCATTTTGGGTACAGGTACGTAATACCATAGAATCACAGAATCAGAGAATAGTTCCGCAGGGCCTGCAAAAGGGAGCTCCTCCGCCAGGCACTTGGTTGAGGTCAGCCTAAACCACCGTTTCCCATTGGCCACCAAGCCTCCCTCCTATGACAACTACTACAAATCTGCCCAACCCACTGGGCCTCAGTATGAGTTGAGCTGATGCTCTATGCAGTTTCCACCATTATTTGATGTTATTGTTGTTATCACCTTGTTATTACTATCAATGGAGTTACCTGTATCGTTTCTTCTTTCACAGAATCATAGAATCATAGAGTTGGAAGGGGCCATACAGGCCATCTAGTCCAACCCCCTGCTCAACACAGGATCAGCCCAAAGCATCCTAAAGCATAAACTGCCCTGATCCTTTGGGGAGAGCGGTCTATAAATTAATTAATTAATTAATTAATTAATTAATTAATTAATTAATTAAATAAATAAATAAATAAATAAATAATTTACTTGTAGCATAAACAGCGCTAACAAAGCCTAGCTCATTCACGTCACCTTTCAAGATACGTGTGATGTCCATCCCCCTCCTTCCCCGCCCTCCCCCATCCCCACCTGCCATGCACAAAAGTAACGATTCTCTTTCATGCTGAGCAGTCATCCACCTCGTCAGTATTGAGTGCATCAGCAAAAGCAAAGGAGGAAGGGGGAGCCAACACCCTGATTTTGCACTGCAGGGTATGGCAGCAGTCAAAGAGCCTTCATAAGATATTTATTCACTTATCCCCCCCCATCCCTCTTTACTCTTTGCCATTCTTCTGCCAGCTGCCTCCGACTGAAGGGACTTAATTGATCAGAATGTGATTGTGAGCTAGGTAGATCTGGATGGACGCCAAGCCACCGCAGCCATGAGGAGTCTCGCTCTGAAATTGCATTGGCCTCTGCTAAGGTAAGTTTTACATCAACTTAGTCCGTCACCTTCCTCTCCCTGCGGACTTGAAAGTCGGGCATTTGTCTTCAAGCCTGTAGGAAGATGCTTACTCTGCATTATTGCCTCTTCTCGTGTTATTTGAGCACAGGCATCGTGCCACTTGTGCCTTCCAATGCCCTTGTGCCAATGAGCTGACAACATGTGTTGACAATCATGGCGTTCGTTTAGAGCTTGCTTGGGAATAAAGTCCACAAAGGGTTGCCAGGCCTTGGGGGAGAAATACCTGGACCATTTCCACACTGGGAACTTTGCTGCCCTGGCAGCAAATTTGTGGGAGCACAAATCCAGGGAGGACGAGGTGTACCAGGCCAAATGCTCCCCTGTGTGGGAGCAGGAAGAGACTGGGCAACTTGCCCTGACTCACTCTCCAGCCTGCAACCCAGTGTGAAGCCTCCAGTGCAGAAACGAACCTGGAGAGTTTGTGGTAGAGATTGGGGGAAGACGTTGATAGGGTAAAATACCACAGAGTCCACCGACCAAAACTACCACTTTCTCTAGAAGAACAGATCCATGACATCTGGAGATCAATAGTAATACACCAGGCCCCACTTCCCTCACAGGATGTCTGTTATGGGGAAAGGGGGGGAGAGACAGTTGTAAACTGCTTTGAGACACCGGAGGCCTGCTGGGTGCCTTCCAAACTACTTTCTTCACACCCATTTCACCACCACCACACCCCCATTTGCCACCACACCACCATAACCCCCCCACACACACACACACACTAAAGACCCCTTCATCCCCATGCCCTTGCATGTGGGACAACCCTCCCCTTCCTCTTCCCACCTCCAAGCTCTAGTGCCCACTGTATTCCTGGATACAACGGGCTTTATCCCTAGGATTTGGATATAACAACTATTACTGTCATAAGAATGTAGCTACCATGACTAATTAGATCTAGAATATTAGTCCCAAGACTAATAATGTACAACTAGGCACTACAATGTCCATGGCATCTATTTACTTACCCTTTGTTCCCCACCTGTCTAGATTTACCATAGAAACCTGTGATAGACTCACAACCCACCTTAGAGCCCCTGTGGTATATTGGTTAAGAGTAGTGGCCTCTAATCTGGAGAGCTGGGTTTGATTCCCTACTCATCTGCCACATGCAGCCAGCTGGGTGACCTTGGGCTAGTCACAGTCCTTTTGGAGCTGTTCTCCCAGATCAGTTCTGCCAGAGCTCTCTCCGCTCCACCTACCTCTCAGGGTGCCTGCTGTGGGGAGAAAGAGGGAAGGCAATTGTAACTTGTTTTGAGACTCAATCAGGTAGTGAACAGCAGGTTATAAAACCCAACTTTTCTTCTTCTTTGACTGTTGTGTTGATCCACCTGGGGGCTGACCACTCCAGGGGGAAAGGAGAGGAAATCATGAGCAAGCTAGAGGTCACCTGTGTACTTTGCAGTCCATACCTCTGTCTTAATGGGCACAGTTAATAAAATCCTGGAGATACTCTTTAAAAGTAGGTACTAATTGAATAGGAAACTGCATCGCATGGTTTCCAAGATGGCACGACGATGAAATTATATTTCATAAAAGCGCCTAAAATCTCATCACTCCAGCAATCGTTAGGGTAGAAAATTAAAAGCAATTACACAATGGAAGGGAAAGTTATTAAATCCGGACTTGATCATTGGGGGAGCACCAATAAAGACTGCATTAAAAGAAAGCAGTTCTGAACTGCAAAGGCTTCTTTTTTTCACTCCCCTTATCTGTGCCGAACATGAACAATATTAATTATGTCAAAACAGAATACAAATATATTCTCCCAAATGTCACAAATCTCACTGAATCTGTCTAGGAAATATTGAGTTGGGTACATTGATTGAAATTAATAGAAGTGACCTTTTTCTGACATGCATTTCATCCTCATAAATTCAACATTTTGAGGGGGGGGGGAGAACAATCTCCGCAGGGGAGTTTGTTTTTGATTTCTTGCATCAAGCCCAATATAACACGGCAATCTTTCTTTAAGTCCTTCTCGTGTCCTAAATAAGAAACATGGTAACACACTGTAATCTCTCGGTTCTTGGCAACAGATAGGTCTGGATTTCGTTTCAAGCTATAATAAAGCCTTCCTCCCGTCCCAACGCTCCCTTTCTCCAATATGAAGAATGCTCAAATTGCTCAAAGGCAAACTCAGACAGCCAGGTAAGCATTTCAGCAGCATGAGGATCACCTCCAAAGTGGCAGGAAGTCTCACTTGACATTCTAGGCCAGGGGTAGTAGTCAAACTGCGGCCCTCCAGATGCCCATGGACTACAATTCCCATGAGCCCCTGCTGGCAGGGGCTCATGGGAATTGTAGTCCATGGGCATCTGGAGGGCCGCAGTCTGACTACCCCTGTTCTATGCAATAAGGCTGACTGGGGAGGGTCTGACTTACTTCTCTTCATCTGCTCAGCGGTGGCAGAATCAAGGTTCGACCCTTTACAGCCAGTTGGGTATTAAAGCAGAAACATACCCAGTCGCCAGTATCTCAGCAAGTGCCCAGACCCGAATAGCCCAAGCTTGCCTTATCTCATCAGACCTTGGGGGCTAAACTGGGTGAGCTCTGGATAATAATTGGTTGGGAGACCACCGAGAAATACCAGGTTGTGAGCCGTTCCGCAGGGCCTGAAAGACAGAACTCTTCCACCGAGCTCATGGTTGGGGCCAGCACTGAGGGCCTGAGAAGGTCAACTAGAGTGAGCCTTCCCACAGTCCCTTTAAATTAAAAGGGAAGAAAGTACTGACCCACTCGGACTTACCATGCGGGTGTCAGCCACTAGGATCTCAGGAATCACACTGCAGAAGTCCTTCATAATAACGTAAGAGAAGCTCTGCTGGATCAGACCAAAGGTCCATCTAATCAAGCATCCTGTCTCGCACAGTGGCCAAGCAGATCCTTAGGAGATTCAACAACAGGCCTTCTCCTGATGCTGCCTCCTGGCTCTAGGATATAGAGGCTTAGTGTCTCTGAGTATGGAGGTTCCCCGCAGTCACCATGTCTAGTAACCATCGATAAACGCACACTCCATGAATCTGTCTAATCTCCTTTTAAAGTTGTTTATTCCTTCTGGCACTTCCCATCCTCGTGCCAGAGGTGGCAGGGACTGCCTCAGCTGTCTGAAAATGGTATGTGGGCCAGATCCTGGAGCCCTGCAAAGTTTGACTGCCCTCCTCTCTCCCAGATCCCCGCCTAGGCTCTCTCCTCCCTCCCACCTCCCCCTACCCAAACTCCTTGTTCCATCTCCACAGTTTCCCTCCTCCCTCTCATATCCTCCCACCCAGAATCTCTCCTCCCTCCCACTCCTCCCCCCAGACTCCCTTGTTTTCTCCTTACCCTTGCAGCAGCACTGGCCCAGCTGCCTACCACGCTCCAGGTGTGTCCCAAGGCCTCAGGTGGGGTGGCACTGCACTGGCTAGGAGCACCACGGTAAGGTTCTACTGTTTCTACTGTTTCCCACACATTTTCTGATAATGGGATTACTTGTTCTGACTGGGTTTTCTATTTATTAACATCCTGAATTACAGATAAACACTTTGTACAAATAATATGAATCCAAAATGTTCTACATCATGTCTATGCAATATATTGCTGTCTAATTTCTCTTTATCACAATTCTTTCTGCTTTGTTTTAAAAAGTTGTTATTTCCCCCCGGAAATGTGTCCTTGAGTAGTCTGTAATATACTGAAATGCAAGAATTTACAGTTAATGTTTCCCTCCCGTTATTTTACACTTGACATTCTGCTATGAATCCAGCAGTTTAATGATATTAAAGAAAATCATCGGCATAAGATAAGGCATTGGTCCTCCTACTTTTTTTCCCATCAATGCCATTAGCAGAGGAGGAAAAATTCGCCATTTGTTGCTAAGAGCAAACTAGATTTGTCCATGAAAACATGTCTATTCTCAAATCATTTTATTCCCTTAAAAGGAGGAGATTTGACTCTTTAAAAGTAAGGTTGGCCAAATGATGGGAAATATCCGATTATCTCTTTATGCCTGTCATTGCATTGGATGCAGGCTTTAAAATGATATTTATATTTAAATACAAAAGCCATGGTCAAGTGGCTAAAGAGAAAAAGAAGAAGAAGAAGAAGAAGAAGAAGAAGAAGAAGAAGAAGAAGAAGAAGAAGAAGAAGAAGAAGATTTGGTTCTTATATGCCGCTTTTCCCTACCCGAAAGAGGCTCAAAGCGGCTTACAGTTGCCTTCCCATTCCTCTCCCCACAACAGACACCCTGTGAGGGAGGTGAGGCTGAGACAGCCCTGAGATTACTGAAGAAGAAGAAGAGTTGGTTCTTTTCCCTACCCGAAGGAGGCTCAAAGTGGCTGACATTCGTCTTCCCTTTCCTCTCCCCACAACAGACACCCTGTGAGGTGGGTGAGGCTGAGAGAGCCCTGATATCACTGCTCGGTCAGAACAGGTTTATCAGTGCTGTGGCGAGCTCAAGGTCACCCAAACAAAGCATGTGGGGGAGCGCAGAATCGAACCCAGCATGCCAGATTAGAAGTCCGCACTCCTAACCACTACACCAAACTGGCTCTCATTACTGTACTAAGAGCATTAGTACAGCTGCATAAAATCCTGTACTCCAGAGGAGCCTCCATGCTTGGAGTCTCCCAGCAGGGCATCAGCCTTCATGTCCTTCCTCTTGGTTTCCCAAAGGTTTTCAGTTAGCCATTTTTGTGAAGGTCATGTTGAACTTGTATATACTTTTGATCTACTCTAACAGAGGGGTCTTCTTATATTCTGAAGTCAAGACACTGCAAATGGACTACTCTGTCCACCCTAAGCGCTGATCATATTTGGTTGGACCATCCATTTTACCGAGTGCTTCCATAGACTCAATGTTAAATTTTGCCACTCACTAACTGGCAGCCTGCAGGCCCCTTTGGAAAGGTATCATTGCTTTGAGTAGTAACAGCTCAATAAATTAAGACTCAGGTCTATACAGTCTCCCTGACATTTTAGTACTCTGCCCATTATTTGCTCACAGTGAAAATACTCTTTATTTTCAAAAACACTGCAGACTGGAAAGAATGCTGCTCATTTAATCTTCTGTTGCTGATGGCTTTCCCAATCAGAACTCCATTTATGTACGTTCCTTCAATTGCCTTTCCTTTCTCTGCCCAAACTGCAAGATGTTCAGAAGAATTGAACTAATTTGGTCTTTGCCCATTGATACCTTTCCACACAAGAATCCTTTGTTTAAGATCCTTTGATTACTTGGTCTCCCTTTACTCATTAAATCAATGGTCCTAACCTTTTTGTAAAACATTTTTTTAATCTTTTATGTCCAAATTGCCATGCTTTTCAATCCCGTTCATTAAGTCTTTCTTCACTGTTTTTATTAAATAAGAGTTTAGGCCAAATGAAAGCAATCAAAACTAAGCCGGGAAAGCATACACACACACAATACATAAACAGACCAGCAGTCTGCTGGAAGGGTGTTTCTAATTTAAGCAGTTGATAGCATTCCAGAAGATTTGTTGTCTTCTTTTTGTGTGTGTGTGAAGAATTGCTTCAGCAAAGCAAAAGTTTGTATCTGGCAATCAGCCACTCCAAAATAAGATGCAATTAACTATGTATAGTACAATATAAGCATTCATGAATCAACAAGATAAACAGGATAAGTACAAGGCAGCAAATGTATTCATATGCAACACTTATTCATTTCGGTGTAGGAATGTTTCCATTGTATCCTTTGTTATGTATAGTAGTGACAGAAGGTACTGTCATAGATTCATAGAATCATAAGAGTTGGAAGGGGCCATGCAGGCCATCTAGTCCAACCCTCTGCTCAATGCAGGATCAACCCAAAGCATCCTAAAGCATCCAAGAAAAGTGTGTATCCAACCTTTGCTTGAAGACTGCCAGTGAGGGGGAGCTCACCACCTCCTTAGGCAGCCTATTCCTATTGACTTACAGTGACCCTTTAGGGCAGTGGTTCTCTACCTGGGGGTCAGGATGAGCAGCTTGGCTGGGGCAGTTCATCTGTCTAGAACAGTGGAAAAGAGTGAGATCAGCATGGTGGACTGAGAAACCCCAGGAAAAAAAACACAATTTATATACAATCATGAACAATGGATCTTCACGCGATTGGTCAGTTTCAGTTTAATTTCTGTGAAAGAACCCTTGCATAGTTTTATGGTTGGGGGTCACCACAACATGAGGAACAGTATTAAAGGGTTGTGCCATTGGGAAGGTTGAGAGCCACTGCTTTAGGGTTTTCAAGTCCAGCGACATTCAGAGGTGGTTTGTCATTGCTTGCCTCTGCATCAGGACCCTGATATTCCTTGGAGGTCTCCTATCAAATAATAGCCAGAGTCGATCTTGCTTAGCGTCCAAGATCTGATGAGACGGTGCTGGCCTGGGCTATCCAGGTGAGTGAAACCATATATACTCTATACAAATATCCCAATCATAATTCCAAACCATATGTAGAAGAAGAAGAGTTAGTGATACAAAATTAATTCCCTCCCACTCAGGAAACCCTTCCAGGGCTGTGAAGAAACCCCAGGGTTTCACAAAACCCTGGGCGAGAAAGCCTGATCTAACAGAATATCTAACAACAACAAAAACCATAACAACCAATCAGCACAACTGGATAAATTTGGTAATCCATGCCCATTTCTGACCCCAGGAAATGTGCTTCCCGTGGGTGCAGGACATCTGTGGAGGAATAGCAATGTCCAGCAGTGAGGAGGAAGGGAAGAAAAAAATAGCAGGAAAGGTAACTTCACCCTTCTCTGCCTCCGAACAGAAGAAGATGAAGAGCTGGTTTTTATATGCCACTTTTCTCTACCCGGAGTCATAAAGCAGCTTACAATCACCTTCCCTTTCCTCTCCCCACAACAGACATCCTGTGAGGTAGATGAGGCTAGCAGAGCACTAATATTACTACTTGGCCAGAACAGCTTTATCAGTGCTGTGGCAAGCCCAAAGTCACCCAGCTGGCTGCACATGGAGGAGTAGGGAATCAAACCCGACTCGCAAGATTAGAAGCTGCTATTCCTAGCCACTACACCATGCTGGCTCTCTGATCTGATCTGATACAACTGCATTTTAAAGGACGTTTCTTTACTTCATTAATATCTCAGTTCAACCATAAGAGATTATTAAATTAACCATATCAATTGATCTACAAGAACAAAAACCCCATCACTTTCATGTCCCCTAGGTTGCAGTGGGAAGGTAGAATTTATAGGTAAATCTCATCTATTCAAACCTCTTGAACAAAAAGTGCTTAACAGTGGCTGAATCAATACTTAAATGGTTAAGCTGAGGTTTGAGTATATAATGGCTGACATTCAATGTTTTGGGACTATCCAGGAAATATTTTCTTTGAATATTATGTTAAGGATTGATAGCTTTCCCAATCACTTGAAGCCCTTGGATTGGATCCCAATTACTTTTCCCATGGTCACAAAAATTCCTGGCCACACAGAATCCCCTTCCCCCAGAAGTCTGAAATCCCCCCTGCATATATGTTCCAGGGAACTTTCGTACCCATAAAAGTAGGATTGAGGGGTGGTTGCTCTGGGAATATAATGTTTCATGGGTGGAAATCATTGTATCTATGGAAATGCTTGCCTGGATCCCAGATTAAAACTAAAAACACCAACCCATCCCAATCTCAGATACAACAGAAGGAATAACCAAAAATCCTGCCCAGTTGACCTAGAAAATCTGCTCGTTATCTGCATACTGGGAAGATGACACAACCATTGGAAAAAGGAAAGTGATGTTAAAGTTACACCTATTTTCTTGTGCTTTTTATTGATTTGCTTCATTTACTTCATGTATAGCCTGCCTTTTTCACTGAGACTCAAAATACTACAAAAAAAAAAAGCCCATAAAGATTACAGACTTAACAAAGAACAGACAGGGAACCTACAAAGATGTGCAGGAGTCAAGCATCTACTTTTCACTTCCCCTGCAATTTCCTCTTTCCCTGCCCTGACAGCTCTTACAAATGCAGCATGGACTTACTTGGCACCCACCATTGACGCCGCGGAGGAGCTGGCTTGAGGGAGATGTGCTCACGGCACTGCTCCCGCAGCTGCATGAGCAGGCACAGCGCATGATGCAATGCGTGCAGATGGGACATGGGGGTGGGCTCATGGCATCCTTAAAAGGGCACCACATGCAGGAGCCCGGCTCCTTCTCCCCCCCCCCCCGTGTTTTCGGCTTGGGGTGCAGCCTCTTTGGGAGGGAGTTCAGTTGGGGGTATCACCTCCCCATGGTTAGGGGCCCCTGTAACAGTGGCTGGCTGCAAGCAGGGCTGACCCAGCGGGGACAGACAAACGGACTTGCAGGGCCAGGTGGCCTGGGGTGGGTCCAGAGGAGTCTATGCCTCTCTGGCACCCCAGGTGGGTACACCTCCCTTGGATTGGACCCAGTGGTAAGAGGCCCCATATTCCCAGGGGTGGAACCTGGTAGGTCCCAGGGCACTTGTCCTCAGATATTCTGAGGATGTGTCCTTGCACACAAAAGCTCACACCTTGAATAAATGTTGGTTGGTCTTAAAGGTGCCATTGGACTCAAATTTTGGTGGACTACTTCAGACCAACCTGGCTATCCACTTCAATTTATTTTTGCTAAATCTTTCCCAGGGGACATCGTTCAGCAGCAAGCCAGTAGCACCTGCGTTATCAGAGAAAACATCACTCCTTGATCGTTCAGAGAATGCTGATACCACTTGGGAGTTCCCACCCACCCTATCCTATTCTTTGAAGAAAGTAAAAGAGGTTCTTTCCCCCCCTCTTATAAGCACTTATACTGGAGGAAGAGAAAACTGTAATCATGAAGGCATTCTGCCCAATTGGAGAACAAAGGCTTTAGGGAGAATTCATTCTAACGAGACGTTGCTTGGAGAGCAACGACAATTTTATTTTCCTGCATGTTTGCAACCAGTAATTGTGCATAACAATGACAGGCCTGCAGATCTTGAAGGAACACCTCAATCACCGTCCTTCGATAATCCATCTCTCCAACAATTTGTACGAGCGTGAAACAAAATGACAAATATGAAAGTGATTGAAACCAATCGATTCTGGCACAGAACATGCTGCTGTTTGCTACCACCCTCTCAAGCCTGTTGGGACAGTGAGCCTTCTATCATGACTGGGACCTGCTTCAGGGAACAGATCTCCCTCCTTTATTTAATAGGTACCCATCCTACACTCTTTCCTTTTACAGTCAGATTAGTTCAGCAGTGGAATAGGCTGCCTAAGGAGGTGGTGAGCTCCCCCTCAGTTTGGTGTAGTGGTTAGAAGTGCGGACTTCTAATCTGGCATGCCAGGTTCAATTCTGCGCTCCCCCACATGCAGCCAGCTGGGTGACCTTGGGTTTGCCACAGCACGGATAAAACTGTTCTGACCGAGCAGTGATATCAGGGCTCTCTCAGCCTCACCCACCCCACAGAGTGTCTGTTGTGGGGAGAGGAATGGGAAGGCGACTGTAAGCCGCTTTGAGCCTCCTTCGGGTAGGGAAAAGTGGCATATAAGAACCAACCCTCTCTTCTTCTTCTTCTTCTTCTTCTTCTTCTTCTTCTTCTTCTTCTTCTTCTTCTTCTTCTTCTTCTTCTTCTTCTTCTTCTTCTTCACTGGCAGTCTTCAAGCAAAGGTTGGATACACACTTTTCTCGGATACTTTAGGATGCTTTGGGCTGATCCAGCATTTAGCAGGGGGTGGGACTAGATGGCCTGTGTATGGCCCCTTCCAACTCTATGATTCTATGATTCTATCCTCTCATTGTCAGTGATGGGGCAAATGCAGGGAGCCACAAAGACATTTACCCATCATCCCAGGAATCATTTCTTTTGAGGACCTCTTGCCTTTGAACATTTGTGTTGAACATTAAGGACTTTTATTCCTCTTAGACTGCTATAGGAGAGAATTTTGGCAAGGAATAGGGTATAACCTTCAGGAGACCCACAAGGACTTTCAGAGAATGTTTACTTATTTATTTAGAATGTTATACCACCCTTCCCTACAGCTCTTAGTGGTTTACATAAAACATTGTAGAACATTTATAAAGAACAATAACAATATAATAGATAACAATGACATACTAATTAGAATACTATTCCAATTAACAATAACATTATAAACGATAAACATTAACATTGACAATACCTAGGTAGGTTCGACCTCTCAGTCTGGGGGGGGGGGGGGAGGACCGCCATTCCCTTCGGCTCATGGAGGTTTACAAGATAAACGATTGCAATAAAACCCACAGTTAAAACCATTAAAACCAATCCACAATATCAACGTTATCAACGTTAGGCAACAGGCGAGCACTAACTAACCCCACCTGTAGATGTTTTGAGACAGTCCGCCTCAAGCAAATGCCTGGTGGAAGAGCTCCCCTTTTCAGGCCCTGTGGAATTGTGGAAATTCAGGTAGGGCCCTGATCTCTTCCACCAGGTGGGGGCCAGGTCTGCAAAGGCCCTGGCCCTTGTTGAGGTCCGACGTGCCTCTTTAGGATCTGCCGCCTGTTGAAGGTGGCAGAGCATAGAGCTCTTTGGAGGGTATAGGCAGAGAGGCGGTCTCACAGATACACTGGGCCCAGACTGCATATGGCCTTAAAGATGATTACCAAAACCTCATGTCATTTCGACTTTGCCACTCAAGCTACTCTCTCTATATCTCCCATGGCAGTGGCATGGGAAGTGGGTAGGAGGAGAACGGGAGCCAGAGCTGCAGACTATGAGGAACAGTTCCCCTGGAGAAAAGGGCTGTTTGGGGGGGGATGGACTGTATGACATCACAACTAGGCTTAGGTTCCTCTCCTTTCCAAACTTTGTCATCCCCAAGAGCCACCCCCACATCTCCAGAAATTTCCCAGCCTGGAGCCGACAACCTGTCTGTGGTGGCAGCGGCTATTCTCTGGGCTCTTCATCAGCCCATGCGCTTGGATTTTGTGGAAATAGAATGAGCGGTCGCAAGAAATGCAGAACAAATGTAGATTACCTTCATGCTGGTGAGGTCTATGAAGATTCTGTGAAGGCCAAGGGGTGGCAGGTTACAGTAGATGAGCGATAGGGATGTGAGTGTCCTGCATAGTGCAGGGGGTTGGACTAGATGACCCATGAGGTCCCTTCCAATTCTATTATTCTATGATTCTATGATTCTTTATGATTCTATGAGTAATTTACAGGACAGGTCGTTCCCAATCAGCTCTTCTCTGTTCTAAGACCTGACCAAAGGGATTTGTTGATCCCTGCCTCTTCAGAAATGTAAAAGTTTGGGTAGGAGGAGAAGACTTTTAGGGAGGGGAAACTCTCAGAGAAGCATCCTCACTGGCAGTCTTCAAGCAAAGGTTGGATACACACTTTTCTTGGATGCTTTAGGATGCTTAGGGCTGATCCTGCATAGAGCAGGGGGTTGGACTAGATGGCCTGTATGGCCCCTTCCAACTTCTATGATTCTATGATTCTATGATCCTGTTGAATGCTCACAAATTTATAATGCCCATGAACCAATCCAGAGCACTCCTCAAGAATCCTTGCAAAAATATTGTTGGCTTTCATTTGAGGGTAGGAGCCTCTGCACGTATTTGTGGGCAGTCTCTGCTTTGGAGAGCTGTACAACCTTGACTGTCTGTGAGGCAGATAAAGAGTGGGTGATCAAAATGACATTGTTTCTGTATTACAGACAGCATGAGTCATACAACTTGCATAAGCTCCCCAAAGGAAGAGAGAGGAACTTGAGCGGTGAATGCCTGAAAGTAGTTCTAGCGCCTTGACCTTATGGCTGCCTTTTATCTCGAGAGTCTTGATTAGGAAAGAATCTTCAGTCAACCTACATGCATAATATATTTAACTGTATAATTTGGACCCTGTAAAAAAGACTCGGGAATGTAAGGGCTTGCCGAACAGCTGTTGAACTGATCTGTAGTCAATGTGCACAATGGGCAGGCCAAGTTGTTGAGCGAAGGGCAAACAAGCTCTCTAAGTATGAAGACACAGCATCAGCGGGCAATGGGATACATGGAGCCATTCTGTAAATAGAGTTACTGTACCTGTAAGGTACAGTATCTTTTATCTTCTATCTTTTGCCCTCGATCGCTCCCAGCATTAGGCTCTTCTCCAGGGAGTCCTTTCTTCTCATGAGGTGGCCAAAGTATTTGAGTTTCATCTTCAGGATCTGGCCTTCTAAGGAGCAGTCAGGGCTGATCTCCTCTAGGACTGACCAGTTTGTTCGCCTTGTACTCCAAGGGACTCGCAAGAGTCTTCTCCAGCAGCAACTAGAGTAGCTTCCAACTATAAGCTATTCCAACTATTTCAGTCTCCGGTGAAGTTAATTAAGCCCTCGGCATTTCTAGTCTCCTGGTAGACTATTAAACAAGGCACACAATGGGAATATACAATCCAAGAATAAACAGAATGCTGTGAAAAGCTAACAATATGTGGAGACTCTCAGATATGAGTATAACACACAAGTCCTTTTCCGCACAGGAAACGAGGCCTGGGCTGACACTCGTTTGGTTGTGGGGCTGACATTGGCACCAGCCCAGGGCTGCCTTAGGCCTCTCCCAATTCAGGGCCTCCATTGCTCCATGGCAAGGGAATGTGGATATTTCTGCATTCCCTTTTTTGCCCCAGGTGCCAATTATGTCTATGCCAGGGCAGGATTGCGTAGCGTGGAAAAACCGGGCATTCCAGGCCAAGTTCCTCCCCTGTTCTGGGCCAACTACAGTATCTCAGAAGGAATACAAAATGGCCTAGGCAGCTCCACAGTGCTGGGCAATGCTGTTGAGATTCCTGTGGCTTTTTTCTTGTTTAGGAACACAGTATTGCTACCGTGTTTCTAAATAGGGGGGAAAAAAGGGCCCCGGAGGATTCCCCCCCACACACACACACATGGCGGAACATTTCCACCCTGGCTATCTTGTATGGAGGCAGAAATCCAGGGAAGATGGGGTGCACTGCCAAAAGTGGACCCCCACGGTAACACAGGAAGCAGCAAAGAAAGTGCCCCATTGAAGACATCTGGCAGGAGCCTGGCATAGTGCTGCTGGTGCGAAAAACAGACCAGTCACAAAGATAAATCATAATAATAACCATCAAAGTTACTGAAACTCCACTGACTCTGAAAGAAGTCCTCTTACTGTGGGAAAAACCATCCCCAGAGTCACTCAATATATGTTATCTTTTCCCCATCTGGTGGAGCATTTCCATGGAGCCAATTTCACCTGGAACAAATGTGCCACAAAAGAAGTCTCCTAATATAGACTAAACAAAGGACTAACAGAAGCCCAGGGTATATATATTTTTTTGTTTTTTCACTTCTTCGTAGAGATGCCACAACCACTGTGAGCCCATGAGGGTGAGGGATACCAATGCAAACAACCAATGCATCTTGTGGTGCAGGAGCTAGGATAGGGCAAGAAAGTCAAGAAAACAGCAGCGGAATAAGTAGTTCAGGGGGGATCAAACTATGGTTCTCCAGGTGTCCATGGACTATAATTACCATGAGCCCCTGCCTTGCACAGGGACTCATGTTAATTGTAGTCCATGGAAATCTGGAGAGCCACAGTTTGGTCACCCTTGAGCTAGATGAACACTGCAGGTCACATTGTAGACTCAGTGCATGGTTGATGCTGCAGTAGGAATACAATACATCCTGACTTGTACCATTGTTGAACAAAATGGGAGTCCAAAGGCTCCTTTAAAACCAACAAAGTTGTACAAGTTGGTCTTAAAGGTGCCTTTGAACTCACATTTTGTTCTGCTGCTTCAGACCAACACAGCTACTCGCCTGTACCACTGTTGGTTGTCTACCTGCAGAAGATCCACAAGGGACACACCAAAACTATGTAGCCCCTAAGAACTATACTGCAATTCATATCATGCTACATTCAAACTAGGGTTGCTAAATATGGTTTGGGAAATTCCTGAGATTTGGGAGTGGTAGCTGGGAATGGCAGAGTTTAAGGAGGGGATTCAGGAGGGGACTCAGATGTGAATGTGACACTTTAAGTCTGCCTGCTGCCATTTTCCCCAAATCAACTGATTTCAGCCATCTGGAGATCAGCTGTAATTCCAGGAGAATTTAAGGTCCCACATGGCAGCTAGTAACCCTGTCTTTAGTGACAAAACATGAATATAGGAAACAGAAGATATGCACATTTTTTGCCATCTCAAGACATCTGTTTTGTCTACCCATTTGTAGTAGGGCTAACATCTTATATTTATTTTTAAGATGAAAAGTTAATTCTCTGATCCTAGAGCCAAAACTGTACACAGTACATTTTCTTTAATCTGAGTCTGGACCATTCAGTGCATCCCTGAGATATTTCTTCATCATGATCTGAAAGCACCGTAAACAGGAAGACCCTCCGAAAACAATCTTTTGAAGTACTTTGGCCATCTTTAGGCATTTTGTGAGTGTTCCTGTCTTCATTGATGTGCACCTTTTTTCTTGTATGTGACAGAGCAATCCTAACTTCTATCGATGTCTTCAGATATTGATAGAGGAAGGGACATCTGTTCAGGAGACTCTAGGATTGGACCCCTTGGTCCAATCGAAACCCGGCTGGTCTTTAGTGGACAGACAACACCAGTTCTAGTGCAGTTTGGGGGTCTGTGCCAAACAAGGAACACCTCAAGCTCCCATTGGTGGATGAGGGTCTAGAGACGGTCCCCCATGGGTGTACAGTGGCACAGGGGAAGAGATCAAAAACATGCTAAGGTATGTGCATGCAAAACCAGGCATTTTTATGACCTTTATAAAAGAAAAGTAGTTTCAAACCTAATTTTAAATGCTGAACTGAAAAGATGCAGTGGCTGCTATGAGGGGGGAATGCCATGCAGAATAAAAAAAAAAAATGCTATGGTGGCTTTTTCCATGGAAAAGCCAGTTTCACTTGCAGAAATAAAAGCAACATCTTTTTTGGGCAGATTTTGTGCAGTTTCCTGCCCTGCATAATGCGCCCTGGAGTGTTATGGCATCAAATGGGAGTGGAAAGCTTGAAAATTCAACACATCACTGTCCTTTTCATTTCAGCTAGTTCTGCCCTGAGACACTGGGTTAAAATAAGAATAAAACAAAACAAAATAGCCCTGGGAGTGTAAAAGGTCTAATGGAATGATTTTCCCATTTCGAGCTCTCAAGACATTATGATCACAGACTTTCTCAACTTTTTTACTGTTGAGAACCCCCTGAAACATTCTCTAGGCCTCGAGAAACCCATGAAGTGGTGTGATCATGCAGAATATGGTTGCAATGCCTAGCTGTGTACATGCCCACCTGAGGCCCCACCCTTTCCCATCCCCTCCAGGTCCATCATTGGCTATTTTGGGAGAGGGGGGACAGGTTGACATGACCATATATGGTCATATCACTCGATAAAGGTTTATCACATTTTAATAATATATATATACAGAATTAAATCCTTCCCATTCGGGAAACTCTTTCAGGGCTGTGAAGAAACCCCAGGTTCCACAAAAGCCTGGATGAGAAAGCTGATCTAACAGAATGTCTAACAACAACACTACAGCAAACAAACAAACATAACAACCAATCAGCACAATACAGTTGGATGAATTTGGTAATCCATACTCATTTTTGACCCCCAGGAAATGTGTTTTCCCTAATTGCAGGACATCTTTGAAGTAACAGCCCTGTCCAGCAGTGAGGAGGGAAGGAAACAGCAGGAATGGTCATTTTGTCCACTTCTGCCACCAAATAGGAGCTCACTAATCCACTCTTATCACATGCAGTTCCCATGACCTAAGGGATCAACATTGCCAGGATCAAATATGGCAGCTGGGGAGAGGGGAAAGTAGTGGGAATCTGTGTGTTTTTTTCCCATTGATGGATCATTAGATCTGACCCAATAAAAACAATTACACCTTCAAGAAACAGTAGACGTGAACTCATAAGACATGAACTGAACTTAATATAATAACTGTGTGCCATCAAGTTTTAACTGACTTCTGGTGACCCCACAAGACTTTCAAGGCAAGTAATAATTTGCTGCTGTCTCCATGCAGTAACCCCAGCCTTCCTCAGTGTTCTGCCCATGTTCTACCCAGGACTAACCCCGCTTAGCTTCCATGCTCTGGCAAGTTCAGGCTAGGCTGAGCTAAATTACAATCCACAGAGCTTGTTTAGCATGTTTTTATGACAAAAGGCACTGTTTATTTATTGATTATATTTATATACCACCCTCCCTTTCGGCTCAGGGTATCAACCTGTTGTCTATGGTCCCATAGGTTGGTCAATTTGGGTTCTGCTCATGGGAAGGGGTTTCTGGGGAGCCCAGCAGATGTTGTTGGTTCAGTTGACCTCAACCAAATGCATGACGGAACAGCTCCATTTTACATGCCCTGTGGAACTGCAATAGCTCAGTCAGGGCCCTGATCTCTTTGGGGAGCTCATTTCATCAGGTGGGGACCAAGACAGAGAAAGCTCTGGCCCTGGTTGTAACAGATCCTGTGGAATTCTGCACATGGTTGAACATTAAAGTGTTATGTGAAAGAATCGTCCTTCACAACTCAATTTCCCTGTATGTACAGAACAGTTCAAAAGGTGAATGATTATTGTAGCAATGTCATAGCATAATAGTCAACTTCTATAGAGAGAGCCAGTTTGGTGCAGTGGTTAGGAGTGCAGACTTCTAATCTGGCATGCTGGGTTTGATTCTGCACTCCCCACATGCAGCCAGCTGGGTGACCTTGGGCTAGCTACGGCACTGATAAAACTGTTCTGACCGGGCAGTGATATCAGGGCTCTCTCAGCCTCACCCACCTCACAGGGTCTTTGTTGTAGGGAGAGGAAAGGGAAGGCAACTGTAAGCCACTTTGAGCCTCCTTTGGGTAGGGAAAAGTGACATATAGGAACCAACTCTCCTCCTCCTCCTCCTCCTCCTCCTCTTCTTCTTCTTTCTTCTTCTTCTTCTTCTTCTTCTTCTTCTTCTTCTTCTTCTTCTTCTTCTTCTTCTTCTTCTTCTTCTTCTTCTTCTTCTTCTTCTTCTATATGGTGGTTATTATAACTTCCAGCTGGTTGCTGTGCTACACCGTTGTTGCTGGTTTTTTTAATGGGTTGATTTTTATGAAGTTAAGCCGCACCAACCTTTTTTACATCACCTGCTAAGCTATTCAATAGCATGAATGTTTTTTACATTCTTACATTCTTTACATTCTTCCCTTAGAACACATTCTAAGGGAAGGCGAGAGGGGTCTGAATGAAACACCAAATGTTCCCAAGAGATTGCATCAGATCCCGTCCCTCCCCCCCCCCCCCAAAAAAAAATCTAAAACAAAAAATATGACTGGTTTACCCTCAAAGAACAGTTAGTAGTACCTATAAATAGGTGAACGTCAGTAAAGAGTCTGCAAAGAACTTACCTTTGGTCACGAAGCATGCAAAAGGTAGCGCTAAGAATAGATACTGGCCACCCATCTTTGCCCTGTCTGTCCTTGAAATGACAGCAGTGTTGCTAGAAATAAACTGGTAAATACAATGTTCATCAAGGAGACATTCTTGGCAACACTGAATTTTCCATCTGTTGTGTTGCTTTGCCTGCCGGGGACAGGATTTTGTGCAAATTGAAGGTGAGCTCTCTCTAAAGGTGCCATAGTGTCTCACTTCCATGCAATCATGATCCTCGGCATGCTAATCAGCCCACAATAATATTGAACCAGACTCAGCACCAAATAAGCTACACTGGTTACTGCCTTGGGTCAGAAGGTGGATTTAGAGACAGCTGCTCTGTCTAAATGTCTAAATCAGGCTTTCTCAAACAGGGTTTTATGAAACCCTGGTGTTTCTTGATGGCCCTGGAAGGGTTTACTGAATGGGTGAGAGTTTGTGCCTGCCTGCCTGCCTGCCTGCCTGCCTGCCTGCCTGCCTGCCTGCCTGCCTATCTATCTATCTATCTATCTATCTATCTATCTATCTATCTATCTATCTATCTATCTATCTATCTGTCTGTCTGTCTGTCTGTCTGTCTGTCTGTCTGTCTGTCTGTCTGTCTGTCTGTCTGTCTGTCTGTCTGTCTATCTATCTATCTATCTATCTATCTATCTATCTATCTATCTATCTATCTATCTATCATTTCATTCAATTTATACCCGCCTATCCCGAGGCGGCTCACAACAAGATAAAAACAGTAAAAATATAACAATACACACAAACGTACGCACACACATATATAATATATAAAATTTTAAACCTTTATCAGGTTGCATGACCATATAGGGTAATGTCAACACCGCCCCTAATGGCCAATGGTGGGCCTGGAGGGGGTGTTAAGGGGAGGGGCCCCAGATGGGCAAGTACAGAGCTATGCTTCTCACCCATATTCTGCACGATTGCACCACGTTTAGGGTTTTTCAAAGCCTGAAGAATGTTTCAGGGGGTTCTCAATATTTGACTTCAATCAATGTAGCCTCCCTCCCATGAATCTCTATGCAGGAACCGATCAGCCCCAGGTTCATCAGTATGCTTCAGTGTGAATTGCTGTTTTCTTTGCTATTCTATAGTTCAACTGTACTATTTGTTCTTTTGTTATTACTGTTGTTGTTGTTATTACCATGGCTACCAATTTCTTGGTATTGTTCTGTTCTATGTTTCATGTAAACTGCCCTCAGCCTCAGGGGAGGGCAGTATAGAAATGTAACGAATAAATAAATTAAACAAATAAATAAATAATTGAAAAGTTGAGAAAGGCTGGTTTAAAGATTTGTGAAGCCAGCACAAAGAGTTCAAACAAGTCTTCTTAGGTTGTCAATAAATTCCACTCAAAACTAAAACTGATGTGAATTCGGAGGTATGTTTTTTGAGCAAAACTGTTGGAATTTCAAGGGAAGTGAAAAATTACATATGTTTCTTCTGTTCTTCTTGCTCTCCTGACATTTCCCTTCTGGGGGCTTTCATCTTCTTTATTTTGAGACAGAGCTTATTGCCCAGTGTTGCCTGTTTCTTTTATGTCATTTTAATACAATCACTATATTATATACCTTCTTAGGTACTGTGGTGTTTTGTTTCCTCTGAGATTGTGCTGTTGCTGCCGATAGAATTTGTATGCCACTCCCCCATACAGCTCAGGGCAGAGAACACCATATATGCAATACAAAAATATAAATTATATTAAAAATTATTCTCATTCAAAATATCTACAACATTATACCAATCATTAAAAGATTTAAACCGTAATTCACAGTTGTTCAGTCATTAACTCTGGCTTAAGACAGCTGTTCCCATCAGTCGTTTCTGGTGGACGTTTTGGGGGTTCTGGAGGGCCCAATAAATGCTATCAAATCACGGGTCCCAACCAAAAGCTTGGCGGGAGAGGTCCATTTTACAGGCCTAGTGAAACAGACCTCTTCCAACAGGGCCCAGATCTCCTCCAGGAGTTCATTCCACCAACTGGAGGCCAGGACAGAAAATGTCCTGGCCCTGGTTGAGGCCAGACATACTTCTTTAGGGCTGAGGATCACTAGCTGGTTGGCATTGGCCAAGCACCCCTCAGGAACCATCTCCCCCATCTTTGAAGCTGCTTAATGCAGTTCCAAATATGAGCAAATTATTTTCCCTGCCAACTCTTTGGACTTTAGAAGTGACTGATTTTAATCTGTACTTTTTATGTTTTTATCGCATGGTCCATGATTGTAAATAAAACTGATGACGATGATGGAAAAAATGGTTGTTCTGAAGGGCAGATTCTATGACCCTGCTGAGGTGCCTCCCCTGCCCAAACATTGCCCTCACCGGACTTCACCCCCAAATATACAGGGATTTCCCAATTTGGAGCTGGCAGCACTAGGTTTTTTGCTCAAAAATATAATTGCAATTTCACCCTGAGTAATAAAAGCATAGAAGGCACCATTCCAAACCCTAACAGAACCAGAGTAGCCAGGAAATTCAGCTACTGCCACTACTAAGCATCCTTCGGGTGAATGGGAACATTCTGGATAGTAGCAGTTTGGGCTGATCCTGCGTTGAGCAGGGGGTTGGACTAGATGGCCTGTATGGCCCCTTCCAACTCTATGATTCTGTGATTCTGTGATTCTATGATTCAGTTCTGTAGTCTTTGGACACAGAACAGTCTTTCCCACAACCTGCTAGGTGGGAATTCCAACTTTTGGTCATCTTTGACAAATCCTTCTGCTGATGCCAGTCCTAATTACAGAAAGGGCTCTGCTTAAGGGGACAGTTACGACTGTGGATTCCCTGGGAGTGGAAGAACAATGTAAACAAAAATTTTAATGGCTAACAACATGCCGTCACATTTGACAAAATCGCAGCCAGGGATATTGTTCTCAGTAGGGTCGGGCCATTCTTAAAATTAAAAAAATAAAAATAAAAGCACTGCTAAAAAGCTGTCATCGCAGAGGTTTGAATGCCTAATTGCTGCCTTTTTTATTATTATTATTAATACGGATTCAGACTGTTACAAAGCACCCTTTGCCAAACTAATTTCGGAAGCATATATTACAAAGAGCAGGTAATTTGAACAGCGTCACTCTAATTACTCCCTTTCATTATTTCAGTAACAAACAATATAATTGTTATGGGCTTCGGTGCCTGATGAGTGGCCTAGAGGCAAACCTTGTGCTCGCTGATTTGAGCGTAACCTTCCCTCCCTGTCTCTTTTCCCTCTGCCTCTCCTTCCCTGTCCAGACTCATTAAGATGGAAAAAGGTGCTGAGAATAACAAAACGTGTATTTGGTTTCCCTGCAACATCATCTATCAGGCTGTGTCCTTGGAGAATCAAACATAATTGCAAGCACACTTAGAAATAAAAAGGGTAGCAAGGCATATCCTGTCCTGATTCACTTAAGATGGAGAGTCCTGGAACACGCTGAGATGCTTAAATCAATAGGGGTTGACACTATGTACATGATCATGGGTGTTGAACAGCAAAGCGCATTGTGCAGCACCGTTCTGTTGGGCAGCGCGAAGTCTTTACTTAAGGGCTAAAACAAATGGGGGCAAATTCAGGAGGGATTTCATATTTGCATGTAGAAAACTATCAAATTTGAAATTTGGGGAATTTAGAAGAAGAGGAGGAGGAGGAGGAGGAAGAAGAAGAAGAAGGGTTGTTTTTTATACCCTGCATTTATGATAAATTTACATTTGTATGCCAATTGACATCTTTTATTTGCGAATTCATTTACTGAATTTATTGAGAGAACCAGTTTGGTGCAGTGGTTAAGGGTAGTGATTTAGAGAACCAGGTTTGATTCCCCACTCCTTCACATGCAGCCAGCTAGGTGACCTTGGACTACTCCTAGTTTTCTCAGAGCTCTCCCAGACCCACCCACCTTGTAGGGTATCTGTTTTAAAGAGCCAACACCTGATCTGAGGCCATAACACATTTGTCACATTGAGCAGAACACTGGCTGTTGGTTGAACAAATAAGATTGGAAATGCAAACATTGCTTGGGAGAAAAATCAGTAGCTGGAAATGTACCAGAGTAGAAACTCACAGATTCAATTTGCAAAAGGAAGGAACAAAAGGAAGGTTTGGACATCGAAACAGCAGGGATGAGAATTAAAAAAAAAACAACCCTTAGTCAGTATGTGAGGCAAAACACTCTTCTGAGCCACTGGATCATTCCCTAGAGCACAGAGAGGTTTTCCATTTCTTGTTTTAGAACATGCTCAGGTGACAAGGAAGCTGAGTTCAAAAACTATATATATTATTGGTGCCAGTATTATATGGTGCCAGTTTTATTTGCGAAATCTCTGACTGGAGAGAAGATGTCATTGGGTGACTAAATGCTACATCTAACTCTATTACCAGGCTTCTTTGAAGAGCTGGTGGAACATGGCATAAAACAACCAGAGCAAAGATGGTTGGAATCAGAAATTGCCCCTAGTGAATCGAATCTTCCTACTCCCAGACAGCCATTTCAGTGGTTCAGCATCATAATGGGAGCAGCGACCATGATCATTTTCCAAAGCGTTACCTGACAGCATTGAATATTTGACTGTAAGCTATCCCCATCATATTTTTTAGAACTCCTTTCCTGCCAACAGGATAACAGTGATACAGCTTCATCATCATCTGTTGATCATGACCATGAAAAAAAGACCCTTTTCAGGAAACTATCCCATTGTCTGACAACCGTTGGCAGGTTTCCAGGAGACAATATCCTTGACATCCTGACAAGTTTGTTTATTTTTTTACAGAGCTTCGAGTTCCGGCTTTGTGTCTTGCTTGATATCATTTATTTTGCCTAGGCTGGGTCGTGAGCAGATTCCAGGCTGGCATAGGTGGCTGGGTTTGTTCACACATTCAATGAGCCATGAGCAGATATTTATTTAAATGTATTGCTGTGACGATATTTATATCTGAACATTTCCCCTTGGACTCAAGGTAGCTCGCAAACCAAAAAAAGTGGTGAGTGTATTAAAACAATGTAGCAGTCCGTCAACAAAAAACCAAGATCAAAATGAGCCAGATCTACAAAAATGCAGCTAGATCTACCAAAATGGACCCTTTCTCACTCACTAAAGTAAGCCATTTCAAAGGATGAGACCCAACACAGAGGATGCCTGACAGCTGGCTGTTGCCAAATGGACCATTCTAAGAGATGGCCTGAAGGATACATATGGTGTGTGGGAATATATTGAAAGATGTGTTTCAATAAGGATTGTAAGCTATGAAGTGTTTAAAAATGAATATGTGACTCTTCCTTATCCTGGGCTAAACTGAATAAAATGAAATTCAATAGGGACAAATGTAAAGTTCCGCATTTAAGTAGGAAAAACCAAATACACCAATGTAAGATGGGAGAGACTTGTCTTAGCAGTAGCGTGTGCAAAAAGGATCTAGGAGTCTTAGTAGACCATACATTGAGCATGAGTCAGCAGTGTGACTCAGTGGCTAAAAAGGCAAATGGGATTTTGGGCTGTTTCAAATGGAGTATCGTGTCCAGATCACGGGAGGTGATGGTACCAATTTACTCTGCTCTGGTTCAGCCTCACTTGGAGTACTGTGCTCAGTTTTGGGCACCCCAGTTGAAGAGGGATGTTGACAAACTGGAACGTGTCCAGAGGAGGGCAGCAAAGATGGTGAGGGGTTTGGAGACCAACACGTATGAAGAAAGGTTGGGGGAGCTTGGTTTGTTTAGCCTAGAGAGGAGACAACTGAGAGGGGATCTTCAAGTATTTAAAGGGGTGCCATATGGAGGATGGAGCAGAATTGTTCTCTCTTGCCCCAGAGGGACAGACCAGAATGAATGGGATGAAATTAATGTTTAAAAAATCCATCTAAACATCCGGAAAAGCTTCCTGACAGTTAGAGCGGTTTCTCAGTGGAGCAGGCTTCCTCGGGAGGTGGTGGGTTCTCCATCTTTGGAAATTTTTAAACAGAGGCTAAATAGGCATCTGATGGAGAGGCTGATTCTGTGAAGGCAAAGGGGTGGCAGGTTACAGTAGATGAGCGATTGGGATGTGAGTGTCCTACATAGTGCAGGGGGTTGTACTAGATGCCCCATGAAGTCCCTTCCAACTCTATGATTCTATGATTCTATGAATCAGACCACTGACCCATCAACGTTAACATTATATCCACAGACTGGCAGTGGCTCTCCATGGTCTGAGGTAGCAGTCTTTCACATCACCTATTACCTGAGCCTTACTGGAAATGCCAGGGATGAAACCTGGGACCTTCTGTATGTCAAGCAGATAGAATCATAGAATCATAGAGTTGAAAGGGGCCATACAGGCCATCTAATCCAGCACCCTGCTCAATGCAGGATCAACCTCAAACATCCAGGATAAGTATCTGTCCAGCTGCTCCTTGAAGACTACAAGATGCTCTGTCACTTTGAACTGGGTCCACAAGGAGGTCGGTATGCAAAAAGCCCATTAGACCTATTTATGGCTATACCGAAGATTCCATTATCCTCCTTGTTGTCCTCTCTGTCAAGTAAAGAGCCACAAAGCCTCCAAGCCCTTACCTTTCCTTCACAGGGAATGTGTTCTAACCTCCAAATCTTTGCTGCTGCTGTTTCTGTACTTTTCCAGGCGGAGCAATGGGCTGACCAGAACAGTTCTCAGAACTATAAATGCAGCTGCATTATAGGTCTGTCTGTGGTGGAGGGCTGTTGGTAGGGATATGGGCGGGACACAGCACTGGCTGCAGCATGTGGGTTAAAATTAAAAACCAGAACTTACACAGGATTGCCGTAGGAATCATTGGAAACTATTTCCAGCCATTCCTATCCTATCTCCCTTCAGGATTTTTGCAAGATGAAACGTAATCCTGCATGTGATGCTGACGTTTTTTTAAAAAAGAAACATTCTTCCACCAATAAGTGGGAATTGGGGAAGGTGTTCTGCCCCTAATGGGGCCTTTCTTCCGATCGCCCCTCAGCTCTTATCAGCAAATGTTGTGACATTTCTCCTAGTTCTCTCCGTCCACAGGGAGCGAAACAAATGCACTCACCGTTTTTAGCTGTTCACAGTTGCAATTAGCATTTTATCAATGCTCTTGTAGGAGATCTCGGCCTCTTTCTCATTGTCTTTCTTAAGTATCACCGCTTTTTTGATGATATCTGAGATCTCATCACTGGTAAAAATCCTAATGCCTTCTGTAATCCTTTCTTTCACAACCCTACTTAACTAGCAAGTTCAGTCACCTTTACTACTTTGTAAATGGTACACCCGCTGGCAGATTAAGAGTTTCTTCCAATAGGTGGCATGTACACTTTAGAAGGTACTAGAGACTCCATGGCCTCAGCAGAGGTAGATAGAAGGAATTTATAGCTGGAAATGTGTTTCCCATCGAAACCAATGGAAACCTGGGAGGATTGGGTGTTTATAAAACAATCACTTAAAAACTGAACTTCCTTTGCCTACAATATAAGAGTCAATGAGGTACATTGGTTGAGAGCATTGAATGAGGATCTGGAAGACTCGGGTTGAAACCACCATGTATGCCATGGAAGCTTGCTGAATGACCTTGGGCCAATCAAGCCAAGTTGGGCTAGTTGAAGAACTTTGTGCTCAATGATAATTTAGATACAGTGGGTATCTTAGAAATTTGGGGAAATGGGCAATAATTATGGGATAAAGTCATCCCTGGGTATAAGATCTGTAGGCAGGGCAGGCTCTCTGGGTTCTGCAGGGCCTGCAAGATGGAACTCTTCTGCCAGGCCTTTAGTTGAGGCTGGGCTGAAGACTGGGGTAACTAGATTGGGTTGTCCCCCATCCTTGTGTAATCGGTACCCCCCCCCAGGGCCAACATTGCTCCCCTGGGCTAATCACCTGGTGATACCTATTTAAACATCACAACTTTGAACAGAAGAGTTGAGGTGTTGTGGGGTTAAGGAGAGGATAAATTTGCCGCTGCTATCCCTTTATGGTTATGTATGGGGATGCTGTGTTTTTATTGTTATGTTTTTATTGTAAACCGCCCTGAGTGGTGGTATATGAGATGAATGAATGAATGAATGAATGAATGAATGAATGAATGAAAAGACTGGGTTTGTAGAGAGATTGCATTGTATATCAAAGAAGACATAGAATCCAATGCTATGAAAAATCAGGGATTTTTCCAAACAACATATTGGACTTGATTCTAAGCGGTTCTCAAAACTTGGTGAGAAATGTAGAAGAAGAAGAAGAAGAAGAAGAAGAAGAAGAAGAAGAAGAAGAAGAAGAAGAAGAAGTCAAAACAGGCAAACAGAACATCAAATTGGGCCCCCTTTTCCTCTTCCCACTAACTCATCTATGGATTGTGATCTCCTTCTCTTGTTACTTTTTTTCTATACTTTTAGAATACTGATGTTTTTATGATTTTATGACATGTTTGAAACATTTAGGCTGTGGACTTTTGTGTGTTTTTAATCATTGTTGCTCTATTCATATTGTTTTTATTGTATTTTTATAGTTGTTTTATTTGTGTTGTAAGCAACCTTGAGTTCTGCAAGGCAGAAAGGCAATGGATGGATGGATGGATGGATGGATGGATGGATGGATGGATGGATGGATGGATGGATGGATGGATGGATGGATGGACGGATGGACGGATGGAGATAGAACAACCATTCCATGGCTCAGTGATGAAGCATGCAGAATGTCCCAGTTTCAGAATGTCCCTAGGTATCTCCATTTAAAAGAAATGGATAATGTGGAACACTTGTTCCTAAAACCCAGGAGAGCCCTTGCTGGCCAGACAATCTATACTGATGTCGATGGACCAATGGTCTGATTCCTTCTAAGTCAGCAGCTGCTTCATGTGTATGATGTCCAAGAACCATATTGAGTAAACTCTCAAAAATGGTTTCTCCAAAGACACATATGAGACGTTTTCCTATCTCAAGCTGTAAAGGAATATTTCATGCAGCTATGAACCCTGTTAAGAAATGGGCACCGAAAAGTGCAAGATGGCCCTAGGGCAGAAATGAATAATTCAAATGGCTGTGGAAACTTTTGAGTCATCTTGAGGTGGGCGTCAGAAACAGAGAGAAAAGAGAGGAACCGAGAGAGAGAGAGACAAATTAATACTCGATTGCAACTGAAGTATTTGAACATTGACCAAAATTTATGTATCCCTTTGCACATTTAAAGACTAATAAGTTTAGGGAGTTCATAAGTGAAAACCGTTGCTTGAGGTCCCTCCTAATTATTCATTGCTTGACCTTCCCATGCTTGTAATACTAATTTAAACAATTTTGCCTCAAGGCTTGGCAAAATCTGCCCCAAGGTCTGCCTCTGACTTCACAAACAGCGGACAGGGATGGGTACTAATTTGACTTTTGAATATTCTTACGCTGCCTTGTCTGTCTAATACCACAATTGAATAACAATGTGAGACTCCAGCGCCAAATGGAAGAGATTGCCTCAGGCTTCAGGGCACACTGCAGAACGGTTAATGCTGACAGAGATGATGCCTCAGATTATAGCGTGAACTGGGTATAGACGCCGCTGTCTCTGAATTATTATCACGTTCCTTAGATCTCTGGCCTGCCTCAGAAATACTTTCCAGCTGTTATGCTGAAGAGCATGATGTAGTGTATCAGAAAAGGAGAATATGGAAGATTCCCAACACTGCCAGAGTACCGTTAAGTGCCCTCGGGCTTTCTCAATCTACCTCACAGAATTGTTGTGAGGGAAACCATAATAAAGCATTCTTCAAAGGTAGAAGAAGAAGAAGAAGAGTTGGTTCTTATATGCCGCTTTTCCCTACCCGAAGGAGGTTCAAAGCGGCTTACAGTCGCCTTCCCTTTCCTCTCCCCGAAACAGACACCCTGTGGGGTAGGTGAGGCTGAGAGAGCCCCGATATTACTGAAGAAGAGTTGGTTCTTATATGCTGCTTTTCCCTACCCGAAGGAGGCTCAAAGCGGCTTACAGTCGCCTTCCCTTTCCTCTCCCCACAACAGACACCCTGTGGGGTGGGTGAGGCTGAAAGAGCCCTGATATTACTGAAGAAGAGTTGGTTCTTATATGCCGCTTTTCCCCAACCGAAGGAGGCTCAAAGCGGCTTACAGTCGCCTTCCCATTCCTCTCCCCACAACAGACACCCTGTGGGGTGGGTGAGGCTGAGAGAGCCCCGATATTACTGAAGAAGAGTTGGTTCTTATATGCCGCTTTTCCCTACCCAAAGGAGGCTCAAAGCGGCTTACAGTCGCCTTCCCATTCCTCTCCCCACAACAGACACCCTGTGGGGTGGGTGAGGCTGAGAGAGCCCTGATATTACTGAAGAAGAGTTGGTTCTTATATGCCGCTTTTCCCCAACCGAAGGAGGCTCAAAGCGGCTTACAGTCACCTTCCCATTCCTCTCCCCACAACAGACACCCTGTGGGGTGGGTGAGGCTGAGAGAGCCCTGATATTACTGAAGAAGAGTTGGTTCTTAAATGCCGCTTTTCCCTACCCGAAGGAGGCTCAAAGCGGCTTACATTCACTTTCCCTTTCCTCTCCCCACAACAGACACCCTGTGAGGTGGGTGAGGCTGAGAGAGCCCTGATATCACTGCCCGGTCAGAACAGTTTTCTCAGTGCTGTTGCGAGCCCAAGGTCACCCAGCTGGTTGCATGTGGAGGAGTGCAGAATCGAACCTGGCATGCCAGTTTAGAAGTCCGCACTCCTAACCACTACACCAAACTGGCTCTCTCTATAGAAGTACAAGCGGAATAATGGTGAACTGTGATTATTATAAAGGCTTACCATAAAATGTTGATTTAAGGTCAAAGTAGGTGTGAGGGAGTTCACGGATCATCCGTTATCTGAAGGCTAATTAGAGCCCAGCACAGTCTCAGCTCAGATGGGAACCATGAGGGGAGAGTAAAGGGTAAAGAGTAAAGAAAGTCCTTATGCACCCACACAATGTTAGTAATTGAATCCAGGGTCATTATGGTGAGGTGGATCCTATGATTTTTCGAGGAGCCTTCAGGTAGTGAAAAGCAGAGTATAAAAATCAACAACTTCTAATTAAACGGAGAGGAGGGAAATTCATTAGGAGAAGACTGCATGCCTACAAGTATCCCTTGGATACTACTGGAAAAGGGGGAAATTCCCTGTGAACCTAGAAGATCTGCATCACAAGCAGGGCTGGTTTATCCATTTAGTACATGTAGCATGTGCACAAGCCCCACACAGTGCCTTCTCCCGTGGATCAGGGATGTAGCCTCTCTCCTCCACGCTTTTCCTTCTTTTAAGGTCACTTGAAGTGACACTCCTTTACACTGTGGGGAGGTCACTCTGACCTCAGTCTGGATGCTCTCACCAGAATTATACCCTGCTAAGGCTCCCAAAACTCTTAAACTGGTTCTGGTGCTACAGCTCCAAAAACCCTTAGATTGGTTCTGGTGCTACAGCTCCAAAACTCCACTCCTGATCATAAGCCGGAAACGTCAAGTCACCTTTTGCTCCATGATTTTATCTTGGTTCCTTACCTTTTCTCTGGGAATTCCATGCAAGCCAGTATGACATAATGGTTCAAGTATTGGACTAGAATCTAAGAGACTCAGCTTCAAAACTCCACTCTGCTATGGAAGCTCAGTGGGTCAGCCTTGATTGACCTTGGGCCAATCGAATGCTCTCAGGCTAACTCATCTCATAGAGGTTGTTATGAAGATAAAATGGAGAAGAGAAGAATATAAGGTTCTTTGGGTCTCCTCCCACTGGGAAGGAAGGAAGGAAGGAAGGAAGGAAGGAAGGAAGGAAGGAAGGAAGGAAGGAAGGAAGGAAGGAAGGAAGGAAGGAAGGGATATATAAACAATTTGTTTCCATGCCTGTGTGTCTAGTCTACCTTTATCCTATCCTTCTCCTCAAGACTCATGGCCAAGCATATGGTTATCCCTTACCTGTTTTATCTTCACAACAACCTTCTTGGCCAGGTTAGGCTGAAAGAGAAGGACTGGCCTCAGAGGACCAGTGGCAGTTTCTTTCACCGTGATCAGCTGCATCTGTCAAAACTCTCCTTTTATACACAATGGTTAAAGGCTCTCCTTTGGACCGGATATTTCTTTTATTTCTAGTCTAGACATGATTACCCCAGACACCGCATTATCCCTTCCCAATGCATCTATTGGAATTTACGACTTTGTTTCCTAATACCTTTATAATTTTCAATCGTCTTTGTCAGAAACCAGCTTCCTTTTTAACTGGAAGAGCCATGTTTTCCCAGTGTCTTCCATAACTTATGCCATTAAAGCCTTTTTTTAAAAAAAAATCACTGCCGGTTTTACACATTCATCATTCTTATATCCCCTCAAAGTGCCAGGGATCATTACCAGATGCAGCATATCAGAAAAGGCCTTAGCTGTTCTTCCTACCACTGAGCTACCTGGGCTATCATTTATATTCTTCCAGCAACCCTCAGAAATCTGGGAGTCTTGTGCGCTTTCTTCCATGAGCTTCTAAATTGAGCAGACAGCTTTTGGGGATTTCCGTGTAATCACTCCCAAATCTCTTCCCTGGTCAGTATTCTACGAGACCTTTACATGGCAGAGAGGTTTCCTTTTCTCTGTTGCTGTTTTATTGTTGGTTTTGGGCCGGAGTTTTACATCGATGGTTCTCAAGCTGGAATGCAACAGAAACACGATGTTGCCTGTTCCGCCTTTGCAATTCCCTGAGCTGATAATGAAGGATGTTTCCCACCAGGGCAGTGAAAGTATGTGGGGCCGGGGGGTGGGATGCAAAGACAGAGAGAGAAAAGAGAGTCCTGTGAAACAAACAAACAAAAAAGTCCCTTCGGTTGAAGCACGTATTTAAAATTAAATATGTTATTTATGTGAGCCTTGACAAATGTACTCCTCTTTCACGTTTCAGACTGAAATCAGATTCAGGGGAGACAAAATGGAGTTATTCTTCACACAAGCCATCAATCAGGGGTCTTCCGTCTTGAAACGGTTGGCACGTTTGGAATTTTTTGAGTAAGAATAGTGGGTGCCACCACTTTTAAAAATATATATATGTATATTGGGTTAAATGTAAAAAAATAAAAATAAAAATCATTTCTCTTGGAAGCACAAGAACTTTACACCAGGGGTAGTCAAGCTGTGGTCCTCCAGATGTCCATGGACTACAATTCCCATGAGCCCCTGCCAGCAAATGCAATTCATGGGAATTGTAGCCCATGGACATCTGGAGGACCACAGCTTGACTACCCCTGCTTTACACGGTATCCCAATTCGCCACATTTCCTGAAAAATAGATTTTTTTTAATACCTCGCTTTTCACTAACTACCCAAGAGTCCCAAAGCAGCATACAAACAACTTTCTCTTCCACTCCCCACAACAGACACCCTGTGAGGTAGGTGGAGCTGAGAGAGCTCCAAGGGAATTGCCCTGCAAGAACAGAGCTAAGAGAACTGTGACTAGCTCAAGGTCACCCAGTTGGTGGCATGTGGAGGAGGAGAGGGGAATCAAACCCATTTCTCCAGATTGGAGTTCGCCACCCTAACCACTACACCATGCTGGCTCTCCTGGTTAAGTTAATTATATAGATACTTTAAAATTTTTGTGAACACATTTTCAAAAAGGTTACCTTGCAACAGTTTCAAACCCAGGTAAGACACAGAAGAAGAGACGTTCTATATAAGATAAAACAAGAGGCTCAACATCTAACCCGTGAGTAGGTGGGGCCAGCCGTCCAGCATACTTGAGTAAACATGCGCACTCCCTCACTCGGGGCAAATCGGCAGCCTTCCTTCCCCTAATCCCCCTTCCTACTTCTGTCCACATACCAGGGCAGGAGAAGAGTCAGCCCCACTCCATGGCAACTCGCTGAAGGTAAACCAGGACAGCTGACGGAGGGCCGGTCTCAGTGGTCTGGCTCACCCAGCTGGGTGGCTCCAGTCCCCACTAGTCCTCCCACCTATATTGGTAGCTGAAACTGATTCTCCAGTCTATATTCAGCTTAGAAACAAAGACAAATGCACACCTCTATGCCTGCCTGAGAGAATTCTTTTAACCATTTCCCTCCTATATCCTCTTGTGAAGGACTGGAGTACTGTGTGCAGTTCTGGAGGCCTCACTTCAAGAAGGACATAGATAAAATTGAAAGGGTACAGAGGAGAGCGACGAAGATGATCTGGGGCCAAGGGACCAAGCCCTATGAAGATAGGTTGAGGGACTTGGGAATGTTCAGCCTGGAGAAAAGGAGGTTGAGAGGGGACATGATAGCTCTCTTTAAGTATTTGAAAGGTTGTCACTTGGAGGGGGGCAGGATGCTGTTTCTGTTGGCTGCAGAGGAGAGGACACGCAGTAATGGGTTTAAACTTCAAGTACAACGATATAGGCTAGATATCAGGAAAAAAAATTTCACAGTCAGAGTAGTTCAGCAGTGGAATAGGCTGCCTAAGGAGGTGGTGAGCTCCCCCTCACTGGCAGTCTTCAAGCAAACGTTGGATACACACTTTTCTTGGACGCTTTAGGATGCTTAGGGCTGATCCTGCGTTGAGCAGGGGGTTGGACTAGATGGCCTGTATGGCCCCTTCCAACTCTATGATTCTATGATTCTATGATTCTATGATTCTATGATTCTATGATTCTATGATTCTATGATTCTATGATTCTATGATTCTATGATTCTATGATTCTATGATTCTATGATTCTATGATTCTATGATTCTATGATTCTATGACTGGCCAGCTCTGTCCAGACAGTGTGCCCATTCATGCTGCATTCAGGGAACAGCCCTGCACACAAGCCTCCATGTGAATTCCACAATAGGAGTACACCCCAGTCTATTGGGGTGTCATAGAATCATAGAGACAAATGCTGTCAATAACATGATTCACACCCACCTCAAGGGCCACCTTGAGACCTTTGTGAGGGTATCCTCTTCTATGCACGTTATGACAAGGAAACAAGACCAGCGTAAACAAAACTGTGAAAAGACACAGAAAGTCTACCAAAGACGTCTTGATCTCACTGTCAGGCCATTCCCACCCTGCTCCTGATCGCCTAACTCGGTGGTTTTCAACCCGGCAGTCAAGACCCCTTTGGGGATCGAACGACCCTTTCACAGAGGTCACAGCAGGGCAAGCAGCTTGGCCAGGGGGGCGCCATCTACACAATAGCCTTGCAGGGTAGATTGAGATAGAGCATTCATCTGTCTGGAGCAGTGGAAAAGAGCGAGATCGGCATGGTGGGACAAGAGGAAGAACTGAACTGAGAAAAAAACTATTTATATATAATCATGAACAATGGATTTTCATGCCATTGTACCTAATGCTGTTGTCTTTTACACTACAGATAGCTGGTCAGTTTTGGTTTAATTTCTGCGAAAGAACCCTTGCCTAATTTTAAGGTTGGGGATCACCACAACATGTGGAACTGTATTAAAGGGTTGTGGCATTAGGAATGGAGAACCACTGGCCTAAATGGTTTGGTGTAGTTGTTAGGAGTGTGGACTTCTAATCTGGCATGCCAGGTTCGATTCTGCACTCCCCCACATGCAGCCAGCTGGGTGACATTGGGCTCGCCACGGCACTGATAAAACTGTTCTGACCGAGCAGTGATATCAGGGCTCTCTCTCTCACCCGCCCCACAGGGTGTCTGTTGTGGGGAGAGGAATGGGAAGGCGACTGTAAGCCGCTTTGAGCCTCCTTCGGGTAGGGAGAAGCAGCATATAAGAACCAACTCTTCTTCTTCTTCTTCTTTGCCTTCCCTTGCTTTACAGGTGGCCTTACCGAATGTTGTTATTTCCTCATCCATCCTCCCACCTGTGTCACTTTTTAAACTCCCTGTGCCTTGACAAAAGTGGCTGTCTTGTTATTGCAGTCATGTCACCCAAGTGCTAATGATTACATTTCAGACCTTCCAGGCCGTATGAAAAGGTAAGCCACGTAGGTCAGGGCTACCAGTAGGAGCATTCTGACCCTGACAGGAAGCTTTGTTTAGGCCAAGCAGGAGCTCTGACTGTCAATGGCCACTTCGATGGCAGCTGACAGCATAGATTCTGCATCCCTCCTTTCTTTCCTCCTACAGAAGAGAAGGGTTTTGAAAAGTGATGAGGAAAATCACTGTAATGAACCAACGGCATGCCAAGGGAAACAACAGGCGGTAGACTAAATCAAGGCTCGGGAAAGAAATTCTGTTTGATCTTCCGAAATGGCTGCACATTATTATTATTACTTGGAGAAACAGGTACGGAGGGAGGAGGGAATGCTTTCCTCAGTCAAACGGAACCATCTTTGCAATCCAAAAGGCCCGGACGGATAATAAGCCCTGGGTTTGTTTGGTTCAAGGGGCAAGGCAGGGTCTTAACGGTCGTGGTGCCCAGACTGTGAAATGTGCAGATTTTTAAAAATCTATGCAGGAACATCCCATATGATTTTCAGCAATCCAGAAAGGCACTCCTTTTTCCAGCTATGATGGGTGACCTTGGGTTAATCTTAGTTCTCTCAGGACTCTTTCAGCCCCAGCTACCTCACAAGGTTCCTGTTGTGGGAAGGAGACGGAAAGGTCATCATGAGCTGTTTCGAGTCTCCATAAGTTGAAGCAGTGTATTAAAAAAAAAACCCTCTTCTTCACTCTGCTATGAAATTTGCTGGATATTTCTGGACCCATCACTACAGCTCAAACGATGCACTGTTCTTAGCTCACCCAGGAGGAAAAGGTAAAAGGTAAAGGTATCCCCTGTGCAAGCACTGAGTCATGTCTGACCCTTGGAGTGACGCCCTCTAGCATTTTCATGGCAGATTCAATACGGGGTGGTTTGCCAGTGCCTTCCCCAGTCATTACCGTTTACCCCCCAGCAAGCTGGGTACTCATTTTACCGACCTCGGAAGGATGGAAGGCTGAGTCAACCTTGAGCCGGCTGCTGGGATCAAACTCCCAGCCTCATGGGCAGAGCTTTGAGACTGCATGTCTGCTGCCTTACCACTCTGCACCATAAGAGGCTGATAAGGAAAAAGGGAATACAAATATCACTATAGGCTATAACTTCATGCCTATTCAGTTTATCAAGTTGATTTTGCAATAGCTCCTAGTTTGAATGAAAAACGAAGCTACCGTTGGTCAATGACTCCTTATCTACTCCATATGTGGTATTACAGTCAATGAATGAATGTGCTGGGAGCAGCTCTTTAATCCTTTGAGGATTTTTCTGCACATGTAGGTTTTTACACTGGTCTGCAGAAATACCCCCTCTTTCTATAACTGGCCCCACTGTGTGGACTTTTTGATCCACATTCCAGAACCAAGTTCAGAATTATCTACATGAATTAAGGGACCTCTTTTGATCCATTCCCCCCATGTGACATGGTTTCTGCATTTGGTGTGTGACCTTTTTTAACATCCTTTTTGTTTCCTTTTTAGAATTTACTTTACTTGGTGCATTAGTTATTGCATTCATTCCCCTTACTTATAGTCATTTGCATTCTTTTGCTGCTTCCCCCACCTCTGGCACTTACTGTACAGTAGGGGGGGATACTTGGCTGCGGCGACTGCTGTTGCTGGCAGGCAATACCAGGCGAGCAGGGAGCCAGACAGATGGCCAGCAAGTCAACTGAATGGCAGTTCAGGAGAGAATATCTCTCTCCTTCTGCTCCCTGATACCTTGGCTGCTGTTTCCAGCATGTACAAGTCATCCCTAAAGTCTACTGGTTTTTTTCTTATATGAAGAAGAAGAAGAAGAAGACGACGAAGAAGAAGAAGAAGAAGAAGAAGAAGAAGAAGAAGAAGAAGAAGAAGAAGAAGAGTTGGTTGTTATATGCCGCTTTCCCCTTCCCGAAGGAGTCTCAAAGTGGCTTACAATCCTCTTCCCTTTCCTCTCCCCACAACAGACACCCTGTGAGGGAGGTGAGGCTGAGACAGCCCTGATATTACTGAAGAAGAAGAGTTGATTCTTATATGCTGCTTTTCTCTACCCGAAGGAGGCTCAAACCGGCTTACAGTCGCCTTCCCTTTCCTCTCCACACAATAGACACCCTGTGAGGGAGGTGAGGCTGAGAGAGCCCTGATATTCCTGCTCAGTCAGAACAGCTTTATCAGTGCTGTGGGGAGCCAAGGTCACCCAGCTGGTTGCATGTGGGGGAGCGCAGAATCAAACCCGGCTCACCAGATTAGAAGCCTGCAACCTGACCACTACACCAAGCTGGTTCTTGTGACAACAAGGGCTTCCTAAGAATCTTCCTGTTTTTTATCATCAAGATCAAGTGGCTACCTGTTTGCTCTTCTTCACCAAAGGAAGCCAGCAATTGCAGGGCTGGGGCAGGCCTGTGCCCCATGCAGACCCCAATGCCAGAAACAGGGCTGGGCCAGACCTATGTCACTCTGCCACCTTCATCCCACGGACTGTAGTTAGATCTCCTTGCCTCCAAAATCAACTCTAGTCCTCCAGGTTGTTATTCATTTTTTTGGGTTAAAATCCTTTTCTGCCCACATTTGCATTTTTCAACCTTAGCTTACAACAAGATGAAGTTTAGCTCATGGCGAAGCCACACATTAAGGCCACACATAAACCAAGCTCTGTTTCTCGGAAGAAAGCAGGGTAGAGTAGTTTGATTATTTGCAGCCAAACAATCCATAAAACAAAGGCTGTTGTGTATAAGTGCTCAAGTTGATGCTGTATCATTAGACGCCCAGTGACTAGCCTCTCTTTATATGCAGCTATCTCCCCCTTCATATAATCTTCCAGTTTTACAGATCTATTAAATTCTGAACACAGGAAGTCCTTTACTAAGGCATGATTGGATGTCTTACCACTGGCAACGTTAAGAGGTCATTACAACAAAATCCCATATAGTGAGCCTGCTTTTATGACCTGGCCCATGTGGTTCTTTGGTGCCCAAGATTTGCAGTGGACCGTGAAGGATACCTCATGAACATTTAAACAAGATATCCAGGTTGATCAGGTTGGTCCAAACTTGTAATGAGAGCCAGCTTTGGGCTAGTCACAGTGCTGTTAGAGCTGTTCTCCCACAGTGGTTCAGTCAGAGCCCTCTCAGCCCTACCTACCTCACAGGGTGCCTGTTGTGGGGAGAGGAAGAGAAGGTGATTGTAAGCCACTTTGAGACTTCTTCGGATAGTGAAAAGCAGGGTACCAAAAATAACTTCTTCTTCTTCTTCTTCTTCTTCTTCTTCTTCTTCTTCTTCTTCTTCTTCTTCTTCTTTGTGTCCTCATCATTGTCCTCCTCCTCCTCCTCCTTATAATACTCACAGACCAAAATAAATGGGTCACATTATAAATGGGAAAATGTATTGCCTTAGTTAACAAGATCCAATCAAAATCCTCTGAAGCCGGTGTGCTCAATGAGCAGTTGCCTCGCTCACACTGGGTCTTTCTGTGCTAATATAAGATTCGTTGGTCGTTAAACCTCATCCTTTGTTGCTAAGATTCATGTTTGTTAACTAAATGTTTTGTTTTTAGGTTTTTAATGGATTTTTTATGGGTTCTAATGTGTATTGTGATTGTTTTATGCTAAGTTGCACTGTTCATCAATGTCGCCTGCCATGGCTGGAAGACAATGCTATAAACTTGGCTTCAAGTATTTAAAAGGCTGCCATATTGAGAATGGAGCACCGTTGTTTTCTCTTGCCCCAGAGGGACGGACCAGAACCAATGGGATGAAATTAATTCAAAAGAAATTCCGTCTAAACATCCAGAAGAAGTTTGTGACAGTTAGGGCGGTTTCTCAGTGGAACATGCTTCCTCGGGAGGTGGTGGGTTCTCCATCTTTGGAGATTTCTAAGCAGAGGCTGGATAGCCATCAGACAGGGGATCTGATAACCATCTTCAAGTATTTAAAAGGGTGCCATATGGAGGATGGAGCAGAATTGTTCTCTCTTGCCCCAGACCAGAACGAATGAGATGTAATTAATTCAAAAAAAATTCCATCTAAACATCCGGAAGAAGTTCCTGACAGTGGAACAGGCTTCCTTGGGAGGTGGAGGATTCTCCATCTTTGGAAATATTTAAATGGAAGCTGGATATCCATCTGACGGAGAGGCTGATTCTGTGAAGGCAAAGGGGTGGCAGGTTACAGTAGATGAGCGATTGGGATGTGAGTGTCCTGCATAGTGCAGGGGGTTGTACTAGATGCCCCATGAAGTCCCTTCCAACTCTATTATTCTATGATTCTATGAATCAGACCACTGACCCATCAACTTTAACATTATATCCACAGACTGGCAGTGGCTCTCCATGGTCTGAGGTAGCAGTCTTTCACATCACCTATTACCTGAGCCTTACTGGAAATGCCAGGGATGAAACCTGGGACCTTCTGTATGCCAAGCAGAATAATAGAACCATAGAGTTGAAAGTGGATGAGCGATAGGGATGTGAGTGTCCTGCATAGTGCAGGGGGTTGGACTAGATGACCCAGGAGGTACCTTCCAACTCTATGATTCTATGACTTGTCTTTTCCCATGCCATTGCCCAAATGTCTCCCGGGGCCCCTAGGCCTCACAAATGGCATCCGTTTTAAGCAAAATGTCTAACAACTGAACGTCTAACTGTAGTGGAGAAAGACGGCGCGAGGTTCATCTTGGGCGTGGGGAGACTGTACATGAAATATGCCAAGCAGGGTGCATTCGGTGTCCCGCCATACATGCTTGCTTCGTTTCTAATTCAATGTATAGACCACCTGTCCCCAATGAGAGGCTCAGGGCAGTTTACAAGAGCAATACCCATTTCAAACGATAAAACTCTAAAAACATAATAAAACACCATTTATTCTACGACCACCATAGTATAGCCGGCAAGTTCAGTATAGCGATGGCGGTAAAAAATATCCCCTGTAGAGGGAGTCTCAAAGACGGGGAGGAGAAGGACACGCCATTACACGCTTCTCCTCTTGCAGTGCTGTTGTGAAATATTAAATTTCAGGTTGGAAAGTACATGTCCCATTCATCATTACAGTCCACGCAAAACAAAGTCACAATGACAATCCTTCAGAGGGCGGGGAGGAGGAAAGAAAGCCTGAAGTCCCCGCCGCCTCTGAATGAGACGGATATGCTGTTTTGTATTTGTCCTCTTTCTTTGGCTGAGATCTTTGGGGGTGACAACCAGACAGTGTATAGCGCTTTGAAGCTGTTAAGCGGTGACAGAGCCGATATTTATTGTTTTCGAGTCACATCAATGTTGCTTTGATTGGGCTATTTGTTTTTAAAGCCGGTGTCATTTGGGCTTGGATTGGTTAGTGAATCATGGCTTTATTATTGGTCTGTGTATCCTTATGGAGCTGATAAAAATGTTTGGTTTGGTTACACGTCTCAGGTACTTCCGAAGAGCCTTGCAGCGCTGTTTTATGGGCTGTTGATGGTCATTCGTTTTCCTGCATGTCAAGGAAGTGGAAAGCTTTGGCGGCAGAGGGTGGAATATATTGGTCGCTTAGGGGAAAAGGGCAAAGATCTATTCTCACCTTCTTACTTCAGACACACACTATATTATTAAGGTGGTGATCCTAAACACACCCAGGTGGATGCAACTTCCATGGCACGTAGAGTGCATGCAGTTTGGAAAAGGCAGTCATAGTCTACGGTTGCCATCTTCCAGGTGGTGTCTGGAGACTGTCGAGAATTACAAGAGATCTCCAGATCAGTTCCCCTGGAGAAAATAACAGACTTGGATGGTGTACTCTATGGAAGGGATAGTCAACCTGTGGTCCTCCAGATGTCCATGGGCTACAATTCCAATGCGCTCCCCCACATGCAACCAGCTGGGTGACCTTGGGCTCGCCACGGCACTGATAAAGCTGTTCTGACCGAGCAGTGATATCAGGGCTCTCTCAGCCTCACCCACCCAACAGGGTGTCTGTTGTGGGGAGGGGAATGGGGAGGCGACTGTAAGCCGCTTTGAGCCTCCTTCGGGTAGGGAAAAGCGGCGTACAAGAACCAACTTTTCTTCTTATTCTTCTCCAGTGATATCTAGTGATGTCAGAGACCATCCAAATTTCTGGGAACAGCAGTGTCACTCCCGGGGAAGTCTCACATAACCCCAAGGTCCTCCGGAACCCTGGTTAGGAATCCCTGTTATACATTATTCCTGCCCAGTTTAGGCACATGAGATTGGAATCCAGTTTTGATGCCTCCCTGACTGGATGAAAAGATAATGATATGGAGGCATGATGTGTACATGTACAGAAGAGGGAAAGCCTCTTGGGAAAGGGACATCTATGTTTATTCATAAATTAAAGAAGAAAACCCTTTATAAATTCCAGAAATGGGCAAATCTCTTGTTTTATCCAAGGAATGTGCTTACCTACAAGTCCCACCCCCATCCCCCAATAGGGCAAATAGTTATTTTGTATGTAAAGTGCTGTCAAGTCACAGCCGACTTATGGTAGCCCCATCAAGAGGCTTTTCAAGGCAAGTTGGAAGCAGAGGGGGTACATGGTGTCTTACCTCAATTGTGGTCTATGGCTCCCCCTGCTCAATGTAGGATCAGCCTCAAGCATTCATGATAAGTATCTTTTCAGTCTTTGCATAAAGGCCACCAGTAAGGGGGAGCTCACCATCTCTTTAGGCAGCCAATTCCACCACTGAACTACTCTGACTGTGAGACATGATTTTCCTGATATCTAGCTGGTACCATTCTACCTGTAGTTTAAACCCATTACTGCAGGTCCTCTCCTCTGCTGCCAACAGGAATCGTTCCCTATCTTCCTGCAAGTGACAACATTTCAAATACTGCAAGAGAGCAATCATGTTCCCTCTCAACCTCCTATTTTCCAGCTTAAACATGCCCAAGTCTCTCAGCCTTTCGTAGGGCTTGACCCCCTGGTCCCAGATAATCCTTGTAGCTCTCCTTTGCACCCTCTCAATTTTGCTCACATCTTTTTTGAAGTGAGACCTCCAGAACTGCACATAGTACTCTAGGTGCGGTCTGATCAATGTGATATGTCATGGGACTATGACATTTTGCAATTTTGATATGATGCCTCCATTCATACAACCCAATACTACATTTGCATTTTAGCCACATTCAACTGTCTGCTCATATTTAGCTTAGAAGAAGAAGCGTTGGTTCTTATATGCCGCTTTTCCCTACCCAAGGAGGCTCAAAGCGGCTTACGGTCACCTCCCCATTCCTCTCCCCACAACAGACACGCTGTGAGGGAGGTGAGGCGGAGAGAGCGCTGATATTACTGCTCGATCAGAACAGTTTTATCAGTGCCGTGGCGAGCCCAAAGCCACCCAGCTGGCTGCATATGGGGGAGTGCACAATCAAACGTGGCTTGCCAGATTAGAAGTCCACTTTCTTAACCACTATACCAAACTGATTTGCAGTCCAGAAGTACCCCAAGATCACATTCACACACACTGTTACCCAGAAATATATCTCCCATTCAGTATGCATGCTTCTCTTTTTGGTGTCCCAGATGTAGAACCCTGCACTTGCCCTTATTGAATTGCATCTTGTTCTCATTTGCCCACTTTCCCAGCATGTTCAGATCTCGCTGAACTCTATCATGGATAAACATGTTGAAAAGTACCAGGTCTAGTACCTGTGGCACCCTGCTGCTCCCTTCCCTCCAATCCAATAAAATCCCATTAATTACAGTGGTGTAGTTGATAAGTGAATTTATTTTCTGCTTGTACATCCCTAGATCTAAGCCAGACTCTTGACCTAAGCTACCTCAAAGGGCAGTTCTAAGAGTCGGATGTACTGACCTGGAAAGCCCAGGCTAGCCTGATCTTTTCAGATCTCCAAAGCTAAGCAGGATTAGCCCTGGCTAGAAAATAAATAGGAGGGTTGCTAGACAGAGGTGGGCAGTGGCACTCCACCTCTGAATGTATCTTCCTTTGAAAACCATAAAGGGTCACCTTAAGTCAGCTGTGACTCGACTGCAAAAAACACCACAACAAAGACGCAAACGGGGAAGAAAGATCTCTGTACCCTGAGCAGCTTGGAGAAAGAGTGGGAAAATGATGTACTAGACACAATCATTAAAATAGATATATAGGATGAGAAGGAAAAGAAGACCCCAGGAATCTTCATGCCAGAACTGCCAAATTTGCAGAATTGTGGCCTGTTCCCTGGACCATTTCCGCACTGGAAGATTCACACCAGGCTGCAGGCAGGAGTTTGAGTCTGGGCAGGTCTATTTTGGAACACAAGACCATTCACTATATTCCAGACCAATCTTAGACAGGAAAGGTATAGAATATGATCCCTCACATACTCCGATCCATCCTCATGCGATTGCATTTCGTCTGAGATTTTTATTCCTGCAGCTTCCAGGCAGCTTGGACATTTCTACTCCTTACTCAAAGACTTCTTTCAGACCTGTCAACTCAGGTAGTGTCAATAGACTCTTGCTACTAATTCGGCTCTTCAGAACTTGAACTGACATATGCAGGGTTGGTGCGCCCTGTCAGATCTCACAGCAAGGACGCGGTTATCTAACTTGTAAAGGTCAGGCTAGATAAATAGCTTCAGTGAAAAGGAAAATTTGATCATCTTTTATTTATACCAGGAAAGATCACATAAAAACCACATTTCGGAGGATAAAACATTAACAGCATTTTTACTACCACTGTTTAGCATAGCTGAGCAGCCCAAATCTGTATCATCGCTTTTTAGAGGGAGCCAGAGGTATATTTTCATTATCTAGCTGACAAGCCAGTTTTAAAAACAGATCCAAATCAACGTGGTTAAAATGCAGGTAGGGCCATCTTCTATTCTGAAGGGTCAACCATGAGGGTCTATACGGACACGATGATGGAAGATATATGACTGGGCCTTTCCTGTTATTTTCAAAGGGTAATTACTTGGGGTATCCAAAAAAAATAAATAAAATAAAACAACAGCATTTGAGAATCATAGAATCATAGAATCACAGAATCATAGAGTTGGAAGGGGCCACACAGGCCATCTAGTCCAACCCCCTGCTCAACGCAGGATCAGCCCAAAGCATCCTAAAGCATCCAAGAAAAGTGTGTATCCAACCTTTGCTTGAAGACTGCCACTGAGGGGGAGCTCACCACCTCCTTAGACAGCCTATTCCACTGCTGAACTACTCTGACTGTGAATTTTTTTTTCCTGATATAGAATCATAGAATCATAGAATCATAGAGTTGGAAGGGGCCATACAGGCCATCTAGTCCAACCCCCTGCTCAACGCAGGATCAGCCCAGAGCATCCTAAAGCGTGGCTGTTTGAGTATACTGAATATGGGGGTTTGAGTATATTGAACCCCCAAAATATTCTTAGGTCCTGATATTCCTGGATCTCAATACTGTTATGGTATTCAGATTCCATATTCAGGAATGTCAATTTTTTTTCTGGTTTCATTACTGTCAGTGTATTTAAAGACTAACAACAGGGCCTTGTGGTCCCTTTAAATGCTCTCTCAAAGCAGCAAGTGAACTCCAAAGGCATTTAAAGGTTTTGCAGTCCCTTTAGACACCTTACCTAAGCAGAAGACATTTTAAAAGACTATAGTTCAACCATTTAAGTTCAACTATAGGTTCAACTATTCATCAGTCCCAAAAATCCCAAATATTTTCAGGATTTTGATGTGTTGGCCATTTTGGACAACCCAAAAAAAAAAAAAAATACCCTGATCTCTGTCCTGCAGAAAGAATATCCAGAAAACAATGATATTTTCTAGATTTTTTTCCCCCTGCTCGGATATAGCCAAATGCACACCCCTAATTTTAGGCAAAGAAACAGCTTTAAAAAGGATTAGACAGATGGATAGACTCTATTAGTGATTAGTAACTTTGGTGACTAAAGGGAGCTATGAACACTAGAAATTCATATGGCTGCTTATTTAAAGTCGTTCTATCGCTATTTTAAATGGTTTAAATTCTATTTTGATTTATTTAAAATTTTACTCATGTATGAAGTATGTTGTACACCACCCAGAACTGGTCTCCAGAACAGGTGGTATAGAAATGTAATAAATGAAACTAACTCAACCCCTAATAGAAGCATTCCAGAAACCACACGAAACAAACTATCACTATGGAAACACAATCCTTCCGGTGCAATTAAAGCCGCCATATTATTCTGGAAACAGCCTTCACATGATGTTCTCAGGCAATGCTCTGCGTCCATTCGATTTGACTGAGGATTCCTCCCTAACTTCAGGTTTGCTTTTTTCTGACATGTCAAGGAAGGCCTCGGCTCGTGGATATCTGTGGCGTAACCTGGAGTATCAGTTCACCAAAGCATTTCTTGAGACCTTCTGTGAGTCCAGTAAAGATCAAGATGGTTAAAATTGTTACAGTCTGACAGCTGTAAAAGGTCACCGAGTTAAATTAATTCAGGGTCCCCCCTTCCTCCGAGTGCCTCATGATACACGGGGAAGAAATTAATAATGGCTCTCCGGCTCAGTGCAGATGAACCCTTTTAAGGCCATGTACAATTATGAAGAGCCAGGTCGCTCCCATTGCCGTCACTTGGATGAACAAGAAGCTGAAGGCTGGCCAGCCAGCAAAGCCTTTATTCGGTGTGACTAACCTCCAGGGCCTCCATTTCTGTGTGAAATCAGCTTATATCTGATACATTAACAAAATGGTAATTTAAGGTTCCTTTCATACAGAGTGCCGTTTACTAGGAAACAGCAGGGAAGGCTAATCAATCCCTGTTTTTCACAGGAAAAAAATAGTATTTAGGTTCTCAGAGGCTATTTTGGCTTTTTGCTAGTGACCTTTCCTTCTTTTGAGGTATTTAATGCACCCACACAGGGTTGCCAGGTCCTGCCTGGCCACTGGCAGGGGGTAGAGAGTATGGTTGCCAGATCCTGATGGGGAAACCCCTAGAGATTTGAGGGTGGAGCCTGGGAAGGACCTCAAAGGGTTATAATGCCAAAAAGTCTACTGTGAAAGGCATCCATTTTCTCTAGGGACACTGATCTCCATAGTCTGGAGATTTGTAATTCTGAGGAAACCTCAGTTCCCACCCCGAGACTGGCATCCCTACGCACACAACTCTCTTCATGATTAATTTCTACTCTTCTAGTGGTTCTTATCATGTCAACATATGTCAACAGTCTGGTGCCAGACTTGAAAAGGAGAACTATGCAGGTACTCCAAAGGAAATGAACGTCTTCCCTTGCCAGAGCTTCTGGGCTCAGAAATACAGTATTAGCATGGAGGAAAGATATCATCTGAGTCATGAATCTATGAGCATAGTAGAGCTCAGTCACTGGGAAATTATGTATGTAGAAGAAGGAGGAGGAGGAGGAGGAGTTTGTTCTTATATGCCACTTTTCTCTACCCAAAGGAGTCTCGAATCAGGAATGTTCTGTCTGGTCATTTGGCCATGCAATGCCCATACCTTTCATTTCCCCAATGAGCAGTTTCCTGGGGACACCTTGTTTGTGGAGGGGGTGTGTGTGCATAACTCAGATCCTGTGAAAATCCAATCCTCACCAAACATGGACGGCAGGTAGAGGACAGTTAGCCAGGGATTCCCTGTAAATCTGGAGCCTCTAGTATGCTGGGGTTTGTTCTACTGGGTCAAGAACCTTGCAGACTGGACCTGTTCACTTGGTGCCTAAAATTTCATGACAGTTCATGGTTTGTGAACCCAGCATGCCACAAGCCATGAACTGAACCACATTTTCTTGGTTCAGGCCTATCCCTAATAAACATTTAAGAACTGTAGGGGGGAAACGCTGGTTGAAATTGGTGTGCATGTATAAGACATCAGAGAGAAGCATTCCCCCCCCCCCACTCCCAAATACAACTGACATCTTGACAGGGAGCAGATGTCTGATATCATAAGGACACATATGGGAGTATTCATTTGCCAGTCCAAATCATCAACTTTTTTTTTTCTCTCACCTAAAGGACAAAAGAGAAAGAACGAACAGACAGCTCAAACTCATGTTGATGTTCAATATAAAGCATTATTCCGAACAGAAAATGTACCAAACTGCTTTCTGGAGATGGAAGCTAATGAAACAATCTATCATCTAAAGTTCACTGGCTTTTAAAAGCATGTTTATTGCCAACGCCCTCACAACCTGACTGGGAAGGGATCCGAAATCCCACACATGTTTCTCTACGAAGATGTAATCTGACACCTTGATACTGAGACAATGGGTGAGTCTCATTTTGCAGAAAATAATAATATTATGGAGAGCAGAAGGAAAGCCGTCTCACTCCTTCTGGATGGTTTTAGGACTCAGTATACAAAGAGCTGAAGATCAGATACTCAACATGGTCTGGACCAGTGGTTCTCAACCTGGTGGTCAGAACCCCTTTGGGGGTCGAACGACCTTTTCACAGGGGTTGTGGCAGGGCCCTTCTCTCCAAGGGGGTCCCAAAGTGGCTGGCATCACTCCTCTTCCATTTCATCCACACAACAGCCTTGCAGGGTAGATCAAGATACAGCAAGATCAGCATGGTGGGACAAGAAGTGGAACTGAACTGAGAAACCCCGGGGGGGGAGGAAACAATTTATATACAATCATGAACAATGGATCTTCATGCCACTGGTCAGTTTTGGTTTAATTTCTATGAAAGAACACTTGCATAATTTTATGGTTGGGGGTCACTGCAGCATGAGGAACTGGATTAAAGGGTTGCTGCACTAGGAAGGTTGAGAACCACTGGTCTGGACTAAGGAGACTGTGACCAACATCCCTCAACATCCATCCTCCCTCCCTACATACAAGCAACTACTAATATTAACTTTACTTGTGGACAATTTCATTTCTTTGCTATCAAATCCCAGAGGACTTACAGTGATCCCCTAGGGTTTTCAAGGCAGGAAACATGCAGAAGTAGCCATTGCTTGCCTCTTCATAGTAGCCTCTGGTCTCCCATCCAAGTACTGAACAGAGCTGACCTTGATTAGCTTCCTCTTAGGAGATTAAAATAGCCTATGTTATCCAGGTCAGGGAATAGCTAGGAAATATTCAGTAGTTGCCCCAAAGTTCTTTTCCAGGAAATCATTGTACACTAACTCTGCAGACATTTTTTTTAAAAATATATATTTTTAAGTATATATTTCATTTAATACAGGCGTGAGAATCTTTTGCAATAAAATTCCTTCAAAGATTCATTGACTCAACACTGTGATGCTGACATCAGACTGTGTACCTATGATAATCAAGTTTTATTAGATCCTTATCAAACACAGGAATCCAACTTAGACTAGACACAGAAAAGAGCTGTTTTTTTTAATATATCCTGCTTTTCACTACCTGAAGGAGTCCCAGAGTGGCTTGGCAACAGCTTTCCCTTCCTCTCCCCACAACAGACTCCCTGTGCAAGAGGTGGGGCTGAGACAGCTCTAAGAGAACTGGCTGCAGGTGGAGGAGCGGGGACTCAAACCTGGCTCTCCAGATTAGCGTCCACCTCTCTTAACCACTATACCACACTGGCTCTTGCACTAAGTAAGACCATTGGTGCATTTAGGTCAGCATTGTCCAGAAATTCTCCAGGCCAAAAATCTTTCACATTATCAACGACTTGATCCTTTGACCTGGGGTTTCCACAACTGAACTTCCTCCCCAAAGTTTAAGTCCTACCTTAGAAGTACTTCTTCTTAGATTTGATTTTAAATGTTTATTGTCGATGGACTAATGTACCTGCTGTGAACTTTGAAAAGGTGTGATAAACATCTTTATATATATATATATATATAGCTGTCTGCCCATAAGGTTGGGAGTTCAATCCCAGCAGCCGGCTCAAGGTTGACTCAGCCTTCCATCCTTCCGAGGTCGGTAAAATGAGTACCTAGCTCACTGGGGGGTAAACGGTAATGACTGGGGAAGGCACTGGCAAACCACCCCGTATTGAGTCTGCCATGAAAACACTTGAGGGCGTCACCCCAAGGGTCAGACATGACCCAGTGCTTGCACAGGGGATACCTTTACCTTTACCTTTACCTTTACCTTTACCTTTACCTTTATATATATATATATATATATATATATATATATATATATATATATATATATATATAGAGAGAGAGAGAGAGAGAGAGAGAGAGAGAGAGAGAGAGAGAGAGAGAGAGACAGAGAGACAGAGACAGAGACAGAGACAGAGACAGAGACAGAGACAGAGACAGAGACAGAGACAGAGAGACAGAGACAGAGACAGAGAGAGACAGAGAGAGACAGAGAGAGACAGAGAGAGACAGAGAGAAAGAGAGACAGAGACAGAGACAGAGACAGAGACAGAGACAGAGACAGAGACACACAGACACAGACACAGAGAGTCAGACAGAGACACAGAGAGACAGAGACAGAGACAGAGACAGAGACAGAGAGACAGAGAGACAGAGAGACAGAGACAGAGAGAGGGAGAGAGCGACAGAGAGAGAGACAGAGAGACAGAGACAGAGAGACAAAGACAGAGAGACAGAGAGAGACAGAGAGATGCCAAAGGGGGAAAACAGTCCTCTTCTTGACATGCCCCGTTTCATTTCAACAGGAAGTGAAAATGATGTGTCTATTAAACTTTATATGCTCTCCACAAGAAGAAGACAAGAAATAAAACAAAGAATAATTCTTTGGTGTGCATGGTTGCAATTTCCATGTGTTTCCCCATTGCCGCCGTAAGTGAAACACAATTTTGATGCCACGAGCGTGAACAGAATCAACAGAGAGAGGCATGACAGCTGGAAAAACCGGGCTCCTTCATATCCTCTGCATTCCATTCAGAGTTTTCCTGCAAGATTACAGCCGTTGTGTCAACAGACGCCAGCGCAGGAGACAAGCCAGCTATCAGAAGCAAATGACTGCTTCCAAAAATCCTTTCCATTTTTTCCCTCTCTGCGAAGGGAAAGTGCTTCATGCCTCACAAAGTCCTGCCAGTTATTACCATGTGTTAAATTGTGATCTGCAAACACAAGCTGTTCCTAAACAAGAACAAAACTACAAAACCAGATGGTTTCCTTTTAAGGTCGAGTGAAGTTTTCTGGAATGGAAACATATGTTTCCACCACCACCCCCTTCCCCAGCTGGCCGTTCCCACATGTAAACAACCTGCTTCCTATCTTTTTTTTTTTCAAATGACAAAACTCAGTTTCCTTCTTTCCTAGAAAAGAAACATCGCGCCAGGAGGCGGGTTGGTTCCCAGTACTTTGTTTGTGCTTCCTTGTTCGTGAATCCAAGTATCAATATTGAAGATACTTTAATAACTGCGCTCCAACATTAGTTGGAACGTCAATTCAGAGGACTCCAACCTCCTAGTGGAGCTATGCTACTTCCTGGCCCAAAGGCCAGTTCCTGTGCTAATAACTGGGGTGCCCCTGCACCAATAGAATCATAGAATTATAGAATCATAGAGTTGGAAGGGTCCATACAGGCCATCTAGTCCAACCCCCTGCTCAACGCTGGATTAGCCCTAAGCTAAGGGAGGGAGGGGACACATGCACGTGATGAGGGAGGGGACACATGCACATGATGAGGGAGGGGACACATGCACGTGATGAGGGAGGGGACACATGCACGTGATGAGGGAGGGGACACATGCACATGATGAGGGAGGGGACACATGCACGTGATGAGGGAGGGGACACATGCACGTGATGAGGGAGGGGACACATGCACGTGATGAGGGAGGGGACACATGCACGTGATGAGGGAGGGGACACATGCACGTGATGAGGGAGGGGACACATGCACGTGATCCTCAACTGAGATATTCTTTGTACATTTTTTGCTTTATTTTATTACATTTGATAACTAATATTACATTTTGATAACTAAGCTACAATATCAACCTCTCTTCCTCCTCTCTTCCTCCACCCCAAGCCTTTCCAAACTCATTTCCCACTTCCAGAAGACGCAAACTGGACTGTTTTTGCCTGCCCCAGTTGTGAGAAGGCTGGACAGGTAACTGAAGCCCAAAAAGACATTTTTTGCTAATGTAGGTTTGCGGTCCCAGAGTAAGATGGACTGCACCATTTTTTAAATAGTTTCTTAAAACAGGAAATGGATGGGGGAGGGCAGGAGCAAGGGCCGGACAAAGTTGGTCAGACTATCACATGTTTCCCCCTCCATACGGTCTTATGCCTGGTTGCTCACTTGTTGTTCACTGGTGGTTTGCGCGATTTAGGATGGTAAATTCAGTTTCCTGGATTCCCAAATTCTCAAGTTAAAAGGGGCCAAATCAGCTATTGGAGAGCCTTGGGATGTTGGTGACGTCATGTGGAGGGGGGGCTATATGCCACCAACATGAAAAGGCTGTCCAGGAACAGCCTTGAGTCAGGCAATAGTGGAATGAAGTACTATATTCATGTGCAACATCTAAAATATTTCAAGACTTCTAACAAAGAATGATTCCAGCCTTTATCATGACCCAATCCTTGACTTGATCTCAATTTTCCCTTCAGTGAGAAAAAAATGTAGTGCTTGACTCCATGGATTATATACTATCAGTGATAATGGGGCAACATCTTCTGGTGATATTTCCCTCCACCAAAATCTGTGTGTGTTTATAAAAAAGAGTTGGCATAGTTATCACTCCCCTTTGCTACAGATTAATAAAATTGCTGCTACTAGTATCTGTGATAACAGAGAAATGCAAGATACCTTAGAATCATAGAATAATAGAGTTGGAAGGTACATCATGGGTCATCTAGTCCAACGCCTTGCACTACGCAGGACACTCACAACCCTATCGCTCATCCACTGTAACCTGCCACCCCCTTGAGCCGTCACAGAATCAGCCTCTCCGTCAGATGGCTACCTAGCCTCTGTTTAAAAATTTCCAATGATGGAGAACCCACCACATCCTAATACTCAAGTAGGCATTAATCTCAGGGGAAAGATGGTTTCCTGGAAACAAAGAAATTAATTCCTTTAAATGTTTTCCTTTATGGAGACAAATAGGTAGGGTACCTATGATCCATTTGCTCACCTGCTGAGAAGATGCAAGATAATGGCTATTTGTATATTCTGAATTGGGCCGTAGAAGGTTGCGGACATATGCCTTGATATGATTGGAGAAAAAGTATAGGACAGCACATGCATGAGTGAGACCTAAAACCCAAGTTGAGGATAAGTCAAAGGGAAACCCTGCCAACCAGGAGATGGAAGGTTCAGTGATCTGACACATTGTGCAAAAGTATGCAAGCCAAGAACTAAGGAACAGGAGAGAAATGGAGTGTAAACCTTTGGCCATGAGCTAAGGACAGCAACCAAACGTTCCTTGGGCTTTGGCTTGTGCTCATAGACTGTGACCTAGCAGGAGATGGCACCATGAATCCAGAACCAGAGCAGGTTATGGCATGAAGTATGCATTCACTTAAATTGAATTTGATTCAAATCTCCTTTATTTGGATTGTAATCAACTTTGGATCCCCACAGGGGAGAAATGCTAGGCTAAACAAAAAAATGTATCAATAAGGAAATATCAAGGTCCACTCTGATAAATCCTTTGGGTTCAAAGAGAGCCAGGACACTGGCGGTTCAATCAGCACAGCATGATGGTATAAGAGACAAAACTGAATTGAGGGCAACAAAGATGGTGAGGGGTTTGGAGACCAAGATGTATGAGGAAAGCTTGGTCTGTTTAGCCTGGAGAGGAGATGTCTGAGAGGGGATCTAATAACCATCTTCAAGTATTTAAATCGGTGCCATATAGAGGATGGAGCAGAGTTGTTCTCTCTTGCCCCAGAGGGATGGACCAGAACCAAGGGGGTGAAATTAATCCAAAGGAAATTCTCTCTAAACACCCAGAAGAAGTTCCTGACACTTAGAGCAGTTTTTCAGTGGAACAGGCTTCCTCGGGAGGTGGTGGGTTCTCCATCTTTGGAAATTTTTAAACAGAGGCTAGATAGCCATCTGACGGAGAGGCTGATTCTGTGAAAGCTCAAGAGGGTGGCAGGTTACAATGGATGAGCGATAGGGATGTGAGTGTCCTGCATAGTGCAGGGGGTTGGACTAGATGACCCAGGATGTACCTTCCAACTCTATGATTCTATGATTCTATAAGCCTAGTTTTATAACCCAACTTATATTCATGAGCAGACAATGGATCTTCCCGCCAGTGAATGCAATTGGTCAGTTTCAGATTTAAACTGACTGGATCTGGCAGACAGGATCTCACTGCACATTGGTCAATTATACTGCCCACTTCGATCCTGCTTCTGACCTCCAGCTCAGTCCATCAGCAGATATACAAACACAAGACCCTCAACTGGAGCCAACATTTCAATATCCATTGGTACCATTTGGTAACCCGTCTGCTTGGATCTCATGGTCTTTTCCAGTCCAAGTTTCACATAGAAGGATGTCTCTTAATGCTACTTTTACAAGGAAGTTAAGACATTCCGTGTTGGACATATATGCATTGGTGGATCACTCATTTTTGGAAGCCAATAAAAAAGGAAGAGTGGGGGGGGAGAAATAATGACACAACATTGCTGTAACAATGCTACATAACAATCAAATATTAACAACCTCCCGAATGTTATCGTGCTGTTAAGCTGAATTATCGTCAGGCGCTGACAGAGCACACAGTTCATCCTCTCCAGAGGAAACGACATTAAATCAAATATTTTGCCATTCAGCAGTTGTTTCCTAGACCTCTTAATCACTCTGAATTTCTTTGACTAGAAACTGATTTTGTAGTGTTAGAAATGGGGGCAGGGGGAACGGCCAGAAAGGAAACCAGGAGATGCCTTGCTCTGACAAGGTACCGTATATACTCGCATATAAGCCGACCTGCATACAAGCTGAGGCACCTAATTTTACCACAAAATCTGGGCCAATTTATTGACTCACGTATAAGCTGAGGGTGGGAAATGCTCCATCATCACAGGCTCTCCCATCCCGCATTGCCATTCCTTTTGCCATTGAAGGCAAAAGTAAGAAAAGATCAGAATCCCTCAGTCAAACCGTTGATGTCCTACATGCTGCCAGAGCAAGCTCAGCTTGCAGTACACATCTGCAAAAGGCAATGCAACGATTGGATAGCTGGAGCAGGATTTTATTTCAATTATTTCAATTACCGTATATACCTCCATACAAGCTGAGGAGGGTTTTTTCAGTGTGAAAAAAGGTGCTGAAAAACTAGGCTTATACGCTAGGCTTATATAGGGGATATATTAAACTAGGCTTATATAGGGTATATTACATGCTACAATCACATCATTATTGGAGTTAAAGATTCACAGATGACTTTGTGCCATGTTGTTCAACTTGCTTTGCTCCTGCTAACCTTCTGTTTGTACAAAAGCATCCGCTCAGCATAGCCGACCCAAAATTCTTTCTTCCTGCACACACTGGGATTCTTTAAGGAGCCTGATTTAGGTGGCCAATTCTCATGAGGCTGTCAAAATCCCATCTATGATGGGATGGTGAGCCCCTTGCCTTTTAACTGGATGCTTATTGCTGTTGTTTGGCAGAGTTAATCTTAGTGCTCGAAATGATAAACGCATGGCTTTGTATGAAAGGATTTGATGTAAACTGTTGGGTATTTTTTTCCATTAAATTATAGAAGGAAAGAAATGAGTCTCCAACAGAAAGAACAGTCCTGCTATTTAACTGTAGCAGGGGGAGAAACACAGTATTGAAAAGTATATATAGCTTTTTGCAGTTGGATGGGAGATGTACTTCCACTAGGCTGGAGATGTAGAGGGCATGTGTCACTCAGAGTACTACTTGCATCTGTGAGCAAAAAAAAGAAAAAAAGCGCCAGTTCCATATTTATACTAATATGGGCGAGAAAAGGCAGCGTCGTGGGCCAGATCTGGTCTGCATGGGGTTCCAGGTGCTAGGATGCATGAAAAAGCAGTAAGAGAACTTGCTGGCAGATAGGGCTGCATGAACACCCACCTGTTTTTCTCACTTGCCATGAAGAGAGACTTGTGAATGTTCAGCCTGGAGAAGAGGAGACACGATTGTTCTTGTTTAAGTATTTGAAAGGTTGTCACCTGGAGGAGGGCAGGGAGCAGTTCCTGTTGGCAGCAGGGGATAGGACCTACAGTAATGACTTTAACCTGTGTGTAGAAAGATACTGCCTAGATATCTGGGGGGAAATTTTTCACAGTCAAAGTAGTTCAGCAATGGAATTGGCTGCTTAAGGAGGTGGTGAGCTCCCCCTCACTGGCAGTCTCCAAGCAGTGGTTGGACAGATACTTATCATGGGTGCCTTAGGCTGATCCTGCGTTGAGCAGGGAGTTGTACTAGATGGCCCGTATGGCCCCTTCCAACTCCATGTTTCTATGATTCGATAAGAACTGGGTTTTTCTCTCTCTCACTTTGTACTATCCAAAGGAATCTCAAAGCAGTGTACAATCATCTCCCCTTCCTCTCCCCAAAACAGATGCCCAGTGAATTAGGTGGGGCTGAAAGAGTTCAGAGAGAGCTGTGACTGGCCCAAGGTCACCCAGCTGGCTGCATGTGGAGGAGGAGTGGGGAATCAAACCCGGTTTTCCACATTAGAGGCCGCCACTTTTAACTGGCATTCTAAGCTGACTCTGAACAGATTATGATTTTTCAGAGTACTGCACAGTGTTTGCAAGCAATCTAGGCCCTGTACATTGGGTTCTTTTTCATATAGGACAGTATGTGGCAATATTAACAGGGGCAGTCAAACTGTGGCCGACCAGATGTCCATCAACTACAATTCCCATGAGCCCCTGCCGCCAAAGGCTGGCAGGGTCTCATGGGAATTGTAGTCCATGGACATCTGGAGGGCCGCAGTTTGACTACCCCTTATCACACAGCCCTGAAGGAGCCCTGGTTCCTTTGCTCCTGAACAAACCTGCGGGGGCTACTCACTGTTCCACAGCCAATCATATAATAAACAGTAAACTGGTCAGCCCACTGTTTGTTAGTTTATTGTTTCAACTTATTGCCTGCCACTCTCATAACTGGCTCGTGGCGGGTTACAACAGTCTGTTTTAAAAGCCCCATTAAAACACTTCCAGACATTCATCCAATACAGAACAGACTCCTAAAACATTTAAGAACCATGGCAGTCAACAATCCACTAACCCCCCCCAAAAAAACTGAATGTTGTTGTTAGGTGCGAAGTCATGTCCGACCCATCGCGACCTCATGGACAATGATCCTCCAGGCCTTCCTGCCCTCTACCATTCCCCGGAGTCCATTTAAGCTCACACCAACTGCTTCAGTGACTCTATCCAGCCGCCTCATTCTCTGTTGTCCCCTTCTTCTTTTGCCCCCAATCGCTCCCAACATTAGGCTCTTCTCCAGGGAGTCCTTCCTTCTCAGGAGGTGGCCAAAGTATTTGAGTTTCATCTTCAGGATCTGGCCTTCTAAAGAGCAGTCAGGGCTGATCTCCTCTAGGACTGACCGGTTTGTTCGCCTTGCAGTCCAAGGGACTCGCAAGAGTCTTCTCCAGCACCAGAGTTCAAAAGCCTCAATTCTTTGACGCTCGGCCTTCATAGGGTCCAATAATCTAATACAGGAGTGGGAAGAGGGAGCACAAATCACATGGTGGGTGCTTATGATCTTAACACTGCAGGGCCTATCAGATCTTATTCGCCATGCCAGCCTCAGCCATTGACCATACAGAAGAGCTCTGCGGAATGCTGAAAATTATAAGTAAACACAAGCTATGGTTTTATGTGTCCCAGGTACAAGCATCCATCCATTCCGTAATGCTACCTGATTTCCCTGTAGAACTTAAGCCTGCATTTCTTCCAGAATGGCATAACTTCTTGTCTTCATAAAGAGCTCCTACAGAATAGACAGATTTTACTTCCTACTCAAGTTCTCACTAAAGAATAAAATGAAGAAGGGAATGAAATCACAGACCTTCGTAAATGGAGAAATTATAGTTCCTCAGGTATAGGGCAGATAGATAACCACTTCCTGGGGAACCTTCTGTCTTGCTACTGTCACAATTAGGTCCTTTAGGATGCTTTTGAACAATAGGGATCCATAACCATTTGTGGACAAGTGCTAAATTAAATAGTGTTCAATTTTGCTGAATTATTAAAAGCATGAAGTGATCGTAGGAAAAAAAAATGAGCCAGGTCCTGTCTAAATCCAGTGCACCGCAAAACAACTTCCCTACTTCTTTCTTATTTTATCTCCAAATGTCCCCTAAATGCTGTTTTAGGGGTAGAGTGGACCCTACAATCAGCTCGAGGGGGGAGGGGATTAGTGAAAATTGCCCCTCCCCCATATGGAACTGAAGCTTTTGAACTCTGGTGCTGGAGAAGACTCTTGTGAGTCCCTTGGACTGCAAGGCGAACAAACCGGTCAGTCCTAGAGGAGATCAGCCCTGACTGCTCCTTAGAAGGCCAGATCCTGAAGATGAAACTCAAATACTTTGGCCACCTCCTGAGAAGGAAGGACTCCCTGGAGAAGAGCCTAATGCTGGGAGCGATCGAGGGCAAAAGAAGAAGGGGACGACAGAGAACGAGGTGGCGGGATGGAGTCACTGAAGCAGTAGGTGCAAACTTAAATGGACTCTGAGGAATGGTAGAGGACAGGAAGGCCCGAAGGATCATTGCCCATGGGGTCGCGATGGGTCGAACATGACTTCACACCTAACATCAACATGTACATATGTATCTTTGTGAAGAAATTCGATCCGGTAATATATTTTGATCACATCTACGTTCCTCACCAGTACGGCTAAAGAAATATATAAATCAAAACCATGCCTTATAAGCATTTTCCCCAAGACTAATAGTGCCAGAGAAGTCCGATTTCTCATTTCGGTTTCCATGCTCTTCAATCAACTGTATTTGCGTGAGACTTGCTCGAAATGATCACATTTTGTCATTCCTTTGACAAATGCCATAAACTTTTCCTGGGAACATTTGAAGTTTACCAGCTCATGAGGCTGTGGAGATGAATACGATTCTTTTAACAGGGATGGATTTGTGAGTGACTTGCGGGCCATCGTCAATTCATCTCTGTGGCCTCTATTTGCAAGCAGGGACTGGCTACATTCTGAAAATACAGGAATCACTCTGCTGGAATACTCATCTAGTTCAATATGCTTTCCTAACAATGACCAACCAAATGTCTCCAGAAACCTCCAGTTGACATTGCCAGTAGAGGAAGTACGCCTCTCTTGCCTTGATGAAATGCAATTAACAGCTTTGCATAGCGTCAAGAAGTTGGGGGAGACTTTGGATGCTGCCTTATAGATCGAGGCACAGATAGAATCATAGAATCATAGAATCATAGAGTTGGAAGGGGCCATACAGGGCATCTAGTCAAACCCCCTGCTCTACGCAGGATCAGCCCAAAGCATCCTAAAGCAGCCAAGAAAAGTGTGTATCCAACCTTTGCTTGAAGACTGCCAGTGAGGGGGAGCTCACCACCTCCTTAGGCAGATGAAGAGCATAACGTGCTAGGCGTTCTGCCATCTGTGCCAAGTGAAGCTACTAATGCCCTATCTGGCCCCAGAAGACAGCCACAGTGATCCATGCAACAGTCACCATTACTGTAACTTGCACTATGTGGGGCTGTTCCTTGGCCCTGACCTGGAAATAACAGTTGGTGCAAAATGAACAAAATTCATTTATAGGTTGTGGTGGTGGTGGTGGGGAATCTTTTGGTCTTTGGCTACACTTTTGGTCTTCAGCTACAGACACAGCAGTAAGTCCAACAGTAAGCAGAGGCCCAAGATCATCTGAACATCTGGAGTCCTCCTGGCTAAAGGTAAAGGTAAAGGTATCCCCTGTGCAAGCACCGAGTCATGTCTGACCCTTGGGGTGACGCCCTCCAGCGTTTTCATGGCAGACTCAATACGGGGTGGTTTGCCAGTGCCTTCCCCAGTCATTACCGTTTACCCCCCAGCAAGCTGGGTACTCATTTTACCGACCTCGGAAGGATGGAAGGCTGAGTCAACCTTGAGCCGGCTGCTGGGATTGAACTCCCAACCTCATGGGCAGACAGCTTCAGACGGCATATCGCTGCCTTACCACTCTGCGCCACAAGAGGCTCTTTCCTCCTGGCTAACAAATGTAAAAGAATAAATACACAACATCCAATAAAATCTGTATCCTTACTATTGTAATGTTGAGCATTTAGTTACAGGACTCATCCTTCTGCCATTTAACTTCTTGTTCCACATTTTGCCCTTCCTCTCTGCTGTTATGTTTGTGAACAACATTGTTCTTGTTGTTAGGTGCAAAGTTGTGTCTGGCCCATCGCGACCCCATGATCCTCTGGGCCTTCCTGTCCTCTACCATTCCCCGGAGTCCATTTAAGTTTGCACCGACTGCTTTAGTGACTCCATCCAGCTACCTCATTCTCTATCATCCCCTTCTTCTTTTGTCCTCAATCACTCCAAGCATTAGGTTCTTCTCCAGGGAGTCCTTCCTTCTCATGATGTGGCCACCTGGAAATTACAGCTGGTGCAAAAGGAACAGAATTCATTTATAGGTTGTGGTGGTGGTGGTGGAGAATATTTTGGTCTCATCTTCAGGATCTGGCCTTCTAAGGAGCAGGCAGGACTGATCTCTTCTAGGACTGACCGGTTTGTTCACCTTGCAGTCCAAGGGACTCGCAAGAGTCTTCTCCAGAAGCAAAGTTCAAAAGCCTCAATTCTTTGATGCTCGGCCTTCCTTATGGTCCATGAACAACATTAATAACAACATTAATAACATCTAAAAGGTAGCTCCTAGACCTCATGAGTGGGTTGTTCATGAAAGAGGAGTTTCATCAAGTCTGAATGTTGTGTCCACTGTCAGGCACTGCCGGGGAAGGGGAGGATAACTCGTTGATAACATTTGATAAAGTGAACAAAGAAAACCAGTGTGTGGCTTGGTGTGATTTGAATGCAAAATTACGGCGGTGGCCATTTCCTGTGCAGTTCAGTGACATCACTTGAGGGTTAAATCAGCTTTAGAAATTCACTCCTTGTCATCTTCTAGCCCAATGACAAATTCTCCGCCTTTCCTTTTGGCCTTGCTTTTCAGCACTGTAATTAAACTGACAAATTTTCCGGCGTTCCTTCTTTTCCCCTGGTCGACACAGATTTGAATATTAATGCCTTGATAGAACTTGGCACAACGTAGCACCCAAAGTGCTAATTTCTTAGGGGGACCTTGGACAACACCTTGGTGCCATGCTGTGACGGTGAGGAGGAGGAGGAGGAGGAGGAGGAGGAGGAGGAGGTGTGATTTCAGAAGGCACCAAGGGTCCGATATTTCCCTCGTCTGCAGTGCGAAATTTCGTTCCATTCGAAAAAGAACTTTTTGACATAATGACGAGGAGGGGATGAAAAATGAATGATCGGCTGCCAAGTGCATATTTCGTGAAATAAGAATGGCAACCTGACTGCCTTTCACTCTCTTTCTTTTATTCATATTTCTCTCCCGTTTAGGAGACGAGATTGCTCTGAGAATTCAATCCTGCTGCTGTTTCTTAAAGGATTGTTCTCCTGAAAATATATCAGTTAAAGTAAAGTTGTTGAAAGTTGTTATTCCACTAGCTCTGAGAGCAGCCCACAGCAATGACAATAATCTGGAGGAAACGCATTTTTAAATTGAGCTTCGGAAAACTGCCTGCTTCGAGATTTAGGTCCCGGTGAAGTGAACCTTCTGGGCTTTTCTGCAGCGTTGTTGACAAATGGCATTGAATGCTCTTGAAAACTCCGCAGCACAAAGAAGAACACTAAAAAGCCGAGCTGGGGAAGGGCTGAAAGCTCACTTCTGTCTGGTTTGAACTATCTAACAATGCCCCCCCCCCAAATGAAAGCAAGAGCTTGTGTCAGTTCAGGATGTTTGGCTAGGGTGTCAGCCCCGGGTTGGGAAATACCTGGAGACTTTGGGGGTGGAGTCATGAGTGGGTAGGATTTGGGGTGGGAGAGCCCTCAGTAGAGTACAATGCAAGGGAAATTACCCTTCAAAACAGCCATTTTCTTCAGGGGAACTGATCTCTGTCGCCTGGACATGAGCTGTAATTCCAGGGGACCCCCAGTTCCCACGTCCCAAAGTTTGGCTCACATTCTGTTCACCTGTTGGGAGGGAGTTCAGTTTAGTCAGACTATCAGTGAACTGCTCAGATCTGCAAGGTGGCTGACCTTCTGTGTAGTCCTACAATGAAATTAATTGCAATCAGCATTGTTTCACAGATGCCCATCCTTGCGCAACCCAATGGGAGTTCTAGTCCTCAGTTCCCTGCCACAGACTTGTCACCCGTGCGCACCTGCAGCCACGGAAGGAAATGAGGTGCTCCCAGTGTCACTAGTTACTGCACCACCATGAAGCTGATCAGCAGCTTGCTCCCGCTGAAGAGCAGTGAAGGGAAGACCACTGTGGCTCAGCTCACCCCGGATCACAGGTAATCAAAATGGCGAGCCACCCTATCGGCCATTGGAAATGTACTAATCAATAGCCAACCTAACCTGTAGTAGTTTCAGGGGGGAGCTGCATTGGTGTGCAGTAAAATAGTGATATTCCTGTCACATCTTCGGAGATCAACAAGATTTTCAGGAAACAAGCTTCAAGAGTCAAAGCTCTTTCCATCTGCTGAATGAAGCTTTGACTCTTGAAAGCATATTGGTTTTTAAGGTCCTACATTTTCAGTCCTGCCTCCTACTTGGTGGAATGAGGTCCTGGACGAGATCCGGGCCTCAATGGAACAAGCTCAGTTCCACAGGACTGCAAGATAGAACTCTTCCCCCAAGCCTTGATTGGGGCCACTGATCCTATAACATTTAATGCAGGGGTAGACAACCTGTGGTCCTCCAGATGTCCATGGACTAGAATTCCCATAAGCCTCTGCCAGCATTTGCTGGCAGAGGCTCATGGGAATTGTAGTCCATGGACATCTGGAGGACCACAGGTTGACTACCCCAACATGATGACAACTGAAGCTACTATTAAATACAAATGCTGGTTTAACGCTTTTAATATGTTATTATTTTTTTAATCTATAATTGTACTGCTTTCATGGTGTACAAGATCATCAGCCAGCTTGCCGGGAGGGCAGTTCAGAAATTGAATTAGTAATAATAATAATGATGATGATGTCTCCTTTGGAATTACCACAAATAATTAGAATCAATTATATTTGACACTCCAAAGCCAGTGGAAACCTGAAGATGTGATAGTAACTCTGCTCCATGAGTGTCTAGCCCAGCCTTTCTCAGCCTTTTTATCATTGAAAAAACCTGAAACATTCTTCAGGCTTTGAGAAAACCCAAGAGTGGCACAAATGTCCAGAATATGGTTGGGAAGCAGAACTGGATACACTCCTACCTGAGGCCCCTCCCCTTCCCACCCCATCCAGGCCCATCATTGGTCATTTTGGAAGGGGGTATGTGGATCAATATGACTATATATGGTCATATCACCCATTCAGGAAACCCCAAGATTTCAAGAAATCCTCGTTGAAAAATCTTGGTCTATGCAAAAGGCTAGACTTGAATTCTTAGAGAACAAGAAGATTTTGGGGGGGGCATAATCTTGCAAATGTACACATGCCTGTCAGTCAAGACTTTGCCTGTGAGGGCGATAAGTAAGTTGGAAACGTCAGCCAGCCTACAAAGGAAAAGTCTGTTCTTATATGCCCCAGTTGACAACGGCATTTCCGTACATTAGTAAAAATAGCGTTATGCCAGCTGAATGGCAAAGCACTACATTTTATCTCGCTTCCCAGCCCCTCCTCACCTTTTTTGCTGTCACACCCCTGTCTGCTGCCCTTCCGCACTTCTTACCTCCCCACAACTGCTGCTGGAAATGGTGGAAGAGAGCAACGTGCCTTATATATGTTGTACTTCTGCCTGTCAATCAATTCAGGCAATCAATCCCCTTCCTCCATTGACTAAAATGTGCTCCCAGTAAGAAAGGAGGCCATGGGCAGCCTCCATTTTGTTTGCTGTGTTTTCTGGACCCCTGGGTGGCCTATACCAGGGGTAGTCAACCTGTGGTCCTCCAGATGTTCATGGACTACAATTCCCATGAGCCCCTGCCAGCATTTGCTGGCAGGGGCTCATGGGAATTGTAGTCCATGAACATCTGGAGGACCACAGGTTGAATACCCCTGGCCTACACAATCTCCTTGGCTGCCGGCCAATCGCTGGCTCTTGATTTGGCTCCTCCTCTTGGGCTGGAGCCAAATCAGCCTGGGTTGAGGATTCATGTTGCCTGGCCCCACTCCTTGGCTTATTTAAAGAGCAGCAGCCTGGTGGTCTTCCTTCTCTCACTACCTCAGACACTCCCTTCCTCCCCCTTTCCTGGATATTTCCAAATTCCGATTATTGTGTTTTATAGTTCATGTGTATTTCTTTGTCATAGCGCTGAGGCAGTTCTAGACACTGGCTGGAACTATTTTGTGGGAAGGCTGCACCTTCATGCCCCCTCCCCGCATGGGGACCCACGTCCCTTCATTTACTCGTTCCTTCATTGTTTGGTGCCCATGCTACCCTTAGAAACACAAGTTGAACTGCAAAGACCTATGAAACTAGAGAATGTTTCCCACCTTGATCTCAGTGACTGACATGCCTGCAGACAGACCTCAGGAAAGATTTGATAGACTTTGGCTGGCCAGCAAAATTATTCATGCATGCAGCTCACAGATTTGTTTCCTTACTTGGCCCCTACTCTTTCTCACTGCACTTCTTGACCTTGGAAGCCTTCATCGAATTCATTATTCCCACCTTGGGGTTGCTGACTGTGGGTTGAGAAATTCCTGGAAATTTGGGTGTGAGGACTGGGGAAGGTGGCTTTTTGGCAGGGGATTAATCTCATCAGCCTATAAAGCCAAAGAATGAACCTTACAAATCAACCATCTAGAGCAGGGGTAGTCAACCTATGGTCCTCCAGATGTTCATGGACTACAATTCCCATAAGCCCTTGCCAGTGTTTGCTGGCAGGAGCTCATGGGTATTGTAGTCCATGAACATCTGGAGGACCACAGGTTGACTACCCCTGATCTAGAGATCAGTTATAATTGAGAGAGATTTTCCCATCCCACCTGGAGGCTGGCTACTCTACCTTCCTCCTGAACTTTCCTCACCTACCTTACATTCTGGACCACCTTTTGACAAGTAACCCCAGCTTGTTTCTCTGATTAATGGGACTGGGTCCTCCTTCTGTTGGACACCCCATCTCAGATGACCTGCTTACCCATCTATCCGGAGGGACTTCTCCATTCTATGAGAGACCATTACTCTTCAGGGGTACAGAGGCTCTATCCTATGCGCAGCACAGCAAAGAATAAAAAATGTTCACGTAGCTAGAGTTCTCCTTTCACAATCTCGGCAGCAATTCCCACTGCGGAAGAGATGAGCCACTATGAGGTTAACTTTAAATTAGAAAGCCACTTATCTGATCGGCCGTGGCAATAGCTGCAGAGCAAAGCAAAATCTATGTTCTAGCTCTGTATGCCCTTCTATGTATGCATATTCCTTCTCGGAATCTTGGCAGGGGCCATTTTTATTCCCAGCGTTTTGACACTTGCAAAATAATTTCTTTCCTTCTTGGCTGTATTCCGTCCGCATCTCATTTATTCCTCGGCAAGTTCACCTAGAGATTGCCATAACACCTGAGCATCTTCCAGCTAATTTCCCTCTAATTATGCCCACAAAGTGCATTGCAATTCACTAAATGCTCTTCCCAGATTGGAAGTTAAAAATTGGCCATTGTTCTCTGGCTCGTTGGGGAGGCTGTTGCTTTTTTTCTTCAGCAGCACACTTGAAAATTGCCCTGCCTCCACCCCCCCCCCACTCAATCAGGGCAGAACTTTATGATTTGACAAAGGCCATGAAAGCGCATGAAAGGACAGGAAGGTTTTCCCCACTCATTTTGAAGTTCAGAATTCATTCTGTTAGTCCACAGATGTCAATGAACTGTTTCTGAGATAAATTTAAAGATGAAGAAAATTTCCTTATATTGTTTCTTTTTATATTCATAAGGTTTGTGCTCTTGATTTGTTTGCACCGTGCATGCACTGGTTGGATTTTATACACTGCTTATATAATATTTATGCTTTCTGTGTACGTCATTTATAGATCTCATTTTACCTATCTTATCTCTTTTATGTATCTACTAGAAATAAAGCCCGCTGTCCTCAGAATACAGCGGGCACTAGGACGTGTAGGCCGGGGGTGCGGGGGCCAGAGGAAGGGGGTGGAGAGGGTGGCCGGGCATCGCCGCGGGAGTGTGCGCCAATGGCTGTCGCAGGGCGGGGGATTGGGCTGTGCGGCAGGGCAATGGCGGCGGGAAGAAGGCGACGGCCGCGAGGAGTGGCGGCGGTGGCCCGGTTCTGCCGTGTTCGCGGCCGCAGCCCCACCCTGTGGCCATTACAGCGGCCAGAGCCCAGGGGCGCCAGCACCGGCAGCGGGACGGGGCAGGGAACAGCTGCGGTGCATGGGCAGGCAGCACTGGTGGCGGTGGCGGCGGGGAGGCGATGGAAGTGGCAGGGAAGCGGCCAAAGGTGCAAGTGGTAAGTGGCAGCCGGGGTAAGGCTTGGGGGTCTGGGAAGGGATGTGCGGGGTCGGGGTGGGAAGGACGCATTGGCGGGGCACAGAGACCTGTTTGGGGAGGCGCAGCGGGGGTAGCGGCAAGCTCGGAGGGCAGGGAAGAGGTGTCACCGGCGGAGGGGCGGCATGGGGCGAGGCTCCTCCATGGCGGTCATGCCAGTGTCTATGGCCAACTTACCGTGCTGCGGGCACCGAGGTGACAATGGCGGCCTTGGAGGAGTGGAGAGTCGGCAGCGTGGGCAAAGTAGCCAATGGGGAGACACGTTTTGCGTGCCTTCCCATTGGCCACTTGGCCCTGGAGTGGCCCTGGAGTGGCCACTTGGTCCTGGAGTTTTTATCCTGGACAGCGTCCGCCCACTCTCCTCCCACTTACCTCTTACCCTTTTATTTAATACCGCGGAGCTGTTTAAAGATGATTGATTTTATGAAAAATATTCCGGTGTTAAAAAAACAAAACAAAACAGAAAACCTGAACACATAAGGCCAGTTCTGCCCAGCGGCAGCTGTGCTGGGCCACTGGTGTTATGGTGCTATGGAGCTTTATTCTCTGCAGCTTTCCATGTCCCCAAGGGGAACACATTTTCAGCAGGGCACATGGTCCCCCATGAAAATGTGTCTCCCAGAATAAACAGGTTCTGCCACATGGGAGGGGTGGAGTGGGGTGGAGGTTATTTTGCAGGAAAATGCAAAATTTAAAAAAGCCCCATTCCATCCCATAATGCTTCACAGCACCGCAAAGCTGACCAGGGCATTGTTTGCCCCCTCGCAGTCTCTGTAGGGTGGGGAGGAGCCAGCCCTGGAAAGCCTGGCTCTTCCCATCTGCCTAGGCCTGCTGTGGGACAGGCCCCATTGGCTCTCACAGTGGGCAAAGGGAATATGAATTTTCCTGCATTTCTTTAGCTTGGAGAAAATGAGGGTTTGATCCACAGCAGGCCTGGCAGGAACCCAGACCAGTGGCTGTGTCATGGGGAAATGAGGATTAGCCCTGCTTCCATATGCATGTCCTCTCGGCCTTTAACGCCCTTGCGGAATCAGTCTAAGAGAAAACAAAAATCAGAATGGGGATTTGGGGATGAGAACAGCAAGGGGGATGTGTGTCTGAAATCATTCCTACTTTAATTTAATGGTTCTGTTTAACTAAGTGCAAAATCTTCCATTGGAGGAAGACTCCATCCAAAGATAGACAATGCTTTCCTCCATCCAAAAAGTTAAAGGCCAGGTGATGGAGAAAGAATGATAACATATAAGATGAACTGGAATTATATACCCAACTGAAGAATGAGCAGCATCTGTGGGAAATAAGATGGAATTTTGGAAAGCTGCAAAAGCTTCAAAGACAACTGAAGTGACCTGAGAAGAGAAAGAGGGAATCCAAAGATCATTTCTGAGCTCTACCAGAAGAAGAAGAAGATAAAAGAGATACCAGCGACAGACTATGAAAAAGGATGAAATAGAATGATACACATGGCAGAAATCAGTAGCAATTATGACCTGCTCTCACTCTTACTTCTGTCTTAGTTAATTGAACTGTCCAGTAATTAATAGACAGTGAAGAAGGAGCAGAAGATAAACAAGTTCAGGGAACAATGACTGAACGAGGGCAAAAATGCACCATGAAAGGTTGTCATCATAAATGTGATAATCAATACCAAACAAACAAATTGAAGAAGCAAAACAATAGAGCTGCTAAGTAAATGTGAGGATCAAGAACTGAACCCTCAGTGGGAGAAAAAAAAATATCAAAAGACTTCAGAAAAACAAACAAACAGAAAGTCAAGGAGAGAAGCGGGGAAGCAAAGAGCCAGAACAGTACGACAAAGGTACGACAAAAGTGAAAGTGAACAAAATAAAGCTAAAGAAGGTAAGATTGTATAAGAATGAACGAAAAAAGCAACCAAACTGGAAAGACGGGGGTGCGGTTGGAATAAGAACTCTGCCGACATGAGCTCTGTGGGGCTAAATTAAGAACAGAACTTGAAAGATAATGTAAGTGAATACATTTATTGAAGTAAAACCTTCCAGTAGACAGAACAATACAATGAGATTTGTGTAGCTAGAACACAGAGAACAAAAACTTGTAGCAGAGAGTGTCTTTGAATCTGGTTGAGTAGTTGGTTGCCATTTGATACAACTGGGCTTTCTATTTTTGTCTAATTCCCTATGTGCTATGTAGACATCTTTGAACAAGGCATACTGCTCTGTAGTGAGCAATGTGCAACATCTATCTATCTATCTATCTATCTATCTATCTATCTATCTATCTATCTATCTATCTATCTATCTATCTATCTATCTATCTATCTATCTATCTATCTATCTATCTATCTATCTATCTATCTATCTATCTATCTATCTATCTATCCATCCATCCATCCATCCATCCATCCATCCATCCATCCATCCATCCATCCATCCATCCATCCATCCATCCATCCATCCATCTACCTAATATGTGGCCATCTTGCTTAAAGGAACAAACTGGATAGCATAGAAACAAATCATACAAAAGTTGCCCCCTTTTCCAATTAAAAGGTTGTGCATATAAATTTTGGTTGCCCTTCTACAACGGGATAAGAGCACAGAAGTATATCCAGCTTCTTAGCAAAAGGATTCTCCCTGCACTTCTGGCCTCCATTCCCAGGCTCCAATTCTGCTGGGCTAACCCAATTGGTTCCTGGGGGGTTACAGGTACGCAGAAGGGGAAAGGCATTCTAAAACATCAAGGGGAACAGGATGTAGTTAATTGCAGGGTAATTCAGGATCAAGAGAAGGTTTTAATTTTTTTCAGAAGAGGACACACAGAAGCATGCTTGGAACCCTATGGAAATGTCCTATAAGAAAATAAGAAGATTTAAAAAAAAAACATACAGAGATGACAAAGGAGCACTTTAGCAGTTTCCACTAAGGAAGATGAGAACTTTGCAGTAACTAAGGTTTCTGGTCATTAGGTGTTTGCTAGAGCTCTCCTGGGATCAGACTGGATCCCCAGGTGAAAAAAGATCAGTTCACCTGGATAAATATGATCATTTACACCACACTGAAGTCCCTCTCTCAGGCTCCACCCACCAAATCTCCAGATATTTCCCCACCTGGAGCTGGCAACTCCAGCAGCAACCCTGCTTGATTGTTGACCATACTGTATCAGACTGTCAACCTGACATGAGCTGATCATCAAGTATATTTGATTGGGGACCAAAAGACACCCGTGCACCAAACAAGTGGGTGTCATAAAATCATAGAGTTGGAAGGGGCCATATAGGCCACTGCCTATCGTCCTATGCCCCCCGCAGGGCTCTGCGCTCTGCAGGTGAGAATCTACTGGTCGTTCCCGACCTTAGGGAAGCGCGCCTAGCCTCAACCAGGGCAGGGGCCTTTTCGGTCCTGGCCCCTGCCTGGTGGAATGAGCTCCCGGGTGAGCTGCAGGCCCTGCGGGATCTTTCAGCGTTCCGCAGCGCCCGCAAAATGGAGCTGTTCCGCCAGGTCTATGGTTGAGGCTGGGATCGGCGAGGTACATCTACTGCTCCCCCCGGGATTTTGAACATCGTTGACCTCTTCCTTCTCCACCCCCCTTAGTAATGGGGGTAGGAAGGGGATTTTCTGTTTCTGCCATGTTGTGATGGATTTTAAGTCTTTTAATGGGAGTTTTAATGGGGAGTTTTAATGGGGAGTTTTAATTGTGACCCGCCAGGAGCTGCTTAGGGAGTGGCAGGAAATAAATTGAAAATAAATAAATAAAATAAATAGTCCAACCCCCTGCCCAATGCAGGATCACCCCAAAGCACCCAGGATAAGTATCTGTACGACTGCTGCTTGAAGACTCCTCCTAAGGCAGCTTATTCCACTGCTGAACTACCTTGACTGTGCCAGTACCATTCTACACCTAGTTTAAAGACTCTTGCCTTGAAAACCCTACGATGACTCCACCGGTTGGCTGTGATTCAGTGGTGTTTTCCGGAAGCACCTTTTACTGTTACCCAGAGGTAACATTTCATGCTTTGTCATCTTACATTATTTGTTTAGCAAGCTCCTCTCATTTCCAGTCTTAATGCATTGCTCAGTTTTATGGTCGCCGGTACTCCTTGTGGCTTGCCGCTGCTGTTGAATTGGCAAAAATGGTATTCACGTTACGAAAGTGACTTATTCCCCGGGAAAAGGGGGCAAGTCCTGGAAGACAGCAGGGTGATCAAACGCAATGATTTCTCAATTGCGAAGTGGCAAGCAAGTGTTTGAGTTATGGATCCCAATTAACCAGTAATTGGTCATAATGCATGCCCCTTCTGAGCAGACAGGGCAACAATATTGAAATAAATGGGCTGTTCTTTTTCCCGTTTTCGACTGCTAGAGGTTTAAAGTGAAAGACCAGTTTTTTTTTGTTTTTATCAGGAAGGCAAATTTTATATTTGAATCAAGTATGACAGATGTTCCCAAATAAATGAATGTGCAGAGAAGGGCAGGTTGCTACAAAGGTGATTAGTTGATTGGAGATAACATATACCGTCACATGCTGATGAGAACAAACCTTGCCAAATACTGCAAGGCTGAAGAAACATTGAGTCCTTTGCCTTTTTCAACCTTTTGACCACGGAGGAGCCCCTGAAATAATTTTTCAGGCTTCCAGGAGACCCGGAAGTGGTGTCAGCTGGTCACGCCTTCCTACCACACCCCTGAAAGCAACATCACCAACTGCATGGCAGGGAGGCAAGACCAGCTGACATCACTTCCAGGGCTCAGGGAGGAGTGAGAGTGGAGGGACAAGGGTTGGTTTAAAGCAGGGGTAGCGTGCAGGTCCCACTCCCTCTCAGCTGCAGAAACTAGGAGAGAACTCATGCTCGAGAATTTGGGAGGGAGAGCAATGGGAGCAGCTAGTTCCCTAAATTGTGAATGAGTCCATTAAGGCAGGAGGGGAAAGGTTGTGGACCCCCTCTGGAGATTTGTGGGTTGGGAATTCCAGCTTTAAAGACACACACTGAAACTGGCATGGAGTAAGGGTAAATCTGAGCACACTGCCCCATTCCCCAACCATACAGACAATCAGGGCCCATTTTGAAGGGCCCAGGAAAAGAGTTCTCAGGACCCCCCTTCCCACCACATTCCCCAAATGCCCTCCTTCCCTCCCACTGCTTTCATGCCTCCCACTTATGTGTCCTTCCCTTATCTGATGGGGAGCTGTTACACTCCCCGCTGCCTGCAGCTGGGAGCATGGTAGAGCACTAGGAAAAAGTGAGTGGTGGGTTTCTCAGTAGCTTGCTTCTTCTGGACTCTTGCTCTTTTCTGCTTGGTGCAGTGGTGCAGCCTCAAACCTGAGGAACCGGGATACATTCCTTACTCCTTCTCCAGAGGCAACCAACTGGGTGGCCTTGGGCCAGTTGCAGTTATTTCAGAACTCTCTTAGCCTCGCCTACCTTACAGGGCTCCTGTTTTTTGGAGGAGAAGGGAAAGCGATTGTAAGCCACTTTGAGACTCCTTTAGATTCTCAACAAGGGGGTCATGACCCCTTTGAGGGTCAATTGTCCCTTTTCCCAGAGGTCACTAAGGCTGCTGCCGCCACTGCACTGCCACTGCCACGCCACCACCAGCAGCATCAAAACTGGATTGCAGCATTGAGAAGGTAGAGAACCACTGGTCTAGAACCTCCTCTCTTCACATTACATTGAGAGTATGGTGAAAGTTGCCCTGTATGGCCCTGTCTAGCCCAGCCTCATCAGATCTTGGAAGCTAAGCAGGATTAGACCTGGTTAGCCTTTGGATTGGATTCCTCCTAGGAATTCCAGCCTCATAAGGCAGAGGAAGGCAATGGCAAACCCCAAGGGGTCTTGAAAACCTGAGGGGGTCACCAGAAGTCAGTTTTGCCTCAAGGACACTTTAGAAGAAGAAGAAGAGTTGGTCTTATATGCCACTTTTCTCTACCCGAAGGAGGCTCAAAGTGGCTTACAATCACCTTAGAGTGAGGTGGGTGAGGCTGAGAAAACCCAGATAACACTGCTCGGTCAAAACAGTTTTATCAGTGCCCTGGCGAGACTGAGGTCACCCAGCTGGCTGCATGTGGAGGAGGAGTGGGGAATCAAACCCGGCATGCCAGGTTAGAAGTCCGCACTCCTAACCACTACACCAAACTGGCTCTCATGCATCCACACATGGTGAAAGAGGCTATGCGCTTATTCCTCTGCAATGGGTTGATGCCCGGCAAGAACCTGAAGGAGACCAGAGTCATAGAAGTTCTTTTTCATTAGACCCTGGTTGATAGAACTTCATATCTTTTAGAAGTTCCTGTTTGGTCTCGATTCTGGAGACCGGGAGTTTGGTGGGTCTTTTTGCTGAAAAGTGTCTCAGTACCTTATGTTTGGCTTCACTTCAACAGTGTTGTGAGTAGTTCCAAATCCCCGAAAAGACTGGGCTCAGAGCCCGAATGATTCTTCCAAGAGTCTGAAAGCAGAGATCAAGGCTATCTTCTAAGCACAACAAAAAACAGCCCGGGGGCTGAAGCTTTGTGGTGCTTTTATTTTACTCTGTTTTGCTGTAAATGCAACATTGGGTCTGCTATAAAGCATTTAATTAAGGGAGGGGGGCTTTCACTACGGATCATAAAAAGACAAAGCTTTAGCGTAGCTGCGTTCAGCAAAGCAGCTGCCCTGCCGGGAAGGCTCAACACACAAATATGAAAGCACTATCTGAGGACTGGTTTGATAAATATGTTTATGCATGCCATTAAAAGTAAAACGCCATTGTGTCTTTTCACTCCAGGCCTATCTTCTCCGTGTGTAAATGTAATCGTTCTCTTTAAAAGAGGGAATGTATTTATAGATAGCACATCATCATCTATATTTCATTCTCCTTTTTTTTTTTTGAAGGAAAAAAAAATAGCCCTGAACTTCAATTCCAATTCTGTTCTGCGGCTAGCACTAACAAAGGGAAAGAGAGGACAAATTAAATATTTGTTGAGCGATTCGGCTGCAGACGGATGTTTTTCAACAAAATTAAGTTCCATCTTGAATCAAGTATTGTGTGTAATTTATTTGTGCTCCGCATCTTCTGTGTCTCAGCCTCTATATCAATTATTGATTTTTGTTAAATATTTCAGGGCAGCCGGTAGATCTGAGAATGCAGCGAACGTCTCTCTCTCTCTGCCCCCTCCTCGTTCTCCAACAACCTGAACCATCTGCCTGAACCGTATTTCTTTTATTAAGCTCTGTGGACTGAAAGGTTTTCCCCCAATCATACATAATAAGAGTTGCTGAATCAGAGGATAAGTACGGTTTTGGGCAACAACGACTCCAGGGGCCATGTTCTGCAAACTTCTGTGCTGAGGTTGCCTGTTTTTGTTTTTTTTTATAAAAGCACACGTCCCTGTGCAGAACTAGAAAGGGCATTGCCTCATGGGATTCGGTTCATAAAGCTTTATGGTTAGTAAGGATGGCCTTGCCCCACTCCTATAGGCAACGGGCTCGAGAGCTTTAAGGAAGGATAGATGTGCTCAGAAAGACTTGGTGGATGTGCCTGAAATCTGGTTGGAACACATCTGCAAGCCTGTTTGACTTTTATGAGCTCCAAACAGTCCTTCCTCTACCTCTTTGGGGGGTATGGGGAGGGGGAAGGATTGCAGCCCTCTGTAAACCTTTCTTTTTCCGATGATGAAGAAGAAGAGTTGGTTCTTATGTGCCGCTTTTCTCTACCCGAAGGAGTCTCAAAGTGGCTTACAGTCGCCTTCCCTTTCCTCTTCCCACAACAGACACCCTGTGAGGGAGGTGAGGCTGAGAGAGCGCTGATATCACTGCTCGGTCAGAATAATTTTATCAGTGCTGTGGTGAGGCCAAGTTCACCCAGCTGGCTGCATGTGGGGGAGTGCAGAATCGAACCAGGTTCACCAGATTAGAAGTCCACACTCCTAACCACTACACCAAACTGGCTCTCAATGATACTCAATAGAAATGATGGCTGCTTCATATTGACTTGCAGGAGGGAATTTTGGGCTGGAATAAGATACAACACACATTTATTGGCTATAAATATGGCCACAGCTTTATTACCTCCCTGTGGGAGGCTTGGCACAACATGTTCCTCCATATATTTGTGAAACAGCCTGGGGGGGGTGGTGGAACATGTCCGGCTTTCCAAGTTGGCTGCACTCTGATTGGCCCTGCCCCTGCAGCTCCCGCCCTCCATCCCTGGACTCTAGCCTCTTTTATCTCAGACGTGCCTCAGTGCCTGGAGTAATTGAGATAGTTTAGGTGATTTTAGAGCCTGGAAATCCCACAATGGTGGTCCTGCAGAATGGTTTCTGATGCTGAGTCAACTTTATTTGGCTCTGCCAACATGTTGTGACCTTAGAGTTGCCAGCTCTGGGTTGGGAAACAGCTGGAGACTTTGGGGACGGACCTGGGAGTGGATGGGGTTTGAGGCAGGAAGGGACCATGGTGCAGTATAATGCTATGGTCTCCATCCTCCAAATCAGTCATTTTCTCCTGATCTCTGTTGCCTAATGAGCTGTAAAAACAGCAAATCCCCAGGTCCTACCTGGGGACTGGCATCCCTATGTGGCCTCCATGCCAACCAAGGGTTGTACTGGACCCAACACACGAGAAAGGACTATGCAGAACATTGTGGGGAGAAACCGGCATTTGGGACCCTCAAGCCACTGAACCAGCTAGTATTGGTTGAAGCGACATATAAGAACCAACTCTTCTTCTTCATTTCCAAGCTGACACACTTTCTTTTTGCATATGTGCAGCTTGAGTTAGGTTTCGTTCCAATCCGTAGTTCCTTCAATTAATCAAAATTAAGTCAGCCTTCTGACTTAATTCAGCCACTGCTGCCTAACTGCTACAATGTAGCTGGTACTGTTATGGCAGAGCACAAAATTAGCAACCCCCAAAATTTGAAAGACCGGTCATCGTCTCTGTGTGGGTTTGGAACAGTGTGTTTGTGTGTGTGTGTGTGTATGGAGAACACACCATTAAGCCATGTTGAAACCAATCCTTTTTCCTATATTGTTTACTGACACTGTGTTCAAATGGGGAGCCATGTTGGTCTGAAGCAGCAAAACAAAAATAGAGTCCAATCGCACCTTTAAGACCAACCGAGATTTATTCAAGGCGTGAGCTAAATCGTTGTTGGTCTTTTCTTTTCTTTTTTAACAATTTTTAAAATTTTATTTAAAATATCTAGTCATATTAGTAAGAGTATACAAAATAACATCTATAGTAGAAATACAAAAAGTTGTGATAAGCAAGTGGATAGGTTAGGAGGTCCACCTCCTTCTATCTACATATTACCTTATACTATATTCTATTTATCTAACCTCCTTTCTTAAGATAGTCCATATAGAATCATAGAATCATAGAATCATAGAGTTGGAAGGGGCCATACAGGCCATCTAGTCCAACCCCCTGCTCAATGCAGGATCAGCCCTAAGCATCCTAAAGCATCCAAGAAAAGTGTGTATCCAACCTTTGCTTGAAGACGGCCAGTGAGGGGGAGCTCACCACCTCTTTAGGCAGCCTATTCCACTGCTGAACTACTCTGACTGTGAAAAAATTTTTCCTGATATCTAGCCTATATCATTGTACTTGAAGTTTAAACCCATTACTGCACGTCCTCTCCTCTGCAGCCAACGGAAACAGCATCCTGCTCTCCTCCAAGTGACAACCTTTCAAATACTTAAAAGAGGGCTATCATGTCCCCTCTAATAATAACACAATTGTTCTTCATATTTCTCTGTAGGTCTTCTATTAACCAAACTTGTAAGTATGGCCATCTTTGATAGTTCAGCTACTTTGTCCAGTCACTGGGGGATTGATGGATTCCATTGTTGGTCTTAAAGGTGCTATTGGACTCTTATTTTTGTTGTCACACTGTGTTGTTATTGTTGCTTGACTGAATTACAATGGGAAGTTCCTAGACACAACATGGAAAGAGGCCCTGACCTGGTGGTCTCTGAAAATTCTTTTTCTGTAGTGTTTTTTGCACCACCTGTCGGGAGAAAGAAAGGTGGCACCGAACAATTTTGCAACCTTCACCGGGAGAAATTTTCTTCCTCGACTTTATGAAGCTTTTACTGAATGAAGTCTAATAGGTTTTCCAGATTCCAGCTAATTCAAATGTCTAATTTATTGCTAATCCTATTTATTTCAGGAGGATTTCATGCTCATTAAATATGCTTAGGGCTGCAGTCTTTTAACAAATGCTTGACATTTTGCAAATTTTCAGGAGAGAGGTGACACCATACACCGTACTAGAGCTTGGACTTCAACACTGTTGAGCTGTTGAACACAAGGAATTGCCAGGCACACATTTTGCCTCCGTAACTTGAATCCTGTTATGGAAAATGCCACCTTTGGACAATGGGTTATTTTCTCATTGCATTTTGCCTTTTCTTGAATGTTGCTTAACCGTCCCAGGCTACCTCGATGGCATCAAATCCCCGAAGCTAAGCAGGCTCAAACCTGGTTAGTATTTGGATGGGAGACCAACAAGGAATGCTGGAATTGTGATGCAGAAGCAGACAATGGCCCCAAAAGCCTCTTGCCTTGAAAAACCCTACAGCAGGGATGGAAAAACTCTGGCTCTTCTGATGTCCATGCCTGCCCGCATGGCCAATTGACAGGGTCTCATGGTAATTGTACTCCATGGGCACCTGGAGAGTCAGTTTGGCCACCCCTGCCCTATAGCGTCAGACAACAACAACAACAATATATGTGGGTTTTAACAACTTGGACAAATAACCTGTGCAATTTTGTTGTTGTTAGTTGTGAAGTCATGTCCGACCCATTGCGACCCCATGGACGATGATCCTCCAGGCCTTCCTGTCCTCTACCATTCCCCTATCTAGCTGGAGCCAGGTAGAAACCTTGAAACATTCACACATAGGATCCCATGCTGAAAATACAACCTAATGAATCGTGAAAGGGAAACAAAATCTGATTCATTTGTTAAATGACGTAAGTACTGGACCCTATCCTGGTAATAAACTTGCTGGCTGAGTTGGGCTTCCTGAGATTTGATAATGTGTGCCCATGCCTTCCTCCATGCTTGGACCTAGCATGTGCCCCATCATGAAAGCCAGGATGATTTTTCTTGTGTGAAAAGGAGGATATTATGCAAACCATTAATTGCATGATTGGGTGTTGATGCAGACAGTCTGGATCACACAAGATGAGTAGCTGACCCTAAATGTTAGAGCCCCTGATTGCATGCAGAAGGTCCCCAACACCAATTAAAAAGGTCAGGAGATAGGTGACACAGAAGGCCTGCATGAAACCTTGGGGAGTAGCTGCCAATCTTAGTCAACAAGACTCACTTTGATAAATGATATACAGCTAAGGATGGTGTACCTATAAGTGCTTATTCGTCAGGGACTGAGGCTCAACCTTCCTTCCCATTTTAGAACATCATCCCTGGAAAAGAATGATCATAACCCATGCCAACTCTTCACTGTCCTGGTGACCCTCAGGGTAAGAGGCAGGCCGTGCTTGAATAGAGCAGGAAGTGAACAATGGTCATTAGCTTATAGCAGAAGAGCAAGGAAACACAGTGATGCCTTGGGATTCTAGGGGGATTGTGTGGAATCATTGTTGTACAGGCAGTTAAGGTTTTTCTATCTACTCCTGTCCACCAGGGATTATATTCCTTAAATATCTATTTACATTTCAGCAAATAGTTCCAGTTCTCCACTGTCCCTACTCATTTATCCGAGGAGGTTCATGGGCCATTTTGGACAGTGCAGTCCTATGACCTGTGCAGAGTGGTCCTCTTGAATAATTCAATTTTGTGTCATTTGTAGAAGGCCAAGAGAGGGGGAGCTTTCATTCTAAAATATTATTTCTCAACTTTTTTGAAAGTTGAAACATCCTTCAAAGAGCCTCCAGAAGTGGTGGGACCATGCAGAATATGGTTGGGAAGCACGTCCACCTGGGGTCCCTGCCCTTCCCACCCCCTCCAGGCCCATCATTGGTCATTGGGAGGGGGGCAATGGGTCAATATGAGCATATATAGTCATATCACCCAATAAATATATAACAAATTTTAAAAATATGTACAACATTAATTAACTCCCACCCATTCTGGAAACCCTTCCCAGGCCATCAAGAAACCCAAGGGTTTTGTGAAACCTTGGTTGAGAAGGCCTGCTCTAACATGTCAACAGGCCTAGTGAGTTGACACACCAGTCTATCAAGATCAACATTACAAATTCTGATGGGCAGCAGGTCACCAGGATCCCAGGCAGAGGTCTTCCACATCACCTACCCCTTTGAGCCTTCTGACTGGAGAAGCCAGGGATTGAACCTGGGGCCTTTGGCCTAAGAGACAGATGCTCTACCACTGAACCGTGACCCCCCCCCCCTTCGCATTCTCCTAATTAATTGACTGAGTGTTTCATAATCATATACTACAAAATCACGATCTCCCACTGCCTCTATGTCAGCAGGGCCACCGTGCAGCAGAAGGGAAGTGCCCTGAATGAGCAACGATGTCTCTTCTTCAGTCCCTTCTCTCCAGAGCGAACACCCGACAGATGGAAGTGAAAAAAAGAAACGTCCTGGCTGCTCGAGGCACGTTTTCAGTTGTCGCTCCGCTAAGTTTGTTTCACTTTTAATGGCTCACTTTGCTCAACCTGTGAATAAAATATCAACTCCTTAAAAAACACCACATGAGCTTTAACTCGCAAATGGCCTCCAGAGACAGCGTTTCTCAAAATATCCCGGATTCACAGATGCCGCATCCACAGGGATGCGCAGAACTCCCCCGGAGAATTGTAAGACGTTTTCTTGAAACCCTCCTTCCTCCCCTGGAAATGACTTCAGTGGCACACCTGAGTAGGAAATTCCTAAGTAGGGTTTACCATTTCGCTGCAGGCAAAATGTAGATTAAAAAAAATAATAAATTATAAAATGTCTGAGCCGTATTCAGCTTTCGGATGTGCAAAAAAAAAAAAAAGGAAAAGAAAGGAAAGGAAAGGAAATAAAATACATACTGGCAGCTGTGTAGTGGAAGCTTTCTGCCAGGGTGGCCAAACTGTGACTTCCTAGATCAGCGGTTCTCAACCGCTCTGACTCCGTGGCCCCAACTGCGGCTGCAGCGGCGGCAGGATTGGTGATGGCAGCGTATGCACGCAAGCGCATTCATGCAGGTGCACAACAGTCGGGGTAGCGTGGAGGTCTCCATTGTAATGGCTCTCCTGCTGCCTGCTGCCACCACTGGCCACTGCCACTGCCTGCCACCTGCCACTACCTGCCCCACCACCTGCCGCCGCCTCTTGTGGCCACCACCACCACCCACCCATGGCATCCGCTGCCACCAGGCAGTGCTGCGGCGGCAGCAACCAACCTGGGGACCCCACAGAAGGGGCCAGGTGACCCCAAATGGGGCCATGACCCTCAAGTTGAGAACCACTGCCCTAGATGTCAATGGACTACAATTACCATGAGCCCCTGCCTACATGGCACTGGCAGGGGCTCATGGTAATTGTAGTCCATGGACATCTGGAGAGCCACAGTTTGGCCACCCCTGCACAACGGGATGGGTTCCCAAGCATTGGGCTACTGTTGAAAAATGAAAAGGTCCTTCTACCTATTGAGATGAATTGATCTTTCCATATGACAGAATTTGAAGCACGTCCTCTCCAAGCGACTTCGGATTTCACTGAAGCTCATGAGCCTCTTGTGGCGCAGAGTGGTAAGGCAGCCGTCTGAAAGCTTTGCCCATAAGGCTGGGAGTTCAATCCCAGCAGCCGGCTCAAGGTTGACTCAGCCTTCCATCCTTCCGAGGTCGGTAAAATGAGTACCCGGCTTGCTGGGGGGTAAACGGTAATGACTGGGGAAGGCACTGGCAAACCACCCCGTATTGAGTCTGCCATGAAAACGCTAGAGGGCGTCACCCCAAGGGTCAGACATGACTCGGTGCTTGCACAGGGGATACCTTTACCTTTACCTCTCCAAGCGACTTCGGATTTCACTGAAGCTCATATAGGAAAAGGTCTTTTTAAAAAAGGAGGCCTGTTGCAGACAATTAGGCCTATAAAAGCTAATGCTAGCAACTTGATTCAAGTGGGTAGCTGTGCTGGTCTGACGCAGCAGAACAGATTGGGAGTCCAGATGTGATGGCCCTGCGGCCTAACAGGGTGCTATTGCCTGGCATGATGTCACCCAACGACACGGCAGAGTGGAAAATCTTTGCATGAGTTTTAATTTTAGCTGCAGCGAAAAGAAAAAAGCACAGGGGGAGTAAGTGTCCAAAGCTTCTGTAAAAAGGACATTAGAGGTACATAATCTGTTAAGCTTCTCCCCACCTCGATTTATCAGCAGAAGCTTAGGAATTGTTCTTTTTTTGCCACGACCGTGGCAAGATTATAAATTGCCCAGAACTGCATGCAGGAAGGTACACCTGGAACAACTGACTGGTTGGACATTGTCCATTTGAGTAAGCTGGGCAGGTTCACAAGTCTAGTAAACAGAAAACCTTCAGAAGAAATTCAGAAACACTGGCAACTTTACCTGGCCTTTGCGAGGTGATAGGTTTGAAATTATATCAACAATATGGAGAATGTATTATCCTAACTTATTCTATTCTTTATATCTATCTTTTAAAACTAATAAAATATATTATAAAAAAGAGGCACATAGGTTATATACCTACACCTTAGGGCGGGGTAGTCAAACTGCGGCCCTCCAGATGTCCATGGACTACAATTCCCAAGAGCCCCCTGCCAGCATTCGCTGGCAGGGGGCTCTTGGGAATTGTAGTCCATGGACATCTGGAGGGCCGCAGTTTGACTACCCCTGCCTTAGGGGCTGGTAGTATGACCTGGACCAATGCAATGGCTCCCCAACCCTCATTTCAACTCCAGGATCACCCCCCCAAAAAAAGTCTCCAGGCCATCCTTGGAGTTGCTGAACTGGGAAGAGGTCCCTGGTACAACAATCAGTCCCCATGTTTATATTAGGAGAATGTTCCCAGACCGGTGATGTCAGCTTTATCTAGCTCAGCTCTATCTGGAAGGCTGAGTTACGATGACCCCCCTTTTAACATACACTTTCCAAGTTTCCTGTCATTCTCTTTCAACCTAATTTGTCAACTTATGCAACAACCTTGCATGAAATTCAGCCATGCACAGGCTGTTTGCTCTGCTCTGCTGTGGGAGAAAGACAGAAAGAATGATCAGACCAAAGCCACTTTGCAGTAACTGGCCTCAGTTTTGACAATGTTTTGATGAGAGTACTTTCTTGCTCAATAAATGAAATCTTTTGCTTCATGTCAAGAGTTTGCTTTTCTGGGCAGCTGAAGGTCCTCACAATGCTTTGCTCTCTGCAAAAGCAAACTCTGCCAAAATCCACACATGCGTTCTACCTCCTGCAGCAAGTAAATAAAAAGCAATAATGACATACATATTCCCCCTGCTTGGAGATTCTATAAACTGGGCCTATGTCACCTGTACCAGCATTGGTATGAAAATAATCATTTATTTTCTGAATGTGTTTTGCTCCCTCTAGTGGTCACCCTGATCTTTCACAGCTGTTTGTTGTTTTTTGCCAGCATTTTTAAAGTGCCCCAAGAGACAGCTGTGAAAAATGGAAGCAACCACTAGAGAGAGAGCAAAACACATGTGGAGAAAGGAGAAAAAATGCAACACAGGAACATAACCAGTGGAAATAAGATGTGGAGAAAACCCCTCAGTCCACATCTTTCTGTGTTTAGCAGCAAAGCGGTAACACCAGGGGTAATCAAACTGCGGCCCTCCAGATGTCTGTGGACTACAGTTCCCATGAGCCCCTGCCAGCATTCACTGCCAGAGTTCTCTGGCCAGCAAAGCTGTGTCCATTCAGGGGAGTGAAGCTGGACAACAGAGGAACTGTGGTTTGTAGCAACAGCCTTGGCAAGTCTCCATCCAAGGAGAGGATGGAGAAGCCAGTGTTAGGGGACTCAGAAGAATGAAGGCTAATCTTATGCATCCAGGAGCAGGTGAGTGAGGATGGAGGGAGCTGTGAAAGCCTCCTTAGCTACAGGCCAGGTGGAAGGCTGGTGGCATGGCCAGAGGCCTTATGGCAGTCATCAGAAACTTCTACTAAGAAACAAAGTGCACAGAGAGAAAAAGAGGTCAACCAATAGATGGGCTGTGGGAGGTGGTCCTCCCCTAGAAACGAAGGGTTTCCCTGTTGAGAGCCAGCTTGGTGTAATGGTTAGGACTTCTAATCTGGCGTGCCAGGTTTGATTCTGCGCTCTTCCACATGCAGCCAGCTGGGTGACCTTGGGCTGTTCTGAAACTGTTCTGACCAGCCTTCTAATTATCCATGACCAACCTTGCTTGAATTCTGCAGCACCACGTTTCCCATCAGTGACCACAGAAGCTCCATTTCTCTTCTTTCCCATTTGTGGGGCTCTTCTTCTTCTTCAGTAATATCAGGGCTCTCTCAGCCTCACCTCCCTCACAGGGTGTCTGTTGTGGGGAGAGGAAAGGGAAGGCGACTGTAAGCCGCTTTGAGACTTCTTCAGGTAGAGAAAAGCAGCATCTAAAAACCAAATACTCAGGGCTATATATGCAGTGATCCCTGGTCTCCTCCCTGGGAATGCCGCTGTTGCCGGGTTGATTGGGTCGGACGATGTATCTGTCTTGTAGGACGTTTTATGTATTAGGGGTTTTATGGGGTTTTATGTGTTGTTATCCGCCACGAGCCTTAGAGGAGTGGTGGGCTATAAATCGAAATAATAATAATAACTCTTGTTCTTCTTCAGTAATATCAGGGCTCTCTCGGCCTCACCTCCCTCACAGGGTGTCTGTTGTGGGGAGAGGAAAGGGAAGGTGAATGTAAGCCACTTTGAGCCTCTTTCGGGTAGGGAAAAGCGGCATATAAGAACCAAGTCTTCTTCTTCTTCAGTAATATCAGGGCTCTCTCAGCCTCACCTTCCTCACAGGGTGTCTGTTGTGGGAAGAGGAAAGGGAAGGCGATTGTAAGCCTCTTTGAGCCTCTTTCGGGTAGAGAAAAGGGGCATATAAGAACCAACTCTTCTTCTTCTTTGGTTATATCAGGGCTCTCTCAGCCTCACCTCCCTCACAGGGTGTCTGTTGTGGGGAGAGGAAAGGGAAGGCGAATGTAAGCCCCTTTGAGACTCCTTTGGGTAGAGAAAAGGGGCATATCGGAACCAACTCTCCTCCTCCTCCTCGTCCTCTCTCTGACATTCCTTTAGCTTTGCTAGTGAAGTGCTGGCTGACATTGTAGTATTGCTGCTGCCAAGCTTTCATTGGTACATTAAACCAAACCAAACAAATAAATAATCCCTGCTGATCACACAGGAGTGCCCTCCCGCATGGTGCCATGACAGCTGTGCTTTGTGCTTTGTTACGTTCTCTGTGCTTTCAGACCCACAAGGGGGTGTGCCGCAACACCATTCCCCAACACACACATTCTCCAGCCCTGCACATTGCAGAAATACATGAGGAATCAAGATAGAGTGTGTGGGGATGGGGGTGGTGGTGGTGGGAGGAGATGCTAGATCTGCACCTCTAGGCAATTGTGTTCAAATATATTCCAGAAAGATAAGACTCAGTGCTCAGAATTCTAATCAGTGTGTTTTTTTTTTATTTTAGCATTGATTGATATTTTTTTCTCCTTTCCCAAAATGTACTTTAAAAATAAATAAAAGTAAAGGACGAGTTGCCTTCCTTTCTGCAAGAATTCAATTGGTTTCTTTAAAAAAAAAGGGTCCTATTCCATTTGGTTGATTGTTTTCTGTTCCCTGGCCGGAGTTCTGGACAGGTACCTGGACGATGCAAGGAAGGAAGCTCGCAGGGAGGCCTGGTGCCAATCAGTGCTGGCCTCGTTCCAGTTCTCTTTGAAAGATCTCGCTGGAGATTAGCATGCTTTTAAAAGTTTAATGGAGCTACCTGGGCAGGTAGCCAGAAAACTCACAGTGAGGGGATATGAATATACTGAGAGGGTTTAGGAATGCCAGGTTGCCATTGTAGTGTAGCCAGCGTGGTGTTGTTACTGAGAGAAGCGGCTTCTAATCTGGCCAGCCAGGTTTGATTCCCCGCTCCCCCACATGCAGCCAGCTGGGTGACCTTGGGCCAGTCACAGCCCTGATCGTTCTGTTCTGACCGAGCAGGAATATCAGGGCTCTCTCAGCCTCACCTCCCTCACAGGATGTCCATTGTGGGGAGAGGAAATGGAAGGCAATTGGAAGCCACCTTGAGACTTCTTCGGGTAGAGAAAAGTGGCATATAAGAACTAACTCTTCTTCTTCTTCTTCTTCTTCTTCTTCTACTACTACTACTACTACTACTACTACTACTACTACTACTACTACTACTACTACTCTATTGCTTAAAATTGGTGGCCTCTGATCTGGAGAATTGGGTTTGATTCCCCACTCCTCCACCTGCAGCCAGTTGGGTGACCTTGAGCCAGTCACAGTTCTCTTTGAGTGGTTTTCACAGATCAGTTCTGTTAGAGCTCTCTCAGTCCCATTTGTGTGGTGAGGAAGGAAAGGTGTTTGAACACTGCCTTGGGAGTCCATTGGGTTTTGAAAAGGAGAGTGTTAAAACCCAACTCTTCCTCCTTCAACAGCCCAAACCCTATTGGGCAGGTCATAGTGATGTCATGGATGGGCGCCAGTGATGTCATGGGAGTACAACCTAGTAAGGCTACATGGAATAACCCTCTTAAATGTAGAAATTCCACTCCTTGTACTTTGTGGTACCTGTGTTACAACCATTTGGCTTTGAACAGAATAAAAGAAAAATAGGTAACAAGAGATCTGTCCCCCAGAAGAAAATGGCCGCTTTGGAGGGTGGACTCCATAGCATCATAATTCACTAAGGCTCCTCCCCTTCCCAAATCCTGCCCACTCTTGGCTCTACCCCCAAAGTCACCAGCTATTTCCCAACCCACAGCCAGCAACTCTATGTACCTTATTGACTAAGAGCCTATTCATCATGTGAATTGTTAATATTATTTTGATATGAGAACTCGGTGTCTTTTGGGAAAATGTTGCCGTTCCTTTGACAGTCTTTTCCATCTTCTCGATGCAGCCAGAATACTACTCAGGATTTTCTCTCCCAGGCTTTCATTTTATGCTTGTGCGCACTGTGTGTTCTGTGAACACCAGAGGAAAGCAAAATGGGTTTGAAGAATAATACTCAGCTTCCCGATCCACCTTTGTGTCTGATTTTCTGATCTTGGCAAGTTGCGTAAATGGGTTTTTATTTATTCCATTGTTTCCTTCTTTTAATAGAAACAAATTTCTGGTCACAAGGTAGAAATATGAGAGGCACAGCATCGCTCTGGCTATGGTCTGGGAAAAGCTTCAGGCATGAGATTTGCAAAGGTTCTCTATCTTTGGAGATTTTTAAACAGAGGCTGGATAGCCATCTGATGGAGAGACTGATTCTGCGAAGGCTCAAGGGTGTGGCAGGTTACAGTGGATGAGCAATAGGGTTGTGAGTGTCCTGCATGGTGGTTGGTCGGACTAGATGACCCAGGAGGTCCCAACTCTATGATTTTATGATTCTATGACAATTCTGGGTCTGGATATTCTTGCGGATATAAGGCTGTGAGGGTGGGGTTTAGGGAGAGGAGGGAACTTGGAAGGATATAATGTCAGGAAGCCCACCTTCCAAAGTAGCCATTTGCTCCGGAGAAGTGGAAGAAATGTGTTCAATAAATCAATGAGAAATAAGTAAGCAATCTATGTCATCTGGACATCAGTTGGACTTCTGGGAGGTTTCTAGCCCTCTCTTGGAGGCTGGCAGTCCTAGGTGGAGTATGCCCCAGGGCTTTATACCCACTGCCAGACTGAATAAATCCCTGCTGTCTACACTGAATTCAATTTCCACTTTGATTTGGGGCGCTTTAAATTTTCCCTTTGCAAGATGCATGATTGATCTGGACTGTCCCTACCTTTCCCCTGTGATATCCAGAAGTGGACATAACTTTCAATATTTGAAAAATCAGCATCAGTAAATGTGCAGATCTCTGCTTTTTATTAATTAACTTCCTGCCTTGTACCTCCAACACTGTAGCAAAGCAGTCTTCCTTGATTGGCCAGGGCGTCAGTTCAAAGTCTTCCTGGCTCCTGGTTGCAAGGCTTCCCTTAAAGTGACTGTGCTCCAGAAGTCCCAACTTCTCTCAGCAGAGATTCACCTCTTGGATTTATTCCTCCCCCTGCTTTCTCCAATCCTCTCCCCCCCCATTCAAGAATAGAAAGAGACTTCTATTGAACTTGGCTCCCCTCCCTGCTCTGAGCTTTCCCAATCGAGTGCAGAACAATTTCCATTTCAATGGCGGGGGGGGAGGATAGAGGAATATCCAAGTTCAAATCGATCTGATTCAGCAGGATCCACAACGGAAAAAACAAAGTAGGTGCAGAATCAGCCCTTCTTTGAGACTTCATGGCAAAACTCTGACTTGGTGCCTCCCTGGGGCGGGGGGGGGGCACTGGGAGATTATGACATGAGGCATCACATCAGAATCTCAAGATGTCATAGTCCCGCTGTATACCCAGAATACTGTGTGCAGTGCTGGAGGCCTCATTTCAAGAAGGATCTGGACAAAATTGAGAGGATTATTCAAGGCCTGGCAACCTGGGAGAAAGCCCAAACTCAAGGATGCTGTTTTTGACAGCAGCCCTGCTTGTCTATCAAACACTGACTGTAGAAATCCTCGTGTCAGCACCTAGCTACTGCTTCAAAGAGAGCAGGATGGCAATCCATAACTACACACAGGACACATCTAGTTAGCCGACCCCTGTTTCAAAACAGAGAGAGGCTCATGGAATTTCGGCAAAACTGCCATGCCGCTGATGACTGTATTAGCATCAGCTGACAAGAAGAACAACTGCAGCCCCCTTCAGAGAGCACATTTTAAGATGTGCATCGCCTCCTTCTCCGAGAAACGAAATAATTAAAAACTTCCATCTCCTCTGCTTATTGTATTTATAATTAACAAAGTAAATGGGGGGGGGGATAAAGTCCCTGTCTTTTATCTTAACATCAAACACTATTGCATTTCTCAGACAAATTGAACCTTCCTCTTTCTCGGACGTGACTTTTGAAGCATTCATACCTATCTTTTCTCTTGCCCTCCCTGGTGTGCATGAATGCAGGTAAATTAAAAATGACTTGTAATGAAATATGTTCTCTTTTCCTTTTCCTTTTTGTAAAGGGGCTTGGAATGAAAGGGAAACGTGCTCTTCTAGTATCACCGTCAAACAATTCCCTTGACTGTTTTTGTATCTATCCTACAAAGTTCCCTCCTTAAAAAAAACAACAACAGCAACTGCTTTTATATCCTGCCTATTCTTTTGTAAGTCTTCACTGTGTATTCTTTGGGGGTGGGCAGAGAGCCAGCGTGGTGTAAAGTTAAAGAGCAGCAGACTCTAATCAGGAGAACCAGGTTTGACACCCTGCTCCTCTCCATGCAGCCAGCTGGGTGACCTTGGGCTTGTCACAGTCCTCTTAGGGCTGTTCTCTCAGAGCAGTCCTGCCAGAGCTCTGTCCACTCAACCTCACAGGGTGTCTGTTGTGGGGAGAGGAAGGGAAAGTTATTTGTAAGTCGCTTTGGGACTCCTTTGGGTAGTGAAAAGCAGGGTATAACCCCTCTTCCCAGCTCTTCCTCTTCCTTTCACCTATGCAAATAGAAGTGGAGAAATAACGTCAAGGAAAGCATGAGGTTCCTACCTGGCCTGAGGCCCACAGGGAACTTTCTTTAAATAGACTCAGGATAATGAAATCTTGCCTCGAGCCCTCACAACTTGCACTGCGCACTAAATAGGTCCTGCACCCACCTGGGGCCTGAGAAGACTCCCACAGCGCTGTCCTGTGCATTATGGGGAAACCCCATGGAAACCATTGAGTAATCAAGGAAGAGGAAAGATGCCACATAGAATCATAGAGTTGGAAGGGGCCGGACAGGCCATCTAGTGCAATGCAGGACCAGCCTAAAGCCCACACGGCTGAGATATCTATTGCACACGGTAAGCGATTGGATGGCATTTCACACATCCCCACACACAAAGAGAATATTGAGTGGTGGGGGGGGGGGGCGGGGGAGAGTTGGCCATCTCGTTTTGTTATCCATTCCCCGTCCTGGGTTTGAGGAGTTTGTCAGTACAAGAGCACTGATCACAAAATTGCCCCAGGCAAAGCCCAGGCGTATGTTGCTCACGCAGACTGCAAAAAAATGTCTTTTGCGTGAAGTTCAACAAAGCTAGCAACCTGACTGAAACAGACGTGTAATAAAGATGGAAGGGCAGGAGTAGCTGGTCATTTGTATCATTATCTCCTTGTTCCGATTCCGCCTTGCCTGATGGGTGACAGCTCTAATTTCACATTCTCCGCCGTCAGGGACTGACAGCCCGGATGATGCTGACGCTGTCGGCCTTCCTCGCGCTTCAGGAGTGTCAATCCGTTGACAGCCACGTTTTGTTCCTGCTTTACCGACGCTCACCTCTGAGAGGCCGGCGGAAGGCATATTATAGTAATCCATCTCGGGCTCAAATGCATGAATTAAAATCGCCGCAGACAAATGGTCAAGGGGAGAATGTAGCGACACAATTCTCCCGCAGCGTTCTAAGCACGTTAATAGGTGGCTTGTTAAATGCAGACGGAGACGCCTTCTACTGGGTTAGACCCGTGGGCCACTAAAACAGACGGGTGGATTCAGGTATCCTTTGTGTAGCCTTCCGCCAGCCTAAGGAGCAAGATTGACAGTCCCCTCCCCCTACAGCCCCCCCCCCCCAGACACCAACAGGAGATGGGGTAGAGTTGCCAGAACTGGGTTGGGATGCTGTTCGAATTTTAGAGATGGAGCCAGGGGAGAACAAGGACCTTAAAGAGGTATAATGCTATAGAATTCACCCTCCAAACTATCAATTTTCTCTAGGGGAAGTGATCTCTACAGTCCAGGGGATCCTCAGGTTTGATCTTAAGAGAAAAGAAAAAGAAGAGCTGTTTTTTTTTGTACCCTATTTTTTTAGTATCCAAAGAAGTCTCAAAGCAGCTTACAATCGCCCTGACACCCTGTGAGGGAGGTGGGGCTGAGAGATCTCTGGGAGAACTGTGACTGTCCCAAGGTCACCCAGCTGGCTGCACACGTAGCAGCAGAGAATCGAACCCGGCTCTCCATAGTAGAGGCTGTTGCTCTTAACCATGACACCAAGCAGACTTTCTCCAAGTTAAGCAGTTCTTCCTCCAATGGAAGAGCCACCTAAGCTGGAAGATGGCTGTTTAGATTGGAGGAAGACTTCCAACTCTAGCCAAAAGGTATGATGGGGTGTTAATATTTTAATAAAGAAAGAAAGTTTGCTCAGTGGAGTGGTATGATTCGGTAATTTTAGTAGAAAATTGTGGTGCAAGGAAAGAGAAAAGGGCGTGAAAGTGGATTCACTCCTAATGTGGAAAAATAAAAAAGGAAGATATGAAGGCAAGAATGGAACCAGTCTTTTTTCAAAATGTGGTTTCATCCTTTGGTGAAACATTTGAGTAATGTCTAAGGAGGCCAAAAGTGGTTCTCTAAAAATTAGAGCCTCTTGTGGCGCAGAGTGGTAAGGCAGCAGACATGCAGTCTGAAAGCTCTGCCCATGAGGCTGGGGGTTCAATCCCAGCAGCCGGCTCAAGATCAACTCAACCTTCCATCCTTCCGAGGTTGATAAAATGTGTACCCAGCTTGCTGGGGGGTAACCGGTAATGACTGGGGAAGGGAATGGCAAACCACCCCGTACTGAGTCTGCCAAGAAAATGCTAGAGGGCGTCACCCCAAGGGTCAGACATGACCTGGTGCTTGCACAGGGGATACCTTTACCTTTAAAAATTCTCAGGTAAATTTTGCACAACTCAGGTGCATCCAGGAATCTGGGTGTGTACGATGAGCATATTAACTCTGCTGTCCACCGTATGGCATTTCAACCCTCCTCATCACAGAAGCTCTCACATCACCTGTCCAAAAGACCCTGGAGCAAACTCACACTAATTCGAAGGAAATTTCACTGCTGACAATTCGGACAGCCTTTGAACGAATTAGCACAAGTTCTAGATTTGCTGGACAAACTTTCCTGAAAGTAATTAATGTTCAGCCTTTACAGACATTGAGGTGAGGCTGACGTGTTCCTGGCAAGGGAGTGCATGAAAGGCACCAGCTTTTGAAATGCATTGACAGCCCTTAATCTTTAAACAAGAATAGCTCCGCTGAGGATGCAAAGCAGTAAATAAATTATTGCGTTCTCCTTGTGCTCCTCAAAAGTTGGATTATTTAGTGTTCTGGCAATCAAGAAGCTAAAGAGTAGATTCTCAGAACTTCTTTCCTTTTGTGAGGTTATATTCTTGCATGCTTATTTACCTGTTTGAATATTAACCTGCTATAGGCGTTTTGCAACCCAGAGGAAGCATAGCAGAGGCTCATGCCCAAGTATCAGCTAAGATGAAGCCAGTGACTCCTTTAAGACCCACAAAGTTTCATTAAAGGGATAAGATTTCATGTGCAGGCAGATGTTTTGGGGGAAGCTGCCAACACGCCGGGAGACTTCACTGTGGGATTGCGGTGGAGCTTGACTAACTGAACAGCTGACTAGCTGGCCGCCTTAGAATGGTCAGCACTTGCCAACAAGGTGAGGAAGCATCACCAAATGTTTAGAAGGCCAAAAGAGCACCTTAGACCAGGGGAGGTCAAACTGTGGCTCTCCAGATGTTCATGGATGACAAATTGCATGAGCCCCTGCCAATTGGCTAGGCTGGTGGGGGTTCATGGGAACTGTATTCCATTAACTTCTGGAGAGCCACAGTTTGGCCACCCCGGCCTTAGCCTGTTGCTTGATTAGATCATAATATCAGGGGTCATCTGCTGCTTCAATCAAATGCTTCAATCACTACTAGTCAGGTACACTTATTTGAATGCTGCAGCCATTCAGATGAGATGGCGTTTGTCTTTCTCCTAGAATCATTCTGAGACCACCCAAAATTAGGAATATAAACTCAGAGGTTCAGCTAGTCAGGTTAAGGTAGGTTCATCCTGTTGGGATAAGTGATGTCTGGAGTACAAAGAAGAAGGGAAGAAGACCCTGCAAGGTGCAGCAGAAAGACTATCAGATAGGGTAGTGAGGTCAGGACCTTCTCTTAGGGGCAATTTCCTGCTTCCTCTTGGAAGCCACAGTTCAGTCTCTCTCAGCTAGACATGGAGTTAGGAACCTATCTCTGTCGCTCTACACTATTAAGTATGGTAATTCCTAAATAAACATTTAGCTAATCTTTAATCAGCTTTAATCAGCAGCTCAACTTGCTGTTCTTTACCCTGCCAACACAATCTCCTTGTTACCATTGGCATTAAGTTGGGCAGCACCACCTTGCCCTGTGCCAGGAGATTTTGAGAGCACTGCTTGTGGAGAATGGATTCCAGGGGAAGTCATGTGACACGACTGCCTGGTGACACTCCAGGAATTTTCCCTAGTGTCTATGGTAGAGTCCATAGAGACATGGAGGAATGTTTGCAGTGCCACTATGGTGGCCATTTTCCAGCCATTTTTTCTCCTGTCCTCTATTTCTTCTGTCCTATCTAATCTCAGAAACTGTACAGTCTCTCTTCAATACATTAAAGGCCTTTACTTTGCCCTTAACGTAACCCATTCTCAGGGATCCTTTCTTTGTTTGCAGTTTCATCCTGGTCCCAAAGCCCTGTGGTGCACCTTTCTGTGTACTTCTTTGATAAGACCCTGGTTTCCAGCCCGTCTTCCATCTTTAATCCCAGCACTCCCCATCCTACTGTCACGACAACCTCTGCAAGTGTGGAAGTTCTAGCTTCCATTGCCAATTAACGTTGATTTCCCTCTTTTCTCTCTGTCCTGCCTTTCCCTGCCCTTCAGTCCCCAGCCAAGATACCACATACATTCTTCACCCTTGGCTATATTTGTCAAATGGATTAGACCAAGGTAGAAACAATGTGTTCAAGATGCAGAATAATACAATCACTAAGAGTGACCTTGCATGGATTGCTTATGGATCAAATCGGAGCTGTCATTGACTTCAATACCTCTCTTTTTGCATCACTATCCACTTTTTGTGCTTGAAGTTTAGTATTTGTACATTAAAGATCCCTCTTTCTTTCCCACTCCGTTGGGAAGGACACGTGCCTTAACCAGCAGGGACAGCTTATCCCTTAGACCTGTGAAATGTGTTGGAAAGCCTACCTTTGTGTTCTATAAGTTCCTTGGTGACATTTTAGTGCAATGGCAGGGACTGGTTTTTAAAAAGCTTTCCAGTGGTGCACCAGGGGCAATGGCAGCTGCTGGGAGGATGTAGCTGCCAAACTCCCATTTGGGTGTTTCATTGCCAATCTGAATGGCTCTGGATTTGCGACGGTGATAACAAAGTTATGGAAATTCTCCACTATGTGAATGCAGACAAATAATGGAGCGTTGCTCAGATCCAGCACAGCTTTTCCCATGTTCTTAAGCAGCTGAAATGCATGGATGGTATCTCCCAAGGCTGATTTGCATTGGCCACTTGGCCTTCTTTTCTTCCTTTCAACACAACAGTCAGGGACATGAATTAGCAAACAAAAACTTGCCACAATGCAGAGATAAATGTCAACGACAGACACGAGCAAGTGATGAAGACCATTTTCAGTGGCTAATTGAACACTGGGCACCACTAGACTTGATAAGAACTCTTTTCTGGATAAGAACTCAGCCAAGGGACCAAGCCCTATGAAGATAGGTTGAGGGACTTGGGAATGTTCAGCCTGGAGAAAAGGAGGTTGAGAGCGGACATGATAGCCCTCTTTAAGTATTTGAAAGGTTGTCACTTGGAGGAGGGCAGGGTGCTGTTTCCGTTGGCTGCAGAGGAAAGGACACGTAGTAATGGGTTTAAACTACAAGTACAACGATATAAGCTAGATATCAGGAAAAAGTTTTTCATAGTCAGAGTAGTTCAGCAGTGGAATAGGAGGTGGTGAGCTCCCCCTCACTGGCAGTCTTCAAGCAAAGGTTGGATACACACTTTTCTTGGATGCTTTAGGATGCTTAGGGCTGATCCTGCGTTGAGCAGGGGGTTGGACTAGATGGCCTGTATCGCCCCTTCCAACTCTATGATTCTATGATTCAAATCCCACCTGACTCTCACCCCGTTCCACCCTCAAAATGCTACATTTCCTATCCTGATCGAGTCGTCTGGGCAAGCCGTCAGATGAAGCGGAACGTGGGCTGTGCCATCCCTGAGGATAATCAGCAATTGGCTGAAGAGTTCCCAGAATCCCTTGCAAAGCGACTGTGTCACATTGCTATTTAAAATCACCTGGAACTAATTTCCTTTCCGATTTTCAAACAAGGTGGAAAAGGAAGTGTTTATCTCCCCGCCTGACCGCAGCCCAGGCTCCCTCTCGCCGGCTCCTGTCCATACCCTCTGCTTGTTTTGCCAGTAAACAGCAGCGGCCCAAAGTGACATCCTCTCCGGATGGAGTGCAGAAATGCAATCACCCTCTCCCAGATATGCCGAGAGATAAGGGGAGAGCAATGAATGGCATTAAGTCAAGAGTTATTTTTCATTTCCATTTGTACTTCTTTCGCTTTCTTCTCCCAGTGAAAAATGGAAGGAAACTTTCTACTTCAGAACTGTTTCCCAAGGGGGAAAGCGAGAGCCACTTTGGAACAATCTGCTGGGATCGTGACTCGTTGATGCGCCTTTGAAATTACGCAATGGCACATTTTCCACCCCCACTCCATTACTGATTTAAGTGGATCTTGGGATTGGTATTGTGAAGGAAAGCTGAACTGACGCAAGACGTTCTTTGCCATTTTTGTCTTCCTGGAAAATGACGGAAACGCACTGAGCCTAAGGTGAACGGGTCGATTTGCAAGAAAACTTCCTTTGATTTGAAGCGTACCTTTACACAAATAAATCCCTTTTTTTGTTTGTTTTTCCTCCCAAGAACATACTCTGCTGCTTGACTGTATGCTTTGCCGGGGAGTAAATGCTCTGGTTCCTCGCAGGCTTGGAAGATGCAAAAGACAAGGCTCTTTCGGATTGCATACCTGAAGGCCCATGAAAATTTTAAGACGTTAGAGATTATTTAGTGAATTATTAAAAGTGTGATTGTTTAAATGGCTTGAATGCTTCAGTGAAAGTGGCGGGAAGGAAAGGTAGCTGCTGCAGAATGTTGAAGGGATAAATCCCTGGCGTCGTGCAAAGCAAGGCTGTTCAAAGAGATTGTCTTGTGATCCAGTCATAAATACGCACATACATAATGTTGAAATATCATCATGAATATCACTGGGTTAAAACTGGACTCGAACAGCATTAGGGACTTTTTCGCCCTGGCCTGGTAGAACACTCTGCCTAGTGGCAGAATGGCCTGGCAGGGACTTAAGCAGTTCCGCAGGGCCTGTAAAATGGAGATGTTCCACCATCTGGTTTCAGCTGGCCTCCCTGTCTGATTCCCTTCCAAAATCCATCAAGTCAGTTCTAGAGGAGTTGACTTATATACTGCCCTCTCCTCTCTCCCTAGGCAGGAGACAGAAAAGGGCCAATTGCATTATAGCTGTATATTTATTTTGGATTTTATTGTATTTTACAATGCAATTTATAATGTTATTTTACGATTTATTTGATGCTGAGATTTTAAATTCCTTCCTTCCTTCCTTCCTTCCTTCCTTCCTTCCTTCCTTCCTTCCTTCCTTCCTTCCTTCCTTCCTTCCTTCCTTAGGGCAGGCTAAAAATCTGAAAATAAATATATATAAATCTTCTGCTGCTACCTAAATTAGCAATTGCAACCTTATGGACAAAAAGAAAGAAAGAAATCTTCCCACTATTTCTGAAGGTTTGCACTATGCTTGCAGAGTAGCTATAATGAGCAAATTAATATTTAGATAGATATGTAGATTATGGATGGATGGATGGACAGACAGAGACTCCATGGAGCACTCTTGTGTTGCAACTGCATAAAATAAATCTACATTGAACCTGTTAGGTCTGCACTGCAGGTTTCCCCATTCCTCTGAGGTGCTTAGAATGGGTGGGGTGGGTTTTTTAGTTCACTGCTGGGTTGTTGGGAGTTTTAATGTTGGATGTTTATCTTTCTATGTAGGGGCTTTATTGTTGTAACCCACCACTAGATGGTTTTTATGATAGTGGCGGGTAAAAAATCCAAATAATAATAGATGAGAGAAAGTGAGACATGATAGATAGATAGATAGATAGATAGATAGATAGATAGATAGATAGATGGATGGATGGATGGATGGATGGATGGATGGATGGATGGATGGATGGATGGATGGATGGATGGATGGATGGATGGATGGATGGATGGATGGATGGATAGATAGATAGATAGATAGATAGATAGATAGATAGATAGATAGATAGATAGATAGATAGATAGATAGATAGATAGATAGATAGATAGATAGATAGATAGATAGATAGATAGATAGATAGATAGATAGATAGATAGATAGATAGATGATGAAGGGAGGGAGGGAGGGAGGGAGATATGGATGGAGGGATGGAGGGAGGGAGAGAGAGGGGGAGAGAGAGAGAGAGAGAGAGAGAGAGAGAGAGAGAGAGAGATCCCAAGCATTTGTGTAGACACTGCATCATCTTCCAATTAGTGAGTCACAAGGAAATCCCTGGAAGTTAATGGGCCCATCCACTCTTGAGTAAACTTTTACCATGTCTTGAAGAAAGTTGGGCAGAGGCCAAGCAAAATCCCTTTGGGCTCAGCGTGTCACATGGACCACCCACCATACACTCCTGGTATAAATCATATAATGCATATCTTTGTTCAATGGAACAGAAAGACATATTGCAGTTAGCAATCGATACCGTTTTGGAAGCTGTTAACGGACAACATTTCCTTCCCATGAAAACAATGTAAATCTTGCTTTCCCCTAATTTACAATTACATGCCTGCAAATCTTTACAAAGTGTATTTCTGCCAGCATCGGCAGTGAAAGATTAGCAGAACACTCTCGCCTCTGCTGGTATCAGACTGAACTCCATTTGGGGACGTCCCAAAGCAGGCAAATTGAATAACAGAAGCCAGTAATCTCTGTCTGGAAACTATCAGTCACTCTCAGAGTAAACAACATACCACAGAATTAATTAATCAATCATGAGAACAGGAAATGGAGTCACCATTGCCGTGCTCTTAGCCAACTTGTCAAAGGAGCTGGCCTCATAGGGTTGTCAGCTCCAGTCTAGGAAATTCCTGGAGAGCTAGTGTTAGAATCATAGGATCATGGAAGGGACCTCCAGGGTCATCTAGTCCAACCCCCTGCAGATTGCAGGAAATTCACAACTACCTGTCCACCCACAGTGATCCCAATTCCATGCCCAGATGATGCCACCCCCCCACCCAAAAAAAGACCAGAAGCAATGGCCTGTCTGGTTGCTTAGTGGTTAAGAGCAGCAAACTCTAATATGGAGGACTGGGGTTGATTCTTCTCTCCTTCTCCAGCTGGGGCCCCAGGGACAACTGGGGACCCTCTTTTAGCCAGCACCATTCCACTCTGTGATCCTGCACATGTGATGGTTTGACTGCAAATTTGGGAAGTATTGGGGATCTTGCTGCCATTTTATAAGATTTTGTTATGGTTTTAATGGTATTGGGGGCTGTGATTTATTTTAATGGGGTTTTAATTGGTCTTTATGGATAAAAATCTTAACAATAAAAGAATGAATGAATGAATGAATGAATGAATGGATGGATGGAATGAATGAATGAATGAATGAATGAATGAATGAATGAATGAATGAATGAATGAATGAATGAATGAAGCCTGCTGGTTGACTTTGGGCCTGTCATAGGTCTCTCAGAACTCTCTTAACCTCACCTGTTGTGGGGAGGGGAAATGTGATTGTAAGCCACTTTGAGACCTGTTGAAATGGTGGATATAAAAACCATTCTTCTTCTGGAATCCGGGGTAGTGCCTCAGGAGGGCAGAGTTTGAGGCCAACGGGGAGCTCTCTGGGAATGTGATAATGGCCTCCACCCTCCAAAGCTGCCAGTTTCTTCAGGGGAACTGATCTGTGACATCTGGACACCAGTTGTCATTTCTGAAGAACTCCAGACCCCACCTGGAAGGTTGTTAACCCTCGGTCTCAAAACTGCTGTGACATTTTGAACGCAAAAAGTGGATCCCTAAATCAAGATTTTCCTATCCAATTCATTGTATTATCTATTATCATTGTGGTTATTTATTAGTACATGTTTTGCTTTGGGTTTTTTAAAAAATGGCAGAATGCATTAAGGAGCACTGTGGAAAATCAATGTCGTAGGAACAGCATAGATTGTGCAGGGCTTTCAGAATAAAATAAATTAGTAAGCAGTTAATCATCGTGCTGTGTGTGTTCTTTGCAAAGGTAAGCACGTTTTCCATTTGTAATCACATTTTCTACTTTGTTTCAGATGAAAGTGACAATGCAGAGATTTTGTTTTCACATGGGGAGAAGAAACAGGAAGGCTTTGAGAAGTACTCTCATACAAGTCTCTTTTCTGGGTCCAGATTCAGCTGGCGCAAAAGGTACAGGCAAAATTCCATGGAATATTTGGGGAATGTGGACTTTCCAGAAAGAATATTAGGAAGATGCACAAGAAAATGTATGGCAAGCTTGAGAGACTAACTAGATCCCTACAAGTAGACTAACTAGATCCCATTATTCTCTCAAGTTATTGTTATTATCATGTTAATTGTCTTTGTTGTTATAATGTTATACTGTTTTTTCTGTTATCACTTCTTGTTATCATATGTTATCTGTATCTTTCTCCTGTTTCCTGTGAACCACCCTGAGCCTTCGGGGAGGGCGGTATATAAATGCAAATAATAATAATAATAATAATAATAATAATAATAATAATAATAATAACAACAATAACAATAATAATAATAATAAGTGGCTTTAGGTGGCTTTAGCAGAGGCAGCCATCAGATTGCTTATCCATTGGCCACCACACATGCATTCTCCCTTGTAACATTACGTGTTTCATGCTTCATTCAAAAACGGGACTGCTGTAAAACAGCTCAATATGCTGGGGACCATTTTCTTCTGAAGCACCAGCTTTTGGATATGAAATACAAAGGGTGAGTTCAGAGCTCAAAATTCTGCCTTTAGTGGAAGAACCATCAAAGCAGCCCAGCTTGGAAGAAGAAGAAGAAGAAGAAGAACAAGAAGAAGAACAAGAAGAAGAACAAGAAGAAGAACAAGAAGAAGAAGAACAAGAATTGGTTTTCTCTACCCAAAGGAGACTCAAAGTGGATTACCTGAGAGTAAGCCCCACAGCATACAATGGGACTTACTTCTGAGTCAACCTGCCTAGGATTGCTCTCTTAAGTGTTTGTATATTTGTCTCTAAACCTTGTCTCCAAACTACCAGCATCCAAAGTATTAAGTGAAAAGAAAAGGTTTACAATCGTACTTTTAGCACAACACCAGTTTGAGCAAGGAGTCAAAAGAACTGGGTAAAACACTGTCCCTCTCACTATACATGTCCTATCAGATGTTAAAATATAGGACAGGCTCCTTTAGCTTAAGAAGTTACAAATATCTACCAATTTTCCATCACCTTAAAGCTTTCTCCAGTTCTCCAAGCGAACACACGGTCAAAATGGCTGCCTGTGCTAGACCTCAGACAAGAGTTCTTTCCCTCTAATGGATTCCTTGCCAAAGAGAATTCTTCCTTGCTGTCACCTGCTTTCTCCACCTCCTGCCCAGGACATGTTAGTTCAAAGTTTCTGTTTCCTGCTTGAAGGAGGGGGAGAGTTTGAGTCATCCATTACCTCTATTTAGCATTTGTATGAAAATGGACTAAGATTAATAGTGTTTTAACTCAATTTAACTGACTTTGATTTTCATATGATGTTGTTTCATCACCCTGAGCAGCATTAGAAGGGCAAGATACAAAAAAATGAAGTATTTATTTATTTACATCTTGAAAGAAAATCTGCAGACGGGACATGATTGCTTTCCTTAAATATTTGAAAGCTTGTCACTTGAAGCAGGGCAAGGAACAGTTCCTGTTGGCAGCAGAGGAGAGGATCTTCAGTAATGGGTTTAAACTATGTGTAGAATAGTACCGGTTAGATATCACAGAAGATTTTTCAGTCAGAGTAGTTCAGCAATGGGACAGGCTGCCTTAGCTTCCCTCTCCCTGACAGTCTTCAAGCAATGACTGGACAGGTACTTCTCATGGATGCTTGAGGCTGATCCTGCATTGAATAGGGGGCTGGACTAGATGGCCCCTTCCAATGCTAGTATTCTATGAACTGACTTCCCCCTCTGGATCTCAGCTCAGAGGGGGAAACACTGCTAAAACGCTCACTCAAACCTCCATAGAAAAAATGCATTTCTTCAGAGAAGCCATTAGCTCTGTCTCAGCAAATTAGCAACTTCAATGCAACAGCCTGGAACCTTTGAGGATTTTGAGGATTTCCCTCTCCTTCTGTAGAACCCACTGGATTTCCCTCTCCGTCTCCTTCTGTAGAACCTACTGGACTAAAATGCACAGCTGGTAATACATGGGTGTGTGTCTGTAGGCTGTCAATGGGATGCAGAAGGTCCATGTGAAGTTCATATGCTCCACTCTCCATTGCTTCTGCTTTCATCCCCACCACCGGGATGCAGTCTCTGTCCTTTGCTACCCTTAACTCTTCCTTTCCCAGTGGGCATTTGTGTCAGTCACGAAGAGGTGCATTCTTTTCCCCTCACCATCTTCCGCTCCTATCAAGCCCAGCACAGCAGCCCATGCTCCGTGAGGACAGAGCGCTAAATAATTGAAGGATATTGATACCAAAATTGAGTTAGTAGAACAAGCGCATTGCCTGTCTGTTTTAAAAGTTAATGCAGAGCGTTGTTCTGATAACCATAGCATAACACGCCAGGTCCAGTGAGTCTGAATGGGGGCGCTGATTTCAAAGCAACCAAGGAAGTTGGCCTCCAAAATGGAAGACTCTCACACTTTCTGACTAGGTCCTTGCCAAAGCATTTTTAAAATGGACACCGTAGTCTATCCCATGAATTATAACTATGACTAGCTTCAAAGCCGGTTCCTAAGAACGGGCCTTGAAAGGGTCCCCTCCCCTGGCCTCTGGCCAGGCAGCTTAAGATGGCCTTGGGCGGCAGCTCGCAGCCATATCAAGTGGGGTGGGTGGGGGCTGGGCAGCTCGTTAACAGGACTGGGACAGAGCTCCTTAATAGTCAGCTCCTTAGCAGTCCTTAACGAGCAATCAGCAGGCTAGGAGGCCCTCATCAGCAGGTCCAGCCTAGCAGGCCAAGAGGCCCTTGTTAGCAAGCCCTCCATCACGACCCTTTGCCCAGGGCCTCTCCCCTTACCTGCTGCTGGCTCCAGGCACTGAGGCGTCTGAAAGCAAAGAGGCTAGAGTCCTGGGACGGAGGGCGGGAGCTGCAAGGGCATGGCCAATCAGGGCAAAGCTGGCTGCACCCTGATTGGCCCTATTCCAGCTTGGACAGCCGGACACGTCCCACCCCTAGGCTGTTTCATAAATATATAGAGGAACAACAATGGATAAAGGTAGATAGATTTTCCCATTCCAGATTAAACGGCACGGGGGAAAGGCTTGTTTATCAGCAACAGCACCTCCATTTAAAGTCTGCCTGTCTCAATGAGACTCCAGGCAGAGTCCTCATGGGTTTTCCTTAATCATTTGATGACCTTTCAAAACTGAACACATTCTAAGACGGTCCTTGGCTACTCCATTTATTTAGCATAATCATATTCCACGCTTCTTATTTCACGTGGAACTCAAATCGGCTTGCGAATTGTAAATTCGAGGGCAATATGAATATAATCACTCAAAAGCCTAAGGCATTGAAAGGGGAAGGAGCCATGGGTCAGTGCAGAAGCCTCTGCTTTGCATACAAAATGTCCCCGGTTCAACCCCAGGCATCTCCAGGTAAAAAAGGAATAGGCAGGAGGTGATGTGAAAGACCTCTCTCTTCCTGGGACCCCGGAGAGCAGTGGGAATTGTTATTACGTGTGCATAGCTATTACACAGAAATATCTCATTCCATTTGCAGAGCTGCAGCTCTTTCTCCTCCCTAGAGATGATCAAAAGGCCTGCTCCTGGGGAACTGGGAGAGGCTGCTGCCACCTCAGCCAGCAGACTGACATGTTTGTCTCTGTCATCATTGCATATGCTTTAGAGCTTTACAGCCCTAAGTACGCACAACTTGATCACCTTCAGTAGCAATTCCACAGCAACTTCCTTGGTGGGATCTGGAGCAGACCACTATTAGAGAAGCCAGACTTTTGCTGACTGCCAGACCAGGTGTTGCACATCTAATGTTTCTGCAATATCATCATCATTATCTTAGGTACAGGAAGGCTCGGAGACAATGGCAGAAGAGCACTTCCCTATTGATTTTTCCTAAATGAAGCCTGTTGCTGGGGAAGTGGAGAGAGGCTCTTGTGGCATCTCAGGCTATTTGTTCTACTTTGAGGCACTTTGCTTTCTGAAAAGCTTTGGAGCCCTCAGCGATTGCTACAGTGCTGCTGCTGAATTAGAGGGAACTTTCCAGGCCGGCCTCCTCAAACGAGTTTCTTTTTCCTGCCCAAGACTCTGAGGGGGTGGTGCGGATGATGCCAGCTCAAAACTGCAGTTGTAATGAACTGAAGGAAAGATCTTTGCCCTGTGAGCCCATGGATTTCCCAGTGCTGCTCCTGAGAGGGTTGCCAATGGTGGTTGGTCATTCCTGGAGATATGGGAGTGGAGAACAGGGAAGGCAGGGCTGGGAAGGGAAAAGGTCTCAATGAACAGGGAAAAGATTCAAGAGGGGGAAAAAAACAGCCCAAATTATGTACACAATGATGAGAAGACAAGACTCATGTTCTGAGAAGACAAGGCTCACTGGAAATGACAATAATGCTAGAAAAACTAAAGACGGGGGACCCCCAATGATGGTGACCCAAGGACGTCAAAGCATTCAGTTTACAAAAGAAGAAGGATTGGATACAGCAAAGGAAGGACAAAAAAAAAAAACAAGAGGCAAATCTCTACTGAGAGAAGTTTAGGCTTCTGGAGCTTCTGCTGAGAAAAGTTAGGGCTTCCCCTTTAAGCCTGGAAACCAGGACCTGACACCCTGGCCAATCAGGGCTTCTCTACCACGGAGTTCAGGAACAAATTGGAAACAGGCAGAGCTCTGCATGCTTTCTCATGCTTTCTCAATTCGATTCTTCAAATATTGAGGGTTATATCCACTCTAGGATATTGCAGGATAAAGGTAGGGTCTCTCTGGATCCATCATGCTTCTCGCACAGGGAAAATTTAAATCAAACAAAATCAAAATGGAAATCACATTCAGTGGAGATGGCAGGGACTGAATCGACCTGGGATTGGAATAAAAGCTCCGTGCAGAATACACCCTTCTTTCTCTTGACAATTTAGGATTGGTATAACGTTCCTTTTTAGCAGGTCTCCTGTATTTATCTTAATTCCTCACGCCTTTATGATGGAATGAAAAGTTGATCTCTGTTTAGTGCTCAAAACCAATTGCCTCGTGAAAATTGAATCTGTCTCTTCAACATTCATATCATGAAAAGATCTCCCCGAGATGTACGCTCTATGCCAGGAAGACATGGCTCTGGAAAGCTCATCTGTAACCACTATGCCACAATTCCCAAAGGTCAGTCCTCTCCCACACTCAATGAACATTCCACACCACAGGTTCTTGACACCCATACCTGCACACCCATGCCCTCATTTGCCACCACATCACCACAACCTCCCACACAACACACACATTCAACCCCATGCCCTTACAGACTAGACAACTCCTCCCCTTCCTCTTCCCATTGCCAAGCTCTAGGCTTTGCCCCTAGTTCTAAATATTATAGCCATGGACCCCCGATACCGTCTTCAAGGTTATGGACAAAGCAAAATCACTGCACTAAAAAACTGTCCCAAGGCGTGAGTTTTCTAAGTGTTTCAGAGATGCTGCCACATAACTTCCAATGATAGCCTCAGCACCAGCATGGGAAAATGCGGCAGAAGATTATCAAGAGGCGAACTTATAAAAGACGTCTCCAGATTCCTTTTGGATTTAGCAACGTGCTACCATTTCAAATCTATTCAATGTGAAAATAAAATTTGTCATATCAACCTGGGGAAATAACCGGTAATGAAATCAGCCGATTATGGACTCCGGAGAACTGCATCGGCGAGCATTTTTAGCTGCCTGCACTTTCATAATTCCTTATTTGACTCTTATTGGTTTATCTATTGATTAAGAATGCAAGGATATGGACATATCTGAGAGTTAGCGGGAGGGTAAGGTTAACCTTTAAAGGGTCTTTGCAGTCTTTGCAACTCTACAGAAAACAAATGGGTTACACGAAAACCCCACCAGCATTCCAAAAGGGATTTTTTATCCCTATTAATTTTCTTTTTAAGATATAGACCCCACATTTTCAGAGTGGCTTATAGCAAACAGATTTAAATCACAATTGATAGCAAGAATATTTTAAAGCCGAATACAAATGCCAAAAAGTAGACAACAGCAGATAAGAAACTGAAGTCTCTGACCTCCTAGGGTCTATCCCCAAATCTCCAGGAATTTTGCACCGGGGATTTGGGAACCTTCCCCTGCTGGTTGCCAGAGGGTGCCTAGCCTCCAGGGGTAGTCAAACTGCGGCCCTCCAGATGTCCATGGACTCCAATTCCCAGGAGCCCCTGCCAGCATTCACTAGCAGGGGCTCCTGGGAATTGGAGTCCATGGACATCTGGAGGGCCGCAGTTTGACTACCCCTGCTCCATACTATCCACTCTGACTTTTCTATGCTGTATTTGCAGCCAGCTTCTAGCCTAAGGCCTATTTAGCAAATATCATTTAAGACTGCTCAGTGATTGTTTTATGTAGCTTTTAGAACCCTTGCTTGTTTTTAATGGCTGGTTCAGTTCTGTGTCATTATTTGATTGTGAGTGGCCTAAAGCAAATCTTTAGTGGCATATCAGTGCCCTAAGTGAATAAACAGAAGTAGGGCAGGGTTTTATACTCCTGCTTTTCACTATCCAAAGGAATAGAATCATAGAATTGGAAGGTCCCTTCAGGGTCATCTAGTCCAATCCACTGCATGATGCAGGAACTCACAACTACCTGCCTACCCACAGTGACCCCAATTTCATGGCCAAATGATCCCCCCCTCCACCCAAAATCTGCAAAATCCAGCCTGGCATGGAGGAAATTCACCTACCATCCCACAGTGGCAATCAGCAATTCCCTAGATGGGCAAGGAAAGGCCACAAGAGGCAAACACTGGCTCATCCCTTCCTGCCCACCCACTCACAATCTGCCTGAGTTCATAAAATCAGCACTTAGAAGGAGTCTCAAAGTGGTTTCCAGTTGCCTTCCCTTTCTCTGTGAGTTAGGTGGGCTGAGAGAGCCTTGAGAGAACAGCTCTATGAGAACAGCTCTAACAGGACTGTGACTAGTCCAAGGTCACCCAGCTGGCTGAATATGGAGGAGTGGGGAATCTAACCCAGCTCCCCAAATTAGAGCCCACTGCTCTTCACCGCTATGCCAAGCTGGAGTGGATTTTTCCAGCTTCCTGAGTCCTGCTACGGGCTTTCAGTGTTTCCCCAAAGCAAAATTCCTTTGGGTCAGAGGTAGGGTTTCCAACCTCAGATGGTACCTAGAGAACTCCTGCAATGAGAAGTATTCTCCAAGCAATAGAGATCAGTTATTTATTTGATTTATTTATTCTTTCAACTTATTGCCCGCCACTCTTATAACTGGCTTGTGGCAGGTTACAACAGTCCATTAAAAAAAAACCATTAAAACCCCATGAAAACACATCTAGACATTCATCAGTACAGACTCCTAAAATGATTAAAAAACCATGGTGGTCAATAACCCACTAGCCCCTCAAAAATCTAATATAGGAATGGGAGGAGAGGACACAGATCACATAGCGGGTGCTTATGCTCTTAAGTGCTACGTTTTGCAGGCCCTGCGGAACGCTGAAAGTTCCCCTGGAGGAAGGGGCTGCTTTGGAGGGTGGACTCTATGGGACTGAAGTCCTTCCCCATGAAACTCCTTCCCAAAGCTCCACCGTCCCTAATCTTCAGGACTTTCCTGGCAGGGAGTTGGCAACTCTAGGCAGAGGACTCCCAGAACCAGTATATGGCTGGACACTGGGAAGAGGAACTCATCAAAAACGGCAGCCCACTTTCGCTTGAGCTGAAATGCTGTTCCTCTCCAAGAATCAGACGTAGGTTCCATGCTAATAACAGCTCCATCCTCAGAGCAGCTCTTCAATCTCTGCTCATCATGACCAACACAGGAAAACCCGAGGGCTGATCTCCAAACTGATTGCCGAGAGAGTTCCTTCCACAGGAAGCCTGAAATTGTTTTAGCAGCCAAGCTTTCTCACTGAGAACCCGAGGAACCAGTGAGGGTGTCATGAGACCGGGTGGACGAGTTCCTTTTAGGTGACTTCTTAGCTGCAATATCTTTCCAAATTGCCTTTAAAAAGCAACAGCCTCTCAGTCAAGTTCAGTTTGTGTAAGCGGGCTTGACGCAGGGTGCGTGTCTTTAGCGCCGCCGTCTTCAGAGGTTTACTTTGGAAATGCAAACCGGAGTCATTCCTGACATGTTAAAAAAAGGGGGCCAAGTTAGTGGCGCATATCATCACGCGCTAATGGCAGTGCCTAGAATGATATTCAAGGCAGTCAAACACTTTATGCGATCACCGAAATGGTTCTGCAAATCATCCAAGTACAGATATACAATGTATGGAGATTGGTTTTCTGGGTAGTTTCTGATGGGCGATTGTCACATCAGCCCTGCCGACGATACTCTGACAAACTCGCAAACTGCATAATCTCTTTTCTTCCTAACAATGTATTTTGAGTGTGCATCTGGCGAAAGGGAAGAGGGCGCGTGCGAGATCGTTCAATATTCTCTGTTGCTTAAGCAAAGCTCAGGGTTTTGATTTAGGAGGGGATGAAGAACAAAGAGAATCTGTGATTCCCTCCTCGTGCAGCTGAAGCCCGCTTGCTTGACAGAGAGGAGTCTTGTGGCCTGTGTTCGCTCAGCGATTCAAATAATTCATTTAGAAAGTGAGGTAAAGATTGGGAGACGAAGATAAGGAATTTGGAAGTCAGAGGTCTGGAGCCAATAAAATGAATACCATGTTTTAAAAGTGGCTGGGTCAGAGAAGGAGTAGTTTGACAGCAATTTGGCTAGATTCTTGTTCCTGGGAAGGGATGGGCTTGAACTGGGGAAATGCAGTTTGGTTCGTGGTTCAGGATATGCTCTGTTTGCGAACTGGGGACTGTCATGAATATTCAGTTGGTTCGGTTTGTGAGGCAGTTGAATGCCTCGCAAGGTAGAGAAATCAAACTGCCTGGATTTCCCCAGATAGCACTTCCTTGGGGGCGCCTTGTTTGGGGTGACGTAACTCTGGCCTCATAAATCGAATCCTCACCAAACTTGGGAGATGGGTAGAGGAGAGGCAGACAGAGATTCCAAGTGAGTTTGGCATCTTTAGCGTGCACAGGATCTATTCTATTCACTCCTGAAGAAGAAGAAGAGAAGAAGAGTTGGTTCTTATATGCTGCTTTTCCCTACCCGAAGGAGGCTCAAAGCGGCTTACAGTCGCCTTCCCTTTCCTCTCCCCACAACAGACACCCTGTGGGGTGGGTGAGGCTGAGAGAGCCCTGATATTCCTGCTCGGTCAGAGCAGTTTTATCAGTGCCGTGGCGAGCCCAAGGTCACCCAGCTGGTTGCATGTGGGGGAGTGTAGAATCGAACCTGGCATGCCAGATTAGAAGTCCGCACTCCGAACCACTACACCAAACTGAACCCTTGGCTGTCAAAATGACAACTGGCTGGTCGACACTGTCACTGTAACAAGCACAGGTCCGGGAGATTTAAGAGTGCCTAGAGCAGATCCTGTAGCAAGCTAGTGACATCAAAGTTACAGAGAGACCTCTCCCAGATGCTCTTCTACGTGCCTACCAAGATATTGTGATGAAGTTTTGTAAACATTTGACTTGAGTGGGGACAGTCTGCTTGAGAATGTATCCACTCACAAACTGGCACTAACCTCCACAAACTGCTTGAAAGTTTATAGACAGTTCATGCAGGATGTCCTGCCATGAACTGCCCAAAATTCATAACAAACTTTAATTTGTTAGCTGGTTTGTGCCCATCCCTATTCACAGCTTTAGGAGGACTTCCTATAGGGCAGGAAGGAAGAATCTAGGTGTGCCCTTTGTCTTATTGGTTATAACCTAAAGAAATGGCTCATAGGTAGGAAGGGTTTGGAATTTCCCCTCCCTGCTCTTTCAATGCAATGATCTCTATTTCTGTTTGGGTTAGTGCAGATCACACCTGTGATCCTCTTGAAGCTGTTTTCTGTTTCCTTGCATTAATGTGTCTCCTTTTTTGAAATCTTATTTGTGCCTGAGTTCATCAGCAAAGTGTGTTCACAACACAAACCAGCACCCAGAACTGGAGAAGGAAAACTGTTAACAAATATATCTGAGAGGTTTCTGGAATGTTTGCTCATCACAAATGAGAGGCTGGATGTGATATATAGGGAGTGGGGATAGAGCAGCTAGTAACCCTTTAAATCAGGGGTAGTCAAACTGCGGCCCTCCAGATGTCCATGGACTACAATTCCCAGAAGCCCCTGCCAGCATTCACTGGCAGGGGCTTCTGGGAATTGTAGTCCATGGACATCTGGAGGGCCGCAGTTTGACTACCCCTGCTTTAAATGAAGAGATGGTTCTCAATGCTTGAACTGGATAGGCCAGGCTAGTCCAATCTCATCAGATCTGAGAAGCTAAGAAGGAAGTAGGCAAACCTGAGTGCATCTAGAGGAGGGCAATGAAAATGGTGAGGGGTTTGAAGATCAAGACATATGAGGAAAGGTTGAGGGAGCTTGGCCTGTTTAGCTTGAGAGAAGACAACTAAGGGGTGATATGATAACTGTCTTCAAATACCTTAAGAGCTGCCATATAGAAGATGGAGCAGAGTTGTTTTCTGTTGCCCCAGAGAGTCGGACCAGAACCAATAAGACGAAATTAATTCAAAAGAATTTTCAGCTCAACACCCAGAAGAAGTTTCTGACAGTTAGAGCAGTTCCTCAGTGGACCAGGCTTCCTCAGGTAGTGATTCTCTTTCCTTGGAAATTTTAAAGCATAGACTAGATAGCCACCTGACAGAAATGCTGATTCTGTAAATTTAGGTAGATTGATAGTGGGTGGGCAGAAAGGATTGTGTCCATGCTTGGTTCTTGTGGCCCTTTTCTTGCATGCCCTGGGAAATGTTGATCATCACTATGGATTTGGGAGGCAAATTTCCACTAGGCCAAACTGGCCAGGGATTCTGGGTTCTTTTGGCATCATCTAGGCATGGAATTAGGGTCACTGTGGGTGGGTTGGTAGTTGTGAGTTTCCTGCATTCTTCAGGGGGTTGGACTAGATGACCCTGGATGTCCCTTCCCACTCTATGATTCTAAGCAGAGTTGGCCTCAGTTAGCATCTGGATGGGAGACCACCAAGGTAGTTTAGGGTTGCTATAAAAGGCAGTGGCAACTTTCCCTTGCCCTGAAAATTCTGTGGAATCACCATGAGCCAGCTGTGACATTACTTTCGATCCTTCCCATGGTTCCAGTCATTTCATGTGGAAATTGGCTGCGACTTGACTGCACTTTCTACCAGCAGCCTGGCTTACACAACTGAAGCTTGGCTTGCACAAGCAGAAGACTGAGGTGACAGAATTCATTGTACCAGTAGAGATGTTGGTTTGCAATGATGATTGTTCCTTTGCATGAAAAGCCTCTAGGCAAGTCGAAAACATCTCACAGTGGAAGTTTCCATTCCCTCCCTTTGATTGCAGTATTGGCTTCATACTTGCTGAGAGCTTTGGTGGAGGTGGTGGGAAGTGCCATCAAGTCACAGTGGATTTTTGGAGGCCCTCTAGGTTTTTCAAATAAATTCACATTGGCCTATTATGCACGGCTGCTGAGAATGCGGAGGAGGAAGAAGCGAAGCAAACTGCATACGCACGGGACGGAATGCAATGGTGGCAAAACCCGGAGCAGCGGCCAATCCGGAGCCACTTCTGGTTGTGCCCTGGTAGCCTGGGAAGCTCCACTTTCTTCCGCATTTTGCTAACGCAACTTTTTCGGCGGCATACGTTGACTCTGCACCTGGTTGCCGCCTGCAGCGTGCATAATTGGTGATTTTAGCCACTGCCATTCCACCCCGAATGCGGACCTTCCACTCCGTGCATAATAGGCCATTCAGAGCCAGTTCACCACTACCTGTCTCTAAGCTATGAGCATGGATTTCCTCAGTGATCTCCCATCCAAATATTACCCAAGGTATCTGATGAGACTGGGTTAGCCTGGGTCACCCAATTCAAAGCAGAGAGTTTTAGTTGTGGGAAATTCCTTAAGATTTTGGGAAAGAGCATGAAGAAGATAGAATTTGGGGAGATAAAAATGGAGATAAAGCAATTTAGATTCTTGCCACCTGAGGCCCAGGCTGGCTCCTTAGGCACAGTGAGTTTTCCCCACTCCCCTTCTTGTTATCTTTGTATCTTCAAGCCCTTTGAAGGTAGGTTGAGGGACTTGGGAATGTTCAGCCTGGAGAAAAGGAGGTTGAGAGGGGACATGATAGCCCTCTTGAAGTATTTGAAAGGTTGTCACTTGGAGGAGGGCAGGATGCTGTTTCCGTTGGCTGCAGAGGAGAGGACACACAGTAATGGGTTTAGACTACCAGTACAATGATATAGGCTAGGTAAAGGTAAAGGTAAAGGTATCCCCTGTGCAAGCACCGAGTCATGTCTGACCCTGGGGTGATGCCCTCCAGCGTTTTCATGGCAGACTAAATACGGGGTGGTTTGCCAGTGCCTTCCCCAGTCATTACCATTTACCCCCCAGCAAGCTGGGTACTCATTTTACCGACCTCGGAAGGATGGAAGGATGAATCAACCTTGAGCCGGCTGCTGGGATTGAACTCCCAGCCTCATGGGCAAAGCTTTCAGACGGTTGCCTTACCACTCTGCGCCACAAGAGGCTCTTTTGATATAGGCTAGATATCAGGAAAAAAATTTTCACTGTCAGAGTAGTTCAGCAGTGGAATAGGCTGCCTAAGGAGGTGGTGAGCTCCCCCTCACTGGCAGTCTTCAAGCAAAGGTTGGATACACACTTTTCTTGGATGCTTTAGGATGCTTTGGGCTGATCAGGGGGTTGGACTAGATGGCCTGTGTGGCCCCTTCCAACTCTATGATTCTATGACTCTGTGATTCTATGTCAATTTTGGAAATTATTGTTAAAGTTTCGCCCCAAGCTTACCCATTCAAGCTCAGACATGGTGGCCCGTACAGTGACAGAGGAATCAGAGCACACCAGAAACACATTCTCACACCACTGTGGGCTTTTTGTGCGTGTGTGTGTGATCACCGTATTGAAAGGGAAGTGGTGAGTCCGTTCTTTGAAGGACGGCTTCAAAACGTGACCTCTGTCCTGCTGTCACAGAACCTCCCTTCCAGCGCTTATTCAAAAGGGAGGCATCAGCAATTGGGTGTTTCATCTCTGCACAATCTCTCTATAGGTATGACCTGCGACTTCACGTTGCGCAGCTTCACTTTGCATAAAACACGAGATGGACTCCATTGTGTTGCAACATTCATCTCCACCCGCTTCCTGTAATAGAATGAATTTTGCTAAAAGCGGGTCACGGATGCATCTCCTTACCGAGGCAAAGAGGTTTTCGGCGTTGGAGCAGAACTGCAGATATTTTCACTGTATTCCTTTGGTGTTGTCTTCTCTTTTGATCTTTTTATCTCCACCATAGCCGGAGTAGCTCCTAAGCATTTCCTCTGTGCTTCAGGACATAGCTCCTCTACTAAGATATAACATCATAGAATCCTAGAGTTGGGAGACGCCATACAGGCCATCCATGCCAGCCCTCTGTTCAGTGCAGGATCAGCTTCAAGCATCCAGGGCCTAGTCTGCACACGTAGGATAATGCACTTTCACTGTGCTTGGCAGCTGGATTTTCCTGTGCAGAACAGGAAAATCTACTTCTAAAGTGCATTGAAAGTGCATTATCTATTGTGTGCAGACTAGGCCCAGGATAAGGATCCGTGCAGCTGCTGCTTGAAGACTGCCAATGTTGGGGAGTCCACCATCTCCTTAGGGGGCCCATTCTACTGACTGTGACAGTTCGGGGCAATGACGTGGCCGAGGAGACTAGCAGAGCTGATGGCGGCAGATACGTGGTGGTGGACGCAAATTTGGACCCCCCCCCAATCCGTTATATAATTAGTTGGGGGGGGGTGGGAATAGAGACTGTTTTAAGCTTTTATTGCCTTAATGATGTTGTTCCCTGCCCTGAGCTGTATTGGAAGGGCAGGTTAACAGAATAAAGATTTATTTATTTTATTTTATCTGACTCAGCACTTTTATTGTTAGGAGATGATATTGCACAGCCTATAAAAATGGAAATCTGACCTCACTCAATTCTTCTGACCTCACTTGCTTTGTGGCTTTGCCTGCTTTTGAGGGAGACACCCCAATGGACTCAAGGAATTGCTCTCCTTTAATTATTAGCGTGGACTCAATGGAGTCCACCCTTTTCTATCATACCCTTTTCTGTACTCCAAGATGCAAAGCAACTGCACCTGTCTTTCCACTTGGTCTACTTTCCCTGCCCATTCCAGCTTCCCTCAACGTATATCGTCTTTTCCCCCACATGCTTTGGCTTGGCCTTATTTGCCTAGTCTTCCTACCCTTCACCCTTCTCACCCTCTTCCTGTTTACTATTGGGGAAGAGAACAAGACACAAATGGAAGAGGGCTGGTGGTGCTTTTAGAGGCCTTTGCCCTTGTGACCTTGGGCAGCATTTTGGGCTGCTATGCAATCCAGGGCCCATTCCTCACACAGTGGATAATAGATTTCCAAAGTGCTTTTGCGGAGGGCTTTTCCTGTGTGAAATAGGGAAATCTGCTTCTAAAGCACATTGAAGGGCATTATTCAACATGTGTGGGATGAGTCAAAGATTATGCCTGAAGCCCGGGTGTATATGCATTGCTATTAACATTTGCAGGGTGCTTCCCAAGTATTTTCTTTTATTCAATAAACAGGATTTTGAGCAAACCCAGAATTTTTCTCCAGGTTCTCCGAGCCCTTAATTGTAGCCATGGCTAGATCCATTTTGCAGATGTCCCCCCTCCTACCTGCATTGCAGCCAACCATCAACTATTAGGTATAGGATTCTAGTATCAATAATATAATTCAGGCTAAACAAAAATAAATGAATAAGCTTTCCATCCATCCATCAAATTTAAATAGTCCAGCAAGGCCTCCAAAATCATTACAGAAATCTACAATTTTAATTCATGCATTCCAACAATCTAAAACAAATGATGGTGTGATCCTGTGGAAAGAGACTCTTGTTCAAATAGATTAATTTCAGTGTTCTTAGAGTATAATAATTCTGCATCAGATGAAGAAGAAAAACTGTTTTTTTTTACCCTGCTTTTCAGTACTAGAAGGAGTCCCAGCAGGGATTACAAAAACTCTGGGCCATTCTGCACAAGTTTAATGTAGCAGAAGGCTTTCATATTGTAAACACTATTAATTTGCAGTTCCGCAAGATGTCGCTCACAATCTGCAACACTCCTGCAACAGTCCCGCGAAAAGCGATTTGTTGTAGCGCTTCTACGGAAATCGGGAAAAGTGGATTCACCCTTCGAAAAGCGCTACACTCTTGCAAACAATCTACAACACTAGCCAAAAAGACCTGTGCATTCTCATTGTTGCGGTTCCAACAAAGTCCCTCCCGCTGGCTCTCTCCTCTGAACTTCCAGCAAAGCGATCGCTTCCTTTCTAGCGATTCCTGCGAGACCGGAAACCTGTGGGGAACGAATGAAACGCTACTGGATTCCACTACAAATGCAGGTATGTGTAACGCCGAGATTTCACTTTTTAAAATAGCATTTCCGCTTTGTGGAACCAATTGGCAACATTGGTCCTTGTGCGGAAACACCCTCTTTCTCTCCATACAACAGACAACCTGTGACATAAGTGGGGCTCAGTGAGCTCTAATAGAACTGCTCTGCATTAATGGATATGAGAGAACTGTGAATGGCCTGTGGTAACACAGCTGGCTGCATGTGGAGGAGTGGGGAGTCAAACCCAGTTCTCTAGATTAAAGTTAGCCTCTCTTGACCAGTACATCACGTTGTCTCTTACTACACTTTGTAACTGTTGGAGAGGGGGAATAGGGGGTTTTATCTGTCCCATTCAGCACAAACATTTCCCCTTCTTGAAGCTACTTCAGTGTCTTTTTTTTTATTGCCTGCTTCCCCCCCCCCCAAAAAAAAAATAGATCTTAGACATGGAATATGGAATAAAGAAATTAAAGTCATAATCCTACATAGCTAATCTAACTTGACTACATGAGGATATCGCAGCTGGCAAGTGAGGACTAGTTTAGCTGCTTTGGAGGCCTGCCCCTGATTAGGTAGGATGACAATATATACCTATTGAAAATATATAATTGAACCAAAGTGGAGAGAGTCTGTTGGTGGGGATTGAACCGTCCATGAGCAGAAGATGCATGGAATGTTCTCACATTCCTCTTCCTTCCTGTACCCTTTCTAACCGGAGGGACGGACCAGATCCCATGGGATGAAATTAATTCAAAAGAAATTCCGTCTAAACATCCGGAAGAAGTTCCTGACAGTTAGAGCGGTTTCTCAGTGGAACGGGCTTCCTCGGGAGGTGGTGGGTTCTCCATCTTTGGACATTTTTAAACAGAGGCTGGATAGCCATCTGACAGACAGGCTGATTCTGTGAAGGTCCAAGAGAGCGCCAGATGAGCGATAGGGTTATGAGTGTCCTGCATAGTGCAAGGGGTTGGACTAGGTGACCCAGGAGGTCCCTTCCAACTCTATGATTCTGTGAAAGATCTTTCCTCTTCCAATCTTCAGGAAGATCATGACCAAATCTGAAGACTCCATGAAGAGGAACAGCCATACATGTTCTCCGTAGGGCTACCAACCTGGAGTTTTCCGAGATCAGCTCTCCTGGAGAAAATGGCAACTTCAGAGGGTGGCTTCCATAGCACCAAATCCCTGTTAGACTCCCTCCCTGCCCCTGACTCTGCCCTCCAGAGGCACACAAACACACACCAAAATCCAGCAGGTGAGCTGGACAGAGGAGGGATGAATTGATCCCTTTCCTGAGCAGAATAGGCAGGAAAAGCAGTTTCACCCCCTTATCCTTCCTCAATCCCACCTGCAGTCTATGCCCTCCACAACCCTAAGCGTGATCTTTCCAAGCATTGGAACTTCCTGCAGGTACAAAACAGAGGCAGAAGGAAATGGCAGGACCCATGCTGAGGGCAGAGAGTGCCAGCAAGTTGCAGTTGACTTGGGGTGACCCCATAGGGTTAAGAGCAGTGGCCTCTAATCTGGAGAGAACCGGATTTGATTCCCCATTCCTCCTCCGCATGCAACAAGCTGGGTGACCTTGGGTCAGTCACAGTTCTCTCAAAGCTCTCTCTGCCTTACCTACCTCACAGGGTGTTTGTTGTGGGGAGAGGAAGGGAACAGGATTGTAAGCTTCTTGGAGAGGCCAAAACCCCTCTCTTCTTTTTCTTCTTTTCATTGTTCTGTCTTCTCTGCTAGCATCCTAGAGAGAAAGTCAAGTATATGGGGGGGGGGGTCTAATCAATTATTTCTCCTCTAGCTTCCATTAACTAATGTACTTTTCTTGGGGGGGGGAACTGAATCTCATAGACAGTAGCCATTTGGCTGCTTTCATGATGATTCCATCGGACATCAATATTGCCGTGTATTCCGCAGCCACCCAAATGGTTCACAGGTGAAAAAGAAACAGCTCAATAATTATGAAAATTTCAAAACTATGCATTTTGAGGATTAGGGCAATCCAAAAAAAAATTAAAAAGGAAAGACGCTAGGAAGTGCTGGATCTGTTGCCTCGTCAACGGAGAGGGGAGAAATAATTTCAGTCGGGAGAAGAGAGGCTCAGAGCACTGAAAAATGAAATATAGATTGGGCTGGGAATCAGGTACCAACTTTGAAATTTGATTGCCCGCGTGCCCGGCTGGAGCCTCCTAGATTATTTGAAGCGGATCACAAATCATAAAGCTAGTGGGAAGAGATGAGAGGGGCTCCGCGGGGAGGAGACGTGGCAGCTTGGTCTCTCTGTCTAACGAAGCATCCTTTTTTGGCTCTGCGTCTGGTCCATGGTAACGTTTTTTTCTGATTGCAAAAAAGGAGAAACGTGGCTACAGTCTGCCTGCTGATGTGTTTGACCCAGTTCTTCCTCGCTTGCCTTCCTCAGTAGTTTAAGAGATCCAGCATGCCATATTGGTTAAGAGTGGCAGCTTCTAATCGGGAGAGCCGGGTTTCATCCCCCACTCCTCCACATGCAGCCAGCTGGGTGACCTTGAGCTTGTCACAGTCCTGATAGTGCTGTTCTGACCGAGCAGTCCTGTCAGAGCTCTCTCAGCCGCATTTGTGACTCCTTAAGGTAGTGAAAAGCTGGGTATAAAACCCAGCTCTTTCTTCTTCTATATGATATGCTTCTTGACTTCTCAGAAAAAGATCAGAAGGACAACATGGGGGACTGAGTTGACCCTTTTTAAATACTGCTGGCTGGTGAGAGGGGAGAGGACTGATAGGCTACAAAATCAGCTATTTCCAGCTTTCTCTCTATATATATAAAAAGGTGACATGGGGCTATGGGGGATCCCCCCCTTACCTTTATTCTGTTTGCAATATATGTTAAACCTCCTGGTTTCTTTATTAAGGCTGTTGCTTCTTTAACTAGGCTCCCTTACACTGTCAGGTAATTCACTTCCAGTCAGTGTCTGTCCAGTGGCTAGTTGTTGAACTTTGGAGGCCCTTTTGAACTCGTGGCGCTGTGCCAGGCCACTGCCGGGTGTTTCAGTTGGGTCCAATTGCCCCAGCTCTTCCTGGGTCCAGACAGGGGAATATTTTTCCCTCTGGACCCAGTCCACCCTGGATTTCTGCCTCTAGATGCCTAGGGCATTTTGTGTCCCTTTCATAGTCAGACACCATGGTGGGCTCAGGAAAGGGGAGGAGCTGAACTAGATGGCCTAACTCTTCCCTCCCAGACGTGGAAGGGAATGCCGATATATCCATGTTTTCTCACTACAGGCCAAGCAAGGGTCTGATTTGGGCCAGGCCTGAGCTGGACCTGGGCCAGCGCTGACGTCATATGGAAGTGGGCATTAGCTGTGCAACCAGACCTGCAATAACCCGGGCTTCATTCCCCATGCGGAAAAGGCCAGAAAGAGGAAAAAGTCAGCTGGGATCTAGGCTGTCTGCAGAAAGATTGGAAAATATTAGCTCTGTCTGTTGAGTGAGAGCAGTTAAAGAGTGGCAGCCAAAATAAAACAGAATCTTCCTAGACTGAGGAGTGGGGGGGGGGGGGGTTGTTTTTGTTTCTTCAACAAGGTTCAGGGTTCATCAGCCAGCCAGTCTGAAGTGGTCCAATTAGGGTTGCTAGCCATGTGCTGGAAACCCCCAGGAGCATTTGAGGATTGAGCCCGCGGATGCTAAGAGTTCCTCCCCTTCAGTCTTTAAAGGCCAGAGGTCTCGGGGAGATTGTAGAGCATTGCAGATAGCATGATGTCACTTCCAGGGGCTTCAAGAAGTGACATCATGGCAGTAATTACCTCATCCATTCTTTTCTCCTGCTGCTTCATTGAGCAAGCACAGACATGATGATGTGTATGGTGTGGTGACAGGAGGTCTGGGGACAGTGTATCCATGGGACTGCCTCTCTCACTATGTTCTCCAGAGAGCTTTAAGATCTAGCTAGCAGAATTTGCTCAGCATCCCCACCCCCAAAGGGCTCAGGGCAGAGATTTTTTGGGCCCTGGCCTGGTGGAATGCTCTACCAACTAAGATCAGAGCCCTGCAGGATCTCAAGCAATTGTGCTTGCACTTGTACAAGGCCTCTGCTTGAGGCCTAAAAAACAACTGATCAGTTGGCCTCCCTGACAGAATTCACCGACTAACTCAGATAGCCATTGCTATGATCCCCCTCTTTCCCACAATGATTCAATCAGGCAACTGGTGCAATCCCTGTTTAAAATTTATGAATTAATGTATTTATTTTGAATCTGTATTTGTGTGTTGTAATTTTGAATGGTTTTACTTTTACTGTAATCTACCCTGAGTCCCACGAGATAAAAGAGATAATAAATATAATCATCATAAAAAGATGAGCAACTATTATGCATAGGGACAACTCATTCTACCATCCTTGTATTTGCCTACCCACTAGCAGGGGTAGCCAAACTGCGGCCCTCCAGATGTCCATGGACTACAATTCCCACGAGCCCCTGCCAGCGATGTCCATGGACATCTGGAGGGCCACAGTTTGACTACTCCTGCCATGGTCTCATTCTGTCATATATCAGGACTGGTAACCCATGGTGGCAAAGACCTTTTTCTGCCTAAGATCCTGGCACATTTGTGCCCATCACAGTAGACCAGACTTTCTCAACCAGAGTTTCGTTAGTGAGGTCAGGACCTTCTCTCCTGTTAAGTGTCATTCCTTGTCTGTCTCCAGATTGGTACTGTTAGGAACAATTTCCTGCTTCTTCTCAAAAGCCATCGATTCAGTTTCTCTCTCTCTCTCTCTCCTAATTAATCATGTAGTCAGCTCCTCTCTCTGTCTCTCTTCTGCACTATCAAGTACGGCGATTCCAGAATAAACTTTTACCTACTTTTAATCAGGGTGTGTAACCTCACTGCCTTATTTACTCTGCTAACAATGTCTACGCACCCTCCCCTTTTCAAAATGGACAACGCTGGAAGGGCCCCTGGTGGGCAAGTACAGAGCTATGTTTCCCAACCATATTCTGCACAGTCATGCAACTTCTGGGGTTTCTCAAAGCTTGAAGAATATTTCAGGGGTTCCTCAATGGTAAAAAAAAAAAAAAACATTGAGAAAGGCTGCAGCAAAGAGTATCAAGCTTAAATGAACCAATGGGTTGATTTGCAGTAAAACCAGCATTTTATGTTCAGACACCTTTAGTCTGAGGCAGAATGGTTCTTCCTATGATGTGAGGGTTTTCTTCTTCATCTCACACATAGTGGTTAGCAAATACAAACATTTCTTTCCTTTCTTTCAGCATTTAAAGTACAAAAGCAGTCATCTGGCCCTGGCATCTTTATGAGATACTTAAAGGCATAATCAAAACAGAAATTTAAGTAAGTCCAAACCCACAAAATATATAGCATTTTTTACAGTAGGCCGTGTAAAGTTATATCCCAATTCAGCAAAGAGCTTAAGCGTGGTCATAACTTTAAGTATTAAAGTAGCCCCATCTTCAGCTATGTGGGAAATTACTGCTTTTTTTTTTTTTTTGCATTACATTTCCTCGTAATATATATTTTATAGGCGCTCGGATGCTTGTCCTTTTATTCCTTGTAAATTAAAAAGGAAAGTTTCATTTTAAAAGGTGGAAAGAAGGAAGGGGATAAACAAAAGGGGTTAAGAGATGATACTCTTGAAAATTCAAAACGGAGCAAAATTGTATGCTCAAGCAAATTTTCATTTTAACTTCCATGGGAACTTTGAAAAGAAGAATGATTTCATTTGAATAAAAATGCACACATTTTTATTAAGAAGACTGGATTAGAAATTGTATGGCACCGTAAAGGTTAATAGGATTTTGGTGGCAATGTCTTTCTCTCTAATTAGCTCTTTGAAGCTTATGCCTTCCCCTTGAGCTCAAGCTTTCCAGAGTGGTTGTGTGTGTTATATGCTGTTGTTTTTCACTTAAGGCAACCTTTCAATAAAATTGAAAGGGTACAGAGGAGAGTGACGAAGATGATCTGGGGCCAAGGGACCAAGCCCTATGAAGATAGGTTGAGGGACTTGGGAATGTTCAGCTTGGAGAAAAGGAGGTTGAGAGGGGACATGGTAGCCCTCTTTAAGTATTTGAAAGGTTGTCACTTGGAGGAGGGCAGGATGCTGTTTCTGTTGGCTGCAGAGGAGAGGACGTGCAGTAATGGGTTTAAACTACAAGTACAACGATATAGGCTAGATATCAGGAAAAAAAATTTCACAGTCAGAGTAGTTCAGCAGTGGAATAGGCTGCCTAAGGAGGTGGTGAGCTCCCCCTCACTGGCAGTCTTCAAGCAAAGGTTGGATACACACTTTTCTTGGGTGCTTTAGGATGCTTAGGGCTGATCCTGCGTTGAGCAGGGTGTTGGACTAGATGGCCTGTATGGCCCCTTCCAACTCTATGATTCTATGATTCTATGATTCTAACCCTATGAATTAATGACTAGCCCAGGCTAGCCCAGTGTTACCACATCTCAAGCTAAGCAGGGTCAAGCCCTGGTTAACAGTTAGCTGGGAAACTACTCAAGAAAGGGACATAATGCAGACCCTGGCAAACCACCTCTGCATGTCTCTTCCCTTGAAAACTCTACAGGGTCACCATAAGTCAGCTGTGACTTGTTAGTTAAAAAATAATAATAAACGACCTTCAAAGCATGCTACTATTAACAGCCTTGGTCGGGTCTTGTGAATTGAAGGCTGTAGCTGTCATTATCGAGTTCACCCCCTAAAGTCAGTGTGGTTTACAAAAACTATTTAATGTCTAAGCCATGATAATTAACGTATGCTGCCACTTGTGCTCCTTTTTCCATGGCTGATGAGAGTAGGCCTATATACTTACTGACAGTTGTTGTCATTGCCAAGTGGGGAGAAGAAACATCACAGCCTTGGTTGGATACTGCCACCATTAGAGCCACATGAGCTGGACAAAGCCTTTCTTTCCAGACTCTAAAGATCTGTTCTCTAAAGATCAGATCTATTGAAGAAAATGGATGCTTTGTAGGGAGGCCTTTATGGCATTATACCTTGCTGAAGCCTCCCCACTGCTCAAATTCGGTGAGCAGACTAGAAGGCTATATGTCGTTTACTAGAAATGGAATAAGGTACGACACCAAAAAATCCACCAGAATCACAATAGTTTGAGCAACTAGAGTGGGTGGGCAAAGAAGAAGAAGAAGAAGAAGAAGAAGAAGAAGAAGAAGAAGAAGAAGAAGAAGAAGAAGAAGAGTTTGTTCTTATATGCCGCTTTTCTCTACCTGAAGGAGGCTCAAAGTGGCTTACTGTCGCCTTCCCTTTCTTTTCCCCACAACAGACACCCTGTGAAAGAGGTGAGGCTGAGAGAGCCCTGATATTACTGCTCAATCATAACAGCTTTCTCAGTGCCGTGGCGAGCCCAAGGTCACCCAGCTGGTTGAATGTGGGGGAGTGCAGAATCGAACCCAGCATGCCAGATTAGAAGTCCGCACTCCTAACCACTACACCAAACTGGCTCTCGAGAAAATCACCCATTTTGATATTGAGAGAAACAACCACTTGAAATGGCAGGGCCAAAGGCCATGATAAGATCTGAGACATTTCTAGCCACCATGTTATATGAGGTGAGGATGCCAGAGCAGTAGTTGTGTCGGTTGCGGCAGTACGTTAACAGAGGGTCTGTTAGTTATATTTAGTTCTTGAGATATTTACACCCCACTTTTCTCTCCACTGGGGAACCAAAAGGGCTTGCACATCTTTCCCCAAGCCAATAATAATAATAATAATAATAATAATAATAATAATAATAATAATAATAATAATAATAATAATAATAATAATAATAATAATAATAATATATTTGCATTGTGATGGCAATTTCCTGTGGTGGCTGTGTTTTGTGACACCGTAAAGACCATGGACTACAGACCATTTCCTCAGATCTACGGCAGGTACAGATCAAAATTAAGAACCAAATCACCCCACCAATTGTGAGTGGAAAAGCAAAGGAGCATAGAAGGAATATTTGCCAGATGGCTTCTTTTTACACGGAGGGTGTTCTTCCCCTTTGGGGGCTCACTTTCAGCTTATGACATCCCCCGTGCTGAGCATCAACCTTACACTACAGATGTCTTCACCCCATCCCCAAGAGATTTCTTCCCATTGACGGATTCTATTTCAGCATATGGCACACAGACCCGAAAATCACACACACAGTGCTGTCACTTTGACATACAAATGTCTTCCCTTTGGGGGGGCTGCCTTTCAGCAACTGAAATCTCACCGCCAAGTGATTACTTTCCTGTTGAACATCATTTACCATACCATCGGCTGCCCCCTTGGGGTTCCCTCTGCCTTGCCTTGCTGGTCTCGAGGGAGCAGGCAGGGGATTGGCGACCCACATAGCCGAATGAGGAAAATTCGCTTGACGAACTCATTCGCAGAGAAGATCACAACACTGCTACTCTAAACACCTAAATCAATCAACCAGTAAAAAGAGACATCTATTACCAACTGTGTTGGGAGAGAGCCTCCTGGCTTTGCCTTGTTTCAGCACATCCTCTTTGACCAAAAGAAGCCATTCTTTCAGATGAGAAGATGGCATGAGAAAGGAATCCTGAGCCAGAGACAGATCATATGGCGTTATCACTCCAAGCTGCACATTGTCCTAACCGGGCATTTTTTAAGTTCCATATTAACAAAGATGACAGCCTCCAGGTGGGACATGGGAATCCCCAGGAATTACAGTTAATCTCCAGACTCTAAAGATCAGTTCTCCTGAAGAAAACGGATGCCTTGTAGGGAGGCCTTTATGGCATTAAACCTCGTTGAGGTCCCGGTCCCCCTAAGCTCCACCTCCAACTTTCCAGGAGTTTCCCAAACTGGATCTGGCAATGCTATGCCCCCACCCCCTTATGAATGGGCTTGGATGATCTGGCAGCCTTCCTTTCTACCTTATCGGTGTGCTTGAGATAGCTTATAAAATTAAAAAAAAAATTCATAGAACTTGTCTCCCATCTCCCAAGCAGATGGATTAAACTCAGCAGTGTGTCAAAATCCAGTAGCATCAGTCATCATCATTTAAATAAAAATCATGAATTGGGTCAAAATATTGACAGAAGACCTGTATTCTATTAATCATAGAGTCACAGAGTTGGAAGGGGCCATACAGGCTATCTAGTCCAACCCCCTGCTCAACGCAGGATCAGCCCTAAGCATCCTAAAGCATCCAAGAAAAGTGTGTATCCAAACTTTGCTTGAAGACTCCCAGTGAGGGGGAGCTCACCACCTCCTTTGGCAGCCTATTCCACTGCTGAACTACTCTGACTGTGGAAAAAAAAATTGTACTTGTATATTGTGGTACTTGTAGTTTAAACCCATTACTGCATGTCCTCTCCTCTGCAGCCAACGGAAAAAGCATCCTGCCCTCCTCCTGGTGACAACCTTTCAAATACTTAAAGAGGGCTATCATGTCCCCTCTCAACCTCCTTTTCTGCAGGCTGAACATTCCCAAGTCCTTCAACCTATCTTCATAGGGCTTGGTCCCTTGGCCCCAGATCATCCTCGTCGCTCTCCTCTGTACCCTTTCAATTTTATCTACGTCCTTCTTGAAGTGAGGCCTCCAGAACTGCACACAGTACTCCAGGTGCACACAGTACTCCAGGTAGATTAAGCTGGTATGTAATATCTCTTCCCACCCAATGCTACATGAGACAAGGAACCATAGATTTAATGTGATTCAGGATCTTAAATCTATCCTAGTTGTTTGCATCATCTGGATAATTAGAACACCTGGGTATTGTTCTAGACCTTACTAGAATTGTCCAGTGGCAACAGGCTTTCCTTTAAACTTTGCTGGAAAGAATAATGTTGTCATTTTTATAACTGGAAGATGCATTCAGGTTCCCTGGATAATGTAAGTGAAAAGCTATCTTTACCAACCGCTGAATCTTTCTCAGTTTTCTATTCTCTTTTCCATTAGTTTGGGACAGAAAAAAAAATATTTTAGGTAGAGCCATCAAGGTTGGGGTTTATTTGGTATGTATGTGCAGATTACAAAGAAATATTTTAAAACTACTTTGCTACCTTTTGACTGTCCAATAACTTTGCTACTGCCAGGGTGAGACCCTGATGTAACAGTTCAGTAATTGGATATTATGCAGATATATGTTCTGCTTGGCTTTAAAAAGCAAATTAGAATTTTACCATTTTTTAAAAAAAATAAAGAAAATTATATCTGCAGACTAGATATAAATTACAATACTTTAAAATTTAATACAATGTAATAAAATATTTGGACATTCTTAATTGGGTTTTCACACGACTCGGTTAAAGGCCAAATTGTAATACATTAGAAAGGAGTCAAACGGCAGCCGGGAAGCTTCCAAACTCAGCCAGTGGCTGAGATCAGTGTTTGTTTTGTGAGATCCCAACCATTAGCACTTATTTCCATTAGGGTAAAGAAGAGGAGAACTCAAAACAAATCTAGTTCAATGAATTATCCTACAATTTGTTCATAGCTATAGAAGACGTAGAGCCTCTTGTGGCGCAGAGTGGTAAGGCAGCTGCCTGAAAGCTTTGCCCATGAGGCTGGGAGTTCGATCACAGCAGCCGGCTCAAGGTTGAGTCAGCCTTCCATCCTTCCGAGGTCGGTAAAATGAGTACCCAGCTTGCTGGGGGGTAAACGGTAATGACTGGGGAAGGCACTGGCAAACCACCCCGTATTGAGTCTGCCATGAAAATGCTGGAGGGCGTCACCCCAAGGGTCAGACATAACTCGGTGCTTGCACAGGGGATACCTTTACCTTTTATAGAAGACGTGGAGCATCATGGATAAATTTTGCTAATCCAATTGAAAGACATTTATTTTTAAATTTATACTTTATTAACTGAAGAAGAGTTGGTTCTTATATGCCGCTTTTCTCTCCCCGAAGGAGTCTCAAAGCAGCTTACATTCGCCTTCCCTTTCCTCTCCCCACAACAGTCACCCTGTGAGGTTGCTGAAGAAGAGTTGTTCTTATATGACACTTTTCTCTACCCGAAGGAGTCTCATAGACCCATTATGAACGGGCCAGAATGCCCACGCTGGCCATGGAAGGCAATTTTATGTGAATGCGGGAACTTCTACAGTCCCTGGGATACCGCGGGCACTGGTAGGGGCTGGAGCAGGCTGGCACTGTGCATAATTGACAGCGCCGGGCCTTTTGGCCCACTCGGCCCTGACCTACGGTGTCCCTGTAGGGACACTGCATGCCCCTGCAAGCTCCGCGCACTACACTGGGGCATCCCGTACGCCAGGAGAGCCCCACCACCATGTGTACATGGGGAACAGCAGGGCATCCTGCCCTGCTGCAATGGCAGAGCAGTCACCCAGCGTAGCAGCCGCCATGCATAATGGGTCATAGCGGCTTACAGTTGCCTTCCCTTTCCTCTCCCCACGACACCCTGTGAGGCTGCTGAGGCTGATATCTAGCCTATATCGTTGTACTTGTAGTTTTAACCCATTGCTGCGCGTCCTTTCCTCTGCAGCCAACGGAAACAGCGTCGTGCCCTCCTCCAAGTGACAACCTTTCAAATACTTAAAGAGTCTCCCATTCAAACCCTGAACAGCCCTGCCCCTGCTTAGCTTCCAAGATTAGATGAGACTGGAATAGCTTGAGCTATCCATGTCAAGGCATCATTAAATCATAGAATAATAGAGTTGGAAGGACCTCATGGGTCATCTAGTTCAACCCCCTGCACTATGCAGGGCACTCACATCCCAATCGCTCATCTACTGTAACCTGCCACCCCCTAGAGCCTTCACAGAATCAGCCTCTCCATCAGATGGCTATCTAGCCTCTGTTTAAAAATTTCCAGAGATGGAGAACCCACCACCTCCCAGTGAAGCCTGTTCCACTGAGAAACCGCTCTAAGTGTCAGAAACTTCTTCCGGATGTTTAGATGGAATTTCTTTGAATTAATTTCTTCCCATTTTTTCTGGTCTGTCCCTCCGGGGCAAGAGAGAGCAATTCTGCTTTATCCTCCATTTATGGCATCCTTTTAAATACTCCCCCAACCTTTCTTAATACGTCTTGGTCTCCAAACCACTCACCATCTTTGTTGCCCTCCTGTGGACATGTTCCAGTTTGTCAACATCCCTCTTCAACTGGGGTGCCCAAAACTGAACCCAGGACTCCAAGTGAGGCCGAACCAGGGCAGAGGAAAGCAGAGCATCAGTAATGTAATAGAGTTCATTTTGAACTTCCATCTTGGAAGCCAGAGCATGGGGGGGGGGGGGTTCAGCTGGAATTTTCCTGGGCTACCAGCAAGAGGAAAGAGATGGACATTGGGGGTGGCAGGCTGTGAAGGAGGGAAAAGTGATGTTGTGTTATGGTACAAATGTCAATGTTGTGTTATGGTACAAAGATCTATGTCTTTGTTACAGGATATTATGCTAAGGGGAAATTAATAATGTTTATTCTCTTTGAATTATGGCAAAACCCATTTCAAGTTTTGCCCCACGGAAGCCACAAAGTGAGATTACACAAACAGAAATGCTCTTCCATCAGAAGAGCTGGGTGGCTGGGTAGAGGCATGAATGCTATGACACAATGCAGACCCTTTGCAGTTAATTAAAGTGAATTTGTTTTAATATATGTTTATTTAAACTCAATCATTATCCTATTCGGAAGACAGTTGTCATTAGGCACTTAGGTGGGAGACATGGCGGCTTCCAATTTAACAATTCCTGGCACGAAGAATAAATAGAGTTTCCAAAGTATTTTCTTCAAAGGCCATCTGTTGTGGTGGTGCTAGTTTAGCTCCTAATTTAGCTAAAATTTGAAGACAGACAGCAGTCTCTCTCTCTTTCTGTCTCTCCCTCTTTCTCTCAAACATGGACAGTGTTCCTTGTGGTGCTGCATAACTTAAAAACAGGCAGTAACATAAGACAACTCTCGGTGACACTAGAAACTCTATGAGTTTTACCATAGAGTTTCCAGTGATTCCCAAAGCTAACCATTATAATAGATAAAACAATTATCTATATCAACGTATCAGTCTCTCTCAGATCTAGAGGGATCAGTGGTTGCATTGTCCCATTGAACGTTCTGGGTTCTTGCTTTTCCACAATTAATCTGTTTCATCTTTTAACGTTTTATGGCAATACTATACAATGCAATGTCCTAGAGTAGCGAGCCCCAACCTGTGGGCTGCGGACCACATGTGGTCCTTTGACTAATTGGAGGTGGGCCCCGAAGGACACCTTCTCCCCCCACCCCGGCCCTTTACTTCATCCCCCCCAGCCCTTTACAACACACTTCATTGTTGTGGCTTGTCTGTATCTTATTTTGAAGGGATGTTTAAACATTACCATAGCGATCAGAGAGCATTAGAGCAGTGGTTGAGAGTAGAGGATTAAACTACCCCCCCCCCCATCGGGCCTCAGTAAAAGGCGTTGAGTGGTCCCCGGTGATAAAAAGGTTGGGGACCACTGTCCTAGAGGAGATCAGCCCTGCCTGCTCCTTAGAAGGCCAGATCCTGAAGATGAAACTCAAATCCTTTGGCTACCTCATGAGAAGGAAGGACTCCCTGGAGAAGAGCCTAATGCTGGGAGCGATCGAGGGCAAAAGAAGAAGGGGACGACAGAGAATGAGGTGGATGGATGGAGTCACTGAAGCAGTCAGTGCAAACTTAAATGGACTCTGGGGAATGGTAGAGGACAGGAGGGCCTGGAGGATCATTGTCCATGGGGCCGCGCTGGGTCGGACACGACTTCGCGCCTAATAACAACAACAATACAATGCAAAACTAGGCATTGGTCTTAACTGTAATATGTATATAATAATCTGGGGAAAGAAGGCAGATACAGTGTTGTCCCAAGTGGGACAGAAACTGTGTTTTTCAAAGCTGAGACTAAGATGTTATTCTACAAAACATCCCTTTATCCCTAAGCTGACAACACTTTTTTCTTATCTAATTTAGCTTCAGAGCATCTTACCAAAGACATTATTAGATAAGAAGTTACTCAACTTTCCTCAGGCTAGTTAACAAATCCATAGTTTGAGTGGGATTTGAATTCAGGTCAGTGAGGTCAACGTCTGTGTGCTGCAATGGGGAAAAAATAACATTACTTTTCACATCAACTCAGGGTTTTATTTTCTAGTCATCTAGTCTGTACGTAAGCGGCATGTTCTAGATCCAGAAAAAACATAATGGACGATACACTACTCCAGTTTAATGGATAAGAGTATCAAGCTATGATCAGGAAGACCCAGGGTTGAATCTCCACTTTACCACAAAGCTTGTTGAGTGACCTTCGGCCAGTCATTTACTCTCAGCTTACCTGAGATAACAAGGTGCTGAGAATAAACTGGAGGAGAGAATGAGATGTCCCTGGGGGTTCTTGTAGGAAGGACAGGATTATTAAAAAACCTATGATGGTCACACCTGGGTTCAAAGTGTTTGTCTTCTACAAACCTCTTGGCTAATTTTCATCTGTGGGTAGAAAAATGTAATATGCAAAAAATTGATATGTAAAAAGCAAACTAAAACTGATGAAAAAGTGTGGGTAAAACCCTCCTAAAACGGCATTTCTTATTTTTTTTTCCATTGAGAAACCAGTGAAATATTCTTCAGGCTTGGAGAAACCTCAGAAGTGGTACCATCATGCAGAATATGGTTGGGAAGCAGAGCTGTGTATGCACTTACCCCCAGGACATCCCCTTCCCAACCCCTTGAGGTCCATCATTGGCCATTTGGGGTCAGGGTTGAAATGACCATATATGGTCATATCACCCAATAAGTGTTTAACATTTTTTAAAAAATATATATAAAATTAATTAACTCCCACCCATGCGGGAAACCCTTCCAGGGCCATCAAGAAAGGACTGCCCTGAACACTAGTAGCAGTATCCTTAATTTTAAGGGGAAACAAGGCCTCGGTTGCTAGGCAACCACTACATGCTGCCACCATTCCAGCCATAGATTCTGTCATTAAAAGGAGAGGGGGGTAATGTGACCCTTTCCAGGGCTGTTTTGGCCTTTGAGGGAAGCCTTTGAGGGAGGCCTCATTGGGGCTAGGCCAGGCAGTGGCCACCAGATGGCTTGGTACCACATGAGTTGCATGACACACATGCTCAACAGCAGCTAGCAGCACCAGTATGGCATCATGGTTAGAGTTTCAGACTAGGATCTGGGGCACTCAGATTTAATCAACGCTCTTAGGAGACCTTGGGCCATTCATACACCCTCCACCTAACCTCCCTCATGAGGTTGTTATGGGAAAAAAAAGGAGGAGAGAGTGATGGTAGGTGTTTGGGGCCCCATTGTGAACAAAGGGAGGACATGCATGAAAGAGGAAATATAGATGAAAATGGTTGCGGGGCAAATAAAAAGCAGGGTGGTGGGTGGGTGAGGAAGAAGAAGGAGAGGGAGAAGGAGAAGGAGAAGGAGGAGAAGGAGAAGGAGAAGGAGAAGGAGAAGGAGAAGGAGAAGAAGAAGAAGAAGAGTTGGTTCTCATAGCCTACTTTTCACTGGCTGAAGATGTAGCTTACAATTGCCTTCCCTTCCTCTCCCCACAACAGATCTGCTGTGAGTTAGGTGGGGCTGAGAGAGCTCAAATAGAACTGCTCAGTCAGAAGAGTACTATCAGGGCTGTCAGAAGCCCAAGGTCATCCAGCTGGCTGCAAATGGTGGAGGAGCGGGGAATCAAACCAGGCTCACCAGATTAGAAGTCAGCCCTCCTAACCATTATGCCAAGCTGAAAAGGGTGAAAAAAATACGGGTTACCAGGAAGAAAGGAAGAGAGTGTGGGAAAGAAGATACAGGGTGAAATGAGGTGTCCCTCAAGAGCCCTTGTGCAACTTGGCCCAGTTTGGGAGCTGGCACCACACAACTGGATTATAGCAGGGGTGGCCAAACTGCTGGCAGGGGCTCATGGGAATTGTAGTCCATGGACATCTGGAGAGCCACAGTTTGGTCACCTCTGGACTGTAGTTTTCTCAGGTATATACAGCCTGGGAAAAGAAAGGTGGGAAAACTGAAGATGGTGGGGGTGGGTCAAGACAGGCTGCCTGGTGGAGAGGCCCATAGGCGGGGGGGGGGGGAGACAACACCATCCCAAATGTGCCCTGCTCCTTCTTCAGCCATACCAAGTGCAGATGCAAATAATTAGAAGAGTTGGACAGCATTCCAGGAGTACCCGGTGCCAGAGAAGGCAGTGGCGACTGCAAAACCACAGGCTGGCCAGCTGGAGAGGAATACAAACAACACAGCTGAGCCAAGACACTTGCATGAACAAACAAGCCCAGCACTCGCCTGCACTGTTCAAAGCATTTTTATGCCTCCAGACTAGCCTGCCCTGCGTGCTGGGTGCTGTCCCAGCTGGAAAAACTCCCTTGCTGCACTTTGTCTCCAGCAATTGCTGCAGGAAGCCGTCAGGGGTGGGAGAAAGCTCATCTTAGGGGCAGCATTCTGTCAGGTTGAAGTTTAAAGGAGCCATTCCAGCAAACACTAAGTGATTTATTTTCCTGTCCTGGGGGAAAGAGGTCTTTAGGCAGCCCTGAAGGGTTTTGGAATGTAGGCTGATGGTTGAGGCCAGTGGTTGATGGCTCATTTTCTCTTTGATTATAGCCTAAATGCCTTGCCATTCTTTTTTTAAAGAAGAGTTGGAGCAATCCTGTGCAACTGTACTAAAGGTAAAGGTAAAGGTATCCCCTGTGCAAGCACCGAGTCACATCTGGCCCTTGGGGTGACACCCTCTAGCGTTTTCATGGCAGACTCAATACGGGGTGGTTTGCCAGTGCCTTCCCCAGTCATTACCATTTACCCCCCCCCCAGGAAGCTGGGTACTCATTTTACCGACCTCGGAAGGATGGAAGGCTGAGTCAACCTTGAGCCAGCTGCTGGGATCGAACTCCCAGCCTCATGAGCAGAGCTTCAGATTGTATGTCTGCTGCCTTACCACTCTGTGCCACAAGAGGCTCAGGCCAGTAAATAGAGGCTGGGTTGCTAAATTTGTATACGTGGAGGGCTGACTCCCAGGGAAGAGTTCTTCAACTGTAGCCTTAGTAATACTAACTCAGCCCCATAATTGAGCACATCACCTTCCTATTCATTTCAATAGGCAAGTGACCCCTTCCTTGTAGTCAATGGAAGTTTAGAGTGCATTTGGTTTGCTTCGATTATGTCCGACGCTGCTGCAGCTGGACAAGTAAAAATAATGTCCTATCCCTTTAACAGAGGTTTTAACTAATGAAAAGGGACAGTGGAAATTTTTCAAGGTATTACTTTAAATAACATCACCTGATTTTTGCTGCAGACCCATCGGGCCTTCTTTGTCATTCTGCATTGATTTCCTTCCCTTCAACACTCAGTTCACTTTCTGGTCACTGTTTCCCCGTGTTTTCTGCTTTTGTGCTGGTTGTCCCCGTGTTTCACTTTCAAGCCAAAGAAGCTGTGCAAGGTTTAGATCTCTGCTGATATTGACTTGAAAGGGGGACTGGAGAGGAAGCAAATGGCAGTATCCCCAGTGCAAAAAAGGGAGAGAAAAAAAGGGAAAAGGAAAAAGAATTTTAGTGCTGCATGCTAACAAAATAAAGGGGGCGTCGTGGAATAAAACAGACACGAGATGTAAAGCGGGAGAGAGACACTGGGATGGGAAGCCGAAAGCTTTGAATGTTTTTTTCCCCTTTCATGCTTCAGAGAACAAAGTTAGGTGGCAGTGGGGAACTATTTTGGCAGTCTCTGGAAGCCTAACTTTAAAATGGGGGCTGAGCTATATGGACCGCCTGTAAACCGCTGATGTAAGAATTGCTTGGGATCGATCCCTTTGGAGCAGGGGTAGTCAAACTGCGGCCCTCCAGATGTCCATGGACTACAATTCCCCAGAGCCCTTGCCAGCATTCGCCAGCGAATTCTGGCAAGGGCTCCTGGGAATTGTAGTCCATGGACATTTGGAGGGCCGCAGTTTGACTACCCCTGCTTTGGAGGAAGAGTGCAATTGGCACAGGACAGGCTTTTAAAAACTGCCAGGATCATGAGCAGTGGGCAGGATCAAATTAGAGAATCACAAAAGGGAAACCAAGCAAATTTGCAAGGAAGGGCAGGAATTAAGGGTTACCCTGCAGGTGCACTAGGACATTGATACCCATACCCATACCGAGACACTTTTTAACCAATTTAGTGGCACAAATCGAAGAGAGCCAGCCTTGTGTAGTAGTTAAGAGTGGGCCTTCTGATGTGGTAAGCTGGGCTTGATGTCCTGCTGATCCACATGCAGCCAGCTGGATGACCTTGGGTTTTGACAGCCCTGATAGAACTGTTCTGATTGAGCAGTTCTGTCAGAGCTCTCTCATCCCCACCTACCTGTGTCTGTTGTGGGGAGAGGAAGGGAAGGTGAATATAAGCTGCTTTAAAACACCTTCAGGCAGTGAAAAGTAGGGTATAAAAACCAATTCTTCTTCTCCTTCTTCTCCTTCTTCTCCTTCTTCTCCTTCTTCTTCTTCTTCTTCTATAAAACTAAAAAAAAATCTCTCCAGAGCTTCTGCCAGAAAATTCCTCCCCCCTCCTCCATTCAAATTGCAGCCCTGTGCAAAACATGAGGAAGATATGTTGACTTTCCATAGGTACATCCAAACACAGACACAAACACACATACACAAGTTGCCAATGATCACAACTTGCAATGCTAGTGTCAGTGGGTTCTACTGTGCAATTTGTATACTCAATGTGTTCCCTGTATTATTTTTTTACACAGCAGAGAATCCCCTAGAATTCTGTAACATGGAAGATTTGCAGCTGTTTGTCAGCTTAAAAAAAAGTTTTGTCAATTCAGTCAGGGAGGTGAATGATGGAAGATTAATGGTCCTCTTTAAATGAGTCTCGTACCTAGCATGGAGTCAGCTAACAGCAAACTTATTTTTAAGGCGGGGTGATTGGGTGGACAGCACTACATCTCCTCTGTCACCAGACCGGAGAAATACATTCCAGTCTAGAAGAAGAAGAAGAAGAAGAAGAAGAAGAAGAAGAAGAAGAAGAAGAAGAAGAAGAAGAAGAAGAAGAAGAAGAAGAAGAGTTGGTTCTTATATGCCGCATTTCTCTACCTGAAGGAGGCTCAAAGCGGCTTACAGTCGCCTTCCCTTTCCTCTCCCCACTACCATTCCGAATTACATTACATTTTGGGATTTAAATACCAGTTAAAATTTTATCGCTAACCTCATACCGCTTAGTAAAATGAATTAAAACAATGGGGAGAAAGGATGCTTGTAAAGCAATGAAGGGGGTGTGCCCCAGTAGAAGGTAGTTAGGTGGACTGGGTGAGCTTGGGGTGGGAATAAATGTTAGGGGTGGGAAAGGGGCCGGGGGGGGGGGAGACCTGAAGGAGTCATTATGCTTTTAAAATCACTTTGAAGTTGTAACCACCCCCCCCCCAAAAAAAAACATTGAAAAAGTGTTCTCGAAAACCATGGGGAAACAGAAGACATAAAGCACAGGGAGTCTGAAAGGAAGAGAAATGTGTGCATGATGGAAAATAACCCCGACAGAAATGTCAACTGAAAGCACAGGAAAACACTCAAGCGTAAATGGCCCGTGTCTTCTGCAGAATCCATGGAGAGACTGGGGCAGAAGAATAAGACAGAGAGACCATCTTCTCCCTGCATTTTTTAAAAAGAAACAAGAGTGTCCTACTGAATTAGAGAAGCAGATATATTCATGCACATTTTGTTCTGATTTTCTTTCCTAAATAGATGAGCTTCCATTTGAGACCACACATGGTGTCAAATCATTTCTCTTTCTCCCCGTCCTTTCATGAAAAATGAAAGGAAATGAAAACCAAAGGATTAGATCTGCAGCTTAGCTATTCACTGGAGGCTTCGGCGGCTGCCAGCAGCCCTCTGTGGGCCTTCAGAACAGGCTGCCGTCTCTCCTGGGCGCGCATCACTGTGAAGCCAGAATTTCCTTCTGTTTGTTTTCAAAACGGGATGCTTTTTGCAGTTTGCTTTGCTGTTGTAAGCGAAGATGTGAAAGTAGGTAAGTTGCACGGTTTTCTTTGTGAGATGCTGAAACAGGAAAGCAAGGAGATGCTAGGTAAAAGAAAAAAAAAAAGCAGATCTGCGTGGAAGTGTTAGGTAACAGGTAAAACAGCCACTTTATAAAGAGCTCACTAGCTCCTCGGGGGAATTTGAGCGTGTTCTCTGTTAGTAGTTAAGAATATGTGAAGGAAACTCCTGAAACTCCTTTTACAGTGCTATGGGGTATGGTCCTCCACAAAGTGAGAGCTGTCTGCTTCCTGGGAAATGGGGGGGGGGGGGGCTTTGCTTGTAATCTGAGCATGGCTGGCAAAGTGCAAAATGAAATCATGGACTGACTCAGTAGTCCTGTCTATCAGTTACTTTGAACACATGTACTTCCTGCATCCAGGATTTGGAAACAGCTGGAGATCTGAGGTTGGGACATGAAATTTAGGGAGAGGAAGGACTTTGGGCCAGGCACAGTTTTCTCTGAGCTCTCTCAGCCTCACAGGGTGTCCCTTGTGGGGAAAGGAAGAGTAGGTCATTGTAAGCTACGTCCCCTCAAGCCAGCCTGGTACCTGGGCCGACCCCACCACCTTCAGCCCACACGGTTGCCATGCTGACCATCTCCATCTCAAGGCAAGGCGTCTTTGGAGGAAGGTGGGTGATAAATGTTAATAATAATAATAATAATAATAATAATAATAATAATAATAATAATAATAATAATAATAATAATAATAATAATAATAATAATAATAATAATAATAATAATACTTTGTGGGAGGAGTGAGAGTTGACAATCTGAAAGCAAAATGGTACCTGGACTTCGAGAAGAAGAAGAGTTGGTTCTTATATGCCGCTTTTCCCTACCGAAGGAGGCTCAAAGCAGCTTACAGTCACCTTCCCATTCTTCTCCCCACAACAGACACCCTGTGAGTTGGGTGAGGTTGAGAGAGCCCTGATATTACTGCTCGGTCAGAACAACTTTATCAGTGCCGTGGCGAGCCCAAGGTCAACCAGCTGGTTGCATGTGGGGGAGTGCAGAATCGAACCTGGCATGCCAGATTAGAAGTCCGCACTCCTAACCACAACACCAAACTGGCTCTCAAACTCGCCCCTTCCCAGTTCAAGCAAAGTTTGTCTTTGTTGCCATTTCAATGCTACCTAACAAAGGTCCTGATTTCTACTAGTCAGTGTCTACGGGAGGCAATCCTCACACTTTGCCTACTTTGGAATCTGTGTTGTTAAAAATAGATCAATTGGCAGTGCCATTCTTAGCAGAGTTGCACCAGTCTAAGCCCGTTGAAGTGAATGGACTGAGAAAAGTATAACTCTAGTTAGGATTGCGCTATTAATCTTGTGGTGCATCAGGTTTGCCAAGGGCTGGTTGTGATATCTCCCAACAAAGTCACGCCCCATGATAGAGAATTAGAGCCTATAACATGGCACTATTCCACCAGCCCTATGGGTGAGGCTAGAACAAACAAATAAAATCAAATAGCCTACCTCCTTCCCTCTCTGGAACGTTTCCACTTCTGGTACATCCCACCATTGAATAGCGGCCAGTGGTATTATAACCAGGATATGGGAAATCAGAGGATTATAGTGGTTTTGTATTTTTATTGTATTTTAACCAGGATTTTAACACCTTATAAACCACCCCGAGCCTGCTTGCAGAGCTTTCATAACTTTGTAAAAGAGAGTATGCTTAATTCCTAGGGCTGAGTTGCATTTATGTTTTGGCCTGATCGGGAACATGCACATTCTACACATCGTTTCTCCACTGCCCCATATACAGAATTATGTTCACAAGGCAGCTACTGCATGCAGAAGGTGGTTTGTGGATCAGGGCGTATTTCTAGATGAGTGGAGTGGGGGAAAAGAAAATTTAAACTAAACACTGCAAAGGAAGCGCTGGCTTCCATAGATCATTCTTTTTTTATTCCTTTCAATCAGTTAAATGTGCCATCAGTGCAGGCTCTGTTTTGTGTAGGGAGGTGAATGATGGAAGATTAATGGTCCTCTTTAAATGAGTGCATTAAAAGATTTTATTTTCCCCAACACAATCTTAAGGCTTGTTCATCGGATCTAAACCCATTGCATAATGAAAAACAAAACAACACTGGCCGCTTACGAGAGTGTTTTACATGATGGAATGACTCTGGTTGTTAAACAAACATGATGAGATGCTGAATAAGGACATAATGGACGGATTAGAGGCTTCATCCCAACTCACAGCCAGTACAGTTGCAGAGCCACGGTGGCCTTCTGGGACATCCCACTGGAACCGGTATGCGATTTTGGTTTCAGGGATTTGCAGAATCCCTGCAGCTATTTGCAACAAAACAATTTATGTTCCCCCTCCTTGAAAACTAGCCAGATGTATTGCTTGAGCTAAAACTGAGCATAAAGCGCATTGCCAGGAGACACAGAGATGCTGTGGCATGTGAGCAAAAATTCTATGGTAAGAGTCAGTTTTGCAATGCAGTTGTTTACCCAAATGCCAGAGCATCCCTTAGTCACTGGTGAAATGATGATGTCACTTCTGTTGTGCATCAGGAGGGACATCGCCATATTATCATTCATTCATTCATTCATTCATTCATTCATTCATTCATTCATTCATTCATTCATTCATTCATTCTATTTATATACCGCCCTCCCCAGAGGCTCAGGGCAGTTTACATAAAACGTAGAAAACAATACAAGAAACAGTCCTTAACATATAGATAGCCATAACAGTAACACTATTAACACTGATAGTTGTAACAATGGTAACAGTGCAAACAGGTCCAGGAGCAGAGCATATTGATGGATTTCTGAGAGAGAGGGAGCAGGGGCACTTCAGATGTTGTTGGTTACGCCTGGGTGTAAACTGCACGGAGCTTTTATTCCAACCCCAGATCGATTCAGTCCCTGCCCTCTACACAGAATGCGATTTCCGTTTGGATTTGGGGCAATTTAAAATTTAATGCTCAATATTCGGATTGGGAAACCAAGAACCTTTGATAGGCCACACCTGGTCATGTGACAAACTTGCCTTAAAGGAGAAGCCCCTAATTTCTCTCAACTTCTGTTGGTCCTGGATTTTTTCTCTGCCTTTTTCGATCATCTCTCCCCCCCCCTCCAAGAAAAGAAAGAGGCTCCCTGCTTGGCTCCTCTCCCCCCCCCTTCAAGAAAAGAAAGAAAGAGGCTTGGCTCCCCCCCCCTTCTGAACTACCCTAACCACGTGCAGAAGACTTTCCTGTTTCAATGGGGAGGAGGGGGAGAGAGGAAGAGCTGAGTTCAAAGCGATCTGACTTCAACAGGATTGACAATGGAATAAACAAAGTAAGTGCAGACTCTGCTCTGGTCTCAAATAAATGCCTGGCAGAACAGCTCTCTTTTGCAGGCCCTGCGGAACTGTTTTAGCTCCGTCAGGGCCCTGATCTCCTCCGAGAGCTCATTGCTGGTGACATTGGCCTGTGCCTCATTTTCTTACCTGTGAGATTCTTGCTAGTGAGCTGATAGTTACCAGGGGGAAAGCCCTAGACTGTTTGTTTGATTGATTGATTGATTGATTGATTGATTGATTGATTGATTGATTGATTATACACCATATCCCTGCCCATTAATTTTCTAGGAAAAATGCAAATAAATCTCACAGAAAAAAAAAAATTTGGCCCTTGCCCTCTTTAGCAGGCATTCTCCTTTTGCTGTCCTCACCTCTGGGACTGGTGAGAGAACACTGTGGGGAGGAAATGACATCAGCACATCATGTGATGCTCTAGAAACTATGGAATTACCAAGGTGTTCCTAGAGTGTCCCTTGAGGTATTGACATCACATCTTGGGTTTGGGTGTGGTACCATTGCATTCCATGGGCTGAGAGATTGCTCTGCAGCCAAGTGATTCCGTTGGCCTTAACTGGGGAAATGTTTCAGACTTCTTGTGGGAAGTAAGAAAGCACGAGAAATGGGTCTGATGTAAATCGGAACAGTGTTTCAAAAACAGAAATGTGCACTCCCAGTGCCTGGTGTCTTTAATGGAAAGGGAGTTTTAGAAGGCCTGTAAACAACGCTAATGGACTAAGTAATAGTATGAACACTGACACTTCAAATCACTGAAATGGATGTCTATTTTTATGTCACAGCTCCAGAGTGGCCTTTTGCTGGGAATATCTGAGCATTAAACAACCAGAATGTAGGTGAGAATGAGCCGATTCTTTTTCTAAATGGCAAGTGGGTGGGAGGGCGGGGGGGGGGGGGAGAAGATAGGATTGCCATTGTGCTGAGAAAGTTTCTTGCTTTGGTCTGTTAAATGCTCCCCTTCCACATAATTGCAAGGAGAAGTCCACGCTGCTGCAGAGAAATGTCTCTATGATTCAGAATCAGCATGCCGGCACCTCCGTGGCTGCAACTGCAGAAGAAGAAAAACAGGGGACCCAAGTAAGGTTGCCAGCTTGGAGATTTGGGGGAGGAGCCTGCAGAGGGCACAGTTTAGGGAAGGGTGGGACTTCAGGGAGGTATCATTCCATAAAAGTCCACCCTCCAGGGAACTGATCTCTCTAGATCAACTGAAACTCCAGGAGATTTTCTCCACCTGGAGGCTGTTAGCCAAAGGACTGGCCAAAGGAATTCCATGAGAGAAAGGTCTCCTGTGAAGACAGTTGACCAGGTAAAGACTGAGATGATTCTCCTTTACCCTAGAAGAAGGAGGAAGTAGGGTGAGAATGGTAGATACACAAAAACGCCAGCCATAAATGCAGGTCATGCCATCTTACATCAACAAATGAGACATCATTTGAGACATCTTGTTTATCTGGGATAAGTTCTATCTCTTGGTGCATATTTTTAAACAACCACTGGAATGTCTGTCTATTAATGAAATGGCTTAAGAAACTTGACTCCATAGTTGCCTTAGATGTACTAGACTCACAAAGGTGAGTCGGCTGTCAGGAGCTCATGGTAACTGTAGTCCATGGACATCTGGTTCAGCCACAGTTCAGCCAACCCTGTAGTAGAGTGATCATTTTGATCGCTTTTAGTTCCAGGAACACTGTGATCGGAAACAGTTACACCCTTTTGAGCCCACTGACTTAAACAGACATCATGACATAATGGCAGCTGTTCAATCGAATCTTTAGTACAAAATTGGCCCTCAATGTACACATTTGGTATTCTTTATTAGGGTTAACTAGAGCAGGGGTAGTCAACCTGTTGTCAGGATCAGTGCCTGTTCCTGCCATGAGTTGACCTGAGTTTCTCCATGTTTGTTTGACTTGCATTTTGCCTTTCTTTGTAACCCAGGGCCCATATATTATGCTTGCATGCCTGAAATCGAAACTGTCTTGCTGCATCCTATTATCTCAGGGAGCTGTGAAGTGTTTGTCTTTTGAACCTGCCGGCTGGGTCTGCCTTTTGTAACCATAACATCTTATCTTGTCTGGAGACGACCAAGGACGTGTAAGAAGTAACACTATGGTTTATGGCACCTGGTGCCCCTCTTCCCCCTCCCCTGGGAACCCTCAAGGTTTGGGCGGGAGAACAATATTGAAAAGGGGTGGCAATTGTAGTCTTGGGCAGAATTGACTTTCTTAGCTTAGGTGTCTGAAGTAACTTCTCAATAAACGCTTTCTTTAATAAAGAAGCTTGTTGTGAGTTCTTGCAACACTTAACATTAAGTCAGTCCTCCGCCCCAAAAACAACTCCCACCCCTCACCCAGCATCTACAGGTCGAGGGCAAAGGGGGTACGCCCGATGAAAAGCACGGAGCAACCGTGGGGCCTTCACATTGGAAGCTTCCACCCATTCCCTATCACCAGAGGGGAAATCCTTCCACTCCACCAAATATTGCAGGCCCCCCTTATGAATTCGAGAGTCCAGAATTTGGTCAACTTCGTAGTGGGTGTCTTTATTGATGAACACAGGAACCGATGTGGAGCGTGGAGGGTGCCAGGAGTCCGGCAGGGGGGCACGTTTCAGCAAGCTGGAATGAAAAACCGGATGCACATTCCTGTAAGTTTTCGGTAGACCCAATTCCACAGTTACATCATTGATCAATCTAACAATAGAAAAAGGCCCCACAAACTTGGGACCCAGCTTGCGGGACTGTTGCTGACAGTGAAGGTTTTTCGTGGAGAGGTAGACCTGGTCCCCCACTGCCCAAACCGAGTTGGGAGAACGTTTTTTATCCGCCTGGACCTTATAAGACTGTTTAGCCTCTTCCAGACTTGAGATGATGGAGGGCCAGGCCTTGGAAATGTCTTGAGCCCATTTACCCACATCCGGGGCTTCAGACGACACCAATTCCCAGGTAGGGGCTGCCAGCAAATCCATGCCATAGACCGCCTTAAAAGGGGACACCACCGTGGAAGCGCGCACCCCGTTGTTGTAGGCAAATTCTGCCAGCGGCCCAAGGAGACCCAATCATTCTGCTGATGATTGATGAAGCAGCGGAGGTACTGCTCCAAAATTTGATTCACCCATTCGGTTTGGCCGTTCGACTCAGGGTGATAGCCAGAGGTGAGGGCTTGCTCCACCCCTAAAAGCCGCAAAAGCTCCCGCCAGAACTTGGCAACGAACTGGGGCCCCCGATCTGAGAGCAGTCTCCTAGGGATACCATGCAGGCGGTATACGTGGGGGCCAAACTAGCCTCCTTGTTTGTGGAGCAAGCCCTCACCTCTGGCTATCATCCTGAGTCGAACGGCCAAACCGAACGGTTGAATCAAATTTTGGAGCAGTACCTCCGCTGCTTCATCAATCATCAGCAGAACGATTGGGTCTCCTTGCTGCCGCTGGCAGAATTTGCCTACAACAACGGGGTGCACGCTTCCACGGGGGTGTCCCCTTTTAAGGCGGCATTTGCTGGCAGGGGCTCATGGGAATTGTAGTCCATGGACATCTGGAGGACCACAGGTTGACTATCCTTGAGCTAGAGTTCAGTACAGTTGCATCTTAGGGACCAATGTGATTTTGGGGCTAGAAGGTTTAGCAGGGTTGGCCAAACTGTGGCTTTCCAGATGCTCCTGGACTATAATTCCTATGAGCCCCTGCCAATTGGCCCTGCTGACAGGGGAGCGTGGGAACTGTAGTCCACAAACATCTGAAGAGCTACACTTTGGCCACCCCTGCTTTAGAGAGTCAGAACTCCCTTTGTCAGATATACCAAATATTCATCAGATATTTGATCGCTACCTTCAAAATGTCATTGGTCTTGAAGGTGCTACAAGATTCAAATCTGACTATTCTACAGCTGAAATGAAAATGGTTAGGCTCCTTTCTTTATTTCAGCAGCTGCCTCATTTGTGTGTCTGCCTTTTAAAACTAATCCTAACCTGGGAATTTAAGTAGAAATATTCCACAAAAGCATAAAAAGCAGGGAGAGAAATGGAAAATTATGCCTTTGGCATTGCTTTGGGAGCAAGGACTATTGCAATAGGGGGAAATTATCATTTTTTAGAAGTACTTTCATCCGGTTTAAGCCAAGCTTCAGCAGTTAGCATCTCAGCTGTTTCGCCAAGGCAAGGAAGAAACCTTGTTAGGAGATAGGGTACATACATTTTTCAAAATGTTTCGGATACTTTTTTTTTTCCCCTGATAAAATTTGTTCCACTAGAAATTCTGCAAGTTATCCTGGTTTATGTAGGTCACCATGTGGAATAATGGAGATGGAGCAAGGATGCTGGTTCCTTTCAATTTAAAGAGTAGACCGGCACCTTTGCAACATTATACAGAATTACGGTGTATAATGGTGTGACTGACACCAAGAGATGAATGGGTTTAGAGGTGGTGCTGAAAGAAGTGGGATCATCTCCATTAGAATCTAGGCATCTACCAGGTTCGTTATGCGTTGTTGAGAATGTCTGTATCAGCCAGGAAAACAGGGTGTTAAAGAGTGAGTCTGTACCTAGGTTTAAAGCCTCTTGTGGCGCAGAGTGGTAAGGCAGCAGACATGCAGTCTGAAGCTCTGCCCATGAGGCTGGGAGTTCAATCCCAGCAGCCGGCTCAAGATTGACTCAGCCTTCCATCCTTCCAAGGTCGGTAAAATGAGTACCCAGCTTGCTGGGGGATAAACAGTAATGACTGGGGAAGGCGCTGGCAAACCACCCTGTATTGAGTCTGCCATGAAAACGCTGGAGGGCGTCACCCCAAGGGTCAGACATGACCCGGTGCTTGCACAGGGAATACCTTTATCTTTACCTTTATACCTAGGTTTGCAAGTTCTACGAGGGCACGTTTTTAATTCATTTGGCTCCAACCCGCTAGTTCATTATATGGCACAGAAATTCAACTTTACTTTCTAACATTAGGGAATTTACTTTGCAAATCAACGCGGTGCTCTGTTCGCTTCCTCCGACTTGGCTCTGTAAATGAGGGCGAAGAGAAAGAAGGAAATTAATATCACTAAACTGGAAAACTAAGGGGCATTTCCCACGGCTTAAAAATAGCACAATGGTTGGCGATTGAAAACGCTACTAATTTGCCATAACGCACGACGTCGTCAACAATCTGCAACAATCCTGAAACCGATCAGCAATAAGCGCTTCGTTGTGGCGCTTTCAGGGGAATCCAGAAAACTGGATTCACCCTCCGGATAGCGATACACTCCTGCAACCAATCTGCAACAGTAGCGCTAAAGACCTGTGCGTTACCATTGTAGCTGGTTCTTCAAAGTCCCTCCCCCTGGATCTCTCCTCCAAACTTCCGGCGAAGCGATCGCCATTTTTTTTTCTCGGAGCGAGCGGGGATAAACGCACCGGCGAGCCTCTTTCTGTTTAGAGGCTTCCCTGGCTTCAGTCCTTCACCTTTAGTCACTAAGCACAAACCACATAAAAGCCCGTTTGCTGAAATAAAGTCCCTTTATTTTTTACACATAAATTCAGCCGAAAATCGAGCCCGTGAGAAGGGGGGGGGGGAATTTTTTTTTATCACTCGAGCCAGCGTGCCAACGATCATACAATCAAACGATAGATCACATTAGGCAGCTGGATGGGTCTCTCCAGTGCAAGGAATCTACGTAGATTCGTTGCTATGGGTCTGTTTTTTTTTTTAAAAAAGCTTTCTTAAAGGGAAAGGGGCTGTTTGGGAGCATGCTAACGGCTGCCCATTGGCTGCTTGACGGCCAGGGGCGGGACAAGCTTGGCAATAGCGCTTCCTTTCTAGCGATTTCTGCCGAGACCGGAAGCCTGTGGGAAACGCTAAAAAACACAACTGATTCCACTACAAAGCCAGGTGTGCAAAACGACGAATTCCACTATTTTAAATGGCGATTTTTCATTCCGCAAACAATTTGCAACAAAGATCGCCGTGGGAAATGGCCCTAATAATCTGCAGACTGTATTAAAACATTCTTATAAGATTAAGAAATTTAAGGGGGAGGGGGAGTGAAAGTTTAGCGATGGATATTGCCTATTAAAATGAACCTGACTGCGAATATACAAAAGCAAATGTCACCTCCGATACTAACATGTCATATAAAATTTTGCTGCTCCCCCATTGCCAATAATGCCTTAAATTAATTCTCTCACCGTTATATATCTTTTTATTGACTGGTTCGTAGCCATAAATCGATTCCGCCTTAATATTTGAAAGCCAGTTCCATTGTAATGTCCCCCAAGTGAGAAATCGGGAGCTCTTAATATTCGCACTACATAAAGGCATGTCTTTAATGGTTTTCCCAAAGCCCTGAGAAAAGGCGTGGCATCTTCTTCCACATCACAGAAACATTATGCGACCCTGCACTTTTTATAATGATGTATGTATGAGCTGATCAATGGCTAATTATCAATAGCTGGTCTAATAAATGTTTTTTAATGGAAGGTGGTAGCTAGCCAGAAGCCATTGCTTCATTACCTGGGGTTGGAAGTATATACAAGTTCAATATAAAATACAGAAAAAGGAGATCAGATATATGTAACAGAAACCACTCCCCTATTTAATGCTGACCATCCAGGGGTAGTCAAACTGCGGCCCTCCAGATGTCCATGGACTACAATTCCCAGAAGCCCCTGCCAGCATTCGCTGGCAGGGGCTTCTGGGAATTGTAGTCCATGGACATCTGGACGGCCGCAGTTTGTCTACCCCTGTTCTAGGTAATTGAAGGGATCCAATTTCAAAGCACATGAATAATTCGCTTATGCGTAGATATTCACGAAGCTATCTACCATTGAGTATATTCAGCAGCCTGACACATATACATGGCCTCATGTGTGACTTCTTTAGGATTTTTTTGTTTGGGGGGGATGGGGAATCTCCAAATTCAGTTGGAAAATCTCTGAATAGCAATGTTAGGAGGCAAGGTTTTCTCCTGATGTCGCCTCCTAACATTGCTATTCAGAGATTTTCCAACTGCGAGTGCATTACCAAGAATGCCAGACTGGAGTGGAAGTACCTCTAGTGCATGGATCCTAACTATTAATCTACACTTGGAACACTTGGAACAGTACAGTCTGTTACTAACCAAGGCAATAGATGTTCAGCTCCTTATTCAACATTCCACTTGCATTACTCTCATTCTGTTTCAATGACTTGCCAGTTTAGTTTCAGGTCACAAGCACACAGAAGTTTATTAATTAATTCCCTAATGCCCAGAAGAAAATGAGTCTGTTTTTATACCTAGCTTTTCTCTACCCAATGGAGTCTCAAAGCAGTTTACAATCGCCTTTCCTTCTTCTCCCCCACAACAGACACCCTGAGCGAGCTCTGACAGAACTGCTCTGTGAGAACAGCTCTAACAGGTCTGTAACTAGCACAAGAGATCAAGCCCAGCTCTCCAGATTAAAGGCTGCCGCTCTTAAACACCATACCAAGATGGCACTGAGCAAATGAACCAATTCCAAATGTAGATAAATTAACTAATTTAGGACCAGGCAAATGTTTTCCACTTCAATTGTTTTCTATTAACTGATATTTTTATCAATTGCAGTTGAAGCTCCTTTTGTTTTGTGTTTGCATGCTTTTGTGAGTTTTATGGTCATTTATAGGCACATTATGGTGTTTTCTATGGCACTGATAAACACATTGGATGTAATTTTATAAGTATAATAAACAAGTAAAATATATCTATAATGCATAGTGATGCAAAAGTAATGTTTAAAAGTTTTTAATTTTTTTTTTACACAAAAACATGCTCCATGGAAACAGAAAGTTATATAAAATTAATTTCAGGTTTGATTTCTGCAAAGAACAAACATAATGGAGACAGGAATTTTTGAAACGTTGAACCAGATAGTAGGAATGAGAATTTTAAAATCACTCCAATCCAGTTGTCAGCAAACATGGAATTCAGATATACATTTCTCCGGGTAACCTGGGCCTAAGATAATCTTGGTCAATTCCAGATGTCCATAGGAAAGTCAACTCAGCTGGCACCTGCTCCACAGACTTCAAGATGTCACTTTTCCAAAGATCCTCTCATTAAGTGTCCTTTTTATTGTATTCCGCACACAAGACTAACATGCATCTTGGCTGTCATCCTGGATTATAATGATCTATCTGCAAGTGGTGGGGGGAATACAGGCTGTTATATACACAGGTGGATAATTGCCTGCTTGCTCTTGGTTTTGAACTTGGCAGGAATTCCTGGTGAGGCAAATGCAGACACAATGCTGTTGCTTGTAACTTATGGTCAATCAGAACAGAATGGTTTCTACTGTACCAGAGTTGGATTATTATTTTTTGCTTCACTTAGACCAGGCTTTCTCAACCAGGGTTTCGCGAAACCCTGGGGTTTCTTGATAGCTCTGGAAGAGTTTCCTGAATGGGTGGAAGTTAATTATTTTTTTTACCCTGTTACCCTGGATGGTATGACCATATATAGTCATACTGACCTGCTCCCCCTTCCAAAATGGCCAATGATGCGGTGGGAAGGGGAGGGGCCCTGGGTAGGCGTGTATACAGCCATGCTTCCCAACCACTTCTGGGGTTTCTTGAAACCTGAAGAATGTTTCAGGGGTTTCTCAATGATAAAAAAGTTGAGATTTCACTTTGTGAACCACGGACTGGCCAAATTTTGTCACAAATTTTCATTCCTGAGCTGGTGTGTGCCCATCCCTATTGGGGCACCAGTAGTCTGACACAGTATAAGAGAGGATGATAAAATTCAAGATTTTTATTTTGCTGTGGGAATGTATGGCCTGGCATTAGAACCGTTAATCTTGTGACTTGGAAAATCATGATGCCTTATGAACGTACCGTTGAACATATGTAGTCTGTATTTCATCATTCAGTTTGTGTGCAGGGGTACCATGCACAAGCCTGTTCCCCTCTACTGCATATTGAAATGGTGCATTAAGATTTACTGAATGTTTTTCACCAATATGAAACAAGCTGATTAACACTTGTGTAGCAGGATGTGTATGTCCCATTGACCGATTCTGCACGCGGCTGGGTGCGCTGGGCCACTGTCAATTCCTAATGGTGGGGAAGCATGCCCCGTCACTTCACATGTATGCATAGGGAAACAAACTCCCCTAGTGCACACAGTCCACCCCAGAGTTATTTGTGCACATGAACAAATCTGGGGCAGGAAAAGTCCGCCATGCCTTGTGGCGGTGGTGGCAGCAGGGGGGTGGGCCATGGGGGTCCCACTGCACAATGGCATGCCACTATTCCACCATCATGAGAGGGGTACAAACACTCTGTTTGTCTCCACAGCACCACGAAGCTGAACAGGATGTTTTGTGTTCCTGAAGCTCAGGGGTAGTCAAACTGCGGCCCTCCAGATGTCCGTGGACTACAATTTGCTGGGGCTCCTGGGAATTGTAGTCCATGGACATCTGGAGGGCCGCAGTTTGATTACCCCTGCTGTAGCTGGATATGAATAATCTTGGATATGAATTATATTGATCTAAGTCACCGGAGACACATCCTTGCACCTAAGAATTTTTTTCTAGTTCCTTCATGACTGCCCTTCTTGTAGTCTCAATCTCCTTCTGATTTTTTGTTTACAGCAGCCTCCCTTTTGGTTGATGACAGAGCCAACAACTAGAAAAATCTTTATTTCAGTTTCTTCATCGTCATCCTTAAAGTTGTGCAACTCCCTAGTAGTCTTTTTTTTTTTGTCTTAATAATGTCCTTTCCGTTTTAGTCTTCATCAGCAGTCCTTTCCGGTCTCCACTGCTTCCGGCCAATAATGTGGCATCATCTGCCCATCTCAAATTGTTAATGCTCCTTCCACTTCTTTTCACTTCACCTTTCTCTAAATCTAACCCAGCTCTCCTTTCCAGGGGTAGGAATTGTGCATTTGCCTAACCTCTTGGTAGAACTGTTTACTGCATTGGGGGCAGAGACCCTTTTTGTTGTTGTTGTTTCCGTATCAAAATGCTTTCGACTCTTTTCTTCCAGGCGGCTTTTGAAAAGTTGTGTGAAGCTTCGTAGTGGGAAAGCCAACTGCCTGCCTTAATACGATGTATTCCTTAGCGAAAACAAGCATTAGAAGTTTGCTCCTTACTGCTTCTTGCAACAGAATGGGTTCCCATTGGGGAACGGCAGGCTTCCTTCTAGATTACTCAGTTTCTCTTCCTTCCTTATATTCAGTTTGAGCATGTGCCTCCGTGTCCTTTGATACCCATTCCTGCTGCTCAGAGCTAGATGGTCTTGTTTACATCAGCCAGCATCTTCCCCCCCCCCTTACCTATCCCCTCATTGGTTTGAAAATACACAAACCAAATATTTCCCATCCAGCACCTTCATTATTAATGGCTAGTTACAGCCTCCTTGGCGAAGCACAATCTCCAAGCTTCTCCCTTTCTTTTTAGCTATGATTCATAAGAAATGCAGTGGCATTCCAAACCCTTCCTTGTAAACAGAGCCCCAGATGCTGCCCCATGGAGAGTCAGAGCAAAACATCCACAAGATGTATTTTTGTATGTGGGAGGGATTTGCCACCAACATTTGGCCTGAGGCAAAATCTGAATCGTACCCAGAAGGCATTTTTGAAAGGAGAGTTTTCATGAGAATAGTAAAATATATATCCATTCCCTCCCCGCATCCTTATTTTTTCCCTGAGTATTCTTAATATACATGACTGATTTTTAATGACACCTAGAAACACCTCTAGGAGCGATTGAGGGCAAAAGAAGAAGGGGACGA